>NC_064635.1:72567792-73767792 GCF_023864275.1 Schistocerca cancellata | reverse complement strand
CAATGAATCTCAGTCTGGCATCTGCTTTACCGACAATCAACATTATATGATCATTCCATTTTAAATCACTCCTAATGCGTACTCCCAGATAATTTATGGTATTAACTGCTTCCAGTTGCTGACCTGCTATTTTGTAGCTAAATGATAAAGGATCTATCTTTCTGTGTATTCGCAGCACATTACACTTGTCTACATTGAGATTCAGTTGCCATTCCCTGCACCATGCGTCAATTCGCTGCAGATCCTCCTGCATTTCAGTACAATTTTCCATTGTTACAACCTCTCGATACACCACAGCATCATCTGCAAAAAGCCTCAGTGAACTTCCGATGTCATCCACCAGGTCATTTATGTATATTGTGAATAGCAACGGTCCTATGACACTCCCCTGCGGCACACCTGAAATTACTCTTACTTCGGAAGACTTCTCTCCATTGAGAATAACATGCTGCGTCCTGTTATCTAGGAACTCCTCAATCCAATCACACAATTGGTCTGATAGTCCATATGCTCTTACTTTGTCCAATAAACGACTGTGGGGAACTGTATCGAACGCCTTGCGGAAGTCAAGAAACACGGCATCTACCTGTGAACCCGTCTATGGCCCTCTGAGTCTCGTGGACGAATAGCGCGAGCTGGGTTTCACATGACCGTCTTTTTCGAAACCCATGCTGATTCCTACAGAGTAGATTTCTAGTCTCCAGAAAAGTCATTATACTCGAAAACAATATGTGAAAACGAATCATTAATGTCAATACTAAAATTAAGTCCACAAGTTCAGCCATATGGTAGGTACGGTAGGCGATAATGTCTCTATCCACAAAACTTTCAAGTCCAGGAACATTAGGTACTCCTGTACCTCCATGTACAATAGCTACAGTCAGCCAACCATTACCATGTGAAAACGAATCATTAATGTCAATACTAAAATTAAGTCTACATCCACAGAAAACACAGGGTCCATCGACAAGAGCGGTGGCAGCAACGGTCTTCACAGCATTCTTCTTCTTGTCTGCAGCAGATGTTGAGAATTCAATGTTCTCAATTGTTTTATAAATTGTTTGTCTGGAACGACGTCGTGTTTTCTGTGGATGTAGACTTAATTTTAGTATTGACATTAATGATTCGTTTTCACATGGTAATGGTTGGCTGACTGTAGCTATTGTACGTAGAGGTACAGGAGTACCTAATGTTCCTGGACTTGAAAGTTTTGTGGATAGAGACATTATCGCCTACCGTACCTACCATATGGCTGAACTTGCAAATAAAGACTTTGGTAAATCTGCTTATATGTCTACCTCTGCCTTGTCATTGTATACTCGTAACAAAACAAAAATAGCTGTAAATGAGTCTGTATTTATTTGGATTAAAGGTAAAGGAGTATGTGAATATGTAAAGTTTGTTGAAGACTGTACTTTATATTTTCATAAATAAAGTGATCTGTAGCGTAGCTGAGAACCGGACAACGGTACATCTAGAACCTGTCGGCATAGAGTATGTAACAGCATGTTACGTCATCACACTGACCAGTTGACCTTTGACCCCGCGCCGATAAGGCCGGCCGACGTCATCTTGGCAGCGCGCCAGCGGCGGACTTAGCGCTCAGCTCAATATATATATATTTGTGTGTGTGTGTGTGTGTTTGTATGCATAATCTCGGCCGCAGTGAGCTCCCTGCCGCCGTTGGATAAGTAGCATCTAGCAGTAAGTCGTACTCTTAGCTCACTTATTTGTTTCATAGTCTAATTACTAATTTCTTTGCGTGTGTTTGGGAACTTGCATAGTTTAATTCACAAATTTCGGGCGTGTTATGATATTTGAGAGTTGTAGCAGCACGTTTTATTACCCGTGTAGCGTAAATTCGCGTAATCATCAGTCATCTGTTTGTTTTGAACGCTTTGTGAGATGAAAGAGAGGAAAAAAATGTTAGGGATGAATAGGGACTGCGCCTGTTGTGTACGGATCCTTGGGAAATTGGCCGCCGTCCGTGAGTTGGCCGTGGTCGACAGGCTCCAGGCTGCTGCTCTGGGTCGCGGTGACATTGGGACACCCGAGGCGAGCGCTTCGGCGCCTCTGGAACCTGTAGCATCGCCTGGGATCTCTGATGCAGCCGCGCCCTCGCATTCTGACGTCCCTACTGGTCGACACTTGCCTGGCGGTGATTGGCGAACGGTGGCGGGGTAGCGAATCCCTGGGCGGAAGGCGAAAGTTGTTGCTGGCCGCAAGGCTGTACCCTTACGCCTCCGTAACAGGTTTGGGGTGCTGCCCACTGCTGAAAGAACTTCTGAGCCAGGAAGGGCGGCCTCGCCTGTTGCGGCAGTGGCCGGTCTTCCTGAGAGGTTCGGACAAGCGCAGAGGGTGGGATTGCTTGTCATTGGGAGCTCCAGTGTCAGGCGGGTGATGGAGCCCGTTAGGGATATGGCAGCTAAGGACAGGAAGGGAGCCAATGTGCACTCCGTGTGCATACCAGGCGGAGTCATCCACGATGTGGAAAGGGTCCTTTCGGATGCCATGAAGGGTACAGGGTGCAGCCAACTGCAGGTGGTGGCTCATGTCGGCACCAGTGATGTGTCTCGCTATGGATCGGAGAAGATTCTCTCTGGTTTCCGGCGGAGTTGGTGTAGACTGCCAGTCCTGCTAGCGAGATGAAGGCAGGGCTCACCATCTGCAGCATCGTCGACAGGACCGATTGCGGACCTTTGGTTCATTAAAAATGTTCAAATGTGTGTGAAATCTTATGGGACTTAACTGCAAAGGTCATCAGTCCCTAAGCTTACACACTACTTAACCTAAATTATCCTAAGGACCAACACACACACCCATGCCCGAGGGAGGACTCGAACCTCCGCCGGGATCAGCAGCACAGTCTATGACTGCAGCGCCTCAGACCGCTTCGCTTATCCCGCGCGGCAAGGACCTTTGGTACAGAGCCGAGTGAAGGGTCTGAATCAGAGGCTCAGACGGTTCTGCGACCGTGTAGGCTGCAGATTCCTCGACTTGCGCCATAAGGTGGTGGGGTTTCGGGTTCCGCTAAATAGGTCAGGTGTCCACTACACACAGGAGGCTGTGTGGCGTGGACTGAGCGGTTTTTTAGGTTACACAGTCTTGGGAAAGATCAAAACGGGCTCCAGTCTCAAAGGGTGCAGAGTAAAGAATCGACCAAGCAACAGTCGGTATTGTAGTTGTAAATTGTCGCAGTTGTGTTGGAAAAGTACCAGAGCTTCAACCCCTGATAGAAAGCACTGAAGCTGAAATCGTTTTAGGAACGGAAAGGTGGCTAAAGCCGGAGACAAATTCTGCCGAATTTTTTACAGAGGCGCACATCGTGTTGGGGATAGGATAGATTAAATAAAGTACGTGGTGGCTTGTTTGTATCTGTTGGTAGTAGTTTATCATGTAGTGAAGTAGAAATAGATAGTTCCTGCGAATTACTATGGGTAGAGGTCATACTCAACAGCCGTACCAAAATAATAATTGGCTCCTTCTACCGATCCCCCGGCACAGATGATATAATAGCTGATCGCTTCAAAGAAAACTTGTATCTCATTACAAATAAGTACCCTACTCATACAGGTATAATTGGTGGAGACTTCAATCTACCCTTGATTTGTTGGCGAATATACATATTCAAGGCCGTACTGAATGCTTTCGTTGAGAATTGCTTTGAACAGTTAGTTCATGAGCCAACACGAATTGTAAATGGTTGCGAAAACACACTTGACCTCTTAGCCACAAAAATGGTTCAAATGGCTCTGAGCACTATGCGACTTAACTTCTGAGGTCATTAGTCGCCTAGAACTAAGAACTAATTAAACCTAACTAACCTAAGGACATCACATACATCCATGCCCGAGGCAGGATTCGAACCTGCGACCGTAGCGGTCGCTCGGTTCCAGACTGTAGCGCCCAGAACCGCACGGCCACTCCGACCTCTTAGCCACAAATAATCCTGATATAATTGAGAGCTTCATCACGGATACAGGGATTAGTGAGCACATGGTCATTATAGTGAGGCTCAAAACCATATCAACCAAAACCACTAAAAATAAACCCAAAATACATCTATTTAAAACAGCAGATAAAAATTCGCTTGATGCTTTCCTAAGAGAGAGAGTCGCCATTCCTTCAAGCTAATTATGTAAGTGTCTCTTGCTCGGAGACCATGGCTGCGGTTACCCTTGACTCTGCATCACAAACAGGAGCGCCAGCGATTGTGTACTCAACGACGAACCTGGGTGCACGAATGGCAATACGACATTTTTTCGGATTAACCCAGGTTCTGTTTACAGCAACATGATGCTCGCATCGGTGTTTAGCGAATTCGCGGTGAACGCACATTGGAAGCGTGTATTCGTTATCGCCATACTGGCGTGTCACCCGGCGTGATGGTATGGGGTGCCATTGGTTACACGTCTCGGTCGCCTCTTGTTCGCACTGACGGGACTTTGAACAGTGGACGTTACATTTCAGATATGTTACGACCCGTGGCTCTACCCTTCATTCGATCCCTGCGAAACCCTACACTTCAGCAGGATAATGCACGCCCGCATGTTGCAGGTCCTGTACGGGCCTTTCTGGATACAGAAAATGTTCGACTGCTGCCATGGCCAGCACATTCTCCAGATCTCTCACTAACAGAAAACGTCTGATCAATGGTGGTCGAGCAATTGCCTCGTCACAATACACCAGTCACTACCCTTGATGAACTGTGGTATCGTGTTGAAGCTGCATGGGCAGCTGTACCTGTACACGCCATCCAATCTCTGACTCAATGCCCAGGCGTATCAAGGCCGTTATTACGGCTAGAGGTGGTTGTTCTGGGTACTGCTGTCTCAAGATCTATGCACCCAAATTTCGTGAAAATGTAATCAGATGACAGTTGTAGTATAATATATTTGTCCAATGAATACGCGTTTATCATCTGCATTTCTTCTTGGAGTAGCAATTTTAATGGCCAGTAGTGTAAAAGGGGAGCTATCAAAATAGCCCAAACAATAGAAAAATAAATATACGAGAAAATTTACTATAAACGTTTTACCTGCAGTACGCACATATGTAAAGAAAGTAAATTAATGCGATCGTTGAGTTTATTTCTCATTTGAAAGTTTCTCCATACGTGGGTCTAAATTGTAAACACAGAGAAGCAAATTTTTTTCGAGTGATAAAAGAAGATTTCCTGTTTTTAGTTTTTAGAGCAACTGTAGACAGAAAACACTTTGTCCAGGGATTAATACACCTCCCAATATCGTGTCGGACCTCCTTTTGCCCACCGTAATACATCAGCTCGACACGGCATGGACTCAACATGTCTTGGAAGTTGGTTGCAGAAATATTGAGCCTTGCTGTCTCTGTGGTTGACCACAATTCCAAAAGTGTTGCTGGTGCAGGATTTTGTGCGGTAACTGAGCTGTCGATTACGTCTCATGTCGGGCGATCTGGGTTGCTAAATCATTCCCTCGAAATGTCCAGAGATCAAATGTGGCGTGGCACATTGCCATTCATGGAAAATTCCATCGTTGTGTCGGAACATGAAGTCCATGAATGATTGCAAATGGTCTCCGAGTAGCCGAAGATAACCATTTCCCGTCAACGATTGGTTCAGGTGGTTTAGAGAACCCACTCCATTCCAGGTCAACAAAGCCCACGTCCTTATGGAGTCACCATCAGCTCGCACAGTGTCTTATTGACAGTTGGGATCCATGGCTTCTGGTGTCTGCTCCACGCTCGAACCCTTCCATCAGCTCTTACCAGCTGAAATCGCCACTCATCCGGCCAGACCGGGGTTTTCCAGTCGCCCAAGGTCTAATTGGTACGGTCACGGAGCTGGAGAGGCTCTGTACGCGATGTCAGGCTATTAGCAAAGGCACTCGCGTCGTCTTCTGCTGCCGTAGCTCATAGACGCCAAATTCAGCCGCATTGTGCTAACGGATACGTTCCTCTTGCGTTCCACATTGATTTCTGCGGTTATTTAACGCAGTGTCTCTCATCTGTTACCACTGACAACTCTACGCAAATGCCGCTGCTCCCGGTCGTTAACTGAAGGTGGAGCAAAAAAAAATGTCCAGACACTCTGTGACCAAAATGGTACTGAAACAGAGGATGACAGACTAAAGGCCGAAATACTAAATGCCTTTTTCCAAAGCTGTTTCACAGAGGAAGACTGCACAGTAGTTCCTTCTCTAGAATGTCGTACAGATGACAAAATGGTAGATATCGAAATTGACGACAGAGTGATAGAAAAACAATTAAAATCGCTCAAAAGAGGAAAGGCCTCTGGACCTGATGGGATACCAGTTCAATTTTACACAGAGAACGCGAAGGAACTTGCCCCCCTTCTTGCAGCGGTGTATCGTAGGTCTCTAGAAGAACGTAGCGTTCCAAAGGATTGGAAAAGGGCACAGGTCATCCCCGTTTTTAAGAAGGGACGTCGAACAGATGTGCAGGACTATAGGCCTATTTCTGTAACGTCGATCAATTGTAGAATTTTGAAACACGTATTATGTTCGAGCATAATGACTTTTCTGGAGACTAGAAATCTACTCTGTAGGAATCAGCATGGGTTTCGAAAAAGACGGTCGTGTGAAAACCAGCTCGCGCTATTCGTCCACGAGACTCAGAGGGCCATAGACACGGGTTCCCAGGTAGATGCCGTGTTTGTTGACGTCCGCAAGGCGTTCGATACAGTTCCCCACAGTCATTTAATGAACAAAGTAAGAGCATATGGACTATCAGACCAATTGTGTGATTGGATTGAGGAGTTCCTAGATAACAGGACGCAGCATGTTATTCTCAATGGAGAGAAGTCTTCCGAAGTAAGAGTGATTTCAGGTGTGCCGCAGGGGAGTGTAATAGGACCGTTGCTATTCACAATATACATAAATGACCTGGTGGATGACATCGGAAGTTCACTGAGGCTTTTTGCAGATGATGCTGTGGTCTATCGAGAGATTGTAACAATGGAAAAATGTACTGAACTGCAGGAGGATCTGCAGCGAATTGACGTATGATACAGGGAATGGCA
The DNA here is from genome assembly GCF_023864275.1 of Schistocerca cancellata. Classification (NCBI taxonomy): domain Eukaryota; kingdom Metazoa; phylum Arthropoda; class Insecta; order Orthoptera; family Acrididae; genus Schistocerca; species Schistocerca cancellata. The sequence goes on along the minus strand of NC_064635.1, from coordinate 73,760,771 downwards.
ATTCAATCTCAATGTAGAAAAGTGTAATGTGCTGCGAATACATAGAAAGATAGATCCTTTATCATTTAGCTACAATATAGCAGGTCAGCAACTGGAAGCAGTTAATTCCATAAATTATCTGGGAGTACGCATTAGGAGTGATTTAAAATGGAATGATCATATAATGTTGATCGTCGGTAAAGCAGATGCCAGACTGAGATTCATTCCGAAAACAAAGGAAGTAGGTTACAGTACGCTTATTCGCCCACTGCTTGAATACTGCTCAGCAATGTGGGATCCGTACCACATAGGGTTGATAGAAGAGATAGAGATCCAACGGAGAGCAGCGCGCTTCGTTACAGGATCATTTAGTAATCGCGAAAGCGTTACGGAGATGATAGATAAACTCCAGTGGAAGACTCTGCAGGAGAGACGCTCAGTAGCTCGGTATGGGCTTTTGTTTAAGTTTCGAGAACATACCTTCACCGAAGAGTCAAGCAGTATATTGCTCCCTCCTACGTATATCTCGCGAAGAGACCATGAGGATAAAATCAGATAGATTAGAGCCCACACAGAAGCATACCGACAATCCTTCTTTCCACGAACAATACGAGACTGGAATAGAAGGGAGAACCGATAGAGGTACTCAGGGTACCCTCCGCCACACACCGTCAGGTGGCTTGCGGAGTATGGATGTAGGTGTAGATGTAGAAGTTCGTCGACCACTGCGTTGACCGTGGTGAGGAAATGCCTGAAATTTGGTATTCTCAACGCCATCTTGACACAGCGGGTATTGGAATATTGAATTCCCTAACGATGTCCGAAACAGAATGTCCCACATTTCTAGCTCCAAGTACCACTCCGTTCTCAAAGTATGTCAGTTCCTGTCGCGCGGCCATAATCACGTCGGAAACCTTTTTACATGAATCACGCGAGTACAAATGACAGTTCCAGCAATGTGTATCGCGGTCCCATGACTTTTGTCGCCTTAGTATATTTTCAGTGCATCTGTGACTTTCTTTTACTTGTGCCTTGTTCCCACAATGACGCAGGGTCGGCATGGTTAATCGTAATTGGCAAGGTTAATTTAAAGGGTGGCCAGATGCCTTTCCTCCCGCCACCCCGTATCCCCCGCGACAGAATTAGTGTACCCCAACTGTCTGTGTCTAGTGTAATCCGTGGAATAGTGCGAATGTGTTCAGATGTCTGCGAGCTGTGTAACTGAGGCGGAACGTAGGGAACAGCCCGTTATTCACCTAGTGGGATGTGTAAAACAGCCTAAAAACCACATCCAGGCTGGCCGGCACACAGGCCTCCGTCGTTAAGCCGTTGGGCGGATCGATCCGGGGCCGGCGCGCCTACCCGAGTCCAGGAAGCAGCGCGTTAGCGCTCTCGGCTAACCTGGCGGTTTCAGTGGTTCTGTGACTAAATTTACAAATTCATTCCGATGACAAAGCAAAAACGTATTTCAATCTTCATATGTAAATTCCATTTGCACAGTCATGTCCGCAGTCATTTCGGTACCCATGTCTTCGAGAAACCATTTTTATCTTCCGGGAAATACGTCAACTGAGTTTTCAACTAACGCAAGTGTATCTTCGTGTAGTCCAAACTGTGGTGAATAATAGCGACTTGTTCATCCGAATTTTTCTCAATAATCCTAAGTGAGCGGGAACACACTCAGATTTTTCTTTGAAGGCGAATAATCCAAATATTTACCTTTTTAATGAAAGCATGCACTTTGTCATTAATAAAACGTTTTCATTACGTCCTAGTAAATTCACATTCAGATCTTCAAGATCAACTAAGGTAGCAAACCACATACACCATCATTCTGTAAACGCAATGATAATGAGGTTTGTTTATTGTGGAAAATATTATTAATTCATCTCGAAATTCCAGTACCTGGGTTAACACTTTCTCTCACGATAACCATCTAACTTCTGTACGGAAAACAATAGGGTTTTTTTTATTTTCGCCCATTTCATCGCAAGGACTAGCAACTGTCGGCCTTTAATAAAATTAACAATTTTTCCTATTTCATAATCAATGTGATTGAGATTTTTCAGCAGGTTTTTTGTGACAAGAGCATGTCAATGAAGCAACCATTAAAAGAAAATGGTTCAAATGGCTCTGAGTACTATGGGACTTAACGTCTGAGATCATCAGTCCCCTAGAACTGAGAACTACTTAAACCTAACTAACCTAAGGACATCACACACATCCATGCCCGAGGCAGGATTAGAACCTGCGACCGTAGCGGTCGCTCGGTTCCAGACTGAAGCGTCTAGAGCCGCTCGGCCACATCGGCCGGCCTACAACATATTTTCTTTGACCAATGTGTACCCATCACGTAATATTCACTCCTCACAAAACGTAAGAACTGATACATGTCTGTTAATTTGATTCAGCAGAATGAATAGTAAAAACTTCAACTCATGTGCTGAGTTATCTAATCGCGAATTTCATCCGCGATGTCATAGATTGACCTTGATATTGTGTCGTCAGAAAGCGATATATTACTTTTTTTTATTTCTTCCACGCCTATTACTAGGCTAAACATATCAACTGCAGAAGCCAATATGATGCTTTCGGGTATTGAGTGAAGGTTGGACATCTTAGCTACTCTTAACGCTGAGAAATAAAACGCTTCACTCATACCTTTATTTGTACGGCTTGACTTAGACAAACAGAAGGTTGATGATTTCTCAAGTTATGTAATTTTCTTTCGAAAAATCCCAAGGTTTAGATTCAAAGTGTCGAACTAATTCTGATGTGAGGTAAAACCGTAATTTAAATAATTGTCATTGTACAACTTGGTCTTTTTTACCGACTGATTCACTATATGTACATGGCTCACTTCATTTTTTTACAAATTTATTCATTAAAAAGAAAGTAATCCAGTTTCAAGGTTGACCATACACTAAAATAAAAGCACCAGACAAATTCTTCGCATTCGAAACTTAACTGAAGTGTTCAACCGCAAGCACCTCTTTTATACTGGTGACAGTCCGAGTTGTTCAAACGCATCCATATGCCTGTTCAAACATGCACTTACAGCGAGTATTATAGAAAGAGACGAGATTACAAAGGGCAGGTACACATCAAATTGGAACTTGCAAATTGGTCATGACTGTACATGTCATCCATGCATGTTCATACATGTCGCTATAAATACAGCGACATAAAATAATAGGGACCGTCGTATTACATTTTTTATGCCGTCGGTATTTTCTTAATGTATAAAAGTAATGCAGCGTGATTATTAAATAATTTTTTTCATGTATAAGAAAAGTAAAAGGCTTGCGAGTGAGGTTCAAGAAATGTTAATTTTATTTACATTATTATATTTATATTTTATTGTATATTTACTATTTTGGGATTACAGAGCTAAGAAGGTTAAGAATAACTGTTCTCGATCACCACAGCCCTTTCTCACCTCTAAAAGCAACAATAAACACGTCAGAAATACGCCTTGTTTTGTGTTGAGTACCTGCAGGAGGAAGGAGATAACCAATCCATATGAAAGTGACGGTGAACAGGAAGTCTACTGTCATCCAAATGAGAGGGCACGTGCTTCTACAGCAAGTGAGCAAACAAGTTCGATTGCTGTTACTTTCCTTCCCCCTTTTACTTCCGCTCACATGCTCAACCTTGAGCTACCTCGAGGTATCGTAAGTAACACAGAAATCAGAGGTATTAGAAGAAATGTAAGAATTCATAACAAATTTCTCGACAGGAGAATCTACTGCAGATAGAGTATTTCTACTGATGGTGGCTGTGCAACTGACGGTATGTAGTGGCAAGAGCAGTGGAGGAGGAGGGGGGGAGGGGGGGGGGGGGAAGGGGCTGCTCATATTAGTTTCGAGGTGAACGGCGAAGTAGTTTCCTCAGATTTTACCACAAATTGCCCTGGACATAACTGCTGGTTGTCAGGCTCAACCCACACATTGAGGAAATATTAGATACAGCACAAGTAGGGTTCAGAAAAGGTAAATCGACAATCGACCAAATATTCACACTAAGACAAATATTAGATAAGAACTGGGAGCACAGTCATGATACCTTTCGCCTGTTTACACATTTCAACAAAGCATACGACAGCATAGTAAGAGGGGAAATGTGGAGGATAATGGCAGAGTGTCAGATACCTGAAAAGCTGATAAAGCTAACTAAAATGTGTGTGATGGAGTCGAAGGGTAGAGTGAAAGTACAGGGGGAGTTCTCAGAAGCATTTGAAATAAAAACAAGAGTGAGACAGGGAGATATTATATGACCAACCCTGTTCAATTTGGCCCTCAACAACGCCCTGAGGACAGTAACATGTGAAACTGCAGGAGTCACCACAGGAAAAAAGTTAAATGTCCTGGCTTTTGCGGATGATATTTTGCTGATAGGAAAGAACGTGGAAGACCTGGAGGAAATGGGGACTGTGCTAATGGAAGAAGCTAAGAAAGTAGGTCTAAGTGTAAATTAAAGTAAAACAAAGTTCATGGTAGTAGGAAGAAGCGCTCGTTTAGAACCAAACCATCGAAAAATCGGAAATCTAACAATATAGAAAAAAATGGTTCAAATGGCTCTGAGCACTATGGGACTTAACTTATGAGCTCATCAGTCCCCTAGAACTTAGAACTACTTAAACCTAAATAACCTGAGGACATCACACACATCCATGCCCGAGGCAGGATTCGAACCTGCGACCGTAGCGGTCGCGCTGTTCCAGACTGTAGCGCCTAGAACCGCTCGGCCACTCAGGCCGGCTAACAATATACACTCCTGGAAATTGAAATAAGAACACCGTGAATTCATTGTTCCAGGAAGGGGAAACTTTATTGACACATTCCTGGGGTCAGATACATCACATGATCACACTGACAGAACCACAGGCACATAGACACAGGCAACAGAGCATGCACAATGTCGGCACTAGTACAGTGTATATCCACCTTTCGCAGCAATGCAGGCTGCTATTCTCCCATGAAGACGATCGTAGAGATGCTGGATGTAGTCCTGTGGAACGGCTTGCCATGCCATTTCCACCTGGCGCCTCAGTTGGACCAGCGTTCGTGCTGGACGTGCAGACCGCGTGAGACGACGCTGCATCCAGTCCCAAACATGCTCAATGGGGGACAGATCCGGAGATCTTGCTGACCAGGGTAGTTGACTTACACCTTCTAGAGCACGTTGGGTGGCACGGGATACATGCGGACGTGCATTGTCCTGTTGGAACAGCAAGTTCCCTTGCCGGTCTAGGAATGGTAGAACGATGGGTTCGATGACGGTTTGCATGTAGCGTGCACTATTCAGTGTCCCCTCGACGATCACCAGTGGTGTACGGCCAGTGTAGGAGATCGCTCCCCACACAATGATGCCGGGTGTTGGCCCTGTGTGCCTAGGTCGTATGCAGTCCTGATTGTGGCGCTCACCTGCACGGCGCCAAACACGCATACGACCATCATTGGCACCAAGGCAGAAGCGACTCTCATCGCTGAAGACGACACGTCTCCATTCGTCCCTCCATTCACGCCTGTCGCGACACCACTGGAGGCGGGCTGCACGATGTTGGGGCGCGAGCGGAAGACGGCCTAACGGTGTGCGGGACCGTAGCCCAGCTTCATGGAGACGGTTGCGAATGGTCCTCGCCGATACCCCAGGAGCAACAGTGTCCCTAATTTGCTGGGAAGTGGCGGTGCGGTCCCCTACGGCACTGCGTAGGATCCTACGGTCTTGGCGTGCATCCGTGCGTCGCTGCGGTCCGGTCCCAGGTCGACGGGCACGTGCACCTTCCGCCGACCACTGGCGACAACATCGATGTACTGTGGAGACCTCACGCCCCACGTGTTGAGCAATTCGGCGGTACGTCCACCCGGCCTCCCGCATGCCCACTATACGCCCTCGCTCAAAGTCCGTCAACTGCACATACGGTTCACGTCCACGCTGTCGCGGCATGCTACCAGTGTTAAAGACTGCGATGGAGCTCCGTATGCCACGGCAAACTGGCTGACACTGACGGCGGCGGTGCACAAATGCTGCGCAGCTAGCGCCATTCGACGGCCAACACCGCGGTTCCTGGTGTGTCCGCTGTGCCGTGCGTGTGATCATTGCTTGTACAGCCCTCTCGCAGTGTCCGGAGCAAGTATGGTGGGTCTGACACGCCGGTGTCAATGTGTTCTTTTTCCATTTCCAAGAGTGTAGAAGACAGACACATTAACGTACCTCGGTGTCAACATCAACCAGCAAAACCTTATAGATCAAGAGATAGTAACGAGAATTCAAGTTGGGGGAACATGTCTAGGAGCTGTGCAGAACATCATAAGAGTGAAGTTACTGCCTAGGCAGGCAAAATTAAGAGTATATGAGACTATTATCAAGCAAATAGTGGGCTATGCAAGTGAGACATGGACCCTGACAAAGAAAACAGAGGAAAAAACTCATTTTCATTTTGAAAATAAAGTACTGAGAAACATATATGGACCAATGAAAGAAAATGGTGGAGAGAGGAAAAACAGAGAACTCAGACATTTATACACACTGCCTGACGTCGTAGAGAGTGTGAAAATAAAGAGACTAAGATGGTAGGGACGTTTGAGGAGGAGAGGGGAGAACACGGTAATAAAGGCTGTAATGGATGTAGAAACTGAAGTAAAGAGACCACTGGGACGGCCGAGAATGAGATGGAAGGATAATACCATGGCAGACATGCAGATACTGGGTCTCGGAGGTGAAGATGCAGATGACAGGAAAGTGTGGAAGTCTGGACTGAATGAGGCTAAGGACCGACTGCGGTTTGTGTGGCCAGTAAAAGTAAGTCAGTCTTCTACTACGTGTTCCTCCTTCCTTCAGACATGCTGTAATGATAAGTCGCTCTGCGTGGCAGGGCAGGATGCGAGGTCGGACCGTGGAGATAACTTTTTTTCCCTAGTTTCTGCCTCCCTTATACCAGCTAGGAATCCACATATGTACAGTTGAACAATGAAACGACTACGATTTGTGTGACGCGATTAGAGCGCAGATAAATTTTTGGTGACAAATTCATGAATGCAGACCCAATCCGCTGGGTGGTCACACAATGTTTTATAGCATATTACGCGATGCTCACTTTACGGTACTGTATGGTGCATATGTAAAAGAACAAGTTGTTAATAAAGCTCGACTTCAAACTGTTCGTGTGTTGTCAGAGCAGAGAATAAGGTAATATTGGAAATAAGAGCTTACAAGACATGTATCTTGTAAGTGCTGAACAGAACTTTTATTCATAGTCCCGACTCAGTTGCTGTAAACGCAATATAGCGGATGGGTCCAATGTAGTAATTGTTGTTTCCCACTTCTTGGAAACTGAGGTGGCTAGTACTAATATACACTACTGGCCATTAAAATTGCTACACCACGAAGATGACGTGCTACAGACGCGAAATTTAACCGACAGGAAGAAGATGCTGTGACAACTATTTTGAGGCCTGGAGGAAACTCATTTTCGTGATGGGATCAAGGCACTGAAACATCATTGGACCAAGGGCATTAATCTACAAAGAGACTACATTGAAAAATAAAAAGTTTCAGTGACCTAAGTACTTTTTTCTATCCCGTCCCTAGAACTTTTGCTGACCACCCTCGTATTTCAAAAATGGTTCAAATGGCTCTGAGCACTATGGGACTCAACATCTTAGGTCATAAGTCCCCTAGAACTTAGAACTACTTAAACCTAACTAACCTAAGGACATCACACACATCCATGCCCGAGGCAGGATTCGAACCTCGTATTTCCATCTTTCATCGATCCACTGAACAAGATCTGTATATTGCTTTCTCCATTGTAAGTAGCTGTTCCGGCCAGATTGCTCATGTTTAATGTCCTGGAATGCCGCCATGAGCTCAGATGCAGAATTTGGTAAAGCTCTGCTCCCTAGGTCTGGCTTTTACTTCCAGGCTCATTACATCGAACGCAGCTGGATCTCTCTTTCTTTCTCTGCAGAATTATCTCAGTATGACAATCGCAGCCGCTCTCTTTATCTTAAAAAGCCAAAGCCTTAAAAAGCCAGGTCTGAGATGGGATTGTTGATTGCGCTTCTGCGGAATGTCTTCCCTGAATGAGTCTCCAGGTGCTCCATTTTTCTAACATTCTCACGCAGTTCTCGATGCTATCGCAGGATTATCTGCAGCTGCAGAGATAATAATGAAACGGTTATTCCCCATCCATGACGTCAGGATATTTATCGAGAACATGATACCGGCAGCATTAACAAAGGAACAGTTTTCTGAGTTTCATATCACAAATGCACTACTGGCCATTAAAATTGCTACACCACTAAGATGACGTGCTACAGACGCGAAATTTAGCGGACGGGAAGAAGATGCTGTGATATGCAAATGATTAGCTTTCCAGAGAATTCGCACAAGGCTGGCGCCGGTGGCGACACATACAACGTGCTGCCTGACATGAGGAAATGGCCCTGAGCACTATGCGACTTAACTTCTGAGGTCATCAGTCCCCTAGAACTTAGAACTAATTAAACCTAACTAACCTAAGGACATCACACACATCCATGCCCAAGGCAGGATTCGAACCTGCGACCGTAGCGGTCGCTCAGTTCCAGACTGTAGCGCCCAGAAGCGCACGGCCACTCCGGCCGGCTGACATGAGGAAAGTTTCCAACCGATTTCTCATACACAAACAGCAGTTGACCGGCGTTGCCTGGTGAAACGTTGTTGTGATGCCTCGTGTAAGGAGAAGAAATGCGTAGCATCACGTTTCCGACTTTGATAAAGGTCGGATTGTAGCCTATCGGAATTGCGGTTTATCGTATCGCGACATTGCTGCTCGCGTTCATCGAGATTCAATGAGTATTAGCAGAATATGGAATCGGTGGGTTCAGGAGGCTAATACGGAATGCCGTGCTGGATCCCAACGGCCTCGTATCACTAGCAGTCGAGATGACAGGAATTTTATCCGCATGGCTGTAACGGATCGCGCAGCCACATCCCTGAGTCAACAGATGGGAACGTTTGCAAGACAACAACCATCTGTATGAACAGTTCGACGACATTTGCAGCAGCATGGGCTATCAGCTCGGACATCATCGCTGCGGTTACCACTGACGCTGTATCACAGACAGGAGCGCCTGCGATGGTGTACCCAACGACGAACCTGGATGCACGAATGGCAAAACGTCATTTTTCCGGACGAATCCGGGTTCTGTTTACAGAATCATGATGCTCGCATCCGTGTTTCGCTACATCGCGATGAACGGACATTGGAAGCGTGTATTTGTCATCGCCATACTGGCGTATCACCCGGCGTGATGGTATCGGGTGCCATTGGTTACACGTCTCGGTCACCTGTTGTTCGCATTGACGGCACTTTGAACAGTGGACGTTACATTTCAGATGTGTTACGACCCGTGGCTCTACCCTTCATTCGATCCCTGTGAAACCATACATTTCAGCAGGATATTGCACGACCGCATGTTGCAGGTCCTGTACGGGCCTTTCTGGATACAGAAAATGTTCGACTGCTGCCATGGCCAGCACATTCTCCAGATCTCTCACTAACTGAACACGTCTGGTCAATGGTGGTCGAACAACTGGCTCGTCACAATAAACCAGTCACTACTCTTGATGAACTGTGGTATCGTGTTGAAGCTGCATGGGCAGCTGTACGTGTACACGCCATCCAAGCTGTGTTTGACTCAATGCCCAGGCGTACGAAGGCCGTTATTACGACCAGAGGTGGTTGTTCTGGGTACTGATTTCTGAAGATCTATGCACCCAAATTGCGTGAAAATGTAACCACATGTCAGTTCTAGTATAATATATTTGTCCAATGAATACGCGTTTATCATCTGCATTTCTTCTTGGTGTAGCAATTTTAATGGCCAGTAATAGTCAGTGAATCTTATCATTGACATGGTTTCACCCAGAATTTTAATCCCACTCTTGAATCTTCCTTTCATTTCCTTCATTACTTCTTCGATGTGTAGATTGAACAACAGAGGCGAAAGACGTTTTAACCTGAGCACTTCGTTCTTGGTCTTAACATTTTTCCTGCAGCCATTTAGCCTTGTCTCCCATGCACTTCCGATTTGTTTCATTCCTAAGTGATTTATATTGCTGTATACCTGTGTTTCTCTGAACGTCTGTATACTTTCACCTTTCGTCGATTAATTGAATTATTTCTTCCGACATCCAAGGTTTCTTCGGAGTTACTTTCCTTGTTCGTATATCTGAGTGTTCGACGCCTGTGACTGTCCTTTTTAGAGACATCGATTCCTCTTCAGCTGAACTGCCAACTGTCATACTCCTTATCGCAGCATCCACGTCCTTACCAAATTTCAAATGCGTCACATAATTCCTCAGCACGTCAATATCCCGCTTCCTTCCACTCTGATTGTTCTCTAGAATTTTATTAAGCATAAATCTACTCTTCATCACTACTGACTTATGAGCCGAGTCTTTGTCTGCTCCTGGGTACGCTTTACAGTATCTAATTTCAGCATTAATATTTTGGTTTTCAAATGGCAGCACCTCCCCATCCATAAACTTCTCTATAAATTTGATAATTAAATTATCAGTAATAACACTTACAAAGCTGTCCTTACGTTGGTGTAAAAAATCAACAGAGTAAATCTTACTGTCGCGTGGAAATTGCTTAACTGTAGTGTTACCCCACATGCCAGCACAATTATTGGTAAAGGTTTTAACCACAAAATTTTCCTGCAACTCAGCAAATTTCTCTTTCATGTTATTCATTTTGCTACTACATGCATCTAGCACTCTGTTGTTACAATGATCTTTTAATTTTTTTAAGCGAAATTCTAAGTCTGACCTGTTGTTATTTATTACAGGTTTGAATACATCATATCTGTCTACTACGTTTTTCTGAACAACATTGAAACTGTGTTCAGTACTAGCAGTTTCCACATTTTCTGTTTTGGTGTAACACCTTTGGTTTCCATAGACCAACTAGAGAATCTACCTGTTTTAGATACCTTTCTACCTAATTTTTAAGCTCTGTTATTTCCTGTTGTTTGTTGTGATTATTGTATTACTATTTTCCAGTTGTATATTAAGGGCCTACAAAGCATGGTTTGTTAGGAAAATTTTGCCACTTAAGGTGGTAGTTAAAATATTAGTGGTTTCCGTAATTCTGCCACGTAAGGTATTAGTTGTTTCGTTAATTCTGCCATCTAACGTGGTAATTATAGTATTAACTGTTTCGCTTAATAGCCACGAGATAGTTCCTGCGTTCGAGCCCGCAGCTTCATTTTCGTCAAAACCAGAGAATGTCGAACGAGCACACAAATCAACACATTGTACCCCTTGATTGCCACAAATCTAGTCCTGTACTGCCTCACTGTTTACTTAGGTTTCGCTTTCATTACCTGTAACGCTGCTGTTTAAGCTTTCAACATTGTCTACTTCCTGCTCCTGATTTTCTACTGGTACATTATCTTGGTTACTATTGGTCGCCATACTTATAAACACAGTTCTAAACACTCTGAATAAAAACTTCAGTCTTCAACCTAAAATTCTAGTCTTTACACGAAATTTCTGCCACACACACAAAAAAAAAATGCAAACAATCAAAGTACTTATCTCAGTTGTCTGAGATGACATAGTTCCATGCCACAAATATCAATTTCTTTTGTGTCCACTTTCGAGTTACCTTCTCTTTATTTACCTTCTTGTGTTAATATTTAGTCTCTTTCAGGTTTCTATGCCAGTGCTATGTTCTAAATTTTCCGTTGCGCGCGTTCATTATTGCATAAACCAACTTTAACCCCTAACTCGCGAGGTGACTTTCCTGTAACGTATACCACAAGATGGGCTCTCTGGGAGTCCCATGTTTAAACCGAGATTTCAGGCAAAAATCATTCGAAATTTTTAAGTTATGCTATATAACATTAATTTTGACAATTGTTTGAGTGTTGTTTAAATGCTTCTAGTTTATTTTATTGCACTAAACAAAGCCTGCAACATTTTACTATTTATCACACCAAAACACATAATCTTGTGTGGTTCTTTTAAATAGTACACATAAATAGACTGTTACTGAATTTTATATTCTGAAAAATTATACAGTCTCTGTAGCAAATAAATTTCCAAATAAAACTAAATTCCAGGTTTAAAATTTGAGCATAAACTTCCACCTGCCAGTTACACAAAGAAAGTCAGTCAAATTGACATTCATTGTTGGGAACTACATTTTTCTTATCACTTCTCAGAACACATTCTATTTTAACAGACACTTTAAGTGTTTCATTGAAGAGACAGACACATCCCCGTCACAACTTTCCTGAAGTTCTTCCTCCGAATGATACTCTTGTTCGATAGCAGAACTGTGATCACTGGCTAATGTAAAATCGTCGTCTTTTTCGTTTATTTCTTGATCTATATCACTGACACCTTCCTCCATAGACCGACTAACATCAAACTTGGGAAAGTTAAAAATGACACATTCGTGCCAACACATGTTGAGCGCAATGGTACCGTACTGAAGAAAACAGGTACATACACTCCTGGAAATGGAAAAAAGAACACATTGACACCGGTGTGTCAGACCCACCATACTTGCTCCGGACACTGCGAGAGGGCTGTACAGGCAATGATCACACGCACGGCACAGCGGACACGCCAGGAACCGCGGTGTTGGCCGTCGAATGGCGCTAGCTGCGCAGCATTTGTGCACCGCCGCCGTCAGTGTCAGCCAGTTTGCCGTGGCATACGGAGCTCCATCGCAGTCTTTAACACTGGTAGCATGCCGCGACAGCGTGGACGTGAACCGTATGTGCAGTTGACGGACTTTGAGCGAGGGCGTATAGTGGGCATGCGGGAGGCCGGGTGGACGTACCGCCGAATTGCTCAACACGTGGGGCGTGAGGTCTCCACAGTACATCGACGTTGTCGCCAGTGGTCGGCGGAAGGTGCACGTGCCCGTCGACCTGGGACCGGACCGCAGCGACGCACGGATGCACGCCAAGACCGTAGGATCCTACGCAGTGCCGTAGGGGACCGCACCGCCACTTCCCAGCAAATTAGGGACACTGTTGCTCCTGGGGTATCGGCGAGGACCATTCGCAACCGTCTCCATGAAGCTGGGCTACGGTCCCGCACACCGTTAGGCCGTCTTCCGCTCACGCCCCAACATCGTGCAGCCCGCCTCCAGTGGTGTCGCGACAGGCGTGAATGGAGGGACGAATGGAGACGTGTCGTCTTCAGCGATGAGAGTCGCTTCTGCCTTGGTGCCAATGATGGTCGTATGCGTGTTTGGTGCCGTGCAGGTGAGCGCCACAATCAGGACTGCATACGACCGAGGCACACAGGGCCAACACCCGGAATCATGGTGTGGGGAGCGATCTCCTACACTGGCCGTACACCACTGGTGATCGTCGAGGGGACACTGAATAGTGCACGCTACATCCAAACCGTCATCGAACCCATCGTTCTACCATTCCTAGACCGGCAAGGGAACTTGCTGTTCCAACAGGACAATGCACGTCCGCATGTATCCCGTGCCACCCAACGTGCTCTAGAAGGTGTAAGTCAACTACCCTGGCCAGCAAGATCTCCGGATCTGTCCCCCATTGAGCATGTTTGGGACTGGATGAAGCGTCGTCTCACGCGGTCTGCACGTCCAGCACGAACGCTGGTCCAACTGAGGCGCCAGGTGGAAATGGCATGGCAAGCCGTTCCACAGGACTACATCCAGCATCTCTACGATCGTCTCCATGGGAGAATAGCAGCCTGCATTGCTGCGAAAGGTGGATATACACTGTACTAGTGCCGACATTGTGCATGCTCTGTTGCCTGTGTCTATGTGCCTGTGGTTCTGTCAGTGTGATCATGTGATGTATCTGACCCCAGGAATGTGTCAATAAAGTTTCCCCTTCCTGGGACAATGAATTCACGGTGTTCTTATTTCAATTTCCAGGAGCGTATTTCAGGAGATGCGGTCAAGGAGACTCCAACACCTATCAATAACTCGTGTCAACATTAGACACAGCACGTGACAACGCAACCGACATCAAAAAATCGTAGGCTTGGCAATTTAAGGAGGGCGGGGTGAGTGTAGAAGTGACCCGCCAGGGTAGCCGAGAGCGCGTTAGCTTCCTGGACTCGGGTAGGCGCGCCGGCCCCAGATCGAATCCGCCCGGCAGAGTAAAGATGAGGGCCAGTGTGCTGGCCAGCCTTGATGTGGTTTCTAGGCGCACTAGGTGAATACTGGGCTGCTCCCCATGTTCTGCTTCAGTTACACGCGTCACAGACATTTGAAACGTGTTCGCACTATTCCATGATTGACACTAGAAGTAGGCAGCTGGGGTACACTGATTCCATCCTTGGTGGCACGGGGTGGCGGCAGGAAGGGCATCTGGCCATCCCTCAAACTAACCTTGCCAAATCCTTTCTAACAGCGCCCACCCTGCGATCGCTGTGGGACTATGGCGTAAGCGAAAAAAAAAAAAGAAAGTATAGAAGCATTCCACCACAACTATTTTTGGAGAGCGATTTCGAAAATTTTCGCGCAGAAAGAGAGGACTTGTGAGTTAACGGTTAAACTCAAAATTCTGTTGGCAAAACATGATAGGAGGACAAATGTAATCGCTGGATCCTCCACCGCAGTTCAAATACAATGGGATATTTCTGTGTGTAACAGTTAAAAAACACTCATCTTCGCGTTTCGACGACCTCAGATGCTGCAGTGGCTGCAAAATAATGACGAACATTTGCTCCATCAAATTTGCTGTAGATTCCCGAGTTCTCCACAGTGTAGCTAATGATTTGGTATGCCAAGAGAAATTTTAAGTAAACAGGTTGACACGAAGTTTAACTTTCACGATTACGTGTTTACTGCGCAAAATTGACACTAATCTGTAACAGGACTCACTCTTCCTGGCTGATTAGCTACTGCTTATATATCGTTTCAATAATTACCGGTTTCATCACGTATTATTTCAGAAAAAAATTTAAGGATTACAGTCAGAAACGTGTTAGTGTTTATAAACTGACATTACAGAATTAAATATTAACTGTCTTCTCCCACGCTGTGACATTGTTTTACTTGGTTCTTAGTTTCTAGTACTGAAAATAGTAAAATATGTTCGGCCGGCCGGAGTGGCCGTGCGGTTCTAGGCGCTACAGTGTGGAACCGAGCGACCGCTCCGGTCGCAGGTTCGAATCCTGCCTCGGGCATGGATGTGTGTGATGTCCTTAGATTAGTTAGGTTTAATTAGTTCTAAGTTCTAGGCGACTGATGACCTCAGTAGTTAAGTCGCATAAAAAAAAAGAAAGAAAAAAGTAAAATATGTTCGACGACAATGGTTTTTATAGTTATTTATATCGTGAAAATTATTACTTTGAAAATGTTCCTAACATGTGTATGTGTTCTTTACATGAATATTAACGAAAAGCTAGTTCCACTTCCTGTGAAAAATATACTGGAATTGCAAAAGGAGAATTATTTATGATTTATAGTCAAATATCGATCAGTAAAAGCCGAAACAATGCAGAAATGTATTGAGATTAATGACAGTATATTAAATTGGTATTTAAAATGATCAGGTAAATGAAATAAGGATGTTACAAAATTTTAGTAAGCCTGTAAATGTGGCAGCCTGGCGCTTGAGGTCAACACTTCATGCTACATTTATCCTAACGATCATATATTGGTACGTTTCTTATACAATCTGTACAACAACCAATAATAGATAATAAGAATTGGAAGACTAACGACTAAGTACTGGGAATAAAATTGGTGTAAGATTGGGTTCCAGTCTTCCGCCATTTCTGTTCAGTCTATACATCGAAGTAGCAACGACGGAAGGATAACATTGCTATGTTAAGTGGAAGGAAAGAGCAATCACAGAACGACTGAATGCAATTAACAGTCTAACGAGTACAGAACACGAATTGAAGTAAAGCGAAAGACGAAAATAACGAGGGAGGAGCTGGAAAGAGATTAGTGATAAAGTGGTGTCTACGAAGTAGACAAAGTGAAGGAATTCTGTTGCCATGGAACCAAAATAACACGTAAAGGACGAGGAAAGGACATAAAAAGTATAGGCATAGAGGGCATTCCTGGCCAAAATAAATCTACCATTATCAAACATGGCCCTGCGTTCAGGAACGAATTTCTGAGAGCGTACGTTTGAAGCACAGCATCCCATTGTACTGAAACATGGACTGTGGGAACGACGGAAATGGTAACTGAAGCATCTGAGATGTGGTGCTATACGATTGGTGTTGAAAACTAGGTGGACTGATAAGGTAAAGAATAAGGAGGTCCTCAGCAGAATCAGCGGAAAATGGAACATATGGACAAGAAGAAGGAACAGGATATGAGGTCACCAGGGATAACTTGCCTGGTATAAGAGGCAGCTGTAGAAGACAGAAGCTGTGGACTGAGAGAAACAATTGAAGACGTAGGGTACAAGTGCTGTTCTGTAATGGATATGTTGCCACAAGAGAAGAAACGACTGTGTATATTTGTTGGATACTAGTTGTGAGCCACTGTATGGTCGGTGTACCTGGTGCCGCCATCTGTTGATGGGAAGAACAATGTGGGTCCAACCAGCCTGGCCATTCACACTCTGTATTAGTGATTTAAATTCAAAATGAAAAAAAAAACATTACATGGACAGTTACATGAAAAGTGTATGAAGTACATTATGAGTGGTTAAGGAACATAATGAACGGGGGCAGTGCACAACTATAGAAAAATAAACTGGAAGCCGGCGACGTAAAGTTTATGTACAAACCATAAAACACAACGTTTTTCCATTTTCAAGAGCGGCATACAGGCTTTTAATTTAGTGGAGATACACAGGGTGATTCACGAAGAGATGCAAATATTTTAATATGTTATTCTACAACTAAAACTAAAGAGAAAAGTTCATATAAACATAGGTTCGCAAATGTTTAGTCACGGAGTTACGGCTAATAAAAGATTTTGCCTGAAATTTAGCAACTTCGCTAATATGAAGCCATTGCGAAACTGTAGGATGTTAAACTAAAGCACAATTTCCATTTATTTTGTTATTATTGGTCTGGTGAATCTAATAAATGCCCCAGACGTGTATCTACAGTAGTTTTCCAGAACATCCAGAGAATCAAAGATTATTATACAAGTATATTTGTTTACTTTCCATTAAGATAGTAGAAACATTTATGTCATTGTTGGCAACCGTTACTGAGTTGTTTCAGTCGCTTCCTAACCTGGAAACGAGTTAGTTTTCTGTATTGTTCAGTGAAAAAACATAATAACAACAATGTATTTAAGTGAAACCAAATAGTAACTGTTGTAGTGTTGTGTACATAGTTCCACGTAGTCAGCACGTACACAACTTTCCCAATGGAGCGCGACCCACTAAGCACAACAGCACAAGCGCAGCGCTCGTCCGTCTCCGCACTACGAGATGGCGCTGTCTTAGAGACGGACCAAATTCTGCTTCCGCCGATCCGCGTATTAATATGTAACGCAGCCAATGAGATTGCTGCTGACGTAGAACCTTTTCTCCTCGCGGATCACACTCGCGCAGTGATACCTGAACGCGCGAGGTATTATAACGAGTGTACAGACCTCCGATTAGTCAGTCTGCATTTGTCTGCACCAGTCTGTAGTTAAGTTTCAGTCTGCGCCTAATAAGATTATCATATTCCTGTACATAGCCATGAAGATAAATGTATAGACACTTTGTCAAGTATCAGAGATATGTGAGTATAAGATTAACGTACCAAGACCAAAGGAACTTCAGATTGTCAATTGTAAATAGCATCCAGAATGAAGTAAAGTAAGGTTTATGATTTTTTATTATTTTAATAAATATTTGTGAAAATTAATCAAGTTCTGTTTAAAGTTGGTCACCGTCAATCTGCTACTCTAAGTAGCAGATTGCAGAAGATAAACACGCCACAATAAGACCACGAGACATATTGCTGACACTCGCCTACTTCGTTAGAGCGACAAGTCAATAATCTGATGGTGTCTGTACCGAAGGTCTTACAGTACGCACACAACATGTAGTTTGTAGATTATTTATGAAACAGGGATGATTTTCAAATTTATACACCGGTAGGGTATTTATTTTTGGCAAATGTAATTGTAATGCTAAGGCTGCAGTTAACGAATATCGCGTGCTTTATCCAACTCGAAGGATTCCGAATGCACGTGCCATTAGCGGAGTTCAAATGGTTCAAATGGATCTAAGCACTATGAGATCTAACATCTGAGGTCATCAGTCCCCTAGACTTAGAACTACTTAAACCTAACTAAGCTAAGAACATCACGCACATCCATGCCCGAGGCAGGATTCGAACCTGCGACCGTAGCAGCGTTCCGGACTGAAGCGCCTAGAGCCGCTCGGCCACAGCAGCCGGCTCATTAGCGGAGTAGGCTATTTCGAATGTTACGAGAGACAGGTTCTCTCCTAGTGCTCGATACGCGAACACAATCATTGGGATTTTATGGATGCTGTTCAACGTAGCCCGAATACCAGTACACGACGTATTTCTCGACGATTAGGCATTTCACAATGTAAGGTATGGCGTACACTGAAGTACAATAATTTGTATCCTTACCATAAACAAAAAGTGCATGATTTACATCTGGGAGATCCTGTCCTTCACGTGGAGTTGTGCAACTGGTTAAATACTAACCGACAGTTACACAAATACATTTTATTTACTGACGAGGCACAATTTACTCGAAATAGTATAAACAATTTACATAACGAGCACGTATGATCTGAAGAAAACCCACACGCTACAGTGCAACGCAATTTCCAGCAGTGATTTAGGATAAATGTGTGGTGTGGTATAATCAACACACACTTTATTGGACCATTCATTTTTCCAGGACGTCTAACTGTCGAGACGTACTTACAATTCCCTCAAGAAAATGTTCCACTTGTAATGCGATTGTATATGTATTTTCAACATGACGTCGCGCCTTCACATTTCACCAACGTTCTAACGTTGCTGAAGACCTACATTATGCCAGAGGAAAAGTCTTATGATCTGCCCACGTAGAATGATACAGACTGACGTGAAGGCATGAGAGGTCCCGTGATTCCTGGAAAAATCTGAAGCAAGTGTTAATTTAAAAGGCAAGTGTTAACGCCGTATCAACATTTCGAGAGAATAGTATCACGACTATAAGTGTGACCTCTACCAGCGCTATAGGGGTTCTGATTGCGACTTGTGTAATCTATTTCCGCTTTAAAGTCAATGCACTGCTCAGATTTACCTATGCACAGGCTACCCGTTGACTGGTTTGTAAATGAAGCTCAGAAGTAGTAAGGGAATTACTTGTGAGCTAATAGGTGAACCTATAAGTATATGAGTAATGGTATTAGTATGCAAGAAATGACTTCAGCAAAGATCTCCATTACCGCTTCGATTTACCAACCGTTGAAAATAATGTAAAGTAGCTGTGTCGTAATGGAGTACAAAAAAATGGTTCAAATGGCTCTGAGCACTATGGGACTCAACATCTTAGGTCATAAGTCCCTTAGAACTTAGAACTACTTAAACCTAACTAACCTAAGGACATCACACACACCCATGCCCGAGGCAGGATTCGAACCTGCGACCGTAGCAGCCTCGCGGTTCCGGACTGCAGCACCAGAACCGCACGGCCACCGCGGCCGCCCAATAATGGAGTACAGTTGTATAATGTGTACTTAGTGGTGAAAAATACACTCCTGGAAATGGAAAAAAGAACACATTGACACCGGTGTGTCACACCCACCATACTTGCTCCGGACACTGCGAGAGGGCTGTACAAGCAATGATCACACGCACGGCACAGCGGACACACCAGGAACCGCGGTGTTGGCCGTCGAATGGCGCTAGCTGCGCAGCATTTGTGCACCGCCGCCGTCAGTGTCAGCCAGTTTGCCGTGGCATACGGAGCTCCATCGCAGTCTTTAACACTGGTAGCATGCCGCGACAGCGTGGACGTGAACCGTATGTGCAGTTGACGGACTTTGAGCGAGGGCGTATAGTGGGCATGCGGGAGGCCGGGTGGACGTACCGCCGAATTGCTCAACACGTGGGGCGTGAGGTCTCCACAGTACATCGATGTTGTCGCCAGTGGTCGGCGGAAGGTGCACGTGCCCGTCGACCTGGGACCGGACCGCAGCGACGCACGGATGCACGCCAAGACCGTAGGATCCTACGCAGTGCCGTAGGGGACCGCACCTCCACTTCCCAGCAAATTAGGGACACTGTTGCTCCTGGGGTATCGGCGAGGACCATTCGCAACCGTCTCCATGAAGCTGGGCTACGGTCCCGCACACCGTTAGGCCGTCTTCCGCTCACGCCCCAACATCGTGCAGCCCGCCTCCAGTGGTGTCGCGACAGGCGTGAATGGAGGGACGAATGGAGACGTGTCGTCTTCAGCGATGAGAGTCGCTTCTGCCTTGGTGCCAATGATGGTCGTATGCGTGTTTGGCGCCGTGCAGGTGAGCGCCACAGTCAGGACTGCATACGACCGAGGCACACAGGGCCAACACCCGGCATCATGGTGTGGGGAGCGATCTCCTACACTGGCCGTACACCACTGGTGATCGTCGAGGGGACACTGAATAGTGCACGGTACATCCAAACCGTCATCGAACCCATCGTTCTACCATTCCTAGACCGGCAAGGAAACTTGCTGTCCCAACAGGACAATGCACGTCCACATGTATCCCGTGCCACCCAACGTGCTCTAGAAGGTGTAATTCAACTACCCTGGCCAGCGAGATCTCCGGATCTGTCCCCCATTGAGCATGTTTGGGACTGGATGAAGCGTCGTCTCACGCGGTCTGCACGTCCAGCACGAACGCTGGTCCAACTGAGGCGCCAGGTGGAAATGGCATGGCAAGCCGTTCCACAGGACTACATCCAGCATCTCTACGACCGTCTCCATGGGAGAATAGCAGCCTGCATTGCTGCGAAAGGTGGATATACACTGTACTAGTGCCGACATTGTGCATGCTCTGTTGCCTGTGTCTATGTGCCTGTGGTTCTGTCAGTGTGATCATGTGATGTATCTGACCCCAGGAATGTGTCAATAAAGTTTCCCCTTCCTGGGACAATGAATTCACGGTGTTCTTATTTCAATTTCCAGGAGTGTATGTAGGATGAAGTTATTGCAGGTATGTATTAAACCGGGGACCTAGAAACGAAGGACAGGCTTTGTCCCGCCGTAGCCCTCAGTGGTTCACAACCCCACAACAGGCCACAGCAGTCCACCCACCTCAGCCCCGCTCCACACCGAACCCCGGGTTATTGAGTAATTCGGCCCCCACTGGACCCCTTATACAAGGCGAGTGTAACTCCAAATGTTTGCGTGGTAGAGTAATGGTGGTGCACGCGTACGTGGAGACAGTGTTTGCGCAGCAATCGCCGACATAGTGTAACTGAGGCTGAATAAGGGGAACCAGCGCGCATTCGCCGAGTTAGGTGGAAAACCGCCTTAAAAACCATCCACAGGCTGGCCGGCACACCGGACCTTGACACTAATCTGCCGGGTGGATTCGTGCCGGGGTCCGGCACGTCTTCCCAGTTGGTAAGCAGCGCGTTAGACCACACGCCTAGCTGACCGGGCTTATTACGGGTATTAAAAACTGAAAAATTCAAAACGAATTTTCTGAAGGAAAGGGAAGATGTTGCGGCCCACGTTATTATCCATGGTAGACCCCAAAAATTCGTCCAAGTTCTACCTCGGCAGCTCACATAAGGTGAACTGCCTGTGTCAGTGACCAGCAGGTTGCCAGATAGGGGGAAATGCTGAAACAGGTGCGGCAAAAACGGAAGCTATCTCAGCACTGAGGACTACCGAGTGCCCAAGTCTGGAAGCGAAGCATAATGACATCATCGAAGCCGAGAAATACCGAGATACCGTCATAGTGGTGACAAACCAGAGTTTCATATCGGAAGCTAGGTACAACACAACTTTAAATATTCAGGTGTCGAGCCAGCAGAAAAGAACCTCTGAAAGGTGAACTGGCCAAAGTCTGAAGTCACTAGGAGAGCTGACAGCGAGGGAAAATATGATGTCATAGCCATCACCACCGCCTCAGAGCACACGAGAAGCGCCAACATAAATACCCCATCATTTTTAACAAATGTCTGATTGCTAAATGCCGACTGCCCAGTGCTTAGTCTCAGCCCTTGTTAAACGCGTTCACAACCTTGCAAAAGAACGACGGAGATGGGGCTTACGCAGGAAAACGCTCGGCATACAAGGCAGCAGCAGCCTAAACATTTCTCCTACATTCTTCGTCAATGAGGACCATTTCAATTTTTCTTCTGTGGTTGCAACATTCATCTTCGACTTGCACGTCTGTTCTGCAATCGATAGGTAGATGTGCAGGCAGTAAACACTGCACCAGTAATGTTATGTTTGGAGCCGCTATCTGTTCTACGTCTGCAAGATACGTCAGCTCCGATCAGAATGGACTGCCTGTTATCACACGTTGTAGTTCGCTACACGGCCACGGTGGCGCTTCGAGTAGTCTCCTGTTCGATATGTTGGACGAATACGACGTTGCGTATGGGGCTTTCAATTAGAAGTAAAGAAATTCTGACCTGTCCTACCCTCACAGCACGGAGGTGGGGTCCCACGTGCCACTGGATATGCAAGGGCTATGGAGAAGCATGTCGTAAATTACGATTGTGTGCGCATTTCTATTCCTCCGATTACAGAGCCGTCTGTGGCGAAACGAGGAAAATGCTTCAGACCAAACGTATGTAGCTTTTGTCGTAGAATCATAATCTGCAATAAAAAGGGGGGGGGGGGGTTCCGCCCTACTCCCCCTACTCCCCCCCCCCCCCCCCCACGGCCATTCTTGCAGGTCATCTTGTCACGCCCTATACAGCTGTTAACTTCACCAATTCAGTGCTCATGCTTGCAGCAGGTGTCGGGAGTGAGACAGAGATCTACATCTACATCTACACCTACATTTATACTCCGCAAGCCACCCAACGGTGTGTGGCGGAGGGCACTTTACGTGCCACTGTCATTACCTCCCTTTTCTGTTCCAGTCGCGTATGGTTCGCGGGAAGAACGACTGTCTGAAAGCCTCCGTGTGCGCTCGAATCTCTCTAATTTTACATTCGTGATCTCCTCGGGAGGTATAAGTAGGGGGAAGCAATATATTCGATACCTCATCCAGAAACGCACCCTCTCGAAACCTGTCGAGCAAGCTACACCGTGATGCAAAGCGCCTCTCTTGCAGAGTCTGCCACTTGAGTTTGCTAAACATCTCCGTAAAGCTATCACGGTTACGAAATAACCCTGTGACGAAACGCGCCGCTATTCTTTGGATCTTCTCTATCTCCTCCGTCAACCCGATGTTGTACGAATCCCACACTGATGAGCAATACTCAAGTATAGGTCGAACGAATGTTTTATAAGCCACCTCCTGTGTTGATGGACTACATTTTCTAAGGCCTCTCCCAATGAATCTCATGCGGCGAAAAGCCACATGATGCTGTAGTATACAGAGAAGTTGCAGCATTAGAAAATTGCAGCGAAATGCAGGAAGATCTGCAGCGGATAGGCACTTGGTGCAGGTAGTGGCAACTGACCCTTAACATAAACAAGTGTAATGTATTGCGAATACATAGAAAGAAGGATCCTTTATTGTATGATTATATGATAGCGGAACAAACACTGGTAGCAGTTACTTCTGTAAAATATCTGGGAGTATGTCGCATCTCACTATGACAACCACCAGCTGTCACCAAAACGGGGAGCACTGGCAGATTACGTATTCCTCTCGTACAGAGCTACGCCTGTCTGCTGGCCGGTCTACTATAGTGCTGTGCTGAATGAAGTATTTAATCTATTATCACCACCGTAACCATAGCTTCCCTGCTTAGTTTATGGACTGCCTTGGTTTCACTATTGGTTTACACTTAGTGTGCAGCTTACAACTACTGCTGCTATGTTTATGGTTTACGGTTTCACATCTGATGTGGACAGAAAAGAGGTGACAAGGATTTACGCTGCTGTGCAAATTTCTCGAACTTTGACAACTATAGCAGCAACAGAGCTAGGAACACCAAAACCTGCAACAAGGAAAGCATGGTGCTCTCCTGCAGGGCTTATCTCAACAGCGGCAACCATCTCAGTCGGTGATCATTGCTTCCCCCCCCCCCCCTCTTCCACCCCACCCCCCTCCTGTCCACCATTCGCCTGCTTTGACAGGGTTTCAGAGATTTTGAATGTATACTTCCGACTTTTGAGCTCCATTGTCTGTCTAATAGAATTTCTGGTAAACAACAAAGTTTTGTTTTCCATCAGTCATTTCCACAAAGCGGTGCAGAAATTATTGTCACTCTTAAGGGGAGCCAGAGGTGGCTATGCTGCCCATGTTAAAATCACTAAGTTTGAGGAACATTTATGAATAAACTACCAAATAGAAAAATTTGAAATTTTTTACATATAGAGTGGTTTAGTATTGCAGTTATGACGGAGGGATTTTGGAGTATCTTTTCTAGTTTCCTTCCAATTATTTTTTTTATTAATGACCCAAATTTTTTTTACAAATAATTGCTTTATAGTTAAACTGAAATGAAACTACTGAACATATTGCCAAATGGCTGTGTTACAATGTAAGTTTGACCACTAGGAGTGCTATACAAAAATTTCCTCACTCTAGCTTGAGTGGATTTTGAGAAAATGTTCCTTATATTCGGAAAATTCTAATTTACGGGAAATGGCTATCGAAGTTTCTCAATACATTCCTGCACTATAGGATGGATTATCAGGGTCTTCTTCTTCATCCTCCAAAAGCTTCCTCTTCTGTCTTCTTTTCTGGCCTGTTGTTCCATCATACTTCATATGCCTTTCTCTTCTTTCTGCTCCTCTTATCCTTTCTCTGTCAATATTTCTTAGTGCTCCTACAGTGTTCACCCCAGCTGTAAATCCTAATGCCTTCAGAACTTCACAGTTCACACTGTTCCCTTGGTTGTAGGTTGCTATTGCATCATAAATGCCAAAGTGCAGTGTTTTTATGCTTACAAACACCCTTTTAGGAATCACTTTCCAAATCAAATTGTTTACACTCTCATTAGGATTCTGCGTCTTTCCGTGTAGACATTTGTGTAACAATTCTGGCTGTGCTAAGTCATGAAAAATATCACCACTGTCACTAACATATTCACGAAATCTGTCACTTCCACCAGTCAGCTTCTTGCTAGAAGATGTCACAGGGCTATGGCCGGCCATGTGTTGCTTAGCAGAAGACGCACTCTTTCAGTAATTGTAGTATCGCAACTTGGTATTAGTGTTAATTTTCTTTTCCCTACGTTCTTCCTCTTCTTATATACACGGTTACTAAAACGTGGCATCGTAACCAGAACAACGCTTTACACAAGAAGTATAATACTACCAACAACAGGCGCAACACTGAACTAATTCGAAACAGTAAACAGCAAAGAGACGATGTTCCGCGCTCTTAGCGCTTCATTTGTCACAGAAAACAATGTAGCCAACCCTTTCACACTCGCTGTATGCGTAACATAAGGCGCTGTATGCGTAACAGGCCGAGAAAATCCCTAGCAGTTCGCCAGGAAGTCACGAGAGGGTGTTAGATGCATTCAGCGCCCGCCCATTTCCTCTGCAGGCGTGGGGGAAAATGGTAATAACTCCACTTCCAGGGCGAGTAGAACAATAAATCAAAGTTTACATTAAAGAGGAATGTTCCAATTAATTTTCGGTAGCAAAAAAAAAAAAATCGTAATTTTTTGGATTTGACCACCTCCGGCTCCCCTTAAACCATAGAGAGTTATCTCACAATAAACTATACAGGGTGGTCCATTGATCGTGACTGGGCCAAATATCGCACGAAATAAGCCTCAAATGAAAAAAAAAAAAAAGCCGGCCGCGGTGGTCTCGCGGTTAAGGCGCTCAGCCGGAAGCGCGTGACTGCTACGGTCGCAGGTTCGAATCATGCCTCGGGCATGGATGTCTGTGATGTCCTTAGGTTACCTAGGTTTAATTAGTTCTAAGTTCTAGGGGACTGATGACCACAGATGTTAAGTCCCATAGTGCACAGAGCCATTTTTTTGAAAAAAAAAACAACAACAAAGAACGAAACTTGTCTAGCTTCAAGGGGGAAAGCAGATGGCGCTATGGTTGGCCCGCTAGATGGCGCTACCGTAGGTGAAACGGATATCAGCTGGTTTTTTTTTAAATACGAACCCTCATTTTTTATTACATATTCGTGTAGTACGGAAAGAAATATGAATATTTCAATTGGACCACTTTTCTAGCTTTGTGATAGATGGCACTGTAATAGTCACAAACATATGGCTCACAATTTTAGACGAACAGTTGGTAACAGGAAGGTTTTTTAAATAAAAATACAGAACGTAGGTACGTTTGAATATTTTATTTCGGTTGTTCCAATGTAGAACATTACGTAGGAAATCAGCATACATCGCACCATTTAGATTGCCATCGATAAAATGGGGGCCAGTTATCTTTCCTCCCATAATGCCGCACCGTACATTAACCCGCCAAGGTCGCTTATGTTCCACTTTTCGCAGCCATCGTGAATTTTCCGTTGCCCAATAGTACATATTATACCGGTTTACGTTACCGCTGTTGATGAATGACGCTTCGACGCTAAATAGAACGCGTGCAAAAAATTTGTCATCGTCCCGTAATTTCTCTTGTGCCCAGGGACAGAACTGAACACAACGTTCAAAGTCGTTGCCATGCAATTCCTGGTGCATAGAAATATGGTATGGGTGCAATGTCAACACCGACGTTTTTGAGATTCCCGATTCTCACGCAATTTGTCTGCTACTGATGTGAGAATCAGCCGCGACAGCAGCTGAAACACCTACTTGGGCATCATCCTTTGTTGCAGGTCGTGGTTGACGTTTCACATGTGACTGAACACTTCCTGTTTCCTTAAATAACGTAACTATTCGGCGAATGGTCCGGACACTTGGATGATGTCGTCCATGATACCGAGCAGCATACATAGCATACGCCCGTTGGGCATTTTGATCACAACAGTCACACATCAACACGATATCGACCTTTTCCGCAATTTGTAAACGGTCCATTTTAACACGGGTAATGTATCCGAAGCAAATACCGTCCGCACTGCCGAAATCTTACGTGATACAACGTACTTATCGTTTGTGACTATTACAGCGCCATCTATAACAAAGCGAGAAAAGTGGTCCAACTGAAACATTCGTATTTCTTTCCGTAATACACGAATATGTAATAAAAAATGGGGGTTCCTATTTTAAAAAACGCAGTTGATATCCGTTTGACCTAAGGCAGCGCCATCTAGCGGGTCAACCATAGCGCCATCTGGTTTCCCCCTTGAAGCTAGACGAGTTTCGTTCTTTTTAGTTTTTTCGTTTGATGCTTATTTCGTGAGATATTTGGCCCAGTCACTATCAATGGACCACCCTGTATGCTCTGTTACCTGATATTGAGGTCGTCAGCTTAATGAGTGTCATGATCAACTGGGACAGCACGGGCTGACCACTGCAGGGTCCCATACACCAGACAAATTCCCTTGTCATAATCGTAGTTACCTACATCAAATAATTGATTTATGATATGGTTGCATCGTTCATTACACTGTATTGAGACAGTCTTCAAGGCGTTGAAAAGCCTGTTGAGATGAGGCTGACCCCGCACAACTGTTTCAGGAGTGCGAGGTTTGTGCTGCTCGGCGAATAAACTTTTATTTTGCAAACGATCTTACCAAGGAAACATTGTAACAGTTTGACGTTAGTGGGTGCTGGCATGTTTACACTTAAGCGTCAAATAAACTGGTATAGGCATGCGCATACAAATACAGAGATAGGTAAGCAGGCAGAATTCGGCGCTGCGGCCGCCAACGCCTATATAAGACAACAAGTGTCTGGCACAGTTGTTAGATCGGTTACTGTTGCTACAATGGCAGGTTATCAAGATTTAAGTGAGTTTGAATGTGGTTTTATAGTCGGCGCACGAGCGATGGGACACAGCATCTTCGAGGTAGCGATGAAATGGGGATTTTCCCGGATGACCGTTTGACGAGTGTACTGTGAACATCAGGAATCCGGTAAAACATCAAATCTCTGACATCGCTGCGGTCGGAAAAATGTCCATCACGAACGGGACCAACGACGACGACTGAAGAAAATCGTTCGACGACAGAAGTGCATCCCTCCCGCAAATTGTTGCAGATTTTAGTGCTGGACCATCCACAAGTAGCAGT
The DNA here is from genome assembly GCF_023864275.1 of Schistocerca cancellata. Classification (NCBI taxonomy): domain Eukaryota; kingdom Metazoa; phylum Arthropoda; class Insecta; order Orthoptera; family Acrididae; genus Schistocerca; species Schistocerca cancellata. The sequence continues at coordinate 73,732,569 of NC_064635.1, read as the reverse complement.
GTGCGGACCATTCAGCGAAGCATCACTCTTGCACCCTTGATGACTGTACAACACAAAGGTTTACGCCACGCCCGGGCCTGTCAACACTGACATTGGTGTGTTGATGACTGGAAACATGTTGCCTGGTCGGACGAGTCTTGTTTCAAATTGTATCGAGCGCATGGACGTCTTCGGGTATGGAGACAACCTCATGAATCCATGAACCCTGCATGTCAGCAGTGGTTTGTTCAAACTGGTGGAGGCTCCGTAATGGTGCGGGGCGTTTGCACTTGGAGTGATATGGAATCCCTGATACGTCTAGATACGACTCTGACGGGTGACACGTACGTAAACATCCTGTCTCATCACCTGTATCCATTCATGTCCAGAGTGAATTCCGACGGACTTGGGCAATTCAAGCAGCACAATGCGACACCCGACAAATCCAGAATTGCTACAGAGTGTCTCCAGGAACACTCTTTTGAGTTCAAACTATTCCACCGGCCACCAAACTCCCTAGACATGAACATTATTGAGTATATGTGGGACGCCTTGCAAAGTGCTGTTCAGAAGAGATCTCCACCTCCTCAGAGTCTCATGGATTTATGGATATCCCTGCAGGGTTCATGGTGTCAGTTCCCTCCAGCACTGCTTCAGACATTAGTCGAGTACATGCCACGTCGTGTTGCGGCACTTCTGCTTGCTCGCGGGGGCCCTACACGATATTAGACAGGTGTACCACTTTCTTTTGCTCTTCACTGTATTACTGCGTCTACTTTGCTGCGTGCGTGAGTGATACCGTTGCTACTCATGATGTGCCGCAGGTACTGAAAGCTGGGGGAGACAATACTGCACTTGCCTAATTGACCACATTGAACTATTTTCCAAGAGCCGTTTGAAAAGGAATTCAAGCTTCTAAAATGGTTGAAATGGCTCTGAGCACTATGGGACTTAACTTCTGAGGTCATCAGTCTCCTAGAACTTAGAACTACTTAAACCTAACTAACCTAAGGACATCACAGACATCCATGCCCGAGGCAGGATTCGAACCTGCGACCATAGAGGTCTCGCGGTTCCAGACTGTAGAGCCTAGAACCGCTCGGCCACCAAGGACGGCGGGGTTCAAGGCTCATGCAATATTCCGCATGTGACGCTGCTGTTGTAACTATATCGTCTAAATACGTACGTGAAGTACCCTGCCCGAAAAAAGGTCTTTCACACAAATATGTCTATCAAATATTTTAGCACTTTTGCAAGCTCATTGTGGAGACGTGGAAATTACCTGAGGAAAGCAACGAAGGTGTCCTTGGCAGAAAGGATTCTACATTAAAAAGGAAATTATCTTGTAATCATTTACATCTGCACATGCACAGCGTTGAGAAGGAGGCTTTAGCAATTATGTATGGCGACAGAATTTCATGTGTATTTCTATGGCGGGAAATTCGACTTGTTAACGGAGCAAAAGCCATTAATTTTGATTTCTGGGCATTGATCTAAGCTGCTTCCAGAAAAGACAGCGCAGCGTCTGCTGTGGTGCTCGTTGTTTTAAGTGGTCTTAACTACGAAACTCAATTTCGCCCCACGACCAACTTGCCAACGTATACGCCACCTTTCCAACACCCCGATGCAAAATTCAGCCGCCAGGAAATGGTCTTTACTGCACTCGATCAGCATTTTCAAATAGCCCTGGACGATTTCCTGCTGACTGCACCTGAGATAACCAGATTGTCGGCGCGCAACACTGTTCTACACTAAGTTTAGTCAGCGGTGAAGTATATGTGACTGGAGTGCTTACGAAAACAGCAGGTCTGGTATTTCGGAATTGTTTTTCGATGCAACGTAGGCTCAATGGCACAAAAGGCGCCTTAACGTTGGCCGCTGACGACTCTGAATGCCGGATTGTTATCTCACTCCGGCTTCAGCCCCACATCCTTCAGCAAATTCTACGCCTCCCATTGGGGGATGACATGTACGACAGCATTAGTCTGGCAGCACGTATATTGGCCTGCTATTGAAGCTGACTTTGAAGAAGCCTGCCACACCTGTAATGGCTGCTCCCTGCACCAGGTGGCCCCAGCACATTTCTCTACATGGCCACATTCAGACCAGCTATGGAGGAGGATCCACAACGATTACTTTGCCAGGATATTTCAGGGAAGTATGTGGTTACTGATGCTGGACGTTCTCTTCAGATTTCGTTAGGGCTGTTATAAAAAGCCATCCACACTACCGTCCACGCCCCCTATTTGTATTCATCGGCCCCAGTACAACAGACGTCTTGTACGGCCACAGGCATAGAACCAAGCTAGACATTCTGTGCCCCATGCAGCCCTCCCAACCATTGTACTGATCCATCTACGCTACTGGCCATTAAAATTGCTACACCACGAAGATGTGCTACAGACGCGAAATACACCGACAGGAAGAAGATGCTGTGATATGCAAATGATTAGCTTTACAGAGCGTTCATACAAGGTTGGCGCCGGTGGCGACACCTACAACGTGCTGACATGAGGAAACTTTCCAACCGATTTCTCACACACAAACAGCAGTTGACCGGTATTGCCTGGTGAAACGTTGTTGTGATGCCTCGTCTAAGGAGGACAAATGCGTTTCATCACATTTCCGACTTTGATAAAGGTCGGATTGAATCCTACCGCGATTGCGGTTTATCGTATCGCGACATTGCTGCTCGCGTTGGTCGAGAACCAATGACTGTTAGCAGAATATGGAATCGGTGGGTTCAGGACGGTAATACGGAACGCCATGCTGGATCCCAACGGCCTCTTATCACTAGCAGTCGAGATGACAGGCATCTTATCCACATGGCTGTAATGGATCGTGCAGCCACATCCCTGAGTCAACAGATGGGGACGTTTGCAGGACAACAACTATCTGCACGAGCAGTTCGACGACGTTTGCAGCAGCACAGACTATCAGCTCGGAGACCATGGCTGCGGTTACCCTTGACGCTGCATCACAGACGCCTGCGATGTTGTACTCAACGACAAACCTGGGTACACGAATGGCAAAACGCCAATTTTTCGAATGAATCCAGGTTCTGTTTATGGGGTATTCATTGGACAAATATGTTATACTAGAACTGACATGTGCTTACATTTTCACGCAATTTGGGTGCATAGATCCTGACAAATCAGTACCCAGAACAACCACCTCTGCCCGTAATAACAGCCTTGATACGACTGGGCATTGAGTCAAGCAGAGCTTGGATGGCGTGTACAGGTACAGCTGCTCATGCAACTTCAACACGATACCATAGTTCATCAAGTGCAGTGACTGGCGTATTGTGACGAGCCAGTTGCTCGGCCACCATTGACCTGACCTTTTCCGTTGGTGAGAGATCTGGAGAATGTGCTGGCCAGGGCAGCAGTCGAACATTTTCCGTATCCAGAAAGGCCCGTACAGGACCTGGAACATGCGGTCGTGCATTATCCTGCTGAAATGTAGGGTTTCACAGGGATCGAATGAAGGGTAGAGCCACGGGTCGTAACACATCTGGAATGTAACGTCCATTGTTCAAATTGCCGTCAATGCGAACAAGAGGTGACCGATAGGTGTAACCAGTGGCACCCCATACCATCACGCCGGTATGGCGACTACGAATACACGCTTCCAATGTGCGTCACGGCGATGTCGCCAAACACGGATGTGACCATCATCATGCTGTAAACAGAACTTGGATTCATCCTAAAAAATGACGTTTTACCATTCGTGCACCCAGGTTCGTCGTTGAGTACACAATCGTAGGCGCTCCTGTCTGTGATGCAGCGTCAAGGGTAACCGCAGCCATGGTCTCTGAGCTGATAGTCCGTGCTGCTGCAAACGTCGTCGAACTGTTTGTGCAGATGGTTGTTGTCTTGCAAACGTCCCCATCTGTTGACACAAGGATCGAGGCGTGGCTGCACGATCCGTTACAGCCATGCTGATAAGATGCCTGCCATCTCGACTGCTAGTGATACGAAGCCGTTTGGATCCAGCACGGCCTTCCGTATTACCCTTCTGAACAAAGCGATTCCATATTCTGCTAACAGTCATTGGATATCGACCAACGCGAGCAGCAATGTCGCGATACGATAAACCGCCATCGCGATAGGCTACAATCTGACCTTTATCAAAGTCGGAAACGTGATGGTACGCTTGTCTCATCCTTACACGAGACATCACAACAACGTTTCACCAGGCAACGCCGGTCAGCTGCTGTTTGTGCATGAGAAATCGGTTGGAAACTTTCCTCATGGGCCGCCCAGTGTGGCCGAGAGGTTCTATGCCCTTCAGTCTGGAACCGCCCGACCGCTACGGTCGCAGGTTCGATTCCTGCCTCGGGCATGGATGTGTGTGATGTCCTTAGGTTAGTTAGGTTTAATTAGTTCTAAGTTCTAGGGAACTGATGACCTCAGAAGTTAAGTCGCAACTGTTGCCACCAAGAATAGCTCCGAAGCTAGGGCTGAAAAGTTTGTGACAATGGGACAACGGGGGCCATAATATGACGTTGGTTTTTTGTTGCTAGGTGGGGTCTCTTCAGAGATATGAAGGTCAACTTTGTTTGTTTTTTTAAATGGGATGCTATAGTTTGGTACATATTTTCTGATAGCGGCTATCGAGACGAATCCAATGATGTGTAACAGTAAGGTCTTTGAAGGTCAACGAAGGTCGCAAAGGTGGCAGAACGTCCATATACAGAAGGTGTTCGAAGTGATGACCATTGGTATGAATGCAGTGCTGCAATCTTCTTATCATGGATTGAGTGGTATTCCTTATCATGTCGGCACTTATCGAAGTACGTGCTCTGACAATTCTCTCTCGCATATATTCAGGTGTAGTTGGAACGTCTTTATAAACAATGCCTTTTACGATCCCCACCAGAAAAAATCCAGAGGCGTCAAGTCTGGCGAACGAGCCGGCCACGACATATTTCCTCCGCGTCCAATCCATCGATTTGGGGATTGTCTCTGCAACTAATTCTTAGCCATCAGCGAAAAATGTGCCGGACGCTCATTATTTTGACAGCACATTCTGTTCCTTGCTCCTAAAGGTATTTCTTCCAATAACAGACCTAATGATTCTTGCAGAAATGTGGTGTACTTCTTACCGTTAAGTTTTCCTTCGATGAAAAAATGGGCTTATAATTCTGTCCTCCAGAATCCCGCACCACACATTCACCGACCACGGTTTTGGTGTGCAACTTGCCGCAGCCAACATGGATTTCAGTTGCCCAGTAATTCACGTTATGCAAATGAACATTTTCATGGTTCGTTAATATAGCCTCGTCAATAAATCAAATCAAATTAATAAATGTCTCATCCCTCTGAATCTGAAGTTGAGCCCATCGGCAGAATTCAGTGCGACGCCTACAATCCGTACCAGTTAACTCTTGGTGGAGACTCATATGGTAAGGATGATATTATGGCGATGCACAACACGAACAACACTACTCTGGCTCAAGAGAGATTGTCCTGCGGTTTGATGCGATCGACATAAGGATCTCGAACCACAGTGGCAAGAGTACCAATTTCCGTTTCCTCATTAGTGACTTTCCTTTGCCGGACATCTTTCCGATGCGTTAAAGATCGAGTTATTCTCAATTTATCATACACATATTTAAATGTACGATGTGTAGTGTGGGTACGTTTAGGACATCTTTCAGCGTATAAGTCTCTAGCTCTCACTGAATTTCGTTGGCATTTTGCGTAAATTAGAACCATATAAACTTGTTCTTCGAAGGAATACATCATTCACATTTGGTAGTCTTACCGTTCCCATTAGTGTTGTTGTATTGCTAAACCGTCGAGTGGTGTTTACATGTCAAAGGCACGTTACATGGATACGCCGTATTCGTAGAATGTTTACTATTTGCACGATGTAGGAGAGAGAATTGTCAGAGCATGTGCTTCGATCGGTTCCGCAGTGATAAGGAGTACTACTCAATCCATGATAAGAATATTGCAGCACTGCATTGATACCAATGGTCATAATTTCGAACACCTTCTGTAAATGGACGTTCATGCCATCTTTTTGACCTTCACTGACCTTCAAAGACCTTACTGTTACACATCATTGGATTTCTCTCGATAGACGCTATCAGAAGATAAGTACCAAACTATACTATCCCATTTTTCTAAAAGAAAGTTGACCTTCATATCTCTGAAGCGACCCCACCTAGCAACAAAAAACCAACGTCATATTTTGGCCCCCATTGTCCCATGCAACTTCTGTGTTTGTTCACCGATGCACTCAGAGATTTTAAACTTCATTATTATGGTGAGACTTTCATAGTCGAACCTTAAGACGGTGCGGAAGAGTTATTCTTGGTGGCAATAGTTAGATACTCACTCTGTAGAATATATCCACCATTCGCCTTGATTCTGGCTTCATCTCTGCTTGGGACACATTCGATGAGGCGTCTGAATCTTTGTGGACGAATAACAGCCCATGTTTGCTCAAGAGCCGAAACTAGAGGAGGTAGTGATATTGGACGCTGGGGTCTCGAGTAGAGTCGATGCTCTAACTTACCAAAAAATCTGTTCCATTGGTTTCCAGTCGGGACTCTGGACATGTCTAGTGGCTAGCGCTGCTGCCTCTGGATCACGGGGACCCGGGATCGATTCTCGGTCGTGTCGGGGATTATCTCCGCTCGGGGACAGGGTGTTTGTGTTGTCTGCATCATTTCGTCATCATTCGTGGAAGTGGCGAGTCTGGAATGCGTAAATATCGGGATATTGTACAGGCGCTAATAACCAAGCAGTTGAGCACCCCACAAACCAAGTCATTATCATTGAGCCGTGGCGAACTGGTGCCACTGTTATTTTGTTCGTGTATCGCTGAGATCGATTGTGGTTGAGCTAAGTCATCTTTGCTTTCGAGTGTCATATCTTCAGGGTTGGCGGGTGAAGCGAGTTGGTTGATAGTCTTCGACGGATAACCGTCGAGATCTCGTGACATTCGCGGGGAGACGAGTGCCTACTGCTGCTCAATGTGCGTGATGACCGTTACACGTTGCGGTGTGAAATTGGTTGGGCGTTTTGCCGACATGTTCAGCTTGGAGATACAAGTTCTATGACTTCGCTGGGAACCAAATTTGAAGGGAAGCGGTGAAGCTGTGGAACCCGCTCCCTCGTATTGTGTACCTGATATGGAGTAAGTCGTCGTAATTGTGTTTGTTCACTGATGCACTCAGAGATTTTAAACTTCATTATTATGGTGAGACTTTCATAGTCGAACCTTAAGACAGTGTGGAAGAGTTCAGGTGTCCTAGTTAAATGGTGGCTGTTATTTGAAAATTTTTTCAGTGCTTTGTGTCTCTTGCAATCAAATGATTTTATGTTGCCGTTTTAAAAGCCTGCACTCTATTAATACAGTTGTCCATGTGTAAGTGATTCAAAGGTTCTGCCGAGCATTTCTATGTTTCAGAGTTATTGGAATGTCTTTGTGATTCGGGCAGAAACTTTTGATTGTGCCAGCGCCTTGTTGGGGAGTTAAATGTCATCCGAGTTCTAGGCATGGCAGTGTTTAAGAACTTGGTCACAACCAGAGTTGTTTACATATCGCCTTCCAAAGTTTAGTATTTACCTTCCTTCCGTCAAGGCGGGTTAAGCAGGTAGATATATATATTGTATGTAACCTGTTTGTATATGAACATATTTTCTTAAATATTAGGGACTGGCAACTGGCTAAACCTTGAACTGCATAGCATCTGCTGAGTTTCTTGTGCAGCTTTTTCTAGTAATTTTTTTAACACGTCTGAGCACTTAAACATTTATTTTTTAAAGATCAGTGTTTCTGTTGAAGTTTTTTTTTATTTAAGTGGTTCTATCATGTTATGTAATGGCATCTTAGCTGGCACAAGTGTTCAAGTGTTCTTAAGTCACCCTTTACCTGTAATTGTTTTCATTATATCTAAAGTTAAAGGGTTATTATTTTTCATTATATCTATTTTGAGGGAAGTAATATATTGGTGTTTGAAGTTATCAAGTTTGTCAGTAACCCTGTTTTCTTAATTTGGAATTGTTTGTTAGAGTACTCAGTATGCTGAGTTTCAAACTCTATTTGATTTGCAAAGTTTTATCTAGTGGCTTGTCCACAATTTGTAGTTGTCAATTTTTTTAAAAGTGGTATTGCCAGTAAACTGTCTTAATTATGAATTGTGACTACCAACCATGATTCCATCCCTCTTCCTCTTTTATGGTATTTAAGGTATGGTGTGTAAGTGAGTTACGATTAACGAATCATGTATCAATCATCATCATCATCTGGGCATGTGAGTCCACTTCAGTAACGTTATTGTCCAGAAAACATTGCCTCACAGATACTGCTTTCTGACAGTTTGGCTTGTCACCAAAGCACAATGCCAAATAGTCATCATGCCTGAACTGTTAGTCTACAGTACGCAGTACATAACGCCTTAAAATGTATTCATATCCTTCCGCGTTCAGCGATTGCAATAAGGGGACGACATCTTAACCTTGACAAACATCCTCGTCCTGCAACAAGATCTCCTCTTTACTACAGGCATTCGTGAACCTCAAACATCTCCTCAGGATTGAAACAGGGTATAACGTGATTCATACTCCAGGTCACTAGTTTCCAGTCATGTGCTTTCCAGTGGCGACCCTCTTTGCTCCACAGTGACAGTGTTAGTTTTGACTTCAGGAATGTCTAGCTCCATCATTGTACCCCATTTTTGAACTCCCCACACATGGTCATTGTGTTACCTGGACTGTTTTGTGGCACTTTGGAACTCACAAATGGTTATCTCTGCCGATTTCATGCGATTGTTTTACAACCAGTCTTCACAATGCTCAATGGACGTCCATCTCTACGTGAGGTCCCCAGGAGTTTGTTTAGCTTTGGTGGTTTCTTCGTGTTTCCACTTCACATCACCCACAGTAGACTCAGGCAGCCTTGGAAGGATTGAAATGTTCCTGAAAATTTTGCTACTTCGGTAACATCCAGTGACTAGTCCACATTCAAAATCACTGAAATCACCTGACCGACCCATTCTCCTGCCACTGCTTCTCTACTGAGAACTCCTTTTGTAATGACGTGTCAGACTCTTGTAACATCTTATGGCCTGGAATGAGATTTTCACTCTGCAGTGGAGTGTGTGCTGATATGAAACTTCCTGGCAGATTAAAACTGTGTGCCCAACTGAGACTCGAACTTGCAGGAGAGCTTCTGTAAAGTTTGGAAGGTAGGAGACGAGATACTGGCAGAAGTAAAGCTGTGAGTACCGAGCGTGAGTCGTGCTTCGGTAGCTCAGATGGTAGAGCACTTGCCCGTGAAAGTCAAAGGTCACAAGTTCGAGTCTCGGTCGGGCACACACTTTTAATCTGCCAGGAAGTTTCATCTTATGGCCTCTTTCGAATTAAATAGTGGGGTCCATATACTTTTGATCAGATAGGGTATTATGTTAACAGTTGCAGATAATTAATGTTACAGATTTTGTACTATGTAATTTGTCATTGGATTGGTACGTTTTACATCTGAAGATAGGAACATCACTGTCAAAACATATTGTGAGTCATCAATACATTGTGAGCAATATTTTTCCTTTGACTTTTTATCCAAATGAAATTTATTAGTGTCATGATTCTAATCATTTTATTTTGCTGCTAGATAAAAATGAATTACTTCTTATGGTTTTTGTTTGATTCCCAATATTTGAAATTAATTTCCGTGTTTAATCCTACACTGTGGTATTATAGCTTCTTTAGTATAATAAGTAATCCTGTATTTCTGGCCAATTGTTCAGGTAATTTATTCGCACTGGTAGAACAGAAGTGTAGTTTTTTCTGTTATTATGGTTTGGTGAAATTTGTTTTTGTTCTTTTGTTCTTTCAGTCATGCTATTTACTTTTATATTTCTTCTCCGCTTAATGTATAAACAATCAAGTTTTCTGGTCAGTGGATTGTTTTTAATTTTCTTTTTTTTTTTGCAGGACTAATTGTCCGTCCACCGTGTGTCACCTATACTGAAAGAATGAATGTGAGAAGCTCTATTCACCAAACATGTACGTTGTTTATCATATATCTTACTCCAGAAATTCTCTAAAAATCTGAAGATCTATTATTTTTTACATTGAAATTGTGGCTTCATGAAATATGTGTACAGAGCACTGGCTTTTTGTTCCAGTGAAAACTAAAAGTGTATAGTAAAACTGCAAGTGTATAGATGCTACATCACTTTCTTTGTTGTTCAAGTCTACAAGCATGTTTCATTTGACTATCTGTCAAAGTCTACAAGCATTGTATAAGTCTACAAGCATGTTTCATTTGACTATCTGGCTTCTGTAGCTCATAGTAAATATATGTGTTTACAGTGTCTTGCTTCTACAGTCACTTTTGTGCAGTGCAAGCGTTTTACATCCTTATTTTTGTGTTTTTATGGCTTTCTATAGGATACTGATCAACCCATTTTTCGCTGGTGATATAGGAACTGAGGCACATATATGTTATGCATGTTTTAGCTTCTGCAGAATGATTATGATCACAGATTCGTTTTGCCACTGTGAGAGTGTCACTGAAAAGCTCAACAAACTGTGGGGACAGGCGTTACGTGAACAATGATGTGCATGTCTGATGGATTAGCAAAATTCGGAGAGCTCATTTCCCATTCGCGTCAGAAGCATATTAACTCTCCAGCATGTATCTTATGTGCAGATTGCGACTCTAAGGTTAAAGAAATCCATAAAAAGAGTACCAGCAATTTTTCTTCCGTTGTGCCATTCATGAATGGAATAAAAAGGGAGAAAGTGATTTTGATATGCTAAGCACACGCCATATGGGCTTGCAGAGAACAAGTCTAGATATATATTCACTCCTCCTTCTGACGTACATACAACGTCATTTCACGTATATCGTCTCCTGGCCTAAAAGTAAGTTGGATGCTGGAACCATATTTTACTAGATGGAGTGTGTAGAAGGTAAAAGAAGAGATGCAAACACCTCATCTGCTTCAAATTAGCTGGACTCTTTTTGGTAATCATATGCACTAATTGAGTATGGAATAAAGTGTAAATTTATGATTTATTAAAACATATAGAGATCACTGAAGAAGCGTTTACCTTGACACTAAAGCTCTATAACCTTTAGTGACGATAAACTTTGATTTGCATGATATATTAGGACACTGCGACTTTGGGAGAAACAAAGATGTTTTTTATGTTTTAGAATTCAGTATTGAAGCATAAATATTTACAATAGGTTTCCTTCCATATTCAATTCAGTTTGAACTCTTACTCTATCTCTAGTAGTCAATCGGAATAGTTGACCGATCACAAGAGACTGAGGTGGCAAAAGTCATGGAATACCTGCTAATACCATGTTGGACCTCCTTTCTCCCAGTGTCGTGTCGCAACTCGACGTGGCATGGATTCCAAACGTCGTTGGAAGTGCCCTGCAGAAATATTGAGTCCATAACTGCGGAAGTGCTGCGGGTGCAAAGTTTGCATACGAACTGACCTCTCGAATATGTCTCATAAATGTTCACTGGGGTTTATATTGGATGATCTGGGTGATCCAGTCGTTTGCTAGAACTGTCCATAATTTTCTTCAAAGCAATGACATGGCACTTTGCCATCCATAAATAATCGTTCTTTCTTTGGAAACACGAAGTGCATGAATGGCTGCAAATGATCTCCAAATAGTTAAACGTAGGCATTCTCAGCTGTGATCGGTTCTGTTGATCAGAGAACCCTGTCAATTCCATGTAAACACAACCTACACTATTAACATCATTATGGAGCCACCACCAACTTGCACAGTGCCTTGTTGACAACTTGGGTTCATAGCTTTGTGGGGTCTGCACCACACTCAAAGCCTACCATCATCTCTTACCAACTGAAACTGGGTCTCGACTCCTGTCATAGCCCATCAACGCCAAGTTTAGTCGCACTGTCCTTTTTTTTGTCATCAGTCTTCTGACTGGTTTGATAGGCCTGCCACGAATTCCTCTCCTGTGCCAAACTCTTCATCATCTCAGAACCTACGTCCTCAATTATTTGCTGTATATATTTTAATCTCTGTCATCCTCTACAGTTTTTGCCCTCTACAGTTCCCTCTAGTACCATGGAAATCATTCCCTCATGTCTTAACAGGTGTCCTATCATCCTGTCCCTTCTTCTCATCAGTGTTTTCCACATATTCCTATCCTCTCCGATTCTGTACAGAACCTCCTCATTCCTTACTTTATCAGTCCACCCAATTTTCAATATTTGTCTTCAACACCACGTCTCAAACGCTTCGGTTCTCTCCTGTTCCCGTTTTCCCACAGTCCATGTTTCACTACCATACAATGTTGCACTCCAGTTGTACATACTCAGAAATTTATTCCTCAAATTAAGGCCTATGTTTGATGCTAGTAGACTGCTCTTGGCCAGCAATGCCCTTTCTGCCATTGCTAGTCTGCTTTCTACGTCCTCCTTGCTCTGTCCGTCACTCGTTATTTTACTGCATAGGTAGCAGTATTCCTTAACTTCATCTACTTCGTGACCATCGATTCTGATATTGTCTCGCTGTTCTCATTTCTGCTACTTTTCATTACCTTCGTCTTTCTTCGATTTACTGTCAGTCCATACTGTGTACCTATTAAATCGTTCAATCCATTCAGCATATCATGTAATTCTTCTTCACCTTCACTCAGGGTAGCAATGTCATCAGCGAGTCGTATCATCGATATCCTTTCGCCTTGAATTTTAATTCCACTCTAGAACCTTCTTTTTATTTCCATCATTGAGCCTTCGATGCACAGATTGAACAGTAGGGGGGAAAGACAACATCCCTGTCTTACACCCTTTTTAAACTGAGCATTTCGTTCTTGGTCGTCCATACTTATTATTCCCTCTTGGCTCTTATACATAGTGTATATAAACTGTCTCTCCCTATAGCTTACCCCTATTTTTCTCATAGTTTGGAACATCTTGCACCATTATACATTGTCGAATGCCTTTTCCAGGTCGACAAATCCTATGAACGTATTGTGAATTTTCTTTAGTCTTGCTTCCATTATCAGTCGCAATGTCAGAATTGCCTCTCTCGTGCTTTTGTCTTTTCTAAAGCCAAACTGATCCTCATATAGCACACCCTCAATTTTCTTTTCCATTCCTATGTATATTATTCTTGTCAGCAACTTAGGTGCATGAGCTGTTAAGCCGATTGTGCGACAATTATCGCACGTGTCAGCTCTTGCACTCTTTGGAGTTGTGTGGATGATATTTTTCTGAAGTCAGATTAGTATGTCGCCAGACTCATACATTCTACACACCAAAGTGAAAAGCCATTTTGCTGCCATTTCCTCCAGTGATTTTAGAAATTCTGATGGAATGTTATTTATCCATTCTGCCTTATTTGATCTTAAAGTCCTCGAAAGCTCTTTTAAATTATGATTCTTGTACTGGATCCCCTATCTCTTCTGAATCGACTCCTGTTTCCTATTCTATCACATCATGCGGATCTTCCCCCTCATAGAGGCTTTAAATGTATTCTTTTCAACTATCCGCTCTCTCCTCTGCAATTAGCAGTGGAATTCCCGTTGCATTCTTAATGTTACCATCGTTGCTTTCAATGTCACCAAAGGTTGTTTTGAATTTCCGGTATGTATGTCCTTCCGGAAATCATATCTTTTTCGATGTCTTCACATTCTCCATGCAGCCATTTATTCTTAGCTTCCTTGCACTTCCTATTATTTCGTTCCCCAACGACTTGTATTCCTGCATTCCTGAGTTTCCTGGAACACTTTTGTACTTCCTCCTTTCATCAATCAAATCAAGTATTCCTTCTCTTACCCATGGTTTCTTCACTGTTACCTTCTTTGTACCTATGATTTTAGTAGTAAGTTGGCGGATTGGGTGCTCTTGCAGGTAATTTAATATGTTTTTCATTTTCTTGTAAACAGTTAGGTTGAGCACACTAGCCACCTAGTTACTAATATTTTTTTATAAATAGATGCAAGCTAATACATCCACAAAAAAATAAAAATTTCTGATCAAATTCTGCAGCTACACAACTAACTCCAGACCATGAAACTCATTATCATTATTTTTAGTTCTCTTCATTCCTTTATACTTTAGTGTAATATCACCATCTTTAAAAAGTGACCTATTACTTATTATTTTATTGAACCTTTCTGGCAAAAAAATTATAAACTTATTATCGAGCTCGAGAGAAATTTTCTCCCCCTGCCCAGTTTTTAAATGTTCACAATCAGTAATGTAATACCACTCATTACCTCAAGCTCACTAATCTTTTAAACAGATTAGAACTTCTATCATTATTGAGCTTCTTCAGTAGAGTCTCCATTTATATAGAACAAAATTTTTATAATCTTTTAAATTTTTAATCTTTATAAATATGACTAATGTGTGGGATAAATTACAGTTTGACATCTTTGTTGAAAGAAGCAATAATCCAAGAGAGAAACAAGTTGAGTGTAATATTTGCAAGGAATATTTTAAACGATCATTAATTATAGAACACTTGAGAAATCAGAATTATACTGAACGTGTTAGTGTATTAAAGAGAATTTATGGAGAAGAAGATGAAAAGTACTTTGATAGCTATGAGGAAACTGATATAGAAAATTCGGATTCTCTCTTTTCTATGACTGTAAAGCAAATAGTGGATTCTAATTTGCCAATTAATAATTTACATGCAAAATTACAAAATTACATTAAAGCCTATTCATTATTTTTAAAAATTTATCACTCTATAACCAAAAAGTTAGACAATATAGAATACAGCAAAATGCAACTAACTAATTTATTCTATTTGTATAAGGAATGTATTGTGAAGCTTTTATTTACAGTAGAAGATATAGATTAAAAATTTAACAAGATTAAAATTTTAAGGTTATTAAAATTTGTTATATAATAAATAATTTTCAGTAACCATAACACATTGTACCATAATTTTCTAGAACAATTATCATACTGAAACGAAAATTCTTTCTTAACCTGTTTGTTAACCAGATTTTTAGTATCAACATCTCTAGTTATCTGATTGTATTCTAATTGTATCTTTTCTTTTACTTCACTTTCTATTAGCCTTATAATTGATTCACCATTCCACTTTTGAATATTCTTGTAATTTAATGTGAATCCTTTCACCTTGAACTGTTTTTCTGTCATTTTCTTCAATAACTTTTTGCACCTGTTGAAGCCCAGTCTGTAACCCAATTGTTTCCTAATTCAGTAGTCCATTTACCTAGCATACAACCTGTTTCCACAGTATTTTTTTATCATTATTAATATATATGACAGAATCTGTTTCAAAATATGCAACAGATTCTGCTAGTTTGTCTAGCATATCACACAATCTAAGCCTTGCATTTGATGTAGTGAACGCAGCTATGAAAATACCTTCATAGCAGCATTATTTTCCACGTAATAATCCTTGAAATTGTGCCTCATGTGAACCATCTGCTATGTAATAAAATTTAAATCTGAATTATCTAATCGGTCATCCAGCAGTATCTTATAAAAATCTGTTACATATTCAGTTTGACTCATACTTTGCTGTGCAATTTCTCCCATAATGAATTAAGACATATCTTGGCAACAGCTTGTTTTCCTGGATTTTCCTTTATCCTGTCATGATCTAAGTTAATATCCAATTTTTCTTTAATGCTTTTGATGTATTCTTCATCACTTACAAAATTATGTGCACTAGTTTCTAATTTTATCTTCAGAAAATCTTTCACATAATTTTTAAACAGAATATTGCTTTTACTTTTAAAATCCTAAACTTCATACACATCTAAAACTTCATACCTTTTTTCTACAGCTTTCTTAACTTCATCAGTCGTCCAAGTTCCAATAAAACTTCTTTCTTCATCACTGTGATTGCATGTACTTACTTGTTCTTCAGCACATCTGACACACAAAGGAAACAACAGTTTTTCATTTCTATCGATCTGCATATGTACAGTCAAAACAGGGTGATACAATCCTCTAGGAGCCAATAATTTACATTTAATTAAGTCATATCAATTTGCAGAATAATATCTTGGTCTATATATTTTTCTCAGATGTTATTCAGGATAAAAGTCATGAAATTACACAGTAGGATAAAGACTACATACATCAATATATTTTATTTTTATGCTAATACCCCCTGCTTTAGCTCTTAATTTTATTACATTTGTTCATCCACCATAAAAAGCATTTCTTGTATTCAACAGTTCAACAATTTCAGGCAATTGCTTTAATTTCTTAAGCCTTCTATACTCTGCTGAGTTCAGCCAATCACATTCCCATATTTCCACTAAATTGTATCCAGCATTTCGTACTTCTGCACTTCCTGTTAAAGTCTTTTGATAAAGATCATCCATCATCTCCTTATTTTTATTGTTAATCGTTTCACTTTTGAAACATTTTTTACATCCATGCCAATAACAACCATGGTATTGGTAAACAGTATTAGTTTCTTTATCAAATCCATCTACTTTTACTCCAGCAACTCTTACTTCTCCACAATTAAGAGCATTTTGAATGTTGCTATTATTTTAACTATTCAACCAAGCTATCGATTGTTTACTGTAATTCTCCTTCTGTTCTTTATCCAATACAGCGATTGTATTTTCAGGTAAATATTTAGATCTGTAAATAGCCATGCAAACTCCAGCGATAGTTAAATAACAGAATGGATCAATGTAAGCTATCTCTAAAAACTATTTCTTAATTCCAAGCAACCTCTTCTTAATATATCTACATCAGAATTACAGTACTTGTTAATTTCTTTCTTCATATTGAACACATAATTTTCTTTAACTCTAGAGCTGTGCCATTTCAGAAATGCTTCTTTATCTTTTGGCTTCATAGTGTCAACACAGAAATAATCAGTATCAGAAATCGCTCCTATGTAGTTTTCATTTTCTGGCTTATTGAAGAAATGTGAGAAGTACGCTTTCTTCAATTCTTTCAAATCAAATGTTTTTCGAAAACTACTAAGTGGATCTTGTACAAAATTACTGCTCTCTATAATTGTTATGCCCAACTGTTTGATCTCCAACAGCATCAGTTTAGTTCCTGTGTAAATGTTGTATGGCCTTACTGTATTTTCAACACAATACTTCAAAATGAATTGTGAATCGTAACCTTTTGCATAGTGAGCTATGAATGTGTCATAACTGTTCTTTTTAAATATCATCCACCAACAGAATTCATCATTTGTCTTAAATTTATAAACAGTACCACCTTTAAAATTATGAACAATTACGACATATTTGAGTTGCTTCATAACCAAACCACATGTATCTCTCAATATAGCTACAATTCACTTTCTTTGGAAAGCCTTTTTTACAACTTTTAAACTCTTTGTCACCAACTATTTTATTACATTCGAAGCACTGGTAAATATAAAAATCTTTGAATTCTCCGTTAACATACCAACCTTCTTCATTACAATTTGGACAACTTTGCAGTATAAATTCCTCACCAAATCTTTCACAGATACCACCTTTTTGCAGTACATGTTGCATATAACATTTATGATATCCAATTTCCACTACTTGTTTACAATTTCTGCGAAGTTCAAAGCCACATTTATGTTCTTTAGATCTTAAACAAATGTTTTGACATTCTTCACACTTGTAAGCTGTATGACATACTTCGTGGTGATTGTTCAAGTATTCTTCATTATAACAGTATATATTGCATTTCTCAGAATAAATCTTATTTTCTTCACTTTTATGTTCTGTACATTTGCAGAATACGCACACGTTTCTATTTTACATCTGTGAGCATCCTTGTTGTGATAAGCTTTCTTGCATTTATCATATAAATATGAAAATACCAAGTAAGCAGTCATACTGTTAATTACACCAAAATGATTGTGATCTTTGTACAGATAAATCTTTATATCTTTCTGAGATCCACTGCATTGAAATTTTCTGCATATACAACATTTATTTGGATATCCAACAATTCTTCAACTTTTTAATATCATCTAAAGTAATCCTTCTTCATCGTATTCACCCAACTGATTCTGCAATTCGTATTTGTCTCCTACTCTGATTTTCTTAATTTCATTATCAGTGCCTTCTCTTCCCAAAATATTATTTGTTTGGTATGTCAAAGCCACAATTACAGCTCTAGGACAGCAAAGATTATCATTGTTATTAATTCTTATGATACATCTCTTAGTCTTTTAGTCTTCAGCTATATTTATTATTTTTTTGCCATTACCACCTTGGCCTCTAGGAATTCCTATCATCTGAGTATTAAACGATGTTTCTGCTATATCAACAGTCTCATCAGATGTTAAGATGTCCCTCATTTTATTCCACAAAACTTTAACAGATTCTCGAGTATTATTCGATGCATTACAACCTGTAGAAATTGGATGAAACATTTTTGGGTTATTGACTGTTATATTCAACTTATCTTCTTTCCTGGAATTGGTTCTCTTTTCAGCAACATCCACCATCGAATTGAGTGCTTTCGTTGTATATCTGTTTTCTCACTAAAAGTATCGAGTTTGGCAATGTTAGCATTGTTAAAGACAATTTTACAGTCAACAGAGCACACTTTAAATTTTTCATTAAATTTCGATTTAATTTCTTTAATCTCAAATAAATGCTTTTTAGTTGACTCAGCTTCCTTTTCTTGTACAAATATTTTGTTACTAAATGGGTAAATTTGATCTAACCTGACTATTTTTTCCTTTCTTGGTAGATGAGACTTTTCAGTAATATCATCATCAAATCTGTAAAAGTAATTTATGTTGCGTACACTCTTTGATCTTAATATAGTCTTTTGGAATGCATCTTGGTGGAATTTAAACTCTCGTAATCCAATAATTAATTCTGATTTCTTTAATGTAGTGTATCCTCTAATGCCAAGACTTTTGCTTTAGCTTTGAATTCACTTACTTCCAGATTTTTGAGAGTTCTTGTAGGACCTGATAAATTATTTGAAATGATTAAGTTGATAATATGATCCTTTTATTATTATTGCAAATAATCACGAAGTTGAGCAACTGTGAAATCTCTCAGCGATGCATCCATTTTACTATGTTTTACTATAGAAAAATTTTCATTAAAGTTTGAAAAATGGGCAGTGGTAAATTATTCAAAACAATTAAATTAATTAAATCATCTTTTCTAAATCTGTTATGTACTTGTAAATTATTCCTTCTGCAATAATTACACAGTGGAGTGACTGTGAAATCTCTGAGAGAGCCTTAAATTTTATTATCTTTGCAAAAAAAGAGAATTTTCATCTTCGATGTGACTATTTGTTTCTAAATGTTTTTTGAGATGTCTTTTAACTACTTTTTTTCTACACTTACACACTATTGTTTTGCCTATTTTCTAGTTGACAAGTCTTGCATCTACTTGCAAGTTTGTCCCTAGATGAATTACTTAATTAAAAATAGCCAAGATCTTTAATTTCTTTACTGCCAATACATTTCATACAATGTTGTTCTCTATTTAACTCTTGTTGTTGTTGTTGTTTGTAAAAATGAAGAAAATCCTTCATATCTTTAAACATTGCCATAGGACTTTTTTATATTATCATATACTTTTCTATAAAGGATTCTAGTACATTCTTTACAGGCATATGAAAGCTTATCCTTCGCATATTTATCAACTGACTTCTCCACTTCGCATTTTTTACACTTCTTGTGCACTTCCATTTATTTAGATAAAATTTTCATTAACAATTAAATTTTTTTCCTTAATAAATGAATCCTTTTTCATGCTGTGGGCTTGATAGCTGTATAGATAAAGTTTTTACATTCTTAATTTTCCTTCTGTCACTAGCATTTCTACTGTGTGTTTTTTATTTCACAAAAAGGAAATTGTAATCTTTAATGACACACTTTTAAAGAAATTGCTGACATATGAATAATTAACAGGCCATGATGGATGCTGACAGTAAAATGTTTGAAGATTTAAAGGTGAACGATTCCTTAAGAGGTAATGAAAAATCTGATGCCTGCTGTTAAAAAGAAAAATTTTAATTTATTAATGTATTTTCATTCTATATAAATGGCACTTGCCGCTAGTTCAGAACTGAACATTTTCGAATTCCTTCAAGAAAGGAAGTACAAATTAAATTTGGGAATGTGGTTCAATGACATTTGGGTTCCTTTGTATAATAAAAAGAATGATAACAAATGACATTTTACACTTCATTCACTATGGAATTTCAGGGTCCGTGCTCCTGGACCATGTAAAATTATAAATAATAAAAAATCTTCTACTTGAATCTTTGTAAAATTATAGCCTTGAAAACAAAGTGATCAGACATGATGATCCTCTTGCTTCAGAGTACGAATACATCCAAAATGAAATAAAATCGTTAGCTCCTCACAATTTAGCTAAAAAGACATGGAATTGTTTGCCTGTGCAAAACTTCAAGAAACTCATCATGAGTTTATATACCAAAGTCGCTAATGAAATTAAAGATTATTATATAACAAATGAGGATATATTAGTTAACTATCTTAATTACACAACATCTGTTGAAAAAGAGAAATCTCAAAAAGTTATTGAACAATAAGCAATAGAAATAAAAGCACATGATCAAGAATTGAAAGAAAAGGAAAAAGAATGTTTACAATTAAAATAAATAATATCTGATGTAGTGGATACATTGATACATGAAGAATACACATTGCCACATCCGAGCAGTATGCCAAGAAAAATTATATTAAAGTTGGTGGTGTATTATCTGAAAATCATCTTTCAAAAATATTATCAAGCTATTATAGTGGTAGACTAAATATGATAAAATATTTTATGTAAGAAAATATAAATGTACTGACTATAAATTAATAGAGCAAATGCTTAATATTTATTTTTCGTGTACACAGAGTAGATAAAAGAAAAGAAATATACAATATGCCCTTCAACAGTCTATCTTACTTTGTTGGGAAATTATGTGACCAATCCAACAATATTGTTGATGAAGTAAATGAAAAGAGAAAAAATATTTATGATGAAATTTTAACTGTCACTGCTGCAAAATTTTAATTTACTAATGTATTTTAATTCTGTATACATTGAGGCACTTATTGATCTAAAGAATAATAAGCTTCCCTATAACAACCAAAATATTCTAGTAATTATTGATGGAAATAGTGAACCATGGTTTAAAGCTATAGATGTTGCTGGAATATTAGACTATAATAATCTAGGGATGCTATTAAAAAACATGTGGATGATGAAGATAAACAAAGATTTATAGACACCGTACAACAAGGTGTCCAAAATATTGACATAAAAACTATATTTATTAATGAATCACGATTATATTGCCTAATATTAAAATCAAAAAAAGAAGAAGTAAAAGCATTCAGAAAATGGGTTACACATGAAGTTATACCAGCAATTTGCGAACATGGTGAATATAAGATTGAAAAAAAAGGAAGATTGATGCTTATAAATACCAAATAAAATATTTACAAGAAATATGTGAATTGGATAAAAAACATATTGAAGATTTGAGGGAAATAGTTAATATGACTTCTGAAGTAATAAACAAAGGAAACAGAGAAATAGATACACTATTACTACATGTTCTTCCTCAAGCAAACAATGAAAATATAAGACCAGCTATTGTTGTTTTAAGATTATATAATTTAAATTATGAATAATATGTCATGTAAGCACAATTAAAAAATGTACAAAGGAAAATGAATATAATCAGGAATATGCATCAAAACAGTGAACAAATTTTAAGAATTGATTATGTGCCAAATTAATAAATTTATATCAACAAATGAAAGAAAATTTGAGAATTGTTTTCTATCGAAATTATTTTAACACTTTGAATAACTATACACAAGTTTTAGAGAATATTAAAGGGGGCTCCTTTCTAATGCTTCAGCTAGTGCTGTTGCTTGTAATATTCATAAGCAATACAAATTTCATCTCCATTGAGATCATAGAAATAATTTACTTTCATCAGTTAATTGATGTATGAAAGTAGATATTATATCATCATACAATAACATACAGATAGAAAGAATGAAAGTGCCAGTTTCCTCATTCGCACAGTTTGGAACATTTAATAGAAAAATTTTAATTAAAAATTTATTAAAAAAATAGGTGCTGTTGTGTAGCACAACCATAAATATACAACAATACAATAGTGTCAATCACCAACTATTTCTTTATCTTTATTTACCCAACTGTTGTACGAATTATCAAAGCCCAACCACTTATCATAAACTTTATCTTCTTTCTTTCTCATAACTTTTTCAATGAGATACACATCTGGATATTTCGTTTCACTGTAGCTATTGCTCATAAAAATTACCCTCAATATCTTTCAGTTTATATGTGATTGGATTAGAACGAATCACATTTTGAATTTCAAAAATTTCTGTTGACCGATTGGCAGTATATCCTTTTTCAAAAAGTCCTTTAAGTTTACTGACCCTAACTTTATCTCCTTTTTTAAACTTAGCTTTTTCATTAGACACGTTACCAATTTTTAAATTTTTGTCACTAACTTTAATTGGTTCCATTTTAATAGTTTGATGAACTGTGTTATTCTATTCACTAACTACATTCGAAACTAGATCGATCCATTTGTAATTTCCTTCAAGATCAAATTTCTTCCACATCTTTTCTTTAAGTATTCTGTTAAATCTTTCAAAAACAGATGCTTTTAATTCTGAAAAAGTTGAATAATGATAAATATTGTATTTCTTCATCAATTCTTGAAATTCTTTGTTATAGAATTCTTTACCATTATCTGTTTGTAAACTTTTTGGCTTTTTAATTTTGAAAATAATGTCGAATGCAATAGCCACATTCTTACCTATTTTATCTTTAACTGGAACAGCTCAAGCAAATTTCGAAAAGACATAAATAACAGTCAATAAATAATTATATCCTTTGTTTATTTTTGAAATTCCTTTTAACTTGCATGAACCCATTTTGACTAAGTCAACTTGCCATAAATCATCTGTACCAAGAGAAACTACATTTATTCATGTAAAATTATTTCTCACTGGCTTACGTAGCAAAATTTTTTTCACAAATTCACTTTTCTTCTTTTTACAAACTGTGCAAAGACCTTCAATTCTTTGCCTACCATTTTTAGTTGTTACTCTGTGTGGATTATGTGTCTCAGTACATTTTTAACACTTCAAACACTGAATGTGATAATCCTTAAGGAATAATGTGAAGTGTGGTTATTCATTTACATAGAGATAAAATTGATTAAACTTTAAATTATTTCACCAAACTCAATTGTATTCACATCAGCTGGAACTGTTTTACAGAATCTTTCAATCTTACAGTTAGAAAATTTGATTTGTGTACCTTTATAGATTGATTATTAATATTTATTTGGTATAGCTTATTAGCCACACTTACTGTAATATCAAAGTCATCAAAATTCAAGGTTCTATTTATATTCTCACCAACAACAATAATTCTTTTAAACATGAAATTGTACTCGAAATTGTGCGTTTTGTGCTCACCCCCTATCATAAATGTAAATTCGAATATTTGTTTATCATATAATTTATCTTCCAGATTACTTAACTGTTCTAAGTATGGAGTCAAATCTGTTATGAGAAATAATCTGAAAAAGCTTCTTCTACTTCTTTTTTGGTAAAATAATTATTGAACTGTGTTAGAATGCTTGCATATTCAGGTTTTGTAACAACTTTTAATAGAAAGTCAGCTTCATCTGACACAAACTCACTAACGAAATAATGCTTGTTTGCTGCATCTTTTGCATCAACTGGATCATTTACATTCGCAAGTCTTCTACCTTCAAAGCCAAAATAACCTCTATTTACTTTAAAAATAGCATTAAATTCTTTCTGGAATTGTTTGATTGCATTGGCTATCTTTGGGTCTATTGATAATCAAAATTGCTTAATCATATTTTCTTCAATTTTTTCTAGGTTGAACACTGGTGCGCTAAGCCCTTCAGTTCGACCTATTTTATTTCCAAAAATTTTCATTTATTAAATCCAAAATTTCCTTAAACTTACAATTCCCACATAACAATTTCAAAACAAATAGACACAAATGACCACAAATTACTTCATAAGAATTTTGTTTTCTTTCTGTATTGTAGTATAGTTCATTTTTTCCTAAATAGTTAACGAGTTGTGTTGGTATATCAACACCAAATTAATCGAAAACAAATTATAAATTTTTATCTTTATAATAACAAATCCAATGAGTACCAATCTGATCAGATGTATCTAAATTAACTATTCCATATTCATGTTCTTTTGTATGATGCAGTAATTCATCAATCACATACACACTAAAAAAGTGTTTGATTTTCAGTAGTTTAGCAAGTTTTTCTATGTCGAAATTACTTAATGCATTAGGATATTTATCAATCAATTTTTGCAATTTTTTTTGCTTTCTTTATTCCAGTTCCAGCTTTGTTCTCAATTGCTTGATTATGTCTTAGTCTGTTCTTCTAATTCTTTATCAGCTTTTTTCTTGTTTATGACTGCATTTGCAACTGCTGCAGATCCTCCAGCAAGTGAATCAATTGTTGCTAGATATGGTAATACAGCTAATAATAATGGAGGAAATCCACCTTCATGCTGTGTTGGTCCTTTACCTTCTTTCTTTCTTGTTAGATATTCAAGAATTTTTTTCAGAACAGCAATAGCTAAAGTAACAAGTAAATTTCCACCAACGTTCTTTTCTTTTTTTCTCTTTTGAACATCAGTCAAAAATGGTTCAATTGCATTTAATTGTTCATTATTTAACTTTATTTTAATTTATTTTTGTTTAGTCTTGCCACTAGGTAGCAAAGTATAATCAATAATAAAATTCTTCATTTATATAGATTAAAAGTTTAATAAGATGAAATTTTTATATTCCCCATCTATTGTCATCCACGCCTAAGCCAGTCCTAGCTGAAGCAGGCTGAGGACTGCATGCCATTCCTAATTTTTCGTTTTCCATACATTGTTCCTCTAACTGCTGTTGCTGCAACTTTTTCTCCTCATGAAGCATCACTTGCATGCATTCATTCTTTTGCTGCTAAGTGAAGTTCTTTATCGGCTTCATGTCTTTTTTCTAAATCTTTATGAACATGATAAGCAATATCATGCTGTTTACAAGCTTCATCTAATGGATTTATTCCTGGATCACCACGTGCTACTCTTTCTTCAAGGTTAGTAAATGGCCCACAGTAATTAAATCCTGGTAGATGTATTTCAAGCATTGGTACATTATTTAAAACCCAATTAACTAACCCTTTACCATGTTTCTCGCTGTTCCAAGATGTATGAGGAAGATTATTCAAAAGAGAACCGACTCGTGGAGATAACATCTTGGACTTACTGGTAACAAACAGACCTGAACTTGACGACTCTGTAAGCGCAGAACAGGGAATCAGTGATCATAAGGCCGTTGCAGCACCCCTGAATATGGAAGTAAATAGGAATATAAAAGAAGGGAGGGAGGTTTATCTGTTTAGCAAGAGTAATAGGAGGCAGATTTCAGACTACCTAACAGATCAAAACGAAAAGTTCTGTTCCAACACTGACAATGTTGAGTGTTTACGGAAAAAGTTCAAGGCAATCATAAAATGCGTTTTAGACAGGTACGTGCCGAGGAAAACTGTGAGGAAGGGGAAAAACCCACCGTGGTTCAACAACAAAGTTAGGAAACTACTACGAAAGCAAAGAGAGCTTCACTGCAAATTTAAACGCAGCCACAACCACTCAGACAAACAAAAGCTAAGCGTTGTCAAAGTTAGCGTAAGGAGGGCTATGCGTGAAGTGTTCAGTGAATTCGAAAGTAAAATTCTGTGTACCGACTTGACAGAATAACCTAGGAAATTCTGGTCTTACGTTATATCAGTAAGTGGATCGAAACAATATATCCAGACACTCTAGGAAGATAATGGCATTGAAACAGAGGATGACACGCATAAAACTGAAATACTAAACACCTTTCTCCAAAGCTGTTTCACAGAGAAAGACCGCACTGTAGTTCCTTCTCTAAATTCTCGCACAAACGAAAAAATTGCTGACATCGAAATAAGTTTCCGAGGAATAGGAAAGCAACTGTAATCACTCAACAGAGGAAAGACCACTGGACCTCACGGGATACCAATTCGAATCTACACCGAGTACGTGAAAGAACTTGCCCCCCTTCTAACGGCCGTGTACCGCAAGTCTATAGAGGAACGGAAGGTTCAAAATGATTGGAAAAGAGCAACGGTAGTTCCAGTTTTCAAGAAGGGTCGCCGAGCAGATGCGCAAAACTACAGGCCTATATCTCTGACATCGATCTGTTGTAGAATTTTATAACATAATCTTTGCTCACGTATCATGTCATTTTTGGAAACCCAGAATCTACTCTGTAGGAATCAACATGGATTCCGGAAACAGCGATCGTGTGAGACCCAACTCGCTTTATTTGTTCATGACACCCAGAAAATATTAGATATAGGGTCCCAGGTAGATGCTATTTTCCTTGACTTCCGGAACGTGTTCGATATAGTTCCGCACTGTCGCCTGATAAACAAAGTAAGAGCCTACGGATTATCAGACCAGCTGTGTGGCTGGGTTGAAGAGTTTTTAGCAAACAGAACACAGCATGTTGTTCTCAATGGAGAGACGTCTACAGACGTTAAAGTAACCTCTGGTGTGCCACAGGGGAATGATATGGGACCATTAATTTTCACAATATATATAAATGAAGTAGTACATAGTGTCAGAAGTTCCAATGCAGCTTTTCGCGAATGATGCTGTAGTATACAGAGAAGTTGCAGCATTAGAAAATTGCAGCGAAATGTAGGAAGATCTGCAGCGGATAGACACTTGGTGCAGGGAGTGGCAACTGACCCTTAAATGTAATGTATTGCGAATACATAGAAAGAAGGTTCCTTTATTGTATGATTATATGATAGTGGAACAAACACTGGTGGCAGTTACTTCTGTAAAATATCTGGGAGTATGCATACGGAACGATTTGAAGTGGAATGATCATATAAAATTAATTATTGGTAAGGTGGGTGCCAGGTCGAAATTCATTGGGAGAGTCCTTAGAAAATGTAGTCCATCAACAAAGGAGGTGGCTTACAAAGCACTCGTTCAACCTATACTTAAATACTGCTCATTAGTGTGGGATCCGTACTGGTTCGGGTTGACAGAGGAGACAGAGAAGAACCAAAGAAGAGTGGCGCGTTTCGTCACAGGGTCACTTGGTATGCGTGATAGCGTTACAGAGATGTTTAACAAATTCAAGTGGCAGACTCTACCAGAGAGGTGCTCTACATCGCGGTGTAGCTTGCTCGCCAGGTTTCGAGAGGGTGCGTTTCTGGATGAGGTATCGAGTTTATTGCTTCCCCCTACTTATACCTCCCGAGGAGATGACGAATGTAAAATTAGAGAGATTCGAGCGCGCACGGAGGCTTTCTGGCAGTCGTTCTTCCTGCGAACCATACGCGACTGGAACAGGAAAGGGAGGTAATGACAGTGGCACGTAAAACGCCCTCTACCACACACCGTTAGGTGGCTTGCGGAGTATAAATGTAGATGTAGATGTAGATGTAAATCAGCAACGTTACATTTCAGACTGGAAAAAAGTCTTATCTAGAATCAAGTCGACTACGTGAACGTGCCCCACACATCGGTACGTTAACCCGACTATGGAGACATGTTTATGCATATAATAGAACACAATTATGAATAAACAAAACACATTGCTAATATTTTCGAAATACGTTTTATTTTCTGAAAACAAAATGGCAGTGTTTCTTCCAGCAATTTTACTGGCAGGAAACAAGTTTTGGACCTACTTCCATTTGTTATCATAACATGGTCCACATATAAGTATGAATGTTAAATGCTTACCCATCATCACTGTCTGAATTGTAGTTTATGCACACAAACTGTAAGGTGATCCAAGATGGAACGAAGGTCAGCACGGGCGTAAGTTTTTAATACATTAAAAGCATTAAACAGATAGAAGAAAGGGCAGCATCGGTTGTAAATTTTTAATACTATTAGTGCGTTAAATGGATTAAAAACTTACGACAGATGCTGGTTTTCCTCCTATGTTGGCTCTCATTCGCGAAGTGCACAGGTCCTGAAGGACACACACACACACACACACACACACACACACACACACTATACAGAGTGGTCCATTGGTAGTGACGGGGCCAAATATCTCACGAAATAAGCGTCAAACAAAGAAACTACAAAGAACGAAACTTGTCTAACTTGAAAGGGGAAGCCAGATGGCGCTCTGGTTGGCCCGCTGGATGGCGCTGCCATATGTCAAACGGATATCAGCTGCGTTCTTTTACATAGGAACCCCCATTTTTTTATTATATATTCGTGTAGTACGTAAAGTAATATGGATGTTTTAGTTGGACCACTTTTTTCTCTTTCTGATGGATGGCGCTGTAATAGCCACAAACGTATAGGTACGTGGTATCACGTAACATTCTGCCAGTTCGGACGGTATTTGCTTCGTGATACATTACCCGTCTTAAAATGAGCCGTTTACCAATTGCGGAAAAGGACGATATCGTGCTGATGTATGGCTATTGTGATCAAAATGCCCAACGGGCGTGTGTTATGTATACTGCTCGGTATCCTGAACGACATCATCCAAGTGTCCGGACCCTTCGCCGGATAGTTACGTTATTTAAGGAAACAGGAAGTGTTCAGCCAAATGTGAAACGTCAACCACGACCTTCAGCAAATGATGATGCCCAAGTATGTGTTTTAGCCGCTGTCGCAGATGATCCGCACATCAGTAGCAGACAAACTGCGCGAGAATCGGGAATCTCAAAAACTTCGTTGTTGAGAATGCTACATCAACATCGATTGCACCCGTACCATATTTCTATGCACCAGGAATTGCACGGTGACGACTATGAACGTTGTGTACCAACAGCGGTACCGTGAACCGGCATGATATGCATTATTGGGCAACGGAAAATCCACAATGGCTGCGACAAGTGGAACATTGCAACCTTGGCGGGTTAATATATGGTGCGGCATTATGGGGGGAAGGATAATTGGCCCCCATTTTATCGATGGCAATCTAAATGGTGAATGTATGCTGATTTCCTACGTAATGTTCTACCTATGTTACTACAAGGTGTTTCACTGCATGACAGAATGGCGATGTACTTCCAACATGATGGATGTCCGGCACATAGTTCGCGTGTGGTTCAAGCGATATTGAATAGCATGTTTCATGACAGGTGGATTGGTCGTCGAAGCACGTTCACCGGATCTGACGTCCCCGAATTTCTTTCTGTGGGGAAAGTTGAAGGATATTTGCTATCGTGATCCACTGACAACGCCTGACAACATGCGTCAGCGCATTGTTAATGCATGTGCGAACATTACAGAAGACGAACTATTCCCTGATGAGAGGAATGTCTTTACACATATCGCCAATTGCATTGAGGTTGATTGACATAATTATGAGCATTTATTGCATTAATGAGGTATTTATAGGTAATCACGCTGTAACAGCATGTGTTCTCAGAAATGGTAAGTTCACAAAGGTACATGTATCACATTGGAACAACCGAAATAAAATGTTCATATGTACCTACGTTCTGTACTTTAATTTAGAAAACCTACCTGTTACCAACTGTTCGTCTAAAATTGTGAGCCATATGTTGTGACTACTACAGCGCCATCTATCACAAAGCGAAAGAAGTGGTCCAACTAAAACATTCATATTTCTTTATGTACTACACGAATGTGTAATAAAAAATGGGGGTTCCTATTTAAAACAACGCAGTTGATACCTGTTTGACCTATGGCAGCGCCATCTAGTGGGCCAACCATAGCGCCATCTGGTTTCCTAGTTTCCTACTTCAAGCTAGCACCCTGTATATATATATATATATATATATATATGTGTGTGTGTGTGTGTGTGTGTGTGTGTGTGTGTGTCCATCAGGGCCTGTATATATATATATATATATATATATATATATATATATATACATATATATATATATATATATATATATATATATATATATATACGTGTGTGTGTGTGTGTGTGTGTGTGTGTGTGTGTGTGTGTGCTTTCTGTGACAGAATCATCTTGGGCCCACCTTTTTACAACTATGGACATACTTGATATGCCAGAATGAGATTTTCACTCTGCAGCGGAGTGTGCGCTGATATGAAACTTCCTGGACTTCCTGGCAGATTAAAACTGTGTGCCCGACCGAGACTCGCACTCGGGACCTTTGCCTTTCGCGGGCAAGTGCCCTACCATCTGAGCTACCGAAGCACGACTCACGCCCTGTGTTCACAACTGGCAGAAGTAAAGCTGTGAGCACCGGGCGTGAGTCGTGCTTCGGTAGCTCAGATGGTAGAGCACTTGCCCGCGAAAGGCAAAGGTCCCGAGTTCGAGTCTCGGTCGGGCACACAGTTTTAATCTGCCAGGAAGTTTCATACTTGATATGTTTTTGACTGGTTGTATTGTCTGAAGCGGTAATTACAAAGACAATTTTCATCCTCTTACCCTCTTCATCAAATTGCTGCAGGCTATAAGAGAAAGGAATGAAATGAAATGATCCAATATCATTGATGGTCCAGAGTTGCCATCTGGGGAGGTACGCCAGCCGAGTTGCAAATCTTTTCACTTAACAACACATTGGGTGACTTGCATGTTGATGATGATGAAATGATGAGGAGAACATAATGTCCAGTCCCCGAGCGGAGAAAAACTCTGACCCAGCTGAGAATCAAATCCCGGTCTGCTGCATAGCAGTCAGATTAGTTGGTTGATCTGGGGGCAGGGACCAAGCAGCGAGTTCATCAGTCCCATAGAATGAGGTAAGGATGTGGAAGGAAATCGGCCATGCCGATCCAAGGGGAAAATTCCGGAATTTTCCTGAGGTGATATAAAGTGATATAGGGAAATCACTGAAAACCTAAATCAGGACGGCCGGACGTGGGTTTGAACCACCGTCCTCTCAAATGCGAGTCCAGTGTGCTAACCACTGTGCCACCTCTCTAAGTGGGGTAGTCAGATGCGGTGACCACTCAGCTAAGGGGGCGGACAAGAAAAAAGAAAAAGAATGGGGTGGGACATTCGTTGAGACAGGAGTGCTTGCCAACAGACACTTTGAAAGGACTAGTGTAGATTGAGAGGAAGGAGGACGTACAAGAATGGTAGACGACGTAAAGGGAAGTGGAAATTACGTGGGCCAGAAGAGAATGGCAGGAGGCAGGAGAGAATGGAGAGTAAAACACGTGAAAACCTGCCTTTGGGCAGAACACTAATGATGACCTTTAGAGTAGGCCTATCCAAGTTTTTCCTTGTTCTTGCATGTAGAAATTTCTTGCCCTCATCAGTCTTTTCTCTCATAGAACTACTTATTTCTGCATGAGATTCATTACATTCAAATAGATTTTTTTAGCAAGTTCTTCCTTTTATTCCCCTGTGCCTTCAGGTAACAGTTAGATGGCAGTGAAAATAGTGTGCAAACGTGCCCGAACAGAACTGCGTAAGTGTGTCCCATTACCATCTTTCATTACGTTCTAAATTACAGCAGTAGCTTTTAGGCTTTAGAATTATAAAAATGCACCTTGCAAACTAGAATAATCTCCTGTAAACGAATGTATATTTATCTGGTCTCATTTCTAAAAGGTATCCTTCCTAGGAGCTTCGATACTTGAGTAACAAAAAGTACTCACCCTGCACAAAAACACAAATATGTTCTTCACGTTAAGACGTTCACTCGATGGTGCCGTGAAGTTTGAGAGAGCGCTCTGTAGATGGCAGTACTAATCTTCCATTGTCGGAAGCGCTCTAGCAAGAATGGGTCCCGAGAAAAGCGCCGTGTGCAAGATGACCTTAATTCAGTGAGGAAGAGACTCTACAAGTTTCTACACGAATGCCAATTCCACCTGAAGCCACTCATCCATAAGTAAATCCGTTCAGCTATAAAATTGCGAAGATGTTGTGTTAAATTTACACCTACTGCCACAAAAGAGTCGCAGACTTTTTTTCTAGAGTTAAGATCAGGTGATTTAGCGGGCCACTCGAAAAGCGATAGACTGATTGAGTGTTGGTGGAACCAGAAACGCAAGCTTGCAGCTCTGCAGAGATGGCTGCTGTCATCTTGGAATGCAGGCATACCATGGAGATGTACGGGTGATTCAAAGAAATGAGATATTTTGAAAGTTGTGTTGGTAGCCGTGGGCGATTGGTAGGACTGAATAACGTATGCCAGCCTGTCAACGACATCTTGCTATTTAGTTATCATGAATGCTTGGAGTGGTGTGTAACGTACATTTGCGATCGATGCGTTTTACAAGAACAACGACACTGTGGAGGGGCACGTAGAGAAATCCCCCATATTTTCATTTAGGACGCCACGATCGTGTTCCAGCAGCACATGCAACGAAAACATGGGTATGTAATTTCGAGGAAACTGATTTGGCAACGGAAAAGGAACCTCCAGGCCTTGTGCAAACTGTTCGAATACCAGACAATATCCAAAATGTTCGAGATGCTGTCATAAGAAGTTCACTCAGAATCTAACAGACGAATATTTCAAGTGCTCGAAGAATGAAACTGCAGGATTTGCAATGTCATCCCGTATAATTTGCAGATCGTCCAGGAGCTGAAATCCAATGGTCATGTCATTTGACGACAACTCTGTGAATTAATGCTTCAAAATAAAATTGAGGACGAGTAGTTTATTAACAAACTGTGAATGTCAGACGAAGCACATTTGTCACGGCAGTAGATTTGCTAAGAGACCAAATTTTAGATATTGGGCGCAAGACGGTCCTACAGAGCTACACCAGCTTCCAATGCATTGCAAGAAAATTACTATGTGATGTGCTTTGTCTCCATACATGAAACCTATGTTGTGCAACAATTTCAGGGATTTACACATTTTACTGACGGCCTGGTTTCAGTAAGATGGAGAAATGTCACACATGGAACGAATATCGATGGCTGCTGCACGTCAATTATTTGGGGAACGTGTAGTTTCGAGAAATGGTGACATTCAGTGGTCTACCAGATCCTCGGATGTGTCAGCTTGTGATTTTTTTTTTTTTTTTTTAGGTCTAGAATGGCCATATGATTACAGTCACATGGAATTTTTACGTCGCCGTGCATGAAACCTATGTTGTGCAACAGTTTCAGAGATTTACACATTTTACTGACGGCCTGGTTTCAGCAAGATGGAGAAATGTCACACATGGAACGAATATCGATGGCTGCTGCACGTCAATTATTTGGGGAACGTGTAGTTTCGAGAAATGGTGACATTCAGTGGTCTACCAGATCCTCGGATGTGTCAGCTTGTGATTTTTTTTTTTTTGTGAGGTCACCTTCAAAGCAAAGTGTTCTTTAGTCGACCTACGACAACGGAAGAAACGAAACCCTAGAGTCGAGAAGCAGCTGTTGAAGTTCCAGTTGTAACAATGTAACGAAGAGACTGCAGGAATGTTTACATACAAAAGTATCTCATGTGCAAGATGTCACCTTAAAAAAATAAACTGTATTGTACGCAGTCTAAAACGAGAATTCATTCACTTTTAAATGAGATCAATAAATATTTTAAAAAATTGCTTCCATGAAATTATTTCATTTTCAAAACTTTCCATTTCTTTGAATCACCGTGTACAAGGAAGTACAACACGTGATCATTGAGAGTCTTGAAATAAACATTCTACTTCATCTTGAACTTAATCTGAATGGTGAGGCCAAAACATGGTAAGAAAAACACCCTCAGAACACCTCAGAACCATATATGACCTGAACTGCACCTTGTAACCAGTGATCGTTAAATGACCTATTCGGACGCTGGCGCACTCCAAGCATTGTATAATTTGAAAAGAAGAAAAACTGGGACTTTTTGGAACGCATTGAACGTCTTCAACTAGATGCTGCGTAGTTTTGGTGTTAGTTGGTCCACTGAGGATGTGCAACTTTATGTGCCTGTGGGATCTATGGTCGTCTGTGATGTACCTGACTCCAAATATCGACTGCATTGTTTGATAATGTTCACACCGAAGCTGGTAGAGATGCACCTGCATTCACTGATAGGAGAAATTTAACTCACTTTGAAACTAATTGCTTTTCACAAGACATGGGATCCGTCCCTAGTCCCTGTCATTTGAGTTCTTTTCACAAGTGCTATTCTTATGACATGTTACAAGGCTTTGACTGGTACAGGATTCCCAGTAGATGCACTGGACAGGTCACATCTATACATCAGTCATTGGGCAACTTCATTCATGGTTAGGACATGAGCTTGTCCACTTGTAATAATACCTTTCATCCATTCTGACAAAGATGTCTCCATGTCGACCCATCTTACTACACTGACAAGTGCGTCCATACAGCTAACTTCTTCATGTACAACACTTCACTTCCATGACTTAACACGACAGTCGAAGGTCACGTGAGTGCCTTGTAGTGGTCGTCCGCCAAGTAAAACGCTCAAATGCTAGCAGTGTACTTTTTTATTGGGTTACTAATCTTTTATCTACTGGACTTATATGTACTTGCGTTAGGTGAATTATTCGGCATGAATTCATTAATTGGAAAATAATTGCTTCAAGATTCATTGTAATTTGTGTGTGTGGCAGCGAATATGTTATATTGTTCAACATAGTTTGACGATACATGTTTGTTGCAGCAAGCAGTATTGAGGAAATTGCAGCACGTACACCAACTGTCATCGAGTACTCGAGTGATACAAGCTTAGAGGACTTCTCGTGTGTCAACACTTGGACTGTGAAGGGATTGAAGAGACTGTGCGTAGGAACAAGTATTGAGTCGGCTGTCTTAACCCATCAGAATTCCAGCAAATGGTGCATGGTCCTTACGAAGACATCCAACGAACTTCATTTATGTTTTTTGCTAAAAAAGAGTGAAACTAATAAGGTACTGAGAGCAAAGCTAAAAGCTGACGAGATTCTCCCAAATGGTGCAATACGTGAAGCATTTCCATGCAAATGGTATAAGTTGAAGGAAGGAGAGAAATCAGAAACACGGGTCATTAGGAAAACAGACACTGCTGGAGAGAACTACAGTGAAAATGAGATAGTACTAAAGTGTGAAGTATGCATACAGTACATTATTCAGGACGAGCTGCCAGTGGCAAATGCAGCAGAACCAAACGCTAGTATAGTGAGGGACCTGGATGAGATGTTGCACAAAGCAGTCCACACGGACTTTGAGCTGCACGCAGAAGGTAATGTTCTGAAAGTACACAGGGCGCTACTGTCAGTACGGAGCCCATACTTTGCTGCCATGCTGCAGCCTCACACGAAGGAAGCAAAGGATGGTTGTGTGGAGGTGACGGATGTGAAGCTGGAAGTACTGAAGCAGGTTCTGTTGTTTATGTACACGGGAGTAGCTCCGGCTCTCAGCAGCATGTCATGGGATCTGTTGACAGCTGCGGATACGTACCAGCTGCGACAGCTGAAGCGCCAGTGCGAGACCCATATCGCCAGCTGTTTGAATGTGGACAACGCTGCCGCAACTGCACTCTACGCCTCTGTGTTCTCCTGCGACCTGCTGTGGGATCGTGCTATCCTCTTCATCAAGCGCAACCTCTGCAACGTGATGCGCACCGCTGGGTGGGCTGAGGCTGTAGCTGCACATCCGGAAGTCATACAGCGTATCAGCGAGATGATGGAATGAGTCGATGAGAGGTAACTAATTATTTTCACCGCTTATGTAAACTTTCCATTGCTGGAAACACAGGAATACAGTTGTATCATAAGTTGAGATTAAAAATGAATTTTTCACAGACTGCAACTGGATTAATTCCAATTTTTATTGGGACATATTACAATAAAATAAATAAATAATAAATAATTTGAAGACCACGTAATTGTATCCTGAGGCATATTCATTCTTACTCTTAGCTTCTGTTACACTTCTCAAGTACTGAATATGTTCAGTGTATCATCTCTGATTGCAATTACACCGAAATAATGGTTATATTTCAGTATTTAAAATCAAATCTGAGGACAGGAAGTACAACATATTTTTTACTTGTTTTCATGTCATCAGTCTTCCTGAAAGTTCGTTGCAGCTTAATGATTTGTATACTCCATTTTTTACCTGGATTCTCCAGGACTGTATGTTGCAGGGGAAGTACTGGTTTTCTTAAAATTAATTTCTTTGGAATTCATGTTATTAAGATTTGCTTATATAATCTGAATTACAAAACATTACTTTTGACCATTTGCCTGAATTTTGCATCTACAGTCATACAACTCCATACTAGCAGCGTGTCGTCTTTACAATACAGGGTGTGGCAAACATTTTGTCACAGATATTCATAGACATTAAGAGATTAACAAAAATATTATTCGAGTTTTGTGAATGTTGTCAGTAATCTTTAAATCATATATTTTCAATCTACAATATTGTATCTCATTGAGCTTTGTTCAGGCATAAATAAATGAAAATGAACAACTTACAATGAAATTGTAATTTTACATTGCGATTAGGAAAACTGAAAAAATGCCTTAATATTTGGTTTGGATGTGGCAAACACACACACACACACACACACACACACTCTATATATATATATATATATATATATATATATATATATATATATATATATATGTGTGTGTGTGTGTGTGTATGTATGTATGTATGTATGTACACACACTAGTGCTATTTATACAAATATTATTTCAAAAGAAAATTATAAATATTTAGCTGAATCCAATGTCATGATAATAAATAGTGAAATGATTGATAGTACCCTGTAACATGATATTAAACGAACAAAACCTGACAAAATCATGTGCATAACGAAAAGCTAATATAACATTTGTCTGACAACTTTCCCAAGATTCAGTATAAAAACTTTCCCTTGACTAATGGATCTCTTAGTTTCAGTGCATTGTTGGAAAGTCCTAGATAGAATGAAAATAGTGACTAAGTTTACAGATACCACTCGCACTAGAGATAAAATAATGTATGGCCACAACAACCCAGAAAAAATATTGATCGCTGAGGTATGAAACCTGTTTTCCTCTTTCGAGCTATGACAGAGTTTCACACATAGTGTGAACTATAAAGCAATGTGTAGCTCCCTCTAGCCTCTAAGATAGAGCTAAGGAGGATCAACTCTGCTAAGGATTGGATGGTGACCCTTCATCCTCCAAATGGTCCAAATGGCTCTAAGCACTATGGGACTTAACAGCTGTGGTCATCAGTCCCCTAGAACTTAGAACTACTCAAACCTAACTAACCTAAGGACATCACACACATCCATGCCAGAGGCAGGATTCGAACCTGCGACCGTAGCAGTTGCGCAGTTCCGGACAGCGCGCCTAGAACCGCGAGACCACCGCGGCCGGCTCTTCAGCCTCCAGGCAAGGTGATCATCACTACACAATTTTTGTCACTTGTATATATTTGCACGTCACATTTTAGTAGAAACCTCACAGTTTACCTAAGATGGCATATGACACCTTGGCTGAGAGCGTGTTCTACATTTTCGATGGGAACTTTCAATGACCCTTTTAAAAGAAAATTTTTGTGTGATTAACATTAGTCATTTGACTTTTGTTAGTTGCATACTAAAAGCTTCTTTTCAGCAGACGGTGGTACTAATTTTTGTGCAGTGAACTAAGTTACTCACAATATCAGGTTGCGGTAGAAAGAGACCACCCACATAAAAATTTTTAATTAGATTCAGCATTTGACATGGAACATACACTCAGACTCTACTTGTATTTGCTGCTATGTCATCATTACACTTACAGTTTATATCTTTCAGCAATGGTCAATTTAAAAAGTACCTTAAATCCATGTCTCACAGGTATGAAAACCTGCCATTGATTAGTACCTAATAGACGTCTTTTCCAGAGTATCAATTTCAATTTTTTCACCCAAATCAGTCTCATTAGTGCAGTAGTTTGGCATCTCAATCAAGTCATAGAGTTTGTATGTCAGAGCAAAGTCAAGTAATCTTTTGACCTGATCTTTCATGAGTCTAGTGATGTATGAAATGCTTGGACAAAACCACTTTTTCATCATATTTTCTTAAGAATAAGGTACTGTAACGGAACTGAAATGAGGGTAGACTGCCAGTAATTTGGAGCCTGCGCATCGGAAACGGGCGCACTGGTGTGAGACTGCCAGGGAGTGCACCCTGATGCCATCTATTGGCGAAACTGGGAATTAGCGCTACCTGTCAGACAATGCACTAAGCTCTCGGAGTCAAATGTATTCTTTTTCTTGGTAATTATAAGTTATTACTGTATAATTTAATGTTGTAAAGCGCTAGTAGTAAATTATGATGACTGGTATGAACTCCAGGGTAATAAATATAAATATTCTTAAATACTAAATGATTTCAGTAAAAAGGTGGTAGGGGAACGCCCCCACTCTTGGTGATACGAGCGTAGCTAGGGGTAGCTGGAGACACAGGGACTGAACAATGGAATGGCCTGGGGAGTGTTGACGTGATCGGACGTGTGTAACTGTGCTCACGCAAAAGTGATTGTGCAACAGCGAAGAGGCGAATATCGTCGCCGTTTGTGGAGTAAAACCCGACGAATGGTTATCGAAGCCGCCTCTATGCCCCTGGGGCTGATTCTAAGAGTTCCTGCGCCCAGATTTTATGGCGGACGTGCAGTAGCTTATACGAGTGCTACTGCTCGCAGTTCCAGCCGCCATTAAGGGCATGAGGCGTGAAGAGCTGCGTTAGCCACATGCATCTCACCACCAGCACCGACACGTCTACCCAAGGCAAGACTGCTTGAAATTGTTAATTCAAACTTTGTATACATGTATAAGGAAAATACCAGTCTTCTTTTATGCAAGTACAGAGGACAGAATATAGTAATGAGTACAATTACGACACATGTTGTTCATTGTAAAGTGTAGTAACCTCAAACATAGTATAGTGAAATCAGACTGAGGCCACCATCGCCTCTTTCATTTACAATTATTTTTGTTGTAGAATACTTTAGCCTGTAAGAATGTTGAAAAGAGCAATGGTCACACCAGAATGAGTCACCTATTTATAGTTACTTAAATTTTTCTGAGTAACCTTTCAAGTAAAGTCACTTAAGTAATTCTATATCAATTGTCCAAAGAGTAATATCCAAAATCATTAGATAAAGTTGAAGGATAGAATTTTGTTAACCTAAGTTGCATAAATAGTCTTCGTAGTAATTACCAAGGCAACTTACGGAAATTGAAAGAGTATTTGCTTTGTAGAATCACCTTGAATGATCAGAAATAGTAATATTCAGAATTAAGTTTAAATTCAACTCAAGCCGTTTCACTTTGAAACGAGCCAAAAATTGATTTATTCTTTTGCTCCTTCAGAGCTGGCGACCGTAGTTATAAGTATTTTCAGGAGGATTCGACGGTAAGTCTGCTGCTCTCGTCGTGCTGATAGGATTATCCACTGCTGCTAGCAGTGGTGATTGGATACATAAGCTCACTACCAAACTAAGTGGGTCAGGTAGGCAGTGTTACCGTGTGAACTGTAGGGCACTGTAGGCCGTGGATCGAACCCGTTCAATCATCACAGCTCTTTGGGAAATAGTCCGGTTAGGAGTGTGCTAATAATTAGGTAAATACTGGCGAGTAGCGGTCAAAATGTACACGCAAGTGAATTTAGCAAGGTCCACGTAGCACCTAGTTAATGTGATGCAACGGCGAGGGCAGGAGTGGAGTAAAAGTGAGCTGAGCTTGTGGCAGCTGTGCTGTATTCAAATATTAACAACGTGAATTCACTACTACCTCTTACCATTAGGTCTGAGCTATTTACAGTTAAAATACGTAGCAGTAAGCGCAAAGGCGTGACAGCTACAAGTCCGTATTGGTTTTATACATACGGAATTAGGAAGCGGGTCATTCCGTCAGTGGAGGGGGTTAAAACAACCGAGTCAGTTGAGAACATACCCCATTTACTGATGGAAAGATTCGGCAGTTCCGTCGCAGTACTCTGGAAATGAGTATTCAATCAAAAACTTTTATGAAGTGTTTTGACATATACTGTCCTCCACTTTGTGAGAACAAATTTGATAAATTTTGAAGGTGGGTGATGATGTAATATGATACTCTGGTACCCTGCAGAACTTCAGTAACATATTTACCAAATAGTTTGAGAGGCACCCACATGCCTTGCTCATACTGTGGCATCAAGCAGTCAGGCCTGCAAGATGAGTGGTCTGCCAAGCGAGTGGATTCATTCTTATTTATCGTGTAACATGAGCTCTAGTACTCACAATTAAGTTACAAATTATTCTCCTGTATTAATATTACGCAACGGAAACGGATAACACACATCTGACTATTAGTAATTTACACAACTCTGACTGTTCACTATGCACTGGCAATACCACATTTTCTTTCTTACCCAATGGCTTTGATCAACACGTGGCCATCGCACTGAATATGAGTGGCGCACACATTATAAATTCTGGATATCATGACAACATACAATTCGAAGGAAAAGGCCACCAACCTTTTTCTTTTCGCTATCTATTTTATTCCGATAAATTCTATAACCTAAACACACCATTACATTTTCTCCAACAATTGCACATGAGAAACTCCGCC
The DNA here is from genome assembly GCF_023864275.1 of Schistocerca cancellata. Classification (NCBI taxonomy): domain Eukaryota; kingdom Metazoa; phylum Arthropoda; class Insecta; order Orthoptera; family Acrididae; genus Schistocerca; species Schistocerca cancellata. The sequence goes on along the minus strand of NC_064635.1, from coordinate 73,692,053 downwards.
CAGTGGGCATGGCCTTACATTGGTGATTCTCTATCTTATGGTCTTGTAATTATCTAACACTACAGTGCACTTTCTGGATAGGATGGTGGATCTTTTGCTATATCTCACACTTCGACTCTCACACCCATCATCACGAAAATTTCATCCAGACCGAGCGGTACAAAAGGAACATGCATAACCCACTACCTCTGAACCTATCTTGCTACTCTCCCATGCAAACCACACATACTTAAATTACATGAAATACACTACACTGGCAACATGGAATCCAACACAAGAAATAGTCACAACGTTATAATCACTTTCAGCTATCGCACTTCAATTAGTATTCATCCCAGTTTCACATGACACTGCCCCACTTCGTAACTTTTCTTTCCTGCTATGAACTCTGGAGGATATATGCACATCTTCCTGTGCAACGCAAGCCAAGTGGCGTTGCTGGATAGACGGCTGACTCACCTTGCTTCACTCTCAGAGTATTACAGTTTGAATCAAGCGTCACACGGAAACATAACACGCAAAGTAATATTAAGAACATATTCATCACACACGCGAGTCCTCAACTGATACTATGCACGAGTACTTCTCCTTATCCTTTGTCTCATCCACAGATTGAGACTCACACAGTACTCACCACGTGGAAGTACTCGTCTCTAATTTCAAGTCCTGTACACGCCATTTCTTAAATATTTCAACTTATACTACACGCGCCAGTAATTCAGCTTAACTTAAGCACACGGAAGTATTTCAACTTCTTGCTACACGTGGCTTCATAGTGACCGTTGGTCACTTCCGAAGATTACTATGATCCCCTTAATATTACCTGCCTGACATTTAATTCTCCCCACAAGAGTCCCTGAACTAGAGAAATTATTATTCCAAACTACTCTTAAGTATTCCACATGCATACCATTTTATCCACTCTTTTGCCTTTACGGAGCACACCTAAGACAGGTCTCACCAACACAAGATCCAGCGCCAGAATGCTGAAACATGGCCGATCTCGCACCTCTGCCAAGGTGGGGGAGCACCATGCAACTGTATTGGTCAGCCACATTTCAGGCGCTCAAAGCTCAGGTAAATTTCATCTCTTTGGTTCCACCAAAGGTGACCAAAGGACCATCTCAAAGATGATCGTATATTGCCCATTCACTATCTGCGGTTAGCAGACGACCATACATTCATTCATATCGCAGATCTCACCAAATTGGATGTAGGGATTTATTTTGTGGGAGTGCACATGTGATCAATTAAATAAATAAACTGTCATTCTTTCCTAAACTGGTATCCAGCTTTGGTGTATTAATTGAAATTGAGTTATTATTACAAAAAATATTTTGTTCTGACAAGAATAACGAAGAATGTTGTACCTATTTTCAATGTCGGGCGGTACCCTTTCAAGTTGTAAGACTAGGATCACACCATGTTTTCCACAAGAAGGTTGACACTGAGACTTCGGAGAAAATCCATATGAGTGCTGAAGCAGAGCATTACGTTCAGTCTTGTGAAGAAACATCAGTTTTTCGAGTGATACTACTAACAGTTGAGAGTCATTACTGTTTTCATCAAATTTGTGGCATTTAGACAAAATCTGAGAGCATTCCATTAATTCATTTATTACATACACTTAAATAATATGGGCAAAATGAGTTATAAACAACAGCGGATGAGTTAAGATAGATAGGCACAGGTTAACTATAGTGTGTTTTGAAAATTAACTAATAAAAATGGTTCAAATGGCTCTGAGCACAATGGGACTTAACAGCTATGGTCATCACTTAGAACTTAGAACTACTTAAACCTAACTAACCTAAGGACATCACACAACACCCAGTCATCACGAGGCAGAGAAAAGCCCTAACCCTGCCGGGAATCGAACCCCTGGAACCCGGGCGTGGGAAGCGAGAACGCTACCGCACGACCACGAGCGGACAAAAATGAACAAATAAATGCCATGCACTTTCTGTTTGTCATTTTGTCACTGGCTATCCAAAGAAATCCTGAAACCAATATTTTGAAGACTACACAATATTTACCTTATATACAAAGAAAAATTTTCCAAGTCTAAGGGTTTTTACTGGAAAGAACATGAACTGTTTCTTTCAAAGAAGACAACAATACTTGGCTGATAAGGAAATATGCTGGAGTAGCAGTCTTGTGACTATCACATGCTGCTCCTTGAATGTTGCCATCCTTCAAGAAGACGATTCATTTGGATCTCATCCAACGTTAGAGAACCAGTGTAGACTGTTTCCTGCGATGATTTAAATATTTCCTTTAGATATATAAGTATAGAACCATCATTCCGCGTATTACTATGAGTTACCAGCATGTTCTCCAGACATGAATCCTATGGAACATGCCTAGGATACATTGGAAAGGGCTGTTTATGGACGACGTGACGCACCAACGACTCTGAGGGATCTACGCCGAATCGTCGTTCAGGAGTGGGACAATCTGGACCAACAGTGCCTTGATGAACTTGCGGATAGTAGGCCACGACGAATACAGGCATGCATCAATGCAAGAGGACGTGCTATTGAGTAACAGAGGTACTGGTGTGTACAGCAATCTGGAGCACCACCTCTGCAGGTCTCGCTGTATGGTGGTACAACATGCAATGTGTGGTTTTCATGAGTAATAAAAATGGTGGAAATGATGTGTATGTTGATCTCTATTCCAGTTTTCTGTACAGGTTACGGCACTTTAGGAACTGAGGTGATGCAAAACTTTTTTTGATGTGTGTGGTTGTTGGCTGGGCACATAAGACACAAATCTGGACATTTATTGAATTTATGATCCTACCGTATAATCTACAACACTCAATCTGCAAAACATCTGAAAAATATGATACGCAAGCAGTTACGAATCAGCGCTACATGTACATTAACTTTACAACAATCCGTCAACACGAGACGATCATATTAGCGTGACTTCCATAATATTCAACGTCTAATTTATCCAGGAAGTGCACAGTTTGGACAGTCATGAATATAGTTAAGACATCTCATCTGATCAAAAGCAAAACTACCTTAAGTACAATCCAGATGCAAAGGACACGAAATACACGTAGCGAGTAACTAACGCAACACGTAATACGCAGAAAATCGAAGAGCGCTCACTGTACAAGTCAAGCTAAGAAGTTAATACTGAAGTGAATGTTACATTGAGAGGTAAGTGGAAGATGCATTTTCCGTAGAGTAAGCAAACCATTAGAGTTTAAGTTTCTTTTGTGGTCAAGATCAGGTGTTAATAAAGTGGATACTTATCACAAATAATGATGCCGAGTGTTATTTAACTTTTACTCAAATAAACTGTTTAGTTAATGTCATTTGTACACTTTGCTTAGAAGGCAAATAAAGACAAATTCATGATGCAATGTTTAAGTGCATGGATAACTAATCGAACAAAGAAAAATAGAAGTTTCATCTCTGTCACAATTCCTTAATCATCTTCACAGAAGCAACACTTTATTTACGCTGTTCTTGTGTTGATCCGAGTACCTACTGTTCCTGTCGTCGTCTGCGTAGACAGAATTTCTCAGTCGAAGATTGCAGCTAGCCATTATATTTTAGAAATAATGAGTACTATGAGAGTACATATTCTCTTCACGGTCTGTTACTGTTTCAGAAATAAGAACGGTAGGCTCTCATTTACCAATCTGGCATCAGGCATAGAACGTCAATCATACCCCTCGGAATACCAGCGTGATATTCACAATTCGTATTGTCGATTTTAAACTGCTCAAGCACGAGAAGCAGCGGTTTAATCTGCCGCAACGCGGACGGCCTAATGTCGAAAATCGATGGCGATGTATACAAACCAGTAGACTCCAACGCTACATGGTGAGCGGGTCTTTCCTTTCGGTATTGTCAGACCACCTCCTGTCGCATGAAGCAAGGCTTTACCAACATGTGGATGGCTCTTGATACTGACGACCATTTTAAAAAATCGCACCACCACTCCACTGTCCTTATAACCAATGGAAACACAAAGTATAATACTTTGACAGAAATAGAAAGTGTTACACCATGAAGCACCAATATGATATTTATCAAAGTTTGTAGAGATGTTGATCACATAAAATGAGTTAAAAGATTAATTTTTCGTCACATTCCGAACTGATGCCCATAGGCAACATCAGTATTTGTTGTGGCGATGGATGGCCAGTGTGGCCGAGCGGTTCTAGGCGCTTCAGTCTACAACCGCGTGACTGCTACGGTCGCAGGTTCGAATCCTACCTCGGGCATGGATGTGTGTGATGTCCTTAGGTTAGATTGGTTTAAGTAGTTCAAAGTTCTAGGGGACTGATGACCTCAGATGTTAAGTCCCATAGTGCTCAGGGCCAAGAGCCATTTTTTGTTGTGGCGATGCTTTCCTGTAGCATCCCAGACATGCTCTATGGGTGCCAAATCAGGTCAGTCAAGGATCCATACATTCCTCAAGGCCTTTGTGTTGCGGCCCGCCAGTATAGAGTTTTGCACCATCCTGTTGGTATATACTATTTGGTACTGTTGGTATGAAGTATATGTCAACAGAATTTGTAATTGTTGTCACATACTAGCGAGCATTCGGCCTCCCTTCAACAAGTGCCAAGTCAGACCTGTATTTTTATCTAACTGCTCCCCACACTATGTTTTCTGTATGGGTATTGAGAAGGTTTGCTTTCTTTGACCTTCCAGCAGATCGTCTTCAGACGGGTTGACATCGATTTTGCCTCCATAAACGGAAGCGAGACTGAACAACAAAGAGTGTAGCTCAATGTCCAAAGTTCCTCTGGGCATAAACCATCCTATCCTCTGTTGCCTGTTGTATAATGTCAGCGATAAGCAATACATGACAGCAGCAGGTCTCAACCCAGTTTGCATTAATCTGTCCTCAACAGTTTGTGGTGACATGCTGCCTGTACCCAAGCCTCAGTTATAGCTGTTGTTATTCGTTTATTAGTCAAAGCCAGCTGAACAGCACTATGGCCTTCTAAAGTTGTAATCATTCTGCAAAGATGCGTGAGCATCCTTCTTGGCAAACTGTTGCCCTGACTTCATATCATCACACCTCACTTACTACACCAGGCCTCGGAAGGCCCACCAATACCGACCATCCGCATTGCCAACCTCAGCCAACAGGCATCACTGGATGCAGATATGGAGGGGAGTAGTGGGACAACCTATGTGCTACCCCACATTCCATTGTTGCCAGATGTATGCAAGATGGCGTCGTGTAGACTTGGCAACAGCACATGACGTCATTCAAGACGGCGGATTTTGGCGGGAAGATAGGTCAACTGTGCCATCTCCACTAACCTAACCCCCCCCCCCAGGAAATGGCAGGAAGATCAAATTCCAACATGATAATGCGTCACACCTAGGAAAATGGCGGGAAGATGGACTTGTCTTTATTATGTAACCAATTTCAAGCATGTGTGTTCGCCACTGGGTCTGGACTCAAACTGGCTTAGTTGATTTTGTTGCCAGCAGAGAACGCCACTGTGACATCATCGAAGATGGCGTATTTTGGTGGGAAGAAGGTCAATTGTGCTACCTCCACTAACCTAACCCTCACCCCAGGAAATCGCGGGAAGTTCAAATTCCAACATGATAATGCGTCACACCTAACAAAATCGCAGGAAGATAGATCACTTGCGCTTTCGCAACCAAACTAAGAAAATTGTGGGAAAGAAGGGACACTTTTACTAACCTCAGACACCCGACCACCACCACCTTCTCCTAGGAACCAGCGCAAAGAAAGATCACTTGGCCTTTCGCTACCAATGTAAGGAAAAAGTTGCAAATGAAGCTCACCACCTCTGCTAACATAAGTCAACAGGCCGCCACCTCTTCCTAGGGGTTGCTGGTAAAAGGACTCAGCCTGCACTAGGCTTATGCAGAGAGGAAGCATTGTACTTTATTTATTTTGGAGCAATTTGTTTAGCGATGGAGTATATGTATCACAAAACACATGCTCTGACATGCCTCACAGCATACAGACCTGCAAACTACTCCTACATAACTCATGTATAAGACTCTACACACACACACACACACACACACACTTGCTAATTGTAAACAGTAAAAAATAACCCATTGCACAGCCTACAGACATGCAAACCACTCGTAAATAATTCAATACATTTCTGACCATATAGCCAAACAACTCTTAAACAATAACAATAATAATGATAGTCCATCTAAAAGACTCTGCTCTGCTAATCGTCAGCTCAGTCTGCTCAGAAGAGCTTATTTGGACAGACTATTTTCCATATAAGTGTATTTGTCTATGGAGATCATAATTGTGATACAGTGTCAGACTCTGCAATCACCATAATGTCAAGTCTTCATACGTGTGGAGACAGTAATTGCGATTTTGTTAATATTGTCGAAGCAGATTTTCTTTTTTTGGTCAGTAAGCTTTTGTGATTTTTTATCACTGTCTTTCCGGTGTCAGCATGAGCAGCTCATCACAACAACAGATTAATTTTAACACCTGAGTCGTTATTTGGTAGAACTTTGGTGCAGCAATATTTCAGTATTTCACGGCAGTAGTAAACATAATTATACATATCAAATTAAAGCCAATGCAAAAAATACCCTTGGATTTACCTGTACCGCCCAAAAACCGCGCCTGTAACGCCCAAAAAGAATGTCGATCAAGAAAAATGTCGCCCAAAGCGTGATGTTTGCATTTCGTCAAATAATATGCTCAAAATTCTAGTCTCAATAGCTCACATGGCAAATGTCACCCAATCTGGCCACCCGAGTGCTACTCAATTACGAAAACCAGTCTCGATATGGGACGATAGGGAGGGGTTTGTTGAGAACGTAAGGGGTATGTGATGACAGCACATTCTATAGTTCGCTCGTTTCTAAAAGCTTTTTTTCAGCAGGTTGCTTGAATTCGTCCTAGCCGACTGCAAAATGAATCCCTGCCTTCGTCCCCTTTCGTCCATAATTTATTTACGCTCTTGCAACACTATATTAACTGAAGCGTTTTCAAATTAGTATGTTTATCTTCAAACTGTAATGTTTTAAATTTGTAGAAATAATTATATAATATTTTTCGTTACTTTTATACCAGTAAATATCTTAATTTGGGGAATAGTTATTTATTTCTCAGGCAGACAATATTTAATTTTAATATTGGTTTGCGTAAGATTTCTACAATATGCGTCGTTCAACGATATCTACATTCGAACGTAGCGTCATTTTGTACTGTACATCTGTGCATAGAGACGCCACACTTGTGGAACGGTGATACAATCATGTCTTCAAGATTTACTGCAAGGAAAATTTCTGCTGTAAAGTGTCTTATTCATAAGAACCTGGGAACGGTAACTTCAATCATGAAAACTTTCACATATTTGTACATAAACGTCATATAAGCAATAACGTATGCTGTACATCACAAAGGAGGTTACTAGCAACAAAGACAGGGTAACCATATTATCAGGGACAAACGCTAACTCATTTGTGCATTTGTTGCATACATTACAAATCCAGTTGAAATCATGCTTGAATCAATGTTAAGATCCCAAAACTCATAATATTTGCGTATTCCGTTTTGTTTTATGAATAAATGTGGTTACTATGATTTCAAGTTGACTATTGAAATAATAATTTAAAAAGTTCTTGATCACTTAAGTAAACTGAAGAATGGAAATGAAATGAAAGATACTTAATTTGAGACTGATTCGAGCAACTTAGAACACTTTGATATGCTGAAGGAATTCTAGGTTGGTTTTAGATAACTCGGAAATTTAAGTACTAAATTGTAGTAGGAGAAAAATAGCTGTTGTCAAAGGAGGTTTCAACCCTTTAACATTATAAGTTTCTCAATGTAACGTTAAGATTTTCCTACTCTGTCATTGTGATCCTTATATTAGAAGACAGATCTGTCTTTTGTTACAAAGGGGGCAATACTTTGTGTTAGAGTTTTAATTCGTTTGACACTAGAGTGAAGTTATCATATTTCCAAATTTGTATATATACTGCAGAAAATGTGTGTTATACTTAATTAAGAAAAGTTTTTCTCGCTTAATTTTATAGACCAAATACCATTAATATGAAAGACTACCACAAATAAATTATGTACACAAGATTAAGAAATAAATAAATTTGCATTCAGAATGAAGAAGCAAGAGAATTTTTAATGTTCTCTTTAACAAAACGAACTGGCCCCTTCACAAAATCCTGTCTACATCCTTTTGTTCATGCCTAATGTTTTTTTCATGAGTGGTAGTTGCTTGTAACTGGTTAACTCAGTGCACGAAGCTACGACATAATAAGCAGTGTTCCATAATATGAAGTATGATGAATAATGGAGGATTAACCTGTAGCATACCTGTAAGATTTTAAGTGAAGATATGATGAATTTTGGCTGTTATTGCCCAGAGGACAATAAAGCTTCGTTCATTTGAATATATATGTGTGACGTTTTTATTGGAGTTACTTCTGAGCAGAATGAGGTCCTGTAGTTAATGTGGCTGAAGGTATCTATATGCAGGCAAGGGTTCCTGTGTCAGTTATTTACGTGGTGATGTTTCTGTCGTACAGATAATATTTCGTGGTGAAGGCTGAGAATACCTTTTCTGATAATGTGGAGATGATAAAGTGACATTGAACGGTGTGTTTTGTGCTGTCGCCCGCTACGATGAGAGTATAACCATTAAGCATGTTTCTTCATCTACATCTACATCTACATCTACGTGGTTACTCTGCAGTTCACACTTAAGTGCCTGGCAGAGGGTTCATAGAACCATTTTCATACTACTTCTCTACAATTCCACTCTCGAATGGCGCGTGCGAAAAAGGAACACTTAAATCTTTCCGTTCGAGCTCTGATTTCTCTTATTTGATTTGCGCAGTTTATCGTATACCCAAAATTTATCGGATTTCTTTTAGTACCGATGTGAATGACGTTGCACTTTTTTTGTTTAGTGTTAATTGCCACTTTTCGCACCATACTTCTCTCTAGATCATTTTGTAATTGGAATTGATCGTCTGATGATTTTACTAGACGGTAAATTACAGCGTCATCTGCAAACAACCTAAGGGGGCTGCTCAGATTATCACCTAGAGCATTTATACAAATCAGGAACAGGCCGGAACTGTGACCTCTCTGAGAGGAAATTACGAATCCAGTCACACAACTGAGACAATACTCCATATTCACGCAGTTTGATTAATAGTCGCTTGTGGGGAACGGTATCAAAAGCCTTCTGCAAATCTAGGAATATGAAATCGATCTGAGATCCCTTGTCGACAGCACTCATAACTTCATGGGAATAAAGAGCTAGCTGTGTTGCAGAAGAATGATATTTTCTGAATCCGTGTTGGGTATGTATCAAAAAGTCATTTTCTTCAAGGTGATACATAATGTTCGAGTACAGTATATGCTCCAAAATCCTACTGCAAATTGAGGTCATTGATATGGGTCTGTAATTCAATGGGTTACTGCTATTTCCTTTGGTTGGTTGGTTGGTTGGTTTAAAGGCGGGAAAAGGGACCAAACTACGAGGTCATCGGACTGTTGTTCCTAATAAAACAATGCCACAAGTGTGAGAATAAAACGGACGAAACATATAACACAAAACGGAAAGAAAGGAAAAGCCACAAGAACGAAGGGAAGGCAACGATCATTAAAAGGAACAAAAAAGGACAAGAAAACAACAGAGAGACGCTAGAAACAGAAGAGAGTAAAACATGAAAGCAGATTACAGTGGCTGCCCAACCACGAGAATAAAAAGGGAAAGCCAGCCACTCTGCAACACATTAAAACCTCCACAGTAAAAGCACTAGGATGGAGAACACAGAGGGACAAAGGACATGCGCTAAAACCTACATAGAAGTATAAAACCCACTCTCAGCGATAAAATGTAAAACTGAAGCTGCTGTGGCGGCATTGTCGCCCAACACCGAAGGCAGGGTGCTAGGAAAGCTAAAAATCTGCCGCAGGGTGGCAGAGGGCACTCCGACGTGGCCTGTGGTCCACACAAACACCACGGAACGGCGGGACTGTTCGAGGGCATAGATGGACTCCTGAATGGACGCTACCAGAGGTGGCGAGGGTAGCACTGGTCGATAGCCTGTAGGCTGCTCAATGAGTCAGTACACAGGAGAAATGACTCGCCAGGGCATGAGCGGATGTACTCAAGAGCACGAGATAGGGCGGCCAGCTCTGCAGTGAAAACACTGCAGCCAGCTGGCAAGGAGTGCTGCTCAGTATGTCCTCCATGAACCTATGCGAAGTCTACATGACCATCAGCCATTGAGCCGTCGGTGAAAACCGCTACAGAGCCCCGGAACACGTCTAGAATCGAGAGGGAGTGACAGCAGAGAGCAGCGGGGTTAACGGAGTCCTTAGGGCCATGCAAAACGTCCAGACGAAGCTGCGGCCGAGACGTATACCATGGAGGCGAATGTGAACGGACCGCATGTAGAGGTGGTAAAGAGAAGGACTCCAGAAGGGACCGCATGCGAACCGCAATCGTTAGCCCCAATCTGGGCCGCCGGTGCGGGAGATGGACTGCTATGGGTGGGAAAAGGAGACGGCAATTCGGACGCTCAGGGTAACTATGAACGTGTGCTGCGTAACTGGCGAGCAGATGCGCGCGTGTGATCTGCAGTGGAGGGCCACAAGCCTCCACAAGTACGCTGGTCACCGGATTCGTCCTATAAGCTCCTGTCGCTAATCGAACCCCACAGTGATGTACAGGGTCGAGTAAATGCAATGCTGAAGGCGCTGCCGAACCATAAACCACACTCTCATAGTCAGTTCTGAATTGGAAAAGGGCTCTGTAGAGCTGCAGCAGCATACAGCGATCTGCACCCCAATTGGTGTTGCTCAGGCAACGGAGGGCATTGAGGTGCTGCCAGCACTTCTGCTTAACTGACGAAGATGGGGGAGCCAAGTCAATTGAGCATTGAAAACCAGTCCTAGGAATTGATATGTCTCCACTACAGTGAGTGGATCGTCATTAAGGTAAAGTGCAGGTTCCGGATGAATGGTACGACGCCAACAGAAGTGCAGGACGCACGACTTTGTGGCTGAAACCTAGAAGCCGTGGGCTAGAACCCATGACTGCGCCTTGTGGATGGCTCCCTGGAGGCGCCGCTCAGCAACAACAGTACTGGAGCAGCAGTACAAAATGCAGAGTAGTCTGCATACAGAGAAGGTGAGACGGAGTGCCCGACAGCTGCTGCTACACCGTTAACGGCCACTAAAAACAGAGAGACACTCATTACAGAGCCATGTGGGACTCTATTCTCCTGGATATGAATGGAGTTATGGGAGTCACCAACTTGGACAAGAAAAGTACGGAGCGACAGGAAGTTCTGGATAAAAATCGGGAGTAGTCCCCAGAGACCCCACTCATACAATGTGGCAAGGATGTGATGTTGCCAAGTCGTGTTGTATGCTTTACGTAAGTCAAAAAAGACGGAAAACAGGTGTTGCCGTCTGGAAAAGGCTGTTCGGATGGCAGACTCGACGGACACAAGATTATCAGTGGTAGAGCGACTGTGCGGAAGCCGCCCTGACATGGAGCCAGCAAGCCACGTGACTCCAGGACCCAACCCAACCGCCGCCATACCATACATTCCAGCAGCTTAGAAAGAACGTTGGTGAGGCTGATGGGCCGTTAGCTATCCACATCAAGTGGGTTTTTACCGGGTTTGAGCACCGGAATGGTGGTGCTCTCCTGCCACTGCGATGGAAAGACGCCATCGCACCAGATCCGGTTGAAGATGACGAGAAGATGTCGCTTGTAGTCAGATGAGAGATATTTAATCATCTGGCTGTGGATGCGATCAGGCCCAGGAGCTGTGTTGGGGCAATGTGCAAGGGCACTGAGGAGCTCCCACTCTGTAAATGGGGCGTTACAGGATTCACTACAGCGTGTAGTGAATGAGTGGACGTTCCCTTCCAGCCGCCGTTTGAGAGTGCGAAAGGCTGGGAGGTAATTCTCCGACGCAGAGGCTCGAGCAGATTGCTCAGCAAAGTGCTCATCAATCGCGTTTGTGTCGGTACATAACTCGCCATTTATGGTAACACTGGGAATAGTTGTTGAGGCCTGGTACCCAAAAAGACGTTTGATCTTTGCCCAGACTTCGGAAGGTGATCTGTGGCAACCAACGGTGGAGACATATCTCTCCCAACACTTCTTCTGATAAGGTAGCGAACACGCGCACAGAGCCGTTAAAAGGTTATGAGGTGCTCCAGGGTGCCGCTTCTGTCGCTGTAGAGCTCGCCGACGCTCCTTAATTGCTTCAGCGACTTCCGGCGACCACCAAGAGACTGCCTTACGCCTCGGGCACAATAAAGAGCGAGGGATTGCGTTTTCTGCCGCAGAAACAATTGTGCTAGTCACCTGCTCAACCATCACATCGATGTCACCGTGTGGGGGACATTCAGCAGCGACAGCAAAGGTGAAAGTTCCCCAGTCCGCTTTGTTCAAAGCCCATCTGGGCAGGCGTCCATGTGCCTGACGCTGGGGCAGTGACAGGAAGATGGGGGTCACTACCACACTGGTCGTCATGTGCTCTCCAGTGGATAGATGGGAAAAGTCCTAGGCTGCAAATTGATAAAACAATGGCCGAGTAACTACCATGAGCCACAGTGAAATGTGTGGTGGCCCCAGTATTTACGAGGCAGAGGTCGAATTGCGACAGTAAAGTTTCAACATCTGTTGACCAGCTGCTTTTGCGCTCTTCGGCCAGGTGTCTTTCCCACTAGAAGAAACCTGGGAAGGGAGTGACCCAAGGGACTCCTTCCCAGCGAGAGAAGCCGAAGAAGACTTACGCTTCTCTGGCTTAGAAGTGGTCACCGACGTCCCTGAAGGTTGGAGGGGAAGGGGGGGTTGCTCCCAAAGTAGGTGTTGCAGGAGCAACAGGGAGGGAAATGCCCCCCACCATTAAGGGGCATTTTTAGTCTTCTGGCTCTGAGAGGTGACCTGGGTTAGCAGAGCTCATGGTGCCAGAACTGTTGTAGCGACGGCATAAGACGATGTCATACACACAGGAAGCAGACCAAATTTTCTCTTAGCCTCAGTGTAGGTCAGTCGATCCAAGGTCCTGTACTCCATGATTTTCCTTTCTTTCTGGAGAATCCTGCAGTCAGGCAAGCAAGGCGAATGGTGCTCCCCGTAGTTGACACAGATGGGAGGCAGGGCACTTGGAGTATTGAGATGTGATGGGCATCCGCAATCTCGGCATGTGATGCTTGAAGTACAGTGGGAAGACATATGGCTGAACTTCCAGCACTTAAAGCACCACATTGGGGGAAAGATATAGGGCTTTACATCACACCCGCACACCATCACCTTCACCTTCTCGGGCAATGTATCACCCTCAAAGGCCAAGATGAAGGCACCAGTGGCAACCTGATTATACTTTGGACCCTGGTGGACACGCGGGACGAAATGTACACCTCGCCTCTCTAAATTGGCGCGTAGCTCATTGTCGGGCTGCAAAAGAAGGTCTCTTTGAAATATGATACCCTGGACCATATTTAAGCTCTTATGGGGCGTGATGGGTGCAGAAACATCCCCCAGCTTGTCACAAGCGAGTAACGCCCATGACTGGGCAGAGGATGCTGTTTTGATCAGGACTGACCCAGATATCACTTTGGAGAAGCCCTTCACCTCCCCGAACTTGTCCTCTAAATGCTCAACAAAACTGAGGCTTCATCATACAAGGTACCGGGGCAAATAAGATCCGCTGCCATGCTTAGCCTGACGTTCCTCCCATGGTGTGGCCAGACAGGGGAACGAATTGGGTTGTACTTCTGTGCGTTGAATATTGAGCTCATGATCGCTTAGACTACGTTTCATCGCGTGTCATCTGCCCTGATGCCACCCACTCTGACCAGGGGCCCTCCCAACAGGCGCCACCCAGTCCAAAGCCACCTGGCAGGATGGCCATTGCCAGGAGTCGTGATGCCCCAGGGGGATGCACTACCCTATGGTATACAAGGGGACTTAACAGCCCAGGCATCAGCAGAGCGATCCCTGTGTGGCCAGGGGGCTACAACCAACAGGGTACATGGCAGCCCAATCACAACGGACTGGCTACCATGCTGGATATCAGGTGCAAAGAAGTCCATGGTCATCGTCGACACAGAAATCGACACTGCATAGTGCATGACGGAAAACACACCCAGGAAGGTGTCTTCGCCCAAGAGATGGAGAATGGGCAGGACTACAATGCGACGACGAGAAAGTGGGCTAAAGGTCTCACTGCACGATGGACCAATGCACCTTGTAAGGCGCCCTTCCCCAATTGACTCGCTCTTCGGGGGACAGGGGACCATCACATAAAGTCCTAAACGTGCGAAACTCCTTTTAGTAGCCTCATGCGACAGGCAGGAATACCTCGGGCCTATTTTAACCCCGGACCCGCAGGGGGGCTATTTCCATTCTCGAATATTGGTGTGACCTGTGCTACTTCCCAGTCTTTAGGAACAGACCTTTCGTCAAGTGAGCGGTTGTATATGATTGCTAAGAAAGGCGCTATTGTGTCTGCATACTGGGAAAGGAACCTGATTGGTATACTATCTGGACCGGAAGACTTGCCTTTCTTAAGTGATTTGAGTTGTTTCGCAACACCTAAGATATCTTCTTTTATGTCACTCATACTAACAGCTGTTCTGGTTTCGAATTCTGAAATTTTTACTTCCTTTCTTGAAGGAATTACGGAAAACTGTATTTAGTAACTCCGCTTTAGTGGCACCATCATCGCTAACATGTCCATCGCTATTGCGCAGTGACGCTATTGAGTGTTTTTTGCCACTGGGGTACTTTACATACGACCAGAATCTCTTTGGGTTTTCTACCATATTTTGAGACAATATTTCACTGTGAAAACTATTAAAAGCATCTCGCATTGACGTCCGCACTAAATGTCGAGCTTCCGTGAAACTTACAAGGGAACCTCCCCATCGCACCCCCCCGTCAGATTTAGTTATAAGTTGGCACAGTGGATAGGCCTTGAAAAACTGAACACAGATCACTCGAGAAAACAGGAAGAAGTTGTGTGGAACTATGAAAAAAATAAGCAAAATATACAAACTGAGTAGTCCATGCGCAAGATGGGCAACAGAGAGGGACCTCTGGTTTCAGTAGCGCCGTGGTCCCGTGGTTAGCGTGAGTAGCTCTGGAACGAAAGGTTCTTGGTTCAAGTCTTCCCTCGAGAGAGAATTTTTACTTTCTTTATTTTCGCAAAGTTACGCTCTGTCCGTTCGTTCATTGACGTCTCTGTTCACTGTAATAAGTTTAGTGTCCGTGTTTTGCGACCGCATCGCAAAACCGTGCGATTAGTAGACGAAAGGATGTGCCTCTCCAATGGGAACCGAAAACATTTTATCTCAAGGTCATAGGTCAACCGATTCCTCCACAGGAAAACACCTCTGGTATATTCTATACGACACTGGTGACGGCATGTGCGTCACATGACAGGAATATGTTGTCGACCCACCTAACTTGTACACTTGGCGAATGGGTGAAAAGATTCTTCTACATTGCCCGATTTAGGTTTTCTTGTGGATGTGATAATCACTCCCAAAAACGTGATGAAAACATAAGAGTTTGTCACATAAACTGCAACAAACAAATGCAACAGTTTCACAGTCGCACAGTTTTCCCTGTGCTCTGTCAAAACATATGTTTTTAACGTTTTAAAATTTTTCCGTGTGTAGACTGTCAAATCCTGCATATGTCTAAGCAACTCTGAACATGTCCTGGAATTTTGGAGAGCGAAGTTGATTATGTTTGAGTACCTGAACTTTTATAATTGTCTCAAAATTAAAAATAAAAATTTTCACTCGAGGGAAGACTTGAACCACGAACCTGTCATTCCGCATCAGCTCACGCTAACCACGGGACCACGGCGCTACTGAGCCCAGAATGTTCTTGATGTTGGCTATCTTTCACATGGACTACTCAGTTTGTATATTTTGCTTATTTCTTTCATAGTTCCACACAACTTCTTACTGTTTTCTCGATTGATCTGTGTTCAGTTTTTCAAGGCCTATCCACTGTGCCAACTTATAACTAAATCTGAGAGGGGTGCGATGGGGAGGTTCCTTTGTTAGCCAGTCTTGGGGATTTTGCGTTTCATTCTACGATGCAGCGAATTTCCATTTGAGATAATAATGTGCTTTTGGAGTCGTTTAAATTGCAGCCTCTGTTATCTGTGAATTCTTCCTATAAGCAGAGACCGCATGGTGCAAACGCATGGAGAGACACGGTTGTCACTTTCCTATAAGCCGATAGGTCATCCCTCTCTTCATCTTATCTGCGGTAATTAAGTCTAGTTTTCACTTGGTACAAATTTTAAGTAAGTATAAACATTGTCTAACTTTGTGGGAAACTATTTCATCATCTTCTGAAAGATGTTTCGTCTACTGGCTGTATTTTAAGTTGTAGTTTTTCTCTAACTAAGAATTTATTTGGGGCAATTTACTTGTTCAGTCGACTATGGTTATATGTAAACGTTATTAGTATTAAGAGAAGGATAGCCCAGGCACGTACCCATTTGTATTTTGTGTTGAGTTTAAGTGTATCTGAAGATTTTGAGGTGTTTAAAGGTGCCCTCTCTCATCTGATGTATAAGTCTTTCTCATTTGATTACTTTAGGTAATTTCCATTATTCAGCCTCGTTGTAGAATGAGAGAGTGCATCTCTGTACTGACTTCCAGCAAACAGAAGATCAGGAAACGATAGCCTTCCGTAAATGGAATTTACTGTCCATATAAGAACCACAACAACCTATTCACTATATTTCCCTTGTAGATATCTTTCCGTTGACAAGGATTTTGTGTTGTCTTTCGAAAGAATATTAAGTTTACCTTACTCAAGTTTTTCTACAATACCTTTTACAGATCTGTTTTGTTGAGTATTTCATTTTGTTATCAAATATAGAATATACAGCACCTTTTTATTATGTTTATTCTGTTTGTTCTTTTATAGTTCAATGGACTGTTATACTTGGAATTTTCATCTAATTTTTGTAATTGATGATCCACTGCTCTACAGATGAACTAATTCCATTGCTGTTTCAGAAGATTTTATTTCTGTATTTTCTTTCTTTTGCTAGCGTTAAAAATAATTGCGCGTGTTTAATTCATGTGTCCACTAAACTGACCGTCTCCCTTCAGTCTCCCTATATAAAATCTTCCTGACCTGTGCCCAGTTACTTAGTAAGCCCTCTTTTCCTGCTCATCTGTCTGAATCAGAATAATTTCCATACGAGACTTTAACTGCAGTAGGCCTTACCGCACCTCAATCCTTCTGTATCGAAATTTTCGTCGTTCTCAGCTCACTCTCCTATGGTTTTTATACGGACAGTAAATTCCTGATACAGGAGGCGGTCGTTTCCTGATTTTGTATTTGCTGAAAGACAGCACAGAGATGCATGCACAGTGTCATCCTATTTCTGTTTCAAAATTAATACAAGTACTATAAGACCTAATTAAAACGAATGCTCCAAAACTAGCGGCAATAAGGTAATGTATTTTAATACTTTAAACAACAGCCCTGTTTCGACTTACTGCCATTATCAGTGACCAGCAAAAACAGCATTGGTAAGATTATGTGTACGTAAATCATGGCTATTTTATTTTTACATTTGCATTCATACTTAAATCTCTTTGGAAGTGACGGCCTTATTCTATCTATAGTAATTCTTATCTGTCATTTCTTGATAAGTATGATACTTTTTGTAGTTACGAAGGTATTCTGACAGTTCGTTATTACGATGCTATATGTTTCCAAAGAATATACAACTTATCAGAGATGATGTTACATTTCGTTGTTCTTACTTTCCATTATTTATGGCCTGTGTAAGTTTTGTTTACCACGTGATTGTAACTTTTCGTATTCTGTCATTAACGTTTCCCAGATGGTATTTACGTTTAAAATATGTGTGTTCATTTACATTTCGTGTGGATATTTCCTTGTATGAATATATGTGGTTCAAATGGTTCTGAGCACTATGCGACTTAACATCTGAGGTCATCAGTCCCCTAGAACTTAGAACTACTTAAACCTAACCTAAAGACATCACACACATCCATGCCCGAGGCAGGATTCGATACTTCGATCTTAGCGGTCGCGCGGTTCCAGAGTGAAGCGCCTAGAACCGCTCGGCCACACTGGCCGGCTTATGAATATAAATTTCCAGCCCTTTGCGAATGTTCATAGTAAGTTCTTTCGGTATTTTCTGTAATATTTCTAACGAAGTTCCAATTTTCTCTGCTTTGTGTTGACTTTTCAGATGTAAATAGAAGCTTGATAGGATACTGTCACTGTTTCTACTATTTTTTCAAAAAATCTGGTGTTAAAATTCCGTCCAGTTTGGTCAACTTCGAATGCAATTGTCGCAGGTATTCTGTATATTCCAGATGGGGCATATTCTGAGATTTTGGTTGAGCCTGAACGTAATTTCGTTATAAGATTGTTATTTGCACAGAAATCCAATTGTATGTGTGTGGATTTAAATAGCGCGTTTATCTTATTTGATATTCGTCATAGGTGAATTGTAGGTATGTAGACTGTTCCAACTTTGGTGCGGTTCTTCTCGTAAATTTATGCGACTATTTATTGGGATTAGTTTCGGTTTTGTACTTTTTTTATATAATTTTGTTACTATATCTGGATCAAAACCATTTTTGTATTTTATGTAACATTGTCACCTGTGACAATTGCAACAATTTCTATAATGACCAAACTGGGAGAAATTTTACCACGAGATTTAAAGAACAGACAAGGAACAGTTTAAGTAATCCTTCAAACTTCTATTTACAGCTGGAAACTCAACCTCATATAGCCGAGAAAATTGAAACTTGGATAGAAATATTACACAAAGTGCAGAGTAGACTTAGTATGAACATTCCTGAAGAAATGGAAATTTATATTCATACAAGGAAATGTCTGCACGAAATCCTAAATGGACACACAGATTTTAAATATAAATACAATCTGGGAAACTTCATTGACATAATAGAATACGAAAAGGAATATTCATGTAGTGAACAAAACTTATACGAATCACAGATAAAATTTAAAGGAAGGTAAGACCAACGAAATGTAAGATCATCTCTGATAAATTTGTGTATACTTTGTAAACATATAACATTGTGGTGAAGAACTATCAAAACTGAATTTAAAACATCTGACAAAAATGTATATTTTTACGTTCCGTAACTACAACAGTTATTATACTTACCAAGAAATTACAGAAAAAATTTACTATAGGTGCAATACGTTCGTCACTTCCACCTAGACTCAGATGTAAACATTTGCGTATAAATAATCTTGCCAATACAATTTTCTCAGTCGTTTGATAATGGCAATAAGCTGAAACTGGTCTGTCGTGTAAAATATTAAAAATATATTACCTTACTGCAGGTAGTTTTGGAGTATTCATTTTCATTATTTCATGTACTGACATATGCTACTCTGTGGGCCCAATGGAAAGTAAACACAAGGACTGCACTAATGATCTGAAAGGAGCTTTCTTAAACGTAGTCTACTGTGCTGTCTTGACTTTGGTTTTTGTCATAACAAAAGTTGAGATCCTTTCATGTTCAAATTTTGTGTCACTAAATGTGGGTTATTACCAGTATTCGACCGCCAGTTAGATAACATTGCCTATAATATTGTGTTGACCTTGGGATTTATAGTGAACCCTCTTTTTTATCTTAAAACCAGAACTACTCCTTCAACTGGAACAATCTACTTATATAGCATGACTTGTTATTTTATTGTTTCTGTATTTCACCATTATCATGGTAGAATATAAATTCCTGACATTCTAAGGATATCAGGTACCTGCTTGTATCCAGCAATTAGAAATTTTTCTGTGTGGGGATGAGCTGTGCTATAAATGAGAAAAGATTTTATGCTTCTGCATTTTAATATGGGTTAATGTGGATAAGGTTTGGTGGAACATCATCTCTTAGACTTCCTCACCGAATTCTGCATTTTACTGAAACCGTTTTACTGTGTTGCAGACCGCAGAACTCTGTGCACCTATTACAGACAACTAATACATGGAAGATGCAGTGAGACTGTACCTTCGTTATTCTTCTTTTTCAAAATGTACTTAAACCAGTTGTAATACAAGGTGGGTGTTAATGTTTCGCATTGAGTTTATTTATTATGTTTATCACATAAATACATTAATTTTTAGAGAATTAAGCATTCTGTCTTACTGATGATACAATTTGTATTTTGATATTTGTTCCTCTATGTAGCATCGAGATTAATATTTGCCAGACAGTGCAAACACCTACACATTTCTAGGTGAATCTGTAAACGTTTAAAAGATCAGAGCTGTTTCAGTTCAGTAAGTATTTACTCGTTTAATACACTGGGTTTAGCATTGTAACACTAAACGAAAGAAATTCTTGTCAATCATCAAAATTCATTCTATTATTTTACTGCAATTATTCTTTTACAAATGGTTCAAATGGCTCTAAGCACTATGGGACTTAACATATGAGCCCATCAGTCCCCTACACTTAGAACTACTTAAACCTAACTAACCTAAGGACATCACGCGCGTCCATGCCCGAGGCAGGATTCGAGCCTGCGACTATAGCAGCAGCGCAGTTCCGGACTGAAGCTCGGTCACAGCGGCCGGCATTCTTTTACAATTCTGAGTATGATGATTACTAATAATATTATATTCTTGCATAAAATTTGAACATCTTATATTTTATTATTTACTTATCTCTTGAAAACTTTCATGTAGCTCCCCTCTCTTTTACACCAAAGGAAAACAATTGTAACAGGTCCCCTACATGGGCAAACCATCTTCCCGGAGAAGTGGATGGCACTCTGTTGAAAACAATGTGAACCCCAATCGTGTGGAAGGGGGAAGGAATGTAGAAGGTGGCAGGAATATTTTAGGAACTTGGGTTAAAAAATTTTATTTGAAACGATCCAGTCAAATCTTTACAAGTACCGGGTGATTATAATGAAACTTTCCCTATTTAACACATTATAACATGGAAACTGATTACCGTACGAGGACGAGAATTGGTAGCGTTAATGTCAAGGACATAGGGAAGAGAAATAACGCAGAATCATACTGGTGCTATCACTGCTACAAAAGAGGCTCAATATTGCGCCCATCAGTGTCCAAAAGAGTCTGAAAGCGCAGAATTGCATTCTGCACAGCAGAATGAAGTATGTCTCTAGGTATGCTGGCTACCTCTATTGATATGTTGCTCTTCGGATCAGACATGTGTGAATGTTCCCATGCTAAACCCTGTTCTTCAGGTGGATCCGCAGTTAGTAATTACAGGGAGTGAGAGCAAGTGATCGTGCTGGCCAAGCCTGATAATTCGATCGTTTCCAAATGTATTTCGGAGAAGCAGGTGAACTTCAAGAGCCACGTGCGGTGGGGCCCATTTTGCATTAAAACTGTTTTCAATGCGTCTCTCCCCTGTAAGGCGAGTATGACATGTTGATGAAGCATATCGCAGTAACGCTGGCCAGTCACACTGCACGTATTTGGTCCTTGAGCGCCAACCTGTTCGAAAAAGAATGGACCAATGATGAACGTAGCTGTGAAGCCACACCATACGATGACACGTTCACCATACAGACCAACTCCAGGCACAGTGACTGGAGGTGAAGATTCCCCCACTCGGCAATTCTGTGTATTCACCTCACTCATCAGAGGAAAATAAGCTTCGTATTTCCAGAGGATGGTCCAGGACCAGCCCTAATCAACTTCAGTCCTTGTAATAAAGTGGAGAGCGGAGTCAACACGTCATTGTGCTTCCTGTGGTGGAAGCAGTTGTACGCTATGGCTCTTGTGTGGAAACCATTTGAGAATGGCTCGAAGCACCTTCTGTACAGTGGACCACAGGGTGTTCAACTGTCGTGACACAGCACGCGCACTGCCTGACGATCCAGAATTGCACGCAGCGTTGTCTGCCATAGCAACAGCGACTTCATCAACCACCCGTGGTGCAACCGGTCGTCAGCCAGTTCTCCAGTCGATTCTAACTTCTTCATCATGCTCCGCACAGCAGGTGGAGAAAGAGGACCTTTAGAGCTGGCGATATTCTCGAACTGTAGCTGCAGCATTACTGTTGTTTTGATAACAGAGCTTCGCTAGTAAAGCCCTGCTCCTTTTGTCCAAGCTCTTGTTAACACGTCAACAAGTGAGCTGCGACTGGCCAGGTGTGTCAGACTATGAATCACAATGACTTATCACAGCACTCGGTGGCCATAGCTGGATCTGGACGGTGCTACTGTGACGCATGGACATCATACACCCCATGGACATCATGCACCCCATGCTCTGGACATTAATGCTACCAAGGTTGGTGCTCATAGGGTAATTAGTTTCTGTTTTAGCGTGTTAAATGGGGAAAGTTTAAATATAACTTTTGGATGTGGCTACACAAGGTGGCTGGCTTTCACAACTGAAACAGCTCTGTCCAGTTACAGCTGCTGACAAGAGACACCTTCCGCCTTATTCTGATATCGATAACGAATTCACGCTATCGGTTGAGCCAATAGTATGTGTGGGTGGTAGGTCGCTGGAGGGTTCTGCAGGGCAGACCACACTTGCTTCTCTCTCTTGTGAACCAGACCTCGAGTAGAAGAGAAGTGTTTCTCCAGAGGCAGCGCCTCTGGCTTTGCGCCCCTTGACTGACTTAACATGACCCCCTCGACTCCCATTGTCCACTTTCTTTAGTTGTTTGGCCTCCTAGATTAGCTTACACCTCGTAACTTCCTACCCCAGGAGTGTCCCATACATTAAAATATATTCTCTTTTCTCGACCTAATTTCCTGTTGTGTAATTCAACATCAGTCCTGAACGCCCACTCAGAAGCCCTGACTGGTCGGTCACCTGTACACTGGATTTGTGCTCAACAATGCACTTCTCATGGAGTTTCCATTTCTTTGTCCGAGCTGCTGTGATAATAGGACCATTTCTCGTACTTTTGACCAACACTACCCCTGTAGGGTACTGGGACACTTAAAAAATAAAATTAAAAAAAAAACCCTGTAAGAAGCCGTATTGGACAGTGAGTGCAAGACTTCAAAAATCTTTAAAGGTCTTTAGCAATATGTTTGGTTATCTACTACGGTTATTAGTGTGAAGAAGTAATTGCAATAGGAGGCACAGAAAGCACATGAAGCCACCTCACAACGAAAATTTGTGTTATGTTTCTTTCCTTTTTAGAAATAAAGGATTCTATTACTCTGCAAGTGTCATGTACAGATCATCTCTCTTTCCTTGTGTCGGTACTGACTCACACAATAGTCGACAAAACAGTTATCTTCATAATCCTGGAAACCATTTCTTGTCTGCTCTCAAAAGTGTCTTCAGTTTAAAAGCAGTGGAAAACTTGATACGTTTTTGTGAGATTTAAATATATTACTTGACAAAAGATTTGTGCAAGTGAAAAACGACCGATGTCTCACAGAGTAAATTTTAATAATAACTCTTTCCTGTATTGAACTTTGTTTTCCTTCAAATATGATTAATTTCTTTTGATAGTTCGACAATCCGGTATATCGAAAATATTGATTTTTTGCTTCCAGTATTTCGTAAGCATCAATTTCACTCCCGCGATTTATCCATACTTCAGTAAATTTCGCCGTGTCTGCTGTCAAGATGTGTCGCAGGCGGTAACAGGGTGTTACACGCAAACAGACGCTGTCCGATCCATCGTGAGTGTAAATACAGACTGGGTCTTAATGTATGAGAGATGGTACTGTACGCCAATTCTCCGGTGAGCGCAGGGGACGTCGACGTCTATCAGTGAATTGTAGCCAATTCTTTGTCACTAAACTTTGAAAAACCACACTACATGCAGTTCAGAACTTGCAAGGGGTATCCCACGAGTATATGCCTAACATACGATGACAAACAGATAGAAGAACTGGACAGTGTTAAATTCTTAGGATTACAGCTTGATAATAAATTCAACTGGGAGGAGCACACCACAGAACTGCTGAAGCGTCTTAACAAATCTCTATTTGCAATGCAAATTGTGTCAGACATAGGTGATTTAAAAGTGAAAAAGCTGGCATACTATGCTTACTTTCATTCCATAATGTCATATGGGATTATTTTTTGGGGTAATTCATCAAGCCAAGCTAAAGTTTTCCGGGCACAAAAACCTGCGGTAAGAGTTACGTGTGGTGTGAACTCTAGAAGGTACTGCAGAAGCCTGTTTAGGGAACTAGGGATACTAACTACTGCTTCCCAATATATTTATTCCTTAATGAAATACGTCATTAAAAATATGTCACTTTTTCAAACCAACAGCTGAATTCATAGAATCAGTACTAGAAATAAGAATAGTCTTCACAAGGATTTAAAGTCACTTACTCTTGTACAAAAAGGTGTGCATTATTCAGGAACGCACATTTTCAATAACTTGCCAGCAGCAATAAAAAGCTTAACAACCAATGAAATTCGGTTTAAGGGAAGCCTAAAGGATTTATTGGTGGCCAACTCCTTCTACTCCATTGACGAATTTCTCAGCAGAACTGATTTGTGTAATATACACTCCTGGAAATGGAAAAAAGAACACATTGACACCGGTGTGTCGGACCCACCATACTTGCTCCGGACACTGCGAGAGGGCTGTACAAGCAATGATCACACGCACGGCACAGCGGACACACCAGGAACCGCGGTGTTGGCCGTCGAATGGCGCTAGCTGCGCAGCATTTGTGCACCGCCGCCGTCAGTGTCAGCCAGTTTGCCGTGGCATACGGAGCTCCATCGCAGTCTTTAACACTGGTAGCATGCCGCGACAGCGTGGACGTGAACCGTATGTGCAGTTCGCGGACTTTGAGCGAGGGCGTATAGTGGGCATGCGGGAGGCCGGGTGGACGTACCGCCGAATTGCTCAACACGTGGGGCGTGAGGTCTCCACAGTACATCGATGTTGTCGCCAGTGGTCGGCGGAAGGTGCACGTGCCCGTCGACCTGGGACCGGACCGCAGCGACGCACGGATGCACGCCAAGACCGTAGGATCCTACGCAGTGCCGTAGGGGACCGCATCGCCACTTCCCAGCAAATTAGGGACACTGTTGCTCCTGGGGTATCGGCGAGGACCATTCGCAACCGTCTCCATGAAGCTGGGCTACGGTCCCGCACACCGTTAGGCCGTCTTCCGCTCACGCCCCAACATCGTGCAGCCCGCCTCCAGTGGTGTCGCGACAGGCGTGAATGGAGGGACGAATGGAGACGTGTCGTCTTCAGCGATGAGAGTCGCTTCTGCCTTGGTGCCAATGATGGTCGTATGCGTGTTTGGCGCCGTGCAGGTGAGCGCCACAATCAGGACTGCATACGACCGAGGCACACAGGGCCAACACCCGGCATCATGGTGTGGGGAGCGATCTCCTACATTGGCCGTACACCACTGGTGATCGTCGAGGGGACACTGAATAGTGCACGGTACATCCAAACCGTCATCGAACCCATCGTTCTACCATTCCTAGACCGGCAAGGGAACTTGCTGTTCCAACAGGACAATGCACGTCCGCATGTATCCCGTGCCACCCAAAGTGCTCTAGAAGGTGTAAGTCAACTACCCTGGCCAGCAAGATCTCCGGATCTGTCCCCCATTGAGCATGTTTGGGACTGGATGAAGCGTCGTCTCACGCGGTCTGCACGTCCAGCACGAACGCTGGTCCAACTGAGGCGCCAGGTGGAAATGGCATGGCACGCCGTTCCACAGGACTACATCCAGCATCTCTACGATCGTCTCCATGGGAGAATAGCAGCCTGCATTGCTGCGAAAGGTGGATATACACTGTACTAGTGCCGACATTGTGCATGCTCTGTTGCCTGTGTCTATGTGCCTGTGGTTCTGTCAGTGTGATCATGTGATGTATCTGACCCCAGGAATGTGTCAATAAAGTTTCCCCTTCCTGGGACAATGAATTCACGGTGTTCTTATTTCAATTTCCAGGAGTGTATTTGTCATGTATTATTGTTTTTCTGACATGATCTACATCCTGGAGGACCTCCTCACTACGGATCAATTAGAAAGAAACTAAATCTAATCTAATCTTACGTTGTACTGCTCCATCCGAATTGCTTTAGGCGCCCCAGTGCAGCCGGACACAGGCTGCAGCAGAGTCCCGACGTCATCCAGAGGACACACACATAAATACATACACACAACACAGACACACACACACACACACACAAAAGGCCTCGCGCTGCTGTACAGCGCGCCAGCTTCTGGCAAGTGCATACATTTGGCGAGCTCCAGCCAGCGTCAATGTCACAACTACACCTGTACCAGTGCACACTCTATCTGAGGTGTGTCTCAGTAAGACTCGAAATGGAAACAATATGTAGAAGCTAAAAATGGGAAGTTACACTACCGGCCATTAAAATTGCTACACCAAGAATAAATGCAGATGATAACCGGGTATTTATGGGACAATTGTATTATACTACAACTGACATGTTATGACATTTACACGCAATTTGGGTGCATAGATCCTGAGAAATCAGTACCCAGAACAACCACCTCTGGCGTAATAACGGCCTTGATACGCCTGGGCATTGAGTCAAACAGGGCTCGGATGGCGTGTACAGTTACAGCTGCCCATGCAGCTTCAACACGATACCACAGTTCATAAAGAGTAGTGACTGGCGTATTGCGACGAGCCAGTTGCTCGGCCATCATTGAATAGACGTTTCCAATTGGTGAGAGATCTGGAGAATGTACTGGCCAGGGCAGCTGTCGAACGTTTTCTGTGTCCAGAAAGGCCCGTACAGGATCTGCAACATGCGGTCGTGCATTATCCCGCTGAAATGTAGGGTTTCGCAGTGATCGAATGAAGGGTAGAGACACGGGTCGTAACACATCTGAAATGTAACGTCCACTGTTCAAAGCGCCGTCAATGTGAACAAGAGGTGACCGAGACGTGTAACCAATGGCTTCCCATACCATCACGCCGGGTGTTACGCCAGTATGGCGACGACGAATACGCGCTTCCAATGTGTGTTCACCGCGATGTCGCCAAACACCGATGCGACCATCATGATGCTGTAAACAGAACCTGGATTCATCGGAAAAAATGACGTTTTGCCATTCGTGCACCCAGGTTCTTCACTGAGTACACCATCGCCTGCGCTCCTCTCTGTGATGCAGCGTCAAGGCTCACCGCAGCCATGGTCTCCGAGCTGATAGTCCATGCTGCTGCAAACGTCGTCGAACTGTTCGTGCAGGTGGTTGTTGTCTTGCAAACGTCCCCATCTGTTGACTCAGGGATCGAGACGTGGCTGCACGATCCGTTACAGCCATGTGGATAAGGTGCCTGTCATCTCGACTGCTAGTGATACGAGGCCGTTGGGATCCAGCACGGCGTTCTGTATTACCCTCCTGAACCCACCGAGTCCATATTCAGCTAACAGTCGTTGGATCTCGACCAACGTGAGCAGCAATGTCGCGATACGATAAACCGCAGTCGCAATGGGCTACAATCAGACCTTTATCAAAGTCGAAAACGTGATGATACGCATTCCTCCTCCTTACACGAGGCATCACAACAACGTTTCAGCAGGCAACGCCGGTCAGCAGCTTTTGATGAATCAGACATTGCTTGCTGTCACATAGACTCTCAAGATAGTGACGTCGTACTTAGTTTTCGTCTGGACTTTCGCAAGATTGCATGGACCACAGCTTCGGACGCTGATTTGAGTGAACTTTTGCGTCTTGTTCGCACGGCATGGCCACGTTCGCCGTTACTTTGCTCAACGCCACGACCTGACAGTACAACGTGACATTTTGCTCCTTCGCTCTCCGTCGGTACAAGCTCGTGTGGTGATTCCCACGTCTTTGCGACGAGAAGTTTTGCAATTGCTACATCAGGGCCACGGGGGAATGGTACGCACTAAGCAACTTGCACGCCAGCATTGCAAATGGCCAGCAACGGACAGAGATATAGAACAGTTAACCGCTCAGTGCCGTTCGTCCATCGAACACCAGTCGGCCCCGCCCCAGAAGTTTGTTTCATGGTCCACACCCTCTGCGCCTCGGTAGCGCGTTCACCTCGACTCTGCGGGCCCGTTCTGGGGTACTCCATGGCTTACTGTCGTGGATGCCTACAGCAGGTTTCCTTTTGTCGAGGCAATGAACAATATTACTACTCAGAGTAGCATCCACGCACTTTCGACGATCTTTTTCATCGAAAGCTTGCTTCAGCTGATTGTCGCAGACAATGGACCCTCTTACGTTTCGCTGGATTTTGAACAGTTTTGTGTTGATAATGGAATCGCTCGTCTCACAGGTGCTCCTTTTCACCCTCAGTCCAATGGCGAGGCTGAGCGGTTTGTTCGTACTTTCAAACAGCAGATGAGTAAAGTTCGCGCCAACCACCAGAGAGACCAGGCTTTGTCACTCTTCCTGTCATCGTATCGTTCGCTGCCTCGCGACGGCCCATCGCCGGCAGAGTTGTTCCACGGACGTCACCGACCTCTGCTCACCCCGTGGAGGTAAGAATAGAGGGAGACGCCGTGACGTCACAGCTGTGAATCTATGTGAAGCCGAGGGTAGCCATCTCAATCCGACCAAAACATTCCTGCTGTAAGCTTGTGTGCATAGGCTTGTCGCTCGCTTTTGGAAGGATTTTGCGCTATTATGGTGACTTGTGTGGTGTTCGGATGTACGAATCGTTCTGATTGTGATGCGAAATCGAAAGGAATAACATTTCATGTGTAAGTTGTCTCGTTAAGTGTGATTTTACAACTTCATTGTGAATGAACGTGTGCTACATCGGTACTTGTACTATAGCGTGTTTTTCTCCTGTATGATTTTAGATTTGCTAAAAATGAAAGTCGGAAAGCTCTGTGGGAGAATGCCGTGAGGAGGAAGAATTGGCGTGCGTCTAAATGGAGCACTATATGTTCTCAGCATTTCCGAGAAGAGGGCATAGACCGAACTTCCCTTTCAACAGTAAGGCTCCGAGAAAATGATGTACCATCAGTTTTCCCTACACACCCAAAACATTTGCAAAAGGTATGTTAATTCAAAGAATTAAATTCTTAGTTTTCAAGTTCACGTTTCAGTATAACACGTACGTATCGCCGATAATCGAAGTGTTGAGTAACTCACTTTGTCTTCATCATGTACCAAATTAAAAGCTAACACTACATAAACTGCCGTAAAGTATAGGCCTAAACAGGACACTGTGTAGATTTGGCATTCTATGTAGCATATTTCAGTAAATATTGGTGGTAATGAACAGTGTCTCCCAGCAGTGTGACGTAACTGAAATGTCCCAGTACGTATTACAAACAAGATGTATTTATGGGGCTTTGGAGGGAGGGTATAGCTAACTTAGTTTTCAGTTTGTATTATTTAGTTTGTGATACACGTTTATTACTGAATTAACAAAATTGTATCGTTTACACTGAAGGCTAGCTATTCGTAATATTACATTAAAAACTATTTTTAATCAGAAGAAACGCGGAATTTCGCCTTTACGAGATTTTATTTTAAACAAAAACTTTGAAACAACCAATCTGATGACGTTACACGCGTATATGGTGCAATTAGCGACTGTAATACACGCAGCGCTATAGCACACTGGCAATGTTTTGGTCAGAGTGTCATGGCAGCGAGCCACGCCCCCATGGCTTCAAAACGTAGTACGACTGGGATACGTAGCGCCATCTCCCCTTATTCTTACCTCCGTGGCTCACCCTGCTGCACCAGCCCCCGCGCACGCCAGCGCCGCTGCGGCCGCATGATCGCTTTGCGCCTAACACTCCTATGTATATCAAGTTGTTTTCAGGCCACCGCCGCTGGGAGCAGGGTACCATCGTACGGCGCTTGGGGTCCCATATGTATCTTTCGTCCCCCCCCCCCCCCCCGCCCTTGGCTTGCAGCGCCGCCTCCGCAATCAGCCACACTCGCGATACTGCCGCGGACTTGAATGTTGCAGACCCACATGCAGCCTCGCCCCGGTTCCTGGCCCTCGCCGCCCCCGCAGCCATCACCGCTGCAGGCGCCAACCCCGATGGAAGTGGACGCCGTTGCCCGGGCTGCTCCAGCCCGCCCGTCGGCTCTTGCGGACCGGGCCTCCGTCGCCTCCACTTCTACATCTACATCTACATTTATACTCCGCAAGCCACCCAACGGTGTGTGGCGGAGGGCACTTTACGTGCCACTGTCATTACCTCACTTTCCTGTTCCAGTCGCGTATGGTTCGCGGGAAGAACGACTGTCTGAAAGCCTCTGTGCGCGCTCTAATCTCTCTAATTTTACATTCGTGATCTCCTCGGGAGGTATAAGTAGGGGGAAGCAATATATTCGATACCTCATCCAGAAACGCACCCTCTCGAAACCTGGCGAGCAAGCTACACCGTGATGCAGAGCGCCTCTCTTGCAGAGTCTGCCACTTGAGTTTGCTAAACATCTCCGTAACGCTATCACGG
Source organism: Schistocerca cancellata (assembly GCF_023864275.1). Classification (NCBI taxonomy): domain Eukaryota; kingdom Metazoa; phylum Arthropoda; class Insecta; order Orthoptera; family Acrididae; genus Schistocerca; species Schistocerca cancellata. Next base: position 73,661,618 of record NC_064635.1, on the reverse strand, counting down.
TTACCAAATAACCCTGTGACGAAACGCGCCGCTCTTCTTTGGATCTTCTCTATCTCCTCCGTCAACCCGATCTGGTGCGGATCCCACACTGATGAGCAATACTCAAGTATAGGTCGAACGAGTGTTTTGTAAGCCACCTCCTTTGTTGATGGACTACATTTTCTAAGGACTCTCCCAATGAATCTCAACCTGGTACCCGCCTTACCAACAATTAATTTTATATGATCATTCCACTTCAAATCGTTCCGCACGCATACTCCCAGATATTTTACAGAAGTAACTGCTACCAGTGTTTGTTCCGCTATGATATAATCGTACAATAAAGGATCCTTCTTTCTATGTATTCTCAATACATTACATTTGTCTATGTTAAGGGTCAGTTGCCACTCCCTGCACCAAGTGCCTATCCGCTGCAGATCTTCCTGCATTTCGCTACAATTTTCTAATGCTGCAACTTCTCTGTATACTACAGCATCATCCGCGAAAAGCCGCATGGAACTTCCGACACTATCTACTAGGTCATTTATATATATTGTGAAAAGCAATGGTCCCATAACGCACGGGTCATCGTCGCCGTCGCCCGAGGCTACATCGCCGTCGTCTTCGAGAGTCGGGGCGCGTTAGTTGGGTCCGTCGTGGCTGCTGTGAGTTGCGTCCTTGGGGCTGTTTCGGCTGGTTCCGGCTCCAGAGCAGGGCGAATGCCGCGACGCGGGAGTCGACGACCCCCCGCCTCGCTACGTTGGCCCCCCATCGCCTCATGGTAGCCACACCCTCCTTCGCCGTCAGGCCCTTGCAGCACCTGACGTCTTGGTGGCCTATCAAGGGGGGAGGAATGTTGTATTCACGAACCCAACTAACAAACCAACTCGCGCACGCGCGCCCAGACCCTGACATCACTGGCCACAGTTCATGTCGCGGCCGTCGGCGTCTCAGGGCGTTACCGCCGACGGAAGAGGTCGCGCCGTGGCTGAGCTCGGGTCCGCAGCGCCCTCTGCCTTTTGCATATAAGGAGGAGCGCTGGCCCCGAGACGGACAGTCTATTGCCGATTGTCTATTGCTAGCCTTTCGTGGAGTTTATAGCGGAGCCACTGCAGTGTGATATTTGCTATTGTATTCGACTAAGCTCAGTACACGGGTTACTCTTGAATATTACTTGGAGTTGTATTGCTGGTGCACGTTCCATAAGAAACAAAGATAAGTTATCACTTCATTCTAGCTGGCGCAGTTCTTGTCATTATTTTTCGGCCAACAGACATAGCTACATCCTGGTCACTACCCACTGTTTATACAATTTGTGATGGCTGCCCCAAAAGTACCGCCGAGGACCTTGGGTTTGGGAGCCATCACAAAAACATGTAAGTGAATCTGATAGTTCATCTGAAAATAATGAGAGAAACCATACATCCATACTAAATGACACACTTGTACCACAAGCTGGAGCCAATATAAAACCAAAACGCCATCTTAATGGCCAACAATAAAATACTGTATGTAATAGATACTGACACATTCAATTCGAATACTGTCATGCAAGAAATTATTATATATCACCATGCAGGTGTACTTAGACAAGAAGATAGTCCTTTTGATGGTTTTCATTTGGAGAATTCTACCCCATTCGTGCAATGAGGTACAGAAAATTCCATTTCTAGGTCGATAATGCGAGGCAACAAAGCGCTCTGGGCGACACGGGCCGCAGACAGTCACCAGAGATACGAGGAATCGGAAAGATAGTTACTGGCAACACACTGGTCCACAGGTGCGCAAGAACGCCACCATGAAGAAGTTTTAATCCAGAACTATGCAATGACTCTCAGTGTAGCCTCCAATGCCGTTTGGAGAAGTTCATTAAAAAACAAAATATTGGAAAAAGGCAATAACGACCAAAGATGTGCTTAGTATTCTGAAAGCATAATGGCTGAACCAAATAAGGGAAATATTAATAAAAGGGCCATACAAAAATCTGGATACTTTTATGTCCATATTAGGCAACACCAATATGAGAGGGTAGTGCAAAACAAGTCCACAGACCAGAAAACAACAACTGGTCATTAGACCAAGATAATGAAATCTCGGAGTACACAGAAAACCATTGTAACCACAGGCAGTGGAGTAAATGAAACGGACTTTCTCAGTTCATGCAGCCATGGAACACGATGTGTACTACTACCACTACTACTAATAATAACCATAATAACAATCATAGAATTGTTAACAGATTTGGTAGCAGCCACACCTGCATATAGACTGTGGCAATATACTAGGTATGTAAACTGAAGTGAACATACATCCAGAACTCTTGTTCCTGGAGTGACTAACACTGAAGTTCAACCAGGCTAAACTCGCATTAATTTAAAAATTAGATGAGGCCGCTCAGTCTCTGTGAGTGCTAGGTAGTAAATCTGATAATATGTGACACTGGAATAATCATGCGAGAAAAATGGTGCGAGGAGGAGAAAAATGGTGCGAGGAGGACATCAGTCGTAACATGTGGATCGTAAAGCCCAGTCCGCAATCAATACAATAGTTAACATGGTGCTAATATTAGACACAGGTGCACATGTAAGTGCAATCTCTGCTGGACTGTTCAAAACAATTTGTGTACAACGAAAAGTACCTAGACTTCTTGTGAGTGGGTGCAAGGTTGTCGAAGCAGTTCGCTCCAAATATGAAAACCCATAAAAATCCAGGTCCAGTTGCAAATGAGATTACAGAAAATGTTTTCTCACATCTTCCTCGCTATAAAAGGTCTGCCAACCAATTACACTATGTGATCAAAAGTATCCAGACACCTGGCTGAAAATGACTTACAAGTTCTTTGCGCCCTCTATCGGTAATGCTGGAATTCAGTATGGTGTTGAGCCCCCTCCCCCCCCCCCCCCCGCCCGCCCTAAGCCTTGATGACAGCTTCCACTCTCGCTGGCATACGTTCAGTCAGGTTCTGGAAGGTTTCTTTAGGAATGACAGCCCATTCTTCACGGAGTGCTGCACTGAGGAGAGGTATCGATGTCGGTCGGTGGGGCGTGGCACGAAGTCGGCGTTCCAAAACATAGGTTTTCTATAGGATTCAGGTCAGTACTCTGTGCAGGCCAGTCCATTACAGGGATGTTATTGTCATATAACCACTCCGCCACAGGCCGTGCATTGTGAATAGGGCCTCGATCGTGTTGAAAGATGCAATCGCCATGCCCCAATTGCTCTTCAACAGTGGGAAGCAAGAAGGTGCTTAAAAGATAAATGCAGGCCTGTGCTGTGATAGTGCCACGCCAAAGAACAAGGGCTGCACCCCCCTCCATGAAAAACACGACCACACCACAACACCAACGCCCCGAATTTTACTGTTGGCACTAGACACGCTGGCAGATGACGTTCACCGGGCATTCGCCATACCCGCACCCTGCCATCGGATCGCCACATTGTGTACCGTGATTCGTCGCTCCACACAACGTTTTTCCACTGTTCAGTCGTGTAATGTTTACACTCCTTACACCAAGCGAGGCCTCGTTTGGCATTTACCGGCGTGATGTGTGGCTTATGAGCAGCCGCTCGACCACGAAATACTCACCTCCCGCCTAACTGTCACAGTACTTGCACTGGATTCTGATGCAGTTTGGAATTCCTGTGTGATGGTCTGGATAGATGTCTGCCTATTCCACATTACAATCCTCTTCAGCTGTCAGCGGTCTTTGTCAGTCAATAGAGGAGGTCGGGCTGTACGCTTTTGTGCTGCACGTGTCCTTTCACGTTTCCGCTTCACAATCACATCGGAGAGAGTGGACCTAGGGATGTTTAGGAGTGTGGAAACCTCGCATACTGACGTATGACACAAGTGACACCCAATCACCTGACCACGTTCGAAGTCCATGAGTTCTGCAGTGCGCCCCATTCTGCTGTGTCACAATGTTTAATGACTACTGAGGTCGATGATATGGAGTATCTGGCAGTAGGTGGCAGCACAATGCACCTGATACGAAAAACGTATGTTTTTGGGGGTGTCCGGATACTTTTGGTCACATTGTGTACATACCAGCGATTGATTTCATAAGCTAGAGGGATAAAAGTATTGATTTCTTTGCTGACAAAGTACATGCTAAAGTAGATTGTCACGACATGCTACTGATTTCATTTTTACAGTCATGGGCCATGTAAAATTTTGCCAGGGAGTTAAATTAAGGTTTGTGAGCTAGTACGCAGATAGTAGACAGTAGGACAAAGACAACAATAGCAAGAATATATCGTATGCCAATAAATCAGAGAGCTAACGAGTCAGTTCATCTCCACGCTACACATAAAATGTAATTACTACAAGTATTGAAAGTTATGATATATTTGAGAAGTGTCCTGGTATTATACAATAAACATGATATTAGTTACCAGGTGAGGTGGCGCAGTGGTTAGCACACTGGACTTGCATTTGGGAGGATGATGGTCCAAATCCGCATCCGGACATCTGGGTTCAGATTTTCCATGCTTTCTCTATCACTCCACACAAATGCAGGGATGGTTCCTTTGAAAGGGCACAGGTTATGTCCTTCCACATCCTTGATGCCTATGCTCCGTGTCTAATGCTTCAATGTCAATGATACATTAAAACCTAATCTTCCTTTCTTAGGATATTAGATTCAGTAAAGACCTGGCCAGAAACTCTGATAAGAATCTTTCAAGTATTGAATTGAGAGCCTCAGACTGGCAATTCACCCTTGCCAAAGAGTCATGAAAATTCATGTTTTCGTTGTTGCTGGCAGAAACTGCCAATACACCATATCGCTGTTTGGCTTGATGTAAGCTCTATAGCTACTTTTAACACCGTACTAAGACTTAAGTTGTGATAAAGAGTCACTTTAGCGATCCCTACTTGAATGGAAGAGATTCTACAAATTTCGACAAACGTTTTAGTCACAGCAATATTATAAAAACCTAAGTCTGATTGGAATAGGATAGCATTAAATGGACGTATCATCACACCACAAAGATTTTCACCAGGCAAGACTAAATTAAGTGCTATCAAGAATTTTCCAATTCCCAGGTCTAGGAAGGGAGTGAAATCTTTCCATTCACTGCTATATTTCTATCATCTACTCATTGCAAATCAGTTAATAAACAGTGAAGTTTTGTCACAACTGCTAAGAATGATGCACATTGGCACTGTTCCAGGGAATGTCAACAAGCTTTTGAAAAGATCAAGCAAGTGTTTTGAAATGAAAAGTTACTGCACCATCCACACATGAATCACCCCTTTCGCCTCTCAGCAAATGCATCAGCTAATTGCGTCAGGGTGTGTCCAGTCAATGACAAATGAGCAGTTTGCATGGTCGCATTCACAAGAAGGATTCTCACACTACCTCACCTCTGAAATTGAAGCTTTAGCTGTAATATGGGCCTTCACATTTTTCCGCTATTCCTATATGGCCACCATACAAATTTGTAATGTGAGCACCAGTTTCTTAATTTTCCTTTAAATTGCAAATTATTGTATGTAAGACTAACAAGGTGGTTGCTAGTCTCGTGCGAATATGTCAGCATCATAGATGCCAATGGCTGAGATAACATAGTGGCAGATGCCTTGATGAGGCTGCCTGAAGGATTAGAGGATATACCATTTCGAACGATCAGAAATGTGACATTAAAGGGTATCTAATAAAAGACGAGGCTAACAGAAAGTACTTGTCGAATCTGTGCAGAAATATGGCAAGGATGCAAGATACTTATCTAACTAGCGAAAGGTCTAACATCAGTTGCAAAATAATCCACTTAACAAACTGTTGATGTTCATGTATAGATAGATGCTTCTCTTTTCTCCAAAGACATCTTTGTCATACAGGCAGCCAGTTTTTAGGAATCTGTGTTCCCTTCCACCTGCTTCATTTGCAGAATTTTTATACAGAGTGAAAATTAATGAAACTGACACTGCAGGCACGGATTCCTGACTGGAAATGAAGGAAAAAAGTCCAATGAAAATGTGTCTGGAAATGCATCGTTGCCACGGTAGAAGACGCTGACAAATGAAAGTTCCACTGACCGTGTGCCGAGTGCTCCTTGTGTGTTGCAGGCTGTGTGATTGACACAGAGCACTGTAAGCAGCAGAATGGTCCGGTATTCACGTCGGGAACAAGCCGAGATAGTGTTTGTGAACGGCCAAGCGGATGGAAACGGTCGAGAGGTTGTGACGTAGTTAGCGTCTGTGAGCGTAGGTACTTGTTTTGGTATAGCCGGTAGAGAGACGGAACCCGGTCCTCCTGATCCGGTGTACTTACAGTCCTCCGTTTCCCTGCACGTTCGTCTGTCTGAAAGGACCATTGTCACGAAAATGCCAAAAAGGGCTTGAAACGTTGTGTGATGTGGTTGGTCTCTGTGAGGGTACTTGTTTTGGTATAGCTGTGCTGCCTCTCGAGCGTTTCCAACCGTTTGGCTGTACACAAGCACCATCTCAGCTTTCCCGAGGTGGATACCTGACCATTCTACTGCTTACAGCACACTGCGTCACTCACACAGTCTGCAACACACAAGGAACATATGACACGTGGTCAGAGGAACTTTCATTTGTCAGCGCCATGCACTATGACAACCAAGCACTTCTGGACACATGGTCATTAGATCCTTTTCTCCTCCATTTCCAGTTAGCAATCTGTCCCTGCAGTTTGTTGGTTTAATTAATTATGTTCTCCTTTCATTAATTAAATTCAAGGTCTCCTGTGACATCCAAAGATTTCTACTGGGCCTACGTGTTGCGTATGCACGTACCTGTAGAAAAAAATCTTACGTAAGTACCATAAACCCCACTCCTGCTCTAATTCTAATTAGTCTCCCACAGATTTCAGTATCCACTGTCTGTAACGATTTTGTAGCTAGAACAGAATGCAAGTCATCTATACATACTTGAAAGTTTTGCCTCTCGTCAAAACAAATTTTAATAACTGCTTTATATTTTGCCTCTAGTTATTGAAATAACAGTATTCACCAATCTTCCTGGCACATTTAGCTACTCCAGGGCCATCCCTGCTTCATTCCATATCAAACGAGCTCATTTCCTGGCTCAGCAGGTATACAAAACCAACAAAGACCAAACTCAGATTGTGTTCTATAGAATAACTCTCTAATGTCAATTTTATAGTGAGAGAGTAAATTTTCAGATGGATTATTTTGCAATAGCTGTTTGACTTTTAGTCATCTCAGATTACTATCCTGATTCTGAGCTTCGTCTTTCATTAGATACACTTCAGTGGTAAATATCTCATCATTTGAAAATGATATGTTTTCTAACCATTCAGGCAGCCTCAATAGTGCATCTGCCACAACATTATTTTGAACCCTGCAATCTATGGATGCTGAAACTGTGTTCTTGCAAGGCTAGCGACCATCTTGCTAATCTTGCGAGTTAGTAGAAAATTAAGGGCCTGGTGCTCACAACACACTTTTTAGTGTGGAATCTTCTGAAGTCCGCACTACAATTGACGCTTCAAATCGATTGGTGGAGTAGGACCTCTCACAACTGATGACAATATGTATCGTGAACCCAATAATGCAAATTTTTAGTTTACCACTGATTGGACACACCTGAAACAGATACACTCCAATGTCAATATTTGATACTTCTGTTGAGAGGCAAAAACGTTCATTCACGTCTGGATAGTGTAGTAATCGCTCACTGCAAAGGGCTACCTTGATCTTTTCGTAAGCTTGTTGGCATTTCCTGAAACTGTACCAATGTGCATGTTTCTTAGCAGCTAAAACTTCACTGACGACAATATTGTAAACTGGTAGCTTGTAAAATCAAAAACGAAAGCAGTATTTTTGCGTGACCCTTTGGCAAGAGGGATCTTCCACTATATGTTTCTCATTTCAGTACATGACAGATAATTCATCACATAAGACATTTTAAAGTTCGATGTCGTACAGTATGCATTTGTTCTACGTCTACATCTACGTGATTCCTCTGCTATTCACAATTAAGTGCCTGGCGGAGGATTCAATGAACCACCTTGTGAAACCAGCCTACTTTAGATGTCGCAAATTTAATTATTTTGATCATCAAGGTAATGTGCACACAGAGTTACTTATTCAGGAATTTATGTATTTTTATCACAATAGGAAGAAATTTCTTTTGTAGTGGGAAATGTCCCACTGCAAAAGGGGCTGCAGCTCGCTAGATGAATGAAATTTCAAATGGTTGTGAAAATTTGAAAGAGGTTCATCATAAAACCCTGTAGGAATATTAGTTTATAAATTCAGAGGGGTTGTTGATTAATTTCTGGAGTGTAAATAGATGCCCGCCAGACCACGGAGTAATGAAAGACTTTTGCGGGTGCTGGTGGCAGCGCTTTAAGTACGAGGCGTATTTTTTAAGTAAGTACCGTTTTGAAATTAAAAAGAGACGTGCTACGATATCTCAATAATTTTATTTTTGCATGAAAGCCTGTACCTTAATCTACTTTTCTACATAATTTCCGTCAATATTGAGGCACTTGTCATAACGTTGTACCAATTTTTGAATATCCTCCTCATAGAAGTCTAGCGCCTGACTTGTTAACCACTGCATCACCATTGTTTTCACTTCGTCATCGTCTTCAAGACACTGACTGCCCAGGTGTCTCTTCATGTGCAGGAATAGATGGTAGTCACTGGGCGCAAGATCGGGGCTGTACGAAGGATGATCTAGAGTTTCCCATCGAAAAGATGTGATGAGATCTTTGGTCTCATTCGCCACGTGCGGACGGGCATTGTCTTGCAGCAAAACGATGCCCTTGCTCAACTTCCATGGACTGTTGCTTTGATTCTGGTGTGACGTAGGCAACCTATGTTTCATCGCCCGTAACAATTTGGCTTAAGAAATCATCATCGTAGTTGTGGTACCGTTCAAGGAAAGTCATTGCACATTCTAAACGTTAGGTTTTATACACATCCATCAACATTTTCGGTACCCAACTTGCGCACAATTTTCGGTAATGCAAGCGCTCGGTCACAATGCCGTACAAAACACTACGAGAAACATTAGGAAAGTCATCCCGCAAGAAGGAAATCGTAAAGAGTCTGTTTTCTCTCACGTTATTGTCCACTTCCTGCACCAAACTTTCATAAACGACCGAAGGACGTCCACTCCGCTGTTCATCATGCACGTTTGTGCGGCCATCTGTAAATGCTTTCTTACCATTACATCACTCATAATGTTCGTAAACTGCACAGATCTCACGATGAATATCGATCGCTTTTAGGCCTTCAGCACTAGGAAATCTTATAACAGCCCGTACTTCACAGTCGGCGGGACTCACAATTATCGGAGGCATCTGAAACACTCAGTTCACAACGTAAACAAGGAAGAATCAGACTGTAATGGCGTCAGTGCGTAGATTAAGGTACAGGCTTTCACGAAAAAAATATTAAGATATATTAGCACGTCTTTATTAAATTTCAAAACGGTACTTACTTAAAACACACGCCTCGTATACTGACGCGTGCGTGGCTATACAATTGTTTGCCACAGGTACTGAGTGCATGTGGCTGTTCTACTTTCGTAGGTAGTTGATTGCCACGCTGAGAGACAAGCACGCAATTTACATCATATCCTTGGAAAGTCTGGTATGGTTACAAGACCAACATGGCGCAAACAAGAGCTCACAACCTTGGCAGGACGATGTGTTATGCTGTGTCACGGTTGCAGGCAAAATTCACTGAGCGACACAATGGAAACAACTGTGAAAAGATAGAGTACAGCAAACAGAGTATTCCAGGTCACCTATTAAACTAAATGGTGTCCGTATAGGATCGACCAGAGACAAGAAGGCTGCCGTCTTAATATTTAGAGGACATTTGGCGCTTGAAACTACCGGTTTGTGAAGAAACAAAGTGCGGAATAGGCTCGCCATCGATTGATTGTCTCCCATCTGTCTCGTTTTCATTTGATTGTCGTTTATGGAATAGATGGAGAGAGCTTATGTCGCGTCGTTTCGTAAAGTCTCGCCTTGCTGGTGGCCTCCGAGCGGTATTTATTATATGGTTGAACAGGTGGTCATAGCTCGTAAGGTCCGCGTTTTAGAGCATGTGTTTACTGGAGATTTTTTTCTTGTGTTAGTGCATACGGAAAGCAAAGACATTGTAGTAGAGGAGATTGGTTTCATAGTATCGAACATGAACAAGTGCTCATAGAATGAGATTTTCACTCTGCAGCGGAGTGTGCGCTGATATGAAACTTCCTGGCAGATCAAAACCGTGTGCCGGACCGAGACTCGAACTCGGGACCTTTGCAGGGACCTTTGCAGGTCCCGAGTTCGAGTCTCGGTCCGGCACACCGTTTTGATCTGCCAGGAAGTTTCAAGTGCTCATAGCTCTTAAAATATCTTTTAGAGCCCATATTTACAAGCCCTTTTTTCTTGTACCGGTGTAAGGAACCAGCCCCAAAGTTTGTAAAAATGTTTTTGAAACGCCCTGTTCAGAGGAGCACCTGTGCACCCCTGCTTTAAGCTGTTTTTATTCTGTCGCAGGGTTCCACTGCTATTTGTCTCTTACTTGTATTTATCGTATATTATCTGGTTTTCCTCTTTTGCTACAGGGGATATGTATAACATATAGGAACGCATTTCTGGGGACGACATTATGACATGAAACTTCCTCCAAATTCTTCCGCCACCAGATGTTAGTACAGACTCAAACTTTAGACTACTTTCTCCTTTGGAAAGCATACAAAATGTTGTGACTTGACAAGACAGCCAAGCCACTAGGAGAGGAAGCCGAAAGGCACGCGTTTAAGCTCACGCAGGCCGGCGTGAGGTCTGGAACAGGACAAGGACGTTATAGTAGGAAAGAACGTACATAACTACTGGAATACTTAACTTTAATCCATAATTGGTGAACATCGGATTGACGGTACATGCATCACAAGATAAATAGCAAATGATAATGGCACCTTGCTAGGTCGTAGCAAATGACGTAGCTGAAGGCTATGCTAACTATCGTCTCGGCAAATGAGAGCGTAATTTGTCAGTGAACCATTGCTAGCAAAGTCGGCTGTACAACTGGGGCGAGTGCTAGGAAGACGCTCTAGACCTGCCGTGTGGCGGCGCTCGGTCTGCAATCACTGACAGTGGCGACACGCGGGTCCGACGTATACTAACGGACCGCGGCCGATTTAAAGGCTACCACCTAGCAAGTGTGGTGTCTGGCGGTGACACCACACAAAAGACCATCACACTGCCAGTTCCGACTGTCACCTCTTGACGATCAAGAAGGTGGAACTCATCGAAATCTCCAATTCTCAGTCATATCTGAAACATGTGGCAATGTACGTGCATGATTAATATTGGTAAACAAATTATTCCGATAGTTAAAGGAGACGAAAATTTCATCATGACTTGGGACTGTAATTCGGTAGTAAGAAAAGGAAGAGAAGGAAAATGATTAGGAGAACATGGACTAGGGCAAAGGAATGGATGGGAAATCTACCTCAAAGAATTTTGCACAGACTGTACTTTAATTATTACTAACATTTGCTTGAAGAATCATAAGAGAACGGTGTATACATGGAGGAGAAATGGAGGCGCCATAATGAGTATAGCATGGAGAGATAGAGATTTCGAAACCAGATTTTAAAGTGCAAAACTTTTCCACGTGTAGGTGTGCACTTGGTCATAATTTATTGATAAGAATGACAGACTAAAACTCAAGAAATTTCAGAAACTTACAAAATTGCCAAAGCGAGTATCAGGCAACGACTGACTGTAATGTAACAGAGAATGGTAATACAATGGAACTTGAATGGCTAATTTTTTAACGCTAAATAGTGAAAGCAGCAGAGAAACAAAGAGCCAGAACGATAAGAAGCAGTAGATATGGTGGGATAAACACGAGATACTGGGTTTAATTGACGAATGGTTAAAGTACAGTACAAAACTGCATAAAATGAAGCCGACCAAACGAAATACAGGCGTCTGAAAAATGAACTTGACAGAAAGTGCAGAATGTCTAATGGGTAGAGGAAAAATGCAAGGCTGTACAAGTATGCATGAAGAGGGGACTGATAGATGTCGCCGATAGAGTAATTAATGACACTTTCAGATAAAAGAGATGGAGCACTATGAATATCAAGAGCGCAGATTGCAAGCCAACACTGAGCGAAGAACGGATGTAGAGTAGGTGCAAGGAATATATTGAACTGCTGTACACGGAAAAGCAACTTAAAGGGAATATTACAGAAAAATACGGGAAGAGTTAAAGATGGGAGATATGACATTGTGAGAAGAGTTTGACAGAGCACTGGAAAGCTCTGGGGTAGAGGACATTCCCTCAGGATTATTCAGTTCCCTATGAAAGCCAGCCTCAATTGAAGTGTTCCACCTGGCATGCAAAATATATGAGCCAAGTGAAATACGCTCAGACTTCAGGAAGAATGTAATAATTCCAATTCCAAAGAAATCAGGTGCTGTCATGTGTGAATGCTTCCTCCGACTTCTCAGTTTAATAACACTTAGTTGCAAAATACTGGCTCGAATTATCTACAGGAGTAGGGAAAAAATAGTAAAAGTGGCATCAGCGTAGATCAGTTTGGGTTATGGAGAAATGTAGGAACACGGAAGGCAGTACTGGCCATATGACGTATACAGGGTGTTACAAAAAGGTACGGCCAAACTTTCAGGAAACACACAAATAAAGAAAATATGTTATGTGGATATGTGTCCGGAAACGCTTACTTTCCATGTTAGAGCTCATTTTATTACTTCTCTTCAAACCACATTAATCATGGAATGGAAACACACAGCAACAGAACGTTCCAGCGTAATTTCAAACACTTTGTTACATGAAATGTTCAAAATGTCATCCGTTAGCGAGGATACATGCATCCACCCTCTGTCGCATGGAATCCCTGAAGCGCTGATGCAGCCCTGGAGAATGGCGTATTGTATCACAGCCGTCCACAATACGAGCACGAAGAGTCTCTACATTTGGTACCGGGGTTGCGTAGACAAGAGCTTTCAAATGCCCCCATAAATGAAACTCAAGAGGGTTGAGGTCAGGAGAGCGTGGAGGCCATGGAATTGGTCCGCCACTACCAATCCATCGGTCACCGAATCTATTGTTGAGAAGCGTACGAACACTTCGACTGAAATGTGCAGGAGCTCCATCGTGCATGAACCACATGTTGTGTCGTACTTGTAAAGGCACATGTTCTAGCAGCACAGGTAGAGTATCCCGTATGAAATCATGATAACGTGCTCCATTCAGCGTTGGTGGAAGAAACTAAAATGAGCTCTAACATGGAAATTAAGCGGTTTCGGACACATGTCCACATAACATCTTTTATTTATTTGTGTGTGAGGAATGTTTCCTGAAAGTTTGGCCGTACCTTTCTGTAACACCCTGTATAGGTTAATTTATTTATTTGTTTGGAGGAAGCTTTCGATAATGTTGAGGAAAAAAAAAACGTTTAAAGTTTTTTAGCTTAGCATGGATAAAATACAGAGAGGGATAGGCTATCTACAAGTTGTACAGAAATCAGAGTCCAGTTATAAGGGTCGAAATACGTGAAAGAGAGATAGCAGCTGAGGAAGGGATGAAACAACGATGTAGGCCATCCCTGATGTTGTTCAGTATGTGTATTAAGCAATGAGTCAGGGAAACCAAGAAGCAATTTGGAAAGAGCATAAAGATTCAGAGACAATAAATGAGCACCTTGAGATGAACTGACAACCTAAATGTGCTACTGAGCTGAACGCCACATCACTTACAAGAAACTGAAAAGAGTCCTGTGTGTGTGAAAACCGATCTTATTCATAAGCAAATAAATAAGCAAGACAATAATTTCACGTTCGGTAGGCTTGGCCAGTGCAAACTGCTTGAGAAAAACGTAACTGCATAAATAAAAACTGTAATGTCGACCTGTATAAGAACGTAACCTTAAACACACGAAAATTTCTGCACTGATATATGACCTTGGTATAATTAAGCAACTGACAGAACCTATATTGCGCAAAGGAAACGAAACAATCACCTATTATAAATATCACCCGTAAAATGAAGTAGTGGCAGAAATGGCAACGCAGCAAGACTCCGCTACAGGAAAAAAAAAAATACTGCTAGAAACTAAGTACTGTTGGTCCAGGGAACAGCTAAAAAATACTGCTAAAAACTAACTAAAGTTGGTACAGGGAAATTGGGTTCATAATCCTGACACAGAATGCCAATAAAACGCATGACTCAACCTTTAAGTTCTGAATTTCCGTTAGGAAGGAACTCATTAAAAAAATTATAGACTTTGATATGAACAATTTATTTAATCTAATAACTTCCATGGTACAGCAAATTAACTCAGAAGATCAATGAACAGAATAATTATCAGAAAGTACTCGATTGTGACGAGTGTGAAGTGGACCAACAGTACAAGTATACAAAAATAAAAATAAATTTTTTACCCTATCAGACAATACCTTGTTCATTTCACAACCTTTTTTCTGTCCGTGTGCTATTCAGCCATTGTTCTGAGTCATCATTCCTCCTCGTAATAAATCTTCAACTCACATTGTTCCAAAAGTGCGTCCATGCATTACACCGTACACTCAACGGATCCCTCCTGTTGCACACCGCAGCTTTCCACAACTGACTCTCAAAGATTCTACCACTCCATAGTGCTGTCATCACAGACACAGATACTGTTGCCTAACGACTGTTTCTCTGACCACAATTCATCAAATATATCATTTTGCTTTACGAATATTAACACAATCTATAACATCAAAAATAGCCATCTTACAGACTTAAAATCAAATAAGCCAGAAGGGATAGCTAACATTCCACTAGAATTTTTAAAATCGTTGGGGGAAGCGGCAACAAAACGAGTATTCATGTTGGTGTGTAGAATGTATGAGTCTGGCAACATACCATCTAACTTTCGAAAATATATCATCCATGCAATTCTGAAAGCTGAAAGAACTGACAACTGCGGGAATTATCGCACAATCAGCTTACCAGCTCATGCATCGAAGTTGCTGACAAGATGGAAAAGCAAATTGAGGATGTGTTAGATGGCGATCAGTTTGGCTTTAGGAAAGGTAAAGGCACTAGAGAGAGAATTCTGACGTTGCGGTTGATATTGGAAGCTAGACTAAGCTACAGTGAGGTAAGCTATTGTTGGAGGCGGCTGATATACAATATGTACAAGAGCCAAGACAGAACAATAATAGTAGACAACCAAGAACGAAGTGGTCGGATTAAAAAAGACAAGAATGTGGACTTTCGACCCTACTTTTCAATCTGTACATCGAAGAAGCGATGATGGAAATAAAATAAAGGTTCAGGAGTAGAATTAAAATTTAAGGTGAAAGGATATCAATGATACGATTCGCTGGAGTATAGAATATGGTTTGAGAGTAACTCGAAGAAAGACCAAAGTAATTAGAAGTAGCAGAAATCAGAACAGTGAGAAACTTAACATCAGAATTGATGGTCACGACGTAGATGAAGTTAAGGAATTCTGCTACCTAGACAGCAAAATAACCGATTACAGAGAAAGCAAGGAGGACATCAAAAGCGGACTAGCAATGGCATAAAGGGCATTCCTGGCCAAGAGTCTACTGGTATCAGACATAGGCGTTAATCTGAGGAAGAAAATTCTGAGAATGTACGTCTGGAGTACAGCATTGTATGGTAGTGAAAACCGGAACAGAAGAGAATCGAAGCATTTGAGATGTGGTGCTGCAGACGATTGCTGAAAATTATGTGCACTGATAAGGTAAGGAATGAAGACGTTTTGCGCAGAATCGGAGAGGAAAGGAATATGTGGAAAACACTGACCAGGGGAAGGGACAGAATGATATGACGTCTGTTAAGACATCAGGGAAGGACTTCCACAGTACTACAGTGAGGTGTAGAGGGTAAAAACTGTAGAGGAAGACAGAGATTGGAATACATCCAGCAAATAATTGAGGACGTAGGTTGCAAGTGCTACTCTGAGATGAAGAGGTCGGCACAAGAGAGTAAGTGACGGCGGGCTGCATCAAACCAGTCAGAAGATTGACGACTCAAAAGAAATTGTACGTTAAGCCGTGGACTCATGGGATTAATTCGTGGAAACTACTCCCACAAAACATGTTGTGTCACTGCGACGAAGAGGTGCTTCTGACTTCCACTAAATGTTAGTAATACTGAGGAAGATTTCTAAACGGGAAACCGTACGTGAAAACTTGAACTGCATGTAGAGAGCTGGTAAAGCGAATGCGTATAGAAGGATCTGTACGGAAAGGGATGAATAACTTCACGCAATAACTAGTTGCAAATGTCTGTTACGTCATATCAGAAGTAACTTATTAAGTGCGAGTTTAGATTACGGTGAACAAAGAGCGTTCCTTCTAGGGCAATCGGTTAGCTATTGATCGAAATCGATCAGTGATTTGGAATAAGAGCGGAGAATCGGACAGGTTTATACCACAAGTCTGAGCAGCCGGTCGTCAGCTGATGACGCGACCTTTGCTGTGCCCGTTATAAAATGCAGTTGGGTTAGGTACACGTGTCGTAGTTATCTTATCACCTCATATTACATGCCAGGCAGGTGAAAAGCGACGGCTCACACTGAAAGGTGGTCTAGTCATCCAGCTGATCGCTTACCAGGTAAGCAGCGAAGTCACATTACTCATTTTGTCCTAAGCAGCTGTCTGTGTTGTGCACGGGTGCCCTGCAGTAGCTCGTGAAATTGCACGTATCGATCACAAGAAAAAAATATAAGAATAGGAAGGGAGAGGGCTAATGTTATATTTAGGCCGTATAAAAATTCGAAAATATGTACTAAAACGTAAGGGGAAAACGAGGGGAAAAGTCGTTTTCAAAAATCTAGAAAAATTCTTGACTGATGTGCTTCAGTACTGTAACAAACATTAGGACGGATAAATATCGCTCACGCAAGGAATAAAAGGACGGTGCAATGGCGCAGCTGAATCGTTAGGGAATTCAATATCGTAAGATCCACAGTGTCATGAGTGTGCCGAGAATTCCAAATTTCAGGCCTTACCTCTCATCACGGACAACGCAATGGCCCACAGCCTTGACTCAGCTACCGAGAGCAGCGGCGTTTGTGTACAGTTGTCGGTGCTGACAGACAAGCAACACGGAAAATGCTATACATACTTTCACTAAGTAAATATTCAATGCTCTGAGTAACCGGAAGTCACCCGTTGGGATTTTTTGTGATCTCTCAAAGGCTTTTGATTGTGTAAATCATGGAATATTCTAGATAAGCTCAAGTACTGTGGTATGAATGGGACAGCACTCAAATGGTTTAAATCATACCTGACTGGAAAGTGCAGAAAGTTGAAATAAGCAGTTCACGCAATATGAAAATAACTGGTGATTTCTCGAACTGGGGAAAAATCAAGAATGGGGTGCTGCAAGGTTCGGTCTTGGGTCCTCTGCTGTTCTTAATATATATTAATGACTTGCCATTCTATATTCACGAAGATGCAAAGCTGGTACTTTTTGCCAATGATACAAGTATAGCTATCACACCCAACAGACAAGAATTAACTGGTGAAATTGTAAACTATGTTTTTCAGAAAATCATTAAGTGGTTCTCTGCAAATGGGCTCTCATTAAATTTTGACAAAACTCAATACATACAGTTCCACACAGTAACTAGAATGACACCATTAATAAATATAGACATCGATCAGAAATCGGTAGCTAAGGTAGAATATTCAAAATTTCTATGTGTATGCATTGATCAGGGTTTGAACTGGAAAAAACACACTGAAGATATGCTGAAACGTTTGAGTTCAGCTACTTATGCTATTAGGGTCATTGGAAATTTTGGCGATATACATCTCAGTAAATTTGTTCACCACGCCTATTTTCATTCTCTGCTTTCGTATGGCATCATATTCTGGGGTAACTCATCATTGAATAAAAGAGTGTTCATTGCCCAAAAGCGTGTAATGAGAATAATTGCTGGAGCTCATCCAAGATGATCCTGCAGACACTTATTTAAAAAGCTAAAGATCACTTATTAAATTTGTTGTTAATAATCCGAACGAATTCAAAAGTAATAGCAGTATACATGGCTACAACACTAGGAGAAAGGATGATCTTCACTACTCAAGGTTAAATCTAACTTTGGCTCAGAAGGATATAAATTATGCAGCCACAAAAGTCTTTGGTCACTTACCTAATAGCATCAAAAGTCTGACAGATAGCTATTTAGCATTTAAAAGGAAATTAAAAGAATTTCTTAATGGCAACTCGTTCTACTCATTAGATGAATTTTTGGATATAGTAAGTGGGTAATTTCCCCTACC
This sequence comes from Schistocerca cancellata, assembly GCF_023864275.1. NCBI lineage: Eukaryota > Metazoa > Arthropoda > Insecta > Orthoptera > Acrididae > Schistocerca > Schistocerca cancellata. The sequence goes on along the minus strand of NC_064635.1, from coordinate 73,643,355 downwards.
CCCCACCCAAAAAATTAAAAATATTAAGTGTCATGTAATATTTTGTATAGTGTAATATCTTGTATACTTTCTTTTGAGCAGTGAATATGTTTTTGTCTAAATGTTGAGTTGCCCCAAAATATTATTCCGTAGGACATCAGAGAGTGATAGTATGCAAAGTATGTTAGCTGACTGCAAAACTTGCTGAACCTAGTCCCTTTAGAAGATCAAAAATATCAATTTTCCAATTGAGATTCTCACCTATATGTACACCCAAAAACTTAGTATGCTCTACCCTGTCTACTGACATCTGATGTGTTATATTTATTTGAGGAACTGTACTTTTTGCAGCAGAAAATTGGATGTACTGTGTTTTTTCAAAATTTAGAGCAAGCCCATTTGCAGAAAACCAGTTAATGACTTTTCCAAAAACCTTATTTTTATCATTTTCAACTGTAATTTCTTTTTCTGGATTAATAATGATGCTTTTATCATCAGCTAACAGTGTCAGTACAGCTTCCTGTTCCAGATAGGAAGGGAGGTTTTTGACATATATCAAGAACAGAAGGGGACCTGTGATTCAACCCTGTGGAACACCTAATGGGCCGGCCAGAGTGGCCGAGCGGTTCTAGGCGCTACAGTCTGGAACCGCGTGACCGCTACGGTCGCAGGTTCGAATCCTGCCTCGGGCATGGATGTGTGTGATGTCCCCGGTCAGTTAGGTTTAAGTAGTTCTAAGTTCTAGGGGACTGATGACCACAGTAGTTAAGTCCCATAGTGCTCAGAGCCAACACCTAATGTAATTGCACCCCAGTTAGATGAAGTGGCCAACTTATTTAAATCACTTGACCCATATAAGGAAACTTTTTTCTTCCTATTCTGTAGGTATTACTTACACCACTTATCTGATATTCCATTTATACCAGAGAATTGTAATTTCTGTAACACAATGTCATGGTTCACACAATCAAATGCTTTGGACAAGTCACAGAAAATTCTTATTGGAGACATTTTACTATTTAAAGACTCTATTACGTGGACAGTGAAATTGTATATTTCTGTCTCAGTGGAACAGCATTTTTGAAATCCGAACTGTGATTTACTAAGTATCCCATTACCGTTGAGATGGCTAACCACTCTTGAGTATATTACTTTCTCGAAGATTTTTGAAAATTCTGTAAGCAAGGATACTGGCCGATAATTATTGACATCTTTGTACAGTGTACTGTGAATGCTGCAGTGGAATTTTCTTCAGAACTTCAGTTTTCAGTTTTCATATGACACCGTCAGAGCGCAGTGTGCGTAATTCAGAGGTTTCATACTCTGCAAAGAGTCATTTTCGTCCGATACTGCTTTCGTCAACACTTGGAGTGAAGCTGTTGCCATCAGATCGTCGCCTTCTTCACTTATTCTTTTATTGTTTTTTAACTTTTCTTCAGAGTCTGCTCTTCAACAACGTCATTGCATGTTGTCACATCCTCAGTAGTCTCTTCCGAAGCGTCTGTACTTTCGACTTCCAGTAATATTCCATGTAGTAAACTTGTCTCCGACTGAAATTGATCATCAGTACTATGGATGAACAAGAAGCATTAAACAGTGGTCAAAATAAATGTTGCGTATTGCTTCATTCTCAATACTGGACACAGCAGAAAACAAAACTGAGATTTCTCAGTCAGGAACAGTCATAAGAAAACAAAGATAAGGAAGATAAAGACATTTTTAATTGATAGACATCAAAAAAGCTTACAAAAGATTCCACGCCAAACACTACAGTTTCTTCTCACTGTCATCTTGCATAACACATTGTTTATCAACCAGTTGGCCCTCTTGATAATTGGAGATACTTTTGAATGCGGTTAGGAATACTGCTTATCACACTGCTTAGACAAGCCTGTATATTCTCCCATTCCTCCACAGCGGCGTCTAAGATGCGCTACAAGGTCTCTTATGGGACAGGACGATTGCAAACCGCTCCTTTTTTGTATGGTCCACTCATTCTCAATGCAACTGAGATCTGGAGAATGTGGATGCATTCCATATGACCGATTCTATCTTCTACTAGGAAGATGTTTACAAGATTGAGGCGATGGAGGCGTGCATTGTCATTTTTGTCATCCACCAGAGTGAATTCCACCCGAATGTGTTCACCAAATGGAGTCACAATGCGGGCAAGGACGCGTCCCGGTATTTCTTGTATTGACACAAGGGATGTACTGCGACGATACATGTTTCTACCCAAAAACATGACTGAACCGCCTTGATAAGGATAGGGGACTACTATACAGTTAGGGTGCAAACATTGCTCTCGTTACCTCCACACACGAATATCAGAATTGTCGTTTAGAGGATGAGCCTTGAGAAGTATTCTAGCACGTAATGCCTGCTCACGGAGCCTATTTCCTGTCAGTTGTGTTCACATCTGCACTCCTGTAGCTGTCTGGAACTGCCGCTGTAGACGTGTAGCATTGTGCTGAGGGTTTGTGCTTGCTGTTATACGCATAAATCGGCCCTGCGTACCTGTCCTTTTCCTTCCGCAGCCACTTCTGTGACGATCTTCAGATGATCCTGTCGCCCGATTCTAGAGACATCACTTTGAGTCACAGCGACATTCGTTGCGGCGTCCACTGCGCAATACCTATTTATTTTTTCTCTCATTATGAATGTTTTCTTTTCGTCATTAGTAATAAGAAAATGGCACATCACCGCAGAAGACGCCAAATATAGACTTTTAAAATTATCTTTGTAACAAAAGAACAATGTCCGGAGAATATTCAATTTTTTTAACAACTTTTGTTTCAATCTCGCTTGAGAGTACTTGTCTTTTGGACCTCACACAAAAAGGACATGTAATTTTACTGGTGCGTCAACAATATGTGTAGTACATGATATGTGTAATAACATATGCAAATATATATGTTATATTAAGAGTTATCATAGACGCAAGAATATTAGAATATTTTTTATGCAAAAGTATGACTTTCACCTGCAATAATAGGTACAGGCAGTAATTTCTTCCATCCTGCAAGACATCTTAATATATATATATATATATGTGCTAATGATCAAGATTTAATGTATGGACTGTATGATCGGCAAACACAGAAAATTTAGAGGTAAAACAATATCAACGTAATTTAATAGTGACTTCTACTAAAAAATATATACAGGGTGATTCACGAAGATATGCAAATATTTTAATATGTTATTCCACAAGTTAAACTAAAGAAAAATGTTCACATAAACATAGGTCTGCAAATGTTTAGTAACGGAGTTACGACTAATAAAAGATATTGCCAGAAATTTAGCAACTTAGCTAATATGAAGCCATCGCAAAACTATACGAAGTAAAGCACGATTTCCACTTATTTTGTTGTTATTGGTCTGGTGAATCTAATAAAATATGTCCCAGACGTGTATCTGTAGTAGTTTACCACAATATCCAGAGAAGCAAAGATTATTACACAAGTAAATTTGTTTACTTTCCATTCAGAATGTAGAAACGTTTATGTCACTGTTGGCAACCGCTAGTAAGTTATTTCAGTTGTTTCCTAACCTTGAAACGAGTTAGTTTTCTGTATTGTTCAGTGAAAAAACATAACAACAACACTGTATTTAAGTGAAACCACATAGTAACTGTTCTAGTTTGTAGATTATTTATGAAATAGGGATGCCTTTCAAATTTACGACAGAAGAATACGCCGATATGGTGTTTATTTATGGTAAATATGATGGTAATGCTACGGCTGCAGTTAACGAATATCATATACGATATCCAACTCGGAGGATTCCGAATGCACGAACCATTAGTGGAGTATTTCGAATGTTACGGGAGACAGATTATCTACGTAGCGTTCATAATCAGTACGAGCGTTCGATATGTAAAGACGATGATGAGGATATTATGGATGCTGTTCAACGTAGCCCGGGTACCAGTACACGACGTATCTCTCAACGATTAGGCATTTCACAATCTAAGGTATGGCATACGCTGAAGTACACTAACCTGTATCCTTACCATAAACAAAAGTGCATGGAGTTGTGCAAATGGTTAAATACTAATCGGCAGCTACACAAATACAAGGTCCGGCAGAAAAACCTCCCCTTTAAGGAAAGCTAATAAAAACAAAACCAAATAAGGTAGAACAATTTTATTTATACTAAATAAAAGTACATATTATGCCATTTTAGAAAATACTCTTATGGTCTTACTTTTTAAATAAAACATCCCTTAAATGGCTTCCTGCACTGTCGACACACTGATTGAGTCTTTCCCTGAAGTTATTCATTACTTTTTGAGTCATTTCAGGTGGAATAGCTTCAACCTCTTGTGTAATTGCTTCTTTCAGGGCTCGTAAAGATTGTGGACGTTGTTCATAAACTTTTGCTTTTAAATAGCCCCAAAGAAAGAAATCACAGGGCGTTAAGTCCGGCGATCGTGGGGGCCAGCCAATGTCTCCACGCAACGAGATCACATGTCCAGGAAACATTTCCTTCACCAATGCCAGTGACTGCCGCGCTGTGTGGGCTGTAGCACCATCTTGCTGGAACCACACGTTCTCTATTTCACCAAAAAGCTCCCTTAGCTGCGGTTGGAGAAAGTCGCGGAGCATGGCACAATAGCGTTCACTGTTGACGGTTAAATTCCTGTCATTTTCTTCGAAAAAGTAAGGACCGATCACTCCGGAATTGTAAACAGCACACCATACTGTTACTTTAGGGCTATGAAGTGGTCGTTGATGAAGTTCTTGGGGATTGTGTTCACACCAGTACCTGCAATTTTGGCTGTTCACTGTTCCGCCAAGGTGAAAGTGTGCTTCATCAGAAAAAACCACAATATCGTTGGGACGAATGTTCCGAAGAAGGTCTTGGCACAAACTTACACGGACACCACAGTCTCGTTCACTCAGTTCCTGCGTAGTTACAAGTTTGTAAGGATGCATTTTAAGATCTCGATGCAAGATTCTTCTCACATTTCGATCAGATATCCGTAATGCTGCCGCATGCTTTTTAGCGGATCGTCGAGGAGATTGTTGAACTGAAGCTCTAACTGCATCAACATTTCCGGGGCCTGTTGCAGTCCGTGGTCGTCCAGGTGGTTTCCTTTTTAATGCGGAACCTGTCTCACGAAAGTTAGCAACCCAAGAATAAATTGTTTTCTTATCGGGAACAGGGTCCCGTCGTCCGAGCGCAAAGCGAACGCGAAAAGCACGTTGAGTATTAATAGGCGATTCGCCATTTTGAATAAAATCTTCCACTACGAAGGCACGATGTTCACCAGACCACGCCATGGCGTACACTGAAAACGGCACGTAGGCAGCTACGTAACGACGCGCCCCCCACCACTCTGCTCCTTCTACTGTCCGCTGCACGTTACTTTGTAATCGGGGAGTTTTTTATGCCGGACCCTGTACATTTTATTTACTGATGAGGCACAGTTTACTGGAGATGGTATAAACAATTTACATAACGGGCGTGTATGGCCTGAAGTAAACCCACATGCTCACAGTGCAACGCAATTACCAGCAGCAATTTAGCATAAATGTGTGGTATGGTATAATCAACACACACTTTATTGGATCATTCATTTTCCCAGGACGTATAACTGGAGAGACCTACTTACAATTCTTTCAAGAAGATATGCCGCGCTTGCTCGAAGATGTTCCACTTGCTACGCGATTGCAAATGTATTTTCAACATGACGGTACACCTCCACATTTCACCAACGCCGTTCGTACACATTTAAATTAACATTTTCCCCTGAAATGGATTGCTTGTGGTGCTACAAGTCTGTGGCCATCCAGATCGCCCAATTTAACACCAATGGATTTTTGTGTATGGGGATGGATGAAAGACGAAGTTTATGTGGACAAAGTAATTACACGCGAAGCATTAATTGCTCGTATTATGAATGCAATAGACGAAATTAAGAACAACCCTGTGAAACTGAAACGAGCAACAAAATCTGTTCATACATATGCAGCTAAATGCATTGAACTCGGTGGAGACATTTTTGAACATTTATTGTGACTGTTTTGTGAAACTGTATGTACACTGTACAAATTCCTTAACACTGAGCTTTGTTTTTTTCCGATTTAACATGAATTCACGTTTGCTATGGTATTAATAAAAGCAGATTATCTAACACTTTCATACAGTTTCAGTTCATGTTACTACCATCATTTTTCCAAAATTAAATTCTCCACAACTTCTGTTGATAACTTTATGCAATTGTCTGGAATTAAAAAAAAAAAAACAAATTGGGCCAAGTAATTCATAAATTAAAAATTTTACGAAATGACGTCTTTGCTTCTGTGGATGTTCTGGAAAACTACTGCAGATACACGCCTGGGACATGTTTTAGTAGATTCTCCAGATCAATAACAACAAAATAAATGGAAATGTGCTTTACTTTAACATCGTATAGTTTTGCGGTGGCTTCATATTAGCTAAGTTGCTAAATTTCAGGCAAAATCTTTTATTACCCGTAACTCTATAACTAACATTTGCGGACCTACGTGTATATGGCCTTTTTTCTCTAGTTTTACTTGTAGAATAACATATTAAAATATTTGCATATCTTCGTGAATCATTCCGTACATGTGTAATAATCGGAGAACTGTATAGGTGCCGGCCTATGTGGCCGAGCGGTTCTAGGCGCTTCAGTCTGGAACCGCGCGACTGCTACGGTCGCGGGTTCGAATCCTGCCTCGGGCATGGATGTGTGTGGTGTCCTTAGGTTAGTTGTGTTTAAGTAGTTCTAAGTTCTAGGGGACTGGTGACCTCAGATGTTGAGTCCCATAGTGCTCGGAGACATTTGAACAAACTGTATAGGTTGACTCTTCCACAGAAGATTACATCAACCAGCCACTTTTTACAATGCTATTTATTTAAACAGAGCTGTTACCGGCTTCGAACCGACAGGTTCATCTACAGACGGCTAGTTCACGTTTTACTAATGTAAACTACTAATGTACGAATGTAAAACGTGAACTAGCCGTCTGAAGATGAACCTGTCGATTTGAAACCGGTAAGGGAGCCGTTTAAATAAGTAAATAGCACTGTAAAAAGGATTTTATTCCTACTCTTGATCTGAGCAGTATTAAAATGATGACGAGCGTTACCTTCAGGCAGAATGATAGGCAGATGCCAGATGCTGGTTACTCACCTAAGGCTTGCCAAAATAACAACGTGCGATTCAAATGGCTCAAATGTCTTCAAGCACTATCGGACTTAACATCCGAGGTCAGTCCCCTAGAACTTATAACTACTTAAACCTAACTAACCTAAGAACATCACACACATCCATGCCCGAGGCAGGATCCGAACCTGCGACTGTAGCAGCAGCGCAGTTCCAGACTGAATCGCCCAGAACCGCTCTGCCACAGCCGCCGGCTGATGTATGATTCGCGAATAAAATAGTTTTTATTGGAAAAAATTAACAATTGATCTATTGCACAACACAACAGGAATGCGGAAGCTAGCCATGAGTGCCTTGTGAATGGGAGTTCACGTCGTTCAGAAAACAGTCATGAAAGTAGATCGGCCTTTGTCAGTAATACATTTCAACAAAATAAATATATCTAATTACCATACTCTTTCAGGATACTCATACTTTCGAAATAATACCGACCATTTTTTCCATTTATGTAGCCTGTTGTATAATTAGTTTATTGATACTGATAATGTGTATGCAACTATTGAAATGCTTTTTTTCGTCACGGCGAGCCAATTAAAACACTGTTATTTGTGAGCGCTTTTCGACTGTTTCTAGCTTGCAGTGGAAATGTGATGTCCACATGTACATAGTATGATGTCTCTTATTACATCCATATCCAAGAAACAATAGTGAAACTTGTATTGGTACTTGAATTACGTAACCATTACGGCACCTCACCTCAACCTCTCGATACCAGCAATATTCTACTGTGTTTCTGTAAAATAGTTAACATATTTCTGTGACAACATTCGGTCGGATTTGATTTCATTAATGTAGAGGGACTTCGATACATCGATATGTATATACAGCATTGATATTGTTCTTATGTGTATTCTTTCTTTTGTCATTAGGATCACTGATGTACTTGTAACTCTGATGTTTGGGCGCGTAAGTGGTTATTAGAGAGTAGGGCTTTGGTAGTCATGTTAAAAAGACGCAAATTGTAGTCAGTTTATGAAATGTGAACTTTAACAGTGAGGAAGATATTTTCAAGTATGTTTTGTATTGTGAGGTGATGTTTTTGAGCGAGTTACGTGAAATTGCAACAAAAGTAATAAAAAAGAAGTGTAACTTAAATTCGGAGTGCTGATTATTTTTTTACATCTACATTGTCCTAACTTGTAAAAGTTAAGTCTTCAAATGGTTCAAATGGCTCTGAGCACTATGGGACTTAACTGCTGAGGTCAACAGTCGTTTAATCTTCAAGAATGGTTTATGAAACACATCTATAAAACTTTTGAATATCGCAGGATAACACCTAGGCCTCTTTACATCCGAGCTTGGAATCATCACTACCTAGATTTTCGACGAATGAGCCATGAGTTCACAACGAGACCAGCGTGGGAATCACGAAAAGATGAGTGCCTAGTTTATCCATTATTTCAAGAAATGACTTTATTAACTGTGCTCTAATGACACCTGCCACATAATATAATTTTGTTGTTGCCCGAAAATGCAATATTTAGCAGCGTGAGCAACACTACAATCATAATTAATTTTTGACCCTTGTTGTGGTAGTATTGTTAGAAACTTACGCACTTCATATGTTGGAAGCTTTTTATGAGAAGCACAAAGGGATCATATATCATATCTCTGGAAATTACGCCTTTTCGACTTTTTGCAAAAGATCGTAGAGATACGTCAGCATACAAGGCAGCAAGGAGATAACCTTGTTTTACTTTCATGCCTTGCTTATAGATGGCGTGATTTTATAATATTCCTTACTTCCTTATTCACGACCCTCACGATGAATCGTCTCTCTCTTCTTACGATCTGAAAACATTGTAGAAGCAGAAGATATACAGGGTGTTACAAAAAGGTACGGCCAAACTTTCAGGAAACATTCCGCACACAAAGAAAGAAAGTAGGTTATGTGGACATGTGTCCGAAAACGCTTACTTTCCATGTTAGATCTCATTTTATTACTTCTCTTCAAATCACATTAATCATGGAATGGAAAAACAGCAACAGAACGTACCAGCGTGACTTCAAACACTTTGTTCAAAATGTCCTCCGTTAGCGTGGATACATGCATCCACCCTCCGTCGCATGGAATCCCTGATGCGCTGATGCAGCCCTAGAGGATGGCGTATTGTATCACAGCCTTCCACAATACGAGCACGAAGAGTCTCTACATTTGGTACCGGGGTTGCGTAGACAAGAGCTTTCAAATGCCCCCATAAATGAAAGTCAAGAGGGTTGAGGTCAGGAGAGCGTGGAGGCCATGGAATTGGTCCGCCTCTACCAATCCATCGGTCATCGAATCTGTTGCTGAGAAGCGCACATGTTCTAGCAGCACAGGTAGAGTATACCGTATGAAATCATGATAACGTGCTCCATTGAGCGTAGGTGGAAGAATATTGGGCCCAATCAAGACATCACCAACAATGCCTGCCCAAACGCTCACAGAAAATCTGTGTTGATAACGTGATTGCACAATTGCGTGCGGATTCTCGTCAGCCCACACATGTTGATTGTGAAAATTTACAGTTTTATCACGTTGGAATGAAGCCTCATCCGTAAAGAGAACATTTGCGCTGAAATGAGGATTGCCACATTGTTGCATGAACCATTCGCAGAAGTGTACCTGTAGAGGCCAATCAGCTGCTGATAGTGCCTGAACACGCTGTACATTGTACGGAAACAACTGGTTCTCCCGTAGCACTCTCCATAGCCTCTTTTTGGCTTCAATTAATAAGAATAAGGGTATTTTATTTACCAACCTTCCAGGTCGAAACTGACTGCAATATTTCGCTTCTTATTCTATTTAAGGTTGATTGATTATATCAATACTTTTTGAATGCAACCCAAATGTTATAGTTTAACTACAACCCTTTATTCTGCTCATTGTAAGGCTCCTTGGTCAACGTTACCTCGTACAGCAGCAACTTCTCTGACGCTGACATTAGGGTTATCGTCAACTGCATGAAGAATTGCCTCGTCCATTGCAGGTGTCCTCGTCGTTCTAGGTCTTCCCCAGTCGCGAGTCATAGGCTGGAATGTTCCGTGCTCCCTAAGACGCCGATCAATTGCTTCGAACGTCTTCCTGTCGGGACACCTTCGTTCTGGAAATCTGTCTCGATACAAACGTACCGCGCCACAACTATTACCCCGTGCTAATCCATACATCAAATGGGCATCTGCCAACTCCGCATTTGTAAACATTGCACTGACTGCAAAACCACGTTCGTGATGAACACTAACCTGTTGATGCTACGTACTGATGTGTTTGATGCTAGTACTGTAGAGCAATGAGTCGCATGTCAACACAAGCACTGAAGTCAACATTACCTTCCTTCAATTGGACCAACTGGCGGTGGTTCGAGAAAGTACAGTACATACTGACGAAACTAAAATCAGCTCTAACATGGAAATTAAGCGTTTCCGGACACATGTCCAAATAACATCTTTTCTATATTTGTGTGTGAGGAATGTTTCCTGAAAGTTTGGCCGTACCTTTCTGTAACACCATATATAATGGCACACCAGTTATTGAACAGCACATTGTTCTTGACAAAAGAATAAACAAACAAAAAAACTGTACAGATGTATGTAACTGGAAACTATTATGTACTAACGAAAGAGATGGCGCGCTTAAGGCTGGCCGCAAGATGAGGCGCAGGTCCGTGAGGTGACGCAGGGTGACTCGCGGTGAATTTTTGCGAAGCACACAACAGAATGGTCCTGCGCACGTTAGAGCGCAGCGTGAGGTGACGCAGTTCCTGCGCTTGGTGAGCCTGCAGATCACAGTCTCCTGTACGCAGTTTACTGCGAGGCTCACGGTGGTTCTGGCTGTTGGTAGTTCGAAATGCTAATTCCAATCGGCCTTGTAGCGTTGCATCCCTGTCTATCAATTTCATTCTTGATGAGACCATGCACTTCTTGGAATTGATCACGGTTTAATCTAAAATAGTTCGTGAGTTTTTCATCATCAAATTTCTTAGTTAAAGCGAATTCCCCATGACTTAGCCTTCTTTTCCTGTACGCACTTTTTTCTGCTTTTTCTTTCATCAGTGCGATGAAACACGCAGTTCCGAACTGAAACTCAGAATCGGAATCCGATTCTGAACTTATATCTATTAACATAGCAGAAGGAGTCGCCATCTCTGCCAGAGCCAAAGTTCCTCAGCAAACTGCGTACTGAAACTGCGATCCAACTTGCGATGATTTTCGCCGTGACTCACGCTGCCGTGAGGAATTTGGCGTGAGACCCCCTGCGTCACCTCACGGGCCTGCGTCTCATCTTGCGGCCCACCTTTATGGCGAAAATCTAAACGCTATTCAGTTATAATAAAATTCAACATAAAGTAAGGCCGTATTCCACTGACAACATGCGCCGAGGCGAAGTGAGCAGCGGAAGGACTGCCTTCCCGCTCGCCGCCTCACCCTTCCGGCAGAACTCGCGCGACGCGAGAAACTGTGCCACGACCACAACGCCTCGCGACCTGGCGCAGGAACAGGTGTGACCCCCGAAGCGTCGCGTCCCACTTTGCGCGCGCCCGCATCTCGTGGTCGTGCGGTAGCGTTCTCGCTTCCCACGCCCGGGTTCCCGGGTTCGATTCCCGGCGGGGTCAGGGATTTTCTCTGCCTCGTGATGGCTGGGTGTTGTGTGCTGTCCTTAGGTTCGTTAGGTTTAAGTAGTTCTAAGTTCTAGGGGACTGATGACCATAGATGTTAAGTCCCATAGTGCTCAGAGCCACCACTTTGCGCGGTCCCATTTGAACCTGTGAAGCTATAAAAATGCGTGCAGCGCTGTGCCCCGCCACACGCGCTATACGCGTCTCAATTTGCGCCTAGCTTCAGGCCCCAGCCACTTGCGAGTTTTTACCGAGAAGCCCTCTCGAGAGCAACTCGCCAAGCTTCACTCTCAACTGAACACGAATCTTAATCCAGTAGTCAACGCATGGTTTGTAGCTCGCCGTCGGGGGATTTGTATTGTATATCTTATTCCATCTGTAGATGGTATGCGAAGAACAAAGACTTGAGGTTCGTCGCAATATCAATACGAATTTCCCTATACTTAAAGCTGTGGTGGTTGTGGTGGTGGTGGTTAGTGTTTAACGTCCCGTCGACAACGAGGTCATTAGAGACGGAGCGCAAGCTCGGGTTAGGGAAGGATTGGGAAGGAAATCGGCCGTGCCCTTTCAAAGGAACCATCCCGGCATTTGCCTGAAACGATTTAGGGAAATCACGGAAAACCTAAATCAGGATGGCTGGAGACGGGATTGAACCGTCGTCCTCCCGAATGCGAGTCCAGTGTGCTAACCACTGCGCCACCTCGCTCGGTTTAAAGCTGTGAGCTATTACACGAGAGACATCTACATTTATACTACGCAAGCCACCAAACGGTGTGTGGCAGAGGGCACTTATCGTGCCACTCTACCTCCCTTTCCTCTTCCAGTCACGTATGGTTCGCGGGAAGAACGACTGTCGGAAAGCCTCCGAGCGCGCTTGAATCTCTCTAATTTTAGATTCGTGATCACCTCGGGGTGTATAAAGTAGGGGGAAGCAATATATTCGATACCTCATCCAGAAATGCACCCTCTCTAAACCTCGACAGAGCGCCACTCTTGCAGAGTCTACGTTGAGTTTGCTAGCCGGCCGCGGTGGTTTCGCGGTTCTAGGCACGCAATCCGGAACTGCGCAACTGCTACGGTCGCAGGTTCAAATCCTGCCTTGGGCATGGATGTGTGTGATGTCCTTAGGTTAGTTAGGTTTAAGTAGTTCTAAGTTCTAGGGGACTGATGAACACAGCTGGTAAGTCCCATAGTGCTCAGAGCCATTTTTTTGAGTTTGCTAAACATCTCCGTAACGCTATCACGGTTACCAAATATCCCTGTGACAAAACGCGCCGCTGTTCTTTGGATCTTCTCTATCTCCTCCGTCAACCCGTCCTGGCACGGATCCCACACTGATGAGCAATACTCAAGTATAGGTTGAACGAGTGTTTTGTAAGCCACCTCTCTTGTTGATGGACTACATTTTCTAAGGACTCTCCCAACGAATCTCAACCTGGTACCCGCATTACCAACAATTAATTTTATATGATCATTCCACTTCAAATCGTTCCGCACACATACTCCCAGATATTTTACAGAAGTAACTGGTACCAGTGTTTGTTCCGCTATGATATAATCATACAATAAAGGATCCTTCTTTCTATGTATTCGCAATACATTACATTTATCCATGTTAAGGGTCAGTTGCCACTCCCTGCACCAAGTGCCTATCCGCTGCAGATCTTCCTGCATTTCGCTACAATTTTCTAATGCTGCAACTTCTCTGTATACTACAGCATCATCCGCGAAAAGCCACATGGAACTTGCGACACTATCTACTAGGTCATTTATATATATTGTGAAAAGCAATGGCCCCATAACACTCCCTTGCGGCACGCCAGAGGTTACTTTAACGTCTGTAGACGTCTCTCCATTGAGAACAACATGCTGTGTTCTGTTTGCTAAAAACGCTTCAATCCAGCCACACGGCTGGTCTGATATTCCGTAGGCTCTCACTTTGTTTATCAGGCGACAGTGCGGAACTGTATCGAACGCCTTCTGGAAGTCAAGGAAAATGGCATCTACCAGGCCGCCTGTATCTAATATTTTCTGGGTGACAGTGATATATTTCTTGATTCGTTTTATAAAGGCAGACATGGGGAATTTTGAAACTTCCTGTTAGATTAAAACTGCTTGCCGGACTAAGACTCGAACTCGAGACCTTTGCCTTTCACGGGCAAGCGCTCTACCAACTGAGCCACCCAAGCACGACTCACGCCCCGTCCTCACAGCTTTGATTCCGCCAGTACCTCGTCTCCTACCTTCCAAACTTCACAGAAGCTCTCCTGCGAACCTTGCAGAACTAGGATATTGCAGAGACATGGCTTAGCCGCAGCCTGGGGGATGTTTCTAGAATGAATGGGGAATTTTGTGACAAAGGCTCATGTGAAGCATAACGTCCCTCTCTTGTAGTTCCTGCCTTTGTAGTTTGTTTTACATTTATGACAAGGTCTCACTCTGACGAAGAGTGAGACATTTTTCTTATCACCTCTGTCTGTTATGTAAATAGGCTTGGTATGTGTCACACACCGAGCGAATTGGCGCAGCAGTTAGACACTGGACTCGCATTCGGGAGGACGACGGTTGAATCCCGCGTCCCGTCATCCTGATTTAGGTTTTCCGTGTGTTGTGTACATAGTTCCGCGTAGTCAGCGCATACACAACTTTCCCACTAGAGCGCGCCCCGCTAAGCACAACAGCGCAGGCGCAGCGCTCGTCCATCTCCGCACTATGAGATGGCGCTGCCTTAGAGACGGACCAAATTCTGCTTCCACCGATCCGCATATTAATATGTAACGCAGTCAATGAGATTGCTGCTAATGTAGAACATTTTCTCCTCTCGGATCACACTCGCACAGTGATACCTGAACGTGCGAGGTATTATAACGAGTGTACAGACCTCCGATTAGTCAGTCTGTACCAGTCTGCACCAGTCTGTACCAGTCTGCATTAGTCTGTACCAGTCCATAGTCAAGTTTCAGTCTGCGCCTAATAAGATTACCATATTCCTGTACATAGCCATGAAGATAAATCTATAGACACTTTGTCAAGTATCAGAGATATGTGAGAATAAGATTAACGTATCAAGACCAAAGGAACTTCAGATTGTCAATTGTAAATAGCATCCAGAATCAAGTTACGTAATGTTTATGCTTCTTATTATTTTAATAAATGTGTGTGAAAATTAATCAAGTTCTGTTTAAAGTTGGTCATCGTCAATCTGCTACTCTAAGCGTGCAAGTGGCATTTCTATCGTCTGACCTAACGGCAGAAGATAAACACGCCACAATAAGACCACGAGACATATTGCTGACACTCGCCTACTTCGTTAGAGCGACATGTCAAATAATCTAATGGTGTGTGTACCGAAGGTCTTACAATATGCACACCACACCGTGATTTCCCTAAATCGTTCCAGGCAAATGCTGGGATGGTTCCTGTGAAAGGGCACGGCCGACTTCCGTCCCCGTCCCTCCCTAATCCGATGAGACCGATGACCTCGCTGTCTAGTCTCGTTCCCCAAACAATCCAATATGTGTCACACACTATTGAGCAACGGAACTGATAAAAATGAGGCTTTTTGCGATGTGTCAGTAGTACAGGTGGCTAACAAAAACGGCCACACATCTACAAAAAGAAGAAAAATTAGTAACTTCATTTACCGTATGTATTCTTCATAACTGAGATATGCATAACTCTTTATAGCTGTAGATTCGTGATGCTCAGTAATACACAATGACAGTAATATTCTTGATAGAAGCAAATAGTCTTGTATGGTGCTACACTTACAAGGAACCCCTTGAGTGCGAGGTCGGAAAAGGTCAATGATGTTTACGGCATTCGATGCCCGAAATATTGTCTACCATGCAGCAACAATATTTGTGGTGTCACCGCCAGACACCACACTTGCTAGGTAGTAGCCTTTAAATCGGCCGCGGTCCGTTAGTATACGTCGGACCCGCGTGTCGCCACTATCAGTGATTGCAGACCGAGCGCCGCCACACGGCAGGTCTAGAGACTTCCTAGCACTCGCCCCAGTTGTACAGCCGACTTTGCTAGCTATGGTTCACTGACAAATTACGCTCTCACTTGCCGAGACGATAGTTAGCATAGCCTTCAGCTACGTCATTTGCTACGACCTAGCAAGGCGCCATTATCAGTTACTATTGATGCTGTAAAACATGTACCGTCAAGAGCGATGTTCACCAATTATGGATTAAAGTATTCCAGCAGCTACGTACGTTTTGCTAGTCTCATTTACTTGCCCTGTTCCCGACCTCACGCCAGCCTGCGTGAGATTAAACGCGTGCCTTTCGGCTTCCTCCTAGTGGATTGGCTGTCTTGCCAGTCCACAACAATATTGGCTATTAATGGTAACAGAGGCATAACTGGAGGTATCCAATAGTGAGCACAGCACGAGGCTACGAAGCGTAGTTGAACTGCTTAGTCGACGAGTAACACACAACAGGGCTACAGTACTAGTGGTGTTGATACAAAGCAGAGCAATGGCGATGGTAAACAAAGCAAATATTGCATTATATACACAACTAAAGTTCCAGAAGTTGACATTTCGTCCGAAAGGAAAGCAAGGAATTTCGCAAAGTGAGGAAGAAGTAGCAGATGAAATATTAGCGTTTCCGCAAGCTGAGTCAGAGGAATGTGTGGCGACGTAACCGCTAGACTGTGCGGACAATGTACATGAGGAGTACAATGACGACAGTACGTGCTTAACGAGTGAATGAGATATTGAAACAGGGGTCGAGCCGTGTAGTTCATCATTCTTGTCGGACAGGGAGCCATAAATCACGTCTCTAGTGAAATGTAGTAAAGGACAACTGTCCAAGGAGCAGGTACTGAACATAATTATGTACATACAAGAGCAACCGCAACGTAGTAAAAAAAGAAAGAATAATGAGCAGATTTCGAATAAGTCCGCAGCAATACGATCGTGTAGTGCATCAGAAAAACTGTAGTTTTTAAAGGGAGAAACAGGCACACTTGTTACGAAAAGTACACTACTGGCCATTAAAATTGCTACTCCACGAAGATGACGTGCTACAGACGCGAAATTTAACCGACAGGAAGAAGATGCTGTGATATGCAAATGATTAGCTTTTCAGAGCATTGGCACAAGGTTGGCGCCGGTGGCGACACCTACAAAGTGCTGACATGAGGAACGTGTCCAACCGATTTCTCATACACAAACAGCAGTTAACCGGCGTTGGCTGGTGAAACGTTGTTGTGATGCCTCGTGTAAGGTGGAGAAATGTGTACCATCACGTTTCCGACTTCCATAAAGGTCTGATTATAGCCTATAGCAATTGCGGTTTATCGTATCGTGACATTACTGCTCGCGTTGGTCGAGATCCAATGACTGTTAGCAGAATATGGAATCGGTGGATTCGGGAGGGTAGTACGGAAAGCCGTGCTGCATCCCAACGCCCTCGTATCACTAGCAGTCGAGATGACAGGCATCTTATCCGCATGGCTGTAACGGATCGAGCAGCCACCTCTCGATCCCTCAGTCAACAGATGGGGACGTTTGCAAGACGACAACCATCTGCACGAACAGTTTGATGACGTTGGCAGCAGCATGGACTATCAGCTCGGAGACCATGGCTGCGGTTACCCTTGACGCTGCATCACAGACAGGAGCGCCTGCGATGGTGTACTCAACGACGAACCTGGGTGCACGAATGGCAAAACGTCATTTTTTCGGATCAATCCAGGTTCTGTTTAGAGCATCATGATGGTCGCATCCGTGTTTGGCGATATAACGGTGAACGCAGTTTGGGAGCGTGTATTCGTCATCGCCATACTGGCGTATCACCTGGCGTGATGGTATGGGGTGCCATTGGTTACACGTCTCGGTCACCTCTTGTTCGCATTGACGGCACTTTGAACAGTGGATGTTACATTTCAGATGTGTTACGACCCGTAGCTCTACCCTTCATTCGATCCCTGCGAAACCCGACATTTCTGCAGGATAATGCACAACCGCATGTTGCAGGTACTGTACGGGCCTTTCTGGATGTTCGACTGCTGCCCTGGCCAGCACATTCTCCAGATCTCTCACCAACTGAAAACGTCTGGTCAATGGTGGCCGAGCAACTGGCTCGTCACAATACGTCAGTTACTACTCTTGATGACTGTGGTTGAAGCTGCATGGGCAGCTGTACCTGTACACGCCATCCAAGCTCTGTTTGACTCAATGTCCAGGCGTATCAAGGCCGTTATTACGGTCAGGGATGGTTGTTCTGGGTACTGATTTCTCAGGATCTATGCAACCAAATTGCGTGAAAATGTAATCACATGTCAAATCTAGTATAATATATTTGTCCATTGAATACACGTTTATGATCTGCATTTCTCCTTGGTGTAGCAATTTTAATGGCCAGTAGTGTAGTTTTGCGCGTTTCAAGAAGGTTCGATACAATTTACAGGACGTGCATGACAGTGACCTGCTATGTGACACTCTTGAAATTGTGCGCAACATAGATTACAATGATTTCAAGGGATGCAGTGGATAGTTACGCAACTTTAAACACTGCTACATAAAGACGTAAGATAACGAAATTGCAAATAAAGCGTCAACTTGACGGTGCACAGCAAACTGCGAAAAATCAGCCCTTAAATTTGTAGATGGCATAAACAACTCCAAGCACTCGGAGTTTGAAGAGGTAACGCATATGAAAGAAACCGCGGAAATTAGAAGTGCCAATAGAGTTGTAGTGAAATCAGCCAACATCAATGCCTTAACGCATTCGTATGCAATTATGCGGACTGTTAATCTGGATCGTAAATTGGCTGGAAAGTTATTGTGCTGCGAGAAGTTGGAGGTGTTGTATCCCCTACGATTCTTTCTCGTGTGCGTGATATTGAAAGGGCAGTAGGGAATAATAACGTCACAGCAACCAAGAGTGGGAAAATGGGCGTAAGGGAGAGCAATATGATTCTGTATGCCTTCTATAAGAGTGGATGCCTAGCTGAACATCCTGTCTGAAACACCTGGGCCAGCAGGCCAGAGCGGATTAGGTTGTGGAAAGGGGCCAAAAAATGGTTACTGTCAGTTGCACTCAACTTAAAAACTTTATTCACCAACACACAGTATTACAACAAGGATGCAAAACACTCAAAACTTTAATCCACTTCCTTTGGTTAGCTTTAGATCGGCTGAAGGCCACACTCAAAATCCAAGACGCAAGGCCTAAGTAAGAAATTGACATTCTTCTGGAGGTGTCACCCAAAATATTTTCTAAATCTTCAATCTAAACAGGCTGAAGGCCTTAGCACTTTAATTTTAATGGGACTCGGCTGGAGGTCGCATAAGCAGTAAGAAGTGTTTCAATCCGACGGCAGAAGACCTAATCTTAAAACAATTGGAACAAATTCGGCTGAGGGCCCGATACCAAAACATCACAACCGTATGCCTTAAGGGCAAGACAAGAACATTAATTTAAGAGATATTAAAACTCGGCTGAAGGCAACACATCAACGCAATATTTAATGGCTAAAGACCTTAAAGGATTTGATGTAAAATTCGGCTCAAGGTCGCCATAAGAAAAACAATATCATGCCTTAAGGGCAAGACAAAGACATTAATTTAAGAGACATTAAAACTCGGCTGAAGGCCACACATCAACCAAATGACTAAAATCCAAACACGGAAATTACTACATAGCACACAAGGAACGGCGCTCAGAAGTTCCCAAGAGTCGGCCTGGGATTGTAATTCTAACGCCCGTTTAGGTGAGACAGGCAGTCTGACCAACAATCTCTTAATCGGAAGGCAACCCAACCGACAGACAGCCAATCGAACAATCAACCAAATCAGTTCCGCTGGACGCATCCAGCAAAACGACCACAAGGTTTCAATACAACGACACACAGAAACAAACGAAGACGTGTAAACAGTTGAGGCTCAATAGTAAGTTAAGCTAAGACTCAACTTTCACGTCCAAGATCGGTGAGCGACGAACTTCGTAGCACTCAGAGGCGGCACCTCACACTCCAACCGCGCGTGCATGCCGCCAGCTGCTCCAACCCAACTTCACGCCAACCGACCCACTCAACTGTTGGTCCGTCCGCGACTGGTGCTCCATCGCGACTGCGTTGCTGGTGCGTATCCAACTCACTGACTTCCTTCGAACGGACGACGTCCAAGAGACACTGGCTCGGACCCAACCATGCAGGCGGAACACAACCGACATCTCTGCACAGGAAGAAACAGACCCAAATACACGTCGTCGATGTTTCGACCAACCGAACGACCAACCAACGGTCATTCCCGCTGGTACTGGCTGTGTGGACCTCGCTGGGGCTCCATCCCCGACTACATTGCTGGTGCGTCCCAACTGCACTGCTGGTACGACTCAGACTGAGCTGCCAGACACACAACGACCCAGAAATTTTTTCGCTCCAGAGATGGTACGACAGTGCACTTATCGATACGCGCTGCTGCTGCCACTCACAGGCAAGTAAGGCAGGAAGTTAGTGACATCAGTAAATGGAATAAGAAAACGAAGCGACAGTACCGTAACAGAAGATGACAAACAATAAATGGCATGAACACAAGCCGTGTACGGGTCACTGTGCTTTTTGTAAATCCCAATTTTATAACTTACCATTTTTCATTTGATGTTCACGTTGCAAGTTAATGGTTCGTTCTGGACATTTCTTGAATGTCGACGATGTCCATTTTGTGGAGTGTAATACTGTAAGTAGGCTGTTTAGGTTTTTATGTTGGTAACGCCACGTAGCGCTCTATATGAAAATCACTGACTGTGCTGTGTGCAGTCTGTGGCTGGTTTGCATTGTTGGAATTTGCTATTGTAGTGTTTGGCAGTTGGCTGTTAACAGCGCGTAGCGTTGCGCAGTTGGAGGTGAGCCGCCAGCAGTGGTGGATGTTGGGAGAGAAACGGCGGAGTTTTGAGAGAGGATGATCTGGACGTGTGTCCATCAGAGACAGTAAATTTGTAAGACTGGATGTAATGAACTGCTATATATATATTGCGACTTTTGGACACTATTAAGGTAAATACATTGTTTGTTCTCTATCAAAATCTTTCATTTGCTATGCCTATCAGTAGTTAGTGCCTTCAGTAGTTCAAAAATGGCAACCTTCAGTAGTTTGAATCTTTTATTTAGCTGGCAGTTGTGGCGCTCGCCGTATTGCATCAGTTCGAGTAACGAAGATTTTTGTGAGGTAAGTGATTGGTGAAAGGTATAGGTTAATGTTAATCAGGGCCATTCTTTTGTAGGGATTGTTGCAAGTCAGATTGCGTTGCGCTAAAAATATTGTGTGCCAGTTTAGTGTTGATCAGAATAGGTAAAGAGCGAAATGTCTGAGTACGTTCAGTTGTTTGAAAATCAAATAATGTAAGAAGTTTATCAGCACAGTAATTCATTAATTTTTCTAAGGGGACCTTTCAATACATACATTTCACAGAAAATTGATCTCTGCATTTCCCGAACATTCGTTTCCTGTCGCCCTCCTGATGCAGATGGTGAGTCATTAACAGCTAATATTTTTCCGTCATGAGTCGATGGTGTCCCACTGTTTCAGGATGGGGAAGACCACAGTCTGGGCATCAGCCATACTGGTGCTGTGGCTGGTGGGCCTCTGTGAGTCGGCCAAGATCCTCTGCCTGATGACCAGCGTCACTCGCAGCCACCACATCTTCAACCGCCGCTTCACCCTCGAGCTCGCCAAACGCGGTCATCAAGTGACCGTGTTCGCTCCAGACCAGGAGAAGAAACCGTCTCCTAACCACCGGGAAATCCTGATAGAAGGAGCCTACGAGGCCATACAAGAAGCGTTCGACTACGAGAGCTTCGCAGAAATGGACAAGATGACCATGGTTGAGGAGGTTTTCAACTGGGGACTAGTCACATGCCGTCACACCTTAAGTTCGAAAGGTGCTCGACAGCTGCTAGAATTGGCGAAAAACGAGACGTTCGATCTGATCATCACAGAATTCGTCGCGCAGGAATGCGTCCTGGGTTTCGTCAGCAAATTCGGCAACCCTCCAGTAATCGGCATCACAGGCTACCCAGGTCCTCCGTGGGCGTACGAGCTGATGGGAAACTTCCAGAACCCGTCCTATGTGAACACTTACATTCTGCCTCTGACCGACCATATGACATTCACGCAGAGGATGCAAAACTTCCTGCTCGACACTTATGTTTGGCTGTACCGCAGGTTTTTGTACATGCCGCAGCAGGATGAGCTCAGCAGGAAGTTCTTCGGCGACTCTACGCCGCTGCCCAGCGAGGTCGAGAAGAACGTCAGCTTCGTGATGGTCAACACCCACTTCAGCACGGACTACCCCAAGCCGCTGGTGCCGGCCATCATTGAGATTGGAGGGCTGCAAGCGAAACCTCCACAGCCCCTACCCAAGGTGAGTTGAACCTAGTAACATTTTACTCTTCCAAGTTCAGATTTTAAAATTTGTTGCACATCGTGAAAAGAGTGTACTGCAGAGTAACGCAACATGCCATGATGTGTGGACTCTAGACAAATAGAAACGACCCTGAACTCTTATGTGCGTTAACAATTGCTACTTCTTAATTGACCATGTCAGTGTCTCAAACGCTCAGTTTGATGTTTGTTCAAAAATGTTCAAATGTGTGTGAAATCTTATGGGACTTAACTGCTAAGGTCATCAGTCCCTAAGCTTACACACTATTTAACCTAAATTAGCCTAAGGACAAACACACACACCCATACCCGAGGGAGGACTCGAACCTCCGCCGGGATCAGCCGCACAGTCCATGACTGCAGTGCCTTAGATTGATGTTTGTACTCACACAAATTACATGACTAACGTGCGTTGTTATCAACTTCATTGACTCCAAAGTAGACCTGGTACCTCATACATCGCATCAGAAATTAAATACCTGTCATCTCAACATAAACACAACTCAATGTCTAACATATCTGATAATCTAACTGTGATACTCCATAAAATAAATATTAGGAAAATCGTTGTTGATAATTCTTCCGGGTTATATGGCCGTGGTCCATGGAATTCTTCTATTCCTAACGTTTCGTCCAATACTACGTTGGACAGCCATACCTCTGAGGATGTCTAACGTAGTATTGGACGAAGCGTTAGGAATAGAAGTATTCCCTGGACCACGGCCATATAACCCGGAAGAATTATCAACGACAGTACCATCCGGTCGTGAATGCCTTCATTGTATGGTTAGAAAAATCCTCCTCTTCCTTCTGCAATAAGCTACCCGCACACGATGCAATACCCTGTTGCACATCAGAAGATGCTGAAGCAGTCCACATTGTCAAATATTGTCAACTTCAAAACTTTTCCCTAAAAAATCAACATATATGGCCAGTTCTCTCTGAGACACAGTAAAGCAAATGCTCGCATCTTCCCCCGTTTTCACTTCTTGTCTTGTCATATCTCACTCATTTACCATACTTTCTTTCCCCTCTCTCTTCATCATGCTCCTCTCCACACGTCCATTGCTGCCCAATCCTTCCATTGCTGAACTGCCTGCGAGCAATTTGTCTTTCTTATTCTACTTTTCGTAGATTAAAACAATTTGGTGTTTTTGTCCTGTTGTTGATGCTCTTTGCTCTACTAATGCTACAGTTATTCTTAACCTTTTCCCGCTCACATTTTTCGTTGCATTAGGAAAAAAATTAAAACATTATTTGTGACTTGCAAATTCTTATACCAACATATTAAACATGATTTCAGTTTTTTCAATTACATCAGTTTTTTTTATTCTAATGGTCCTGTATACTCATAATTCTGTTGGCGCTGCCATCTAGTGATGTAGTGTAGTTTACAACAAGAACTCAATGGTGCCATGTGGAACCAGTGTCCTTTCGTGGATATTTTGCTGAACTATCTAAAAAATGTAATGGATCCTAACGGACGCATTCGGTTCGAAAGAGTTAAGTGTTGTACCCAGCATTAAATTTAAAACTTTTTAAATGTTCGTCACAGGTGACATAATCTAAAATGTTTAAAACGCCTACTTCATTGTAAGAGAAGAAACTATGACTCTGACCTTCGTAAGATAAATGAATATATAAAATTATTTGTTGTTCGTTGGTGTTCTCTTCAGCCTAAAGACTGGTTTGATGCAGCTCTCCATGCTACTCCATCCCACGCAAGCCTCTTCATCTTCAAATAACTACTGTACCGTCCATCCTTCTGATCTGTTTAGGTACTGTATTCGCCTCTTGGCCTCCGCCTATATTTTTAACCCCCCTCCCCCCCCCCCCCAAACGTCCGTCCCATACTAAAATTTGGTAATCCCTTGATGTCTCAGAATGTGTCTTATCAACTGATCCCTTATTTTAGTCGTGTCTCAAATTTCTTTTCTCTTCAACACCATTCACTACCTCCTCATTACTCATCGCGATCTACCCATCTAATCGTCAGCATTCTTCTGTAGCACCGCATTTCGACAGCTTCTATTCTCTTCTTGTCTAAACTGTTTATCGTCCATGTTTCACTTCCATACATGGGTGCACTTCACATAAATACTTTCAGAAAAGCCTTCTTGACACTTAAATCTTTATTCGATGTTCACAAACTTCTCTTCTTCAAAAATGCTTTTTTTGCCATTGCCAGTCTACAGTTTGTATCCTCTCTGCTTCGACCGTCAGCAGTTATTTTGCTGCCCTAATAACAAACGTCGTCTCGTGTCCTAATCTTATTCCCTCTGCATCACCGGGTTCAATTCGACTACATTCCATTATCCTTGTTTTGCCATTGTCCATGTTCATGTTTTACCCCCTCCATTCTATTCAGCTGCTCTTCCAAGTCCTTTGCTGTCTCTGCCAGAATTAGAAAGTCATAGGCAGACCTCCAAGTTTTTATATCTTCTCGCTGAAATTATTTGTGACGAGGGAAAGGTAAAATTTAAATAACCGATTTATTTATTTTAGAGGCTCGCAAATATGATCCGATAAGCATCGTCAAAACTATACATATTTATTATTACTGAGGTACGGCTGCTTCAGTATTTGTGCAATGCTAATCACGCATCTTGTTGGCCCCTTTGAGACCGACAAACTCAGTAGGCTAACGACCACCTACTCCCACTGCCAGGAAATTTCAGACAGTTGATTGTTGTCTACTGTTTCAGGACGTCGAAGACTGCAATTCGAACCTCGGCCGAGCAAGTTTTATGTTTTACGACAAAATCACATTCATGTTCCGAGAAAGGTACACTACTGGCCATTAAAATTGCTCTGTTGTACGAAGCTCATGTTTGCCGTTTCAATGCGTATGCCAAACGCCGTAAGTTATATACTACAAACAGTTCAGAATTATTATATTGCTCCTTTTTTGCCATGATGTATGCAATTTCCGCTTCATTTCGATATGCTGTCATTACATAGTCTGGAAAAAAATTCTCTGTTATTGCTGACACTCGCCCTTTCTATGACCAAGAGCGTATTTCGTCTCAGCTTTCGCTATTTTCTTTCATCCACTATTTGCGTTAGTAATTTTGTTTTATATTTTTTTTAACGTAGTAGAATATCCTGCTTGCTGTATCCATTTTCGGCTCCTTCATGCTTAATAACCCCTAGTTCTCTTCCAAATTTCATACTCTGCGTGGAAGTATGAGGAGCTGCGTGGCACAATCTCTCCTCCAGTATTACGTGGGAGTGTGTTTATTTCTGAAGCCGCCAAAGCTGGGCTTTCCTGCCTCCCTTTTGACGGCCAAATCTAAAAAGTTAAAGGCCCCACTCTTTTCCAGCTATAACTTGGATCGCATTTTCAGGTGCTGCTAGGTTAACATTTTTCCTTCCATAAGTACCTCAGATCACTTCCATCTAACAAGACTGACCAGTTATGATCACATTGTGTACGTTTCTTTCATTGTGCTCGGCGACCGGTGACAGAATTTCAAATAAAAATTGGTTCTAAACCCGCTGAGCAGGACAGGTAATTAGGATTGTGGAAAGGGCCAAATAGGTTGGGGTCAGTTTCATCTTCTAATTGTAATTTATTGTAATTTAATAACACTTTTACAACCAAAGCGGCACATAGCCGGACCTTTACCGAATGCAATTCTTTCACGGCTGAAGGCCTCCAAACAAGAAATCTTAACAAATCAATAAGATAAACGTCCAATTATGATAGCAATAAAACAATTTAAAAAAAAACATCACCGCAAAGTAGATAGAACAAACATATGCAAGGTGCAACACAAATGGATCACGGCCACAATTAAGTTTCAAAATTTTAAAATATATTACCATAATCTTTAAGGGCAGAGGACCCCAATGTTTAAGCTTGAAAGATAAATTTAAGAATTTGCAAAATTTTTAAGAAAAAAAGGAAAATAACTACAAGCCTTAAATTTTAAGCAGCTGAAAACATATAATTAAACACCGGTGGCACTCTGAAGCCTCCAGGGAGGTCGGTCTGCCCCCGTTCACTTAGGCGAGACAGGTGGTGAGCCCAACTACACTTGATCGGTTGGAACCCAACCAGGGGACAGTTGAGAACCGACCGACATAACGACTTGCTTCCCATCAGTCAGTACATGAGAACTCAAACAGTAAGGGTTACAAACGTGATAATCCACAATGGAGTATGTACTAGCTGTCAAAATAGCACACACCATGTTGAACAGCGAAAACAGGTGAGAAAAGGACACTGCCTGAACTTACGTCAGTACCCAGGGCAGGTAACCAGAACACTAACGGTCAAAAGGCAGAAAATTCCACTGGTGCACTCGAATAGTAGTCAACCAAAATAGTTAATTGCACCGCATGGCGGCTAAATTTCAGCCGTAGAAACACTCGGTGTTGCTCACAGGAAAACCTCCCAACAGCGAACCACCGAACCGAACCACCACAACATAAATGGACGTGGCCTGGCTAGTTGAAACCACTGCTCAACTTTGACGTCCTGGGTCGGTGAACCACGAAGCTCTTAGCGATCGGACAGCTCCACACAAGCTCCGACATTGTGCAAGGGCTGCCAGCGGACCCAGCCGACTGCACCGCGCGGAGACATCTTCCCTCGTCCGCAACAACCGACCGACCGACTGCCAGTACGCCAACAACATTTAAAACGAATTGTAAGTGAAAATGACACCAACTACACACACATTTTTACAAACACCTGGACGAAGACTTAAGCGACACACAGCAGTAACTAAACACGCACGAAGACAAATTGGGAGTCGATGCACAGACACACAGCTGAGCCGGCCGGAGTGGTCGAGCGGTTCTAGGCGCTACAGTCTGGAACCGCGTAACCGCTACGGTCGCAGGTTCGAATCCTGCCTCGGGCATGGATGTGTGTGATGTCCTTAGGTTAGTTAGGATTAAGGAGTTCTAAGTTCTAGGGGACTGATGACCGTAGAAATTAAGTCCCATAGTTCTCAGAGCCATTTGAACACACAGCTGACTCATGATGGATCGGCGAGCCAAAATGCGTCGTCCGGTAGGACGACCGATCGACGATCCACCAAGACCGGCTCAAGTGATGCGTGGTGGCAATGGTCGGGCGGGCCACGTCAAAGCAGACCTCACTGCTGCTCCAACCCGACTGCACTATTGCGGCATTGCAACTCCCCGACTGGCAGGTCCGGACTGCGCTCCAGACGCGTTCCAACTGACTGCCAGACCCTGACTCGCGACGGGAACTCCCTCTCCGAACTCGCTTACGACAGACAACCACCGGGAAGTAATAGCAGTCAAGCAAAGATACTACGAGAGGGGATATATCGATAAGCGCTGCTAACGCCGTTCACGGCCAGGCAAAGCAGCAGCTCAGTGACAGTAGTAATTTAAATCAACGTAGTGAGGTGGAAGTACGACGGCGGACATGCCGCCGCCGTCACCCCCCGTCCACCTTCTCCAGTTTGCCGATGACACCGCCTTCCTTGCCCTTGCCCCCACCCTGCAATTCTCCCAAGACCTTCTCCAATCCCATCTTGACCAGTTCACCGCTTGGTGCAACCAGTGGTTGCTCAAGGTCAATCCCTCCAAAACCCAGGCGATCATTGTAGGCAAAACCACCCCTTCCTTCCGCCTCCTTGATTTCTATCTCACCGTCTATGGCCGTCCTATTGCCCTCACTCCCACCCTTAAGTACCTTAGCGTCACCCTCGACCGTCGCCTCTCGTGGACTCCCCATCTCCGGACAATCCAAGCCAAGGCACGCTCCCGACTTCGTCTCCTTAAGCTCCTTTCCGGCCGTACGTGGGCTCTGGACCCCTCCACAATCCTCCACACCTATAAATCCCTCATCCGCCCTATCCTTTGTTGCGCCCATCCAGCTTGGATCTCCGCCCCCCCTACCTTTTATAAGTCCCTCCAAATCCTTGAACGCCATGCTCTCCGCCTTGCCTATCGCATCCGTCTCCCCTCCCCCACGCGGATCCTGTATGATCCCCCACCTCCTCCTTTTCCTTGAAAGGATACAGATCCTGTACACCTCCCGCAAACTCGATCCTCCTCACCCGCTCGTCTCCCCGATCCTCTCCCACCCCCACCCACTGCCGCGCCAGTATTCCCACGTCCCACCCGGTCTCCATCTCTCCACCCTCCTTACCCTCTCCTGAGGTAGCTTCCGCCAGCTCCCTCTCCCTGATGATGCCCTCCTCCCCTCCCTCTACCCCTCCTACCAACTTTGATCCTCCCACCCTCCGCCTGTGCTTGCTCCTCTGGGCACCCTCCCTCCCTTCTCTCCCTTTTCCCTCCCTCCTCCATTTCTCCCCGCTCCTCCCCCGTGATTCCCCTCTCCTGTCCCTCTCCTCCTGCCCCCATATCATCAGCCATTGGCATCCTTGTTCTCCCCTCTCCCCCACCTCACCCCTGTTCCCCTCTTGGCAGGTCCCCGGACTTGCACACACTACGTGGACTTTCGCGCACCGGAGATCATCGCCATCTGTGGCTCGTGTGTGTGACGTCATTTTCTGTTTTTAGTGTCCGCCGTCCCGCTTCTACGTTCACTTGTGCCGTCGGATTCATCAGTGTTCTGCGCGTCGTGTCAATGTGTTTTCAGTGTTGTTATCGTCGCGTGTGAATGGCTCCGTGTTTTTTGTGTCCCTGTGACCACTATTTTTTGCCCGTCACTATGTTCTTTCTAATTATCCATCTTGTACTGTTATTGTCAACACTGTGGCTGAAGAGCGGCGTAGCGTGCCGCTGACAGCCTACCTGATTGTTCAGGTATTAAAATAACAATAAAGTAAAAAAAAAAGTGGAAGTACGTTAAAAACAGGGTGTAAAATACATTATGGAGGGAACACGAGCCACGCACGGCTCACTAAGGACAGTACTGTCTAGCTCCAAACATGTAGAACCATCATCATAGAATGATTATCTCTTTTTATTGTAGGACCTGAAGGAGTTCCTGGACTCAGCAAAAGACGGGGCCATCTTCATGAGCCTAGGCACCAACATCCGGAGCGACAAGCTGGACGAAGCCAGCAGGCGCGCCTTCCTGGAGGCCTTTGCCACGCTGCCCCACAAGGTGCTCTGGAAGTGGGAGTCAGACTCCCTGCCTGGTCAGCCGCCCAACGTCAAGATCATCAAGTGGGCGCCCCAGAACGATATCTTGGGCAAGTGCACTTTACACTCCACTTTCTATAGTTTTGTCATTTTATCAGGGCAAGTCATTTACCCTGGGTGCCCAAAAGTCATAGGACAGCAACTTTCAAAATTGCAGCGCGTCAGCAGTCGTTGGTTGATATATTAAAAAACTAGAAACCCGCCTCGACTGCGAAAAAAGCACCTAGTGTTTACCTAGGTTTCGGCGTAGATAACTACACCTTCTTCAGAACAATAAAACCCACAAGTGCCTAAGAAGACCTTTGTCAATGATTAAAAGAACACCATGGCTATACATTTATAAACGAAAAAGGGGAAACACAAACAGTACATATGTACAAAGTCTAAACCGTTACTTAACTTAATGGTGTACGCTCCACCTCACACCGGCTTATGTTCGATGGGCCACGACCCGCCATACACTGCAGCTACAAATGGTCGCTCACTTACACGCTCGACCCGCTACCTGTGCACATGCGCGAGACAAGGGAAGTTACTTGAATGCGCATGCGCATACTAATACGTGAAAGTTTATACATGGGTCGTGGCTAAATAGCCCTTATATTCCCAACCATGGATCAACGTATTTCAAAAATAGAATGGATAGAATGAGTGATGAGCTACATAGGAGATGAAGCTTAAAAATAACCGCACACGGTTGCTTATGTTAGGAAAGAAACATATATGAAGCTATCTATGACAGCAGATAAAGGTATAGGGATAAAACGTGACGTGTTCAACGGGCTAAAATCACATTCATCGTAAAAGAAATGACGAAAAAAGAAAAGATGAACAGCTTCACCAACCGCGCTCGCCAATCAGCGCACGCATGTGAAAATCCCCAGATCATCAGATTTCTTCATACTTTTTCGTCATTTCTTTTACGCCGAAACCTAGGTAAACACTAGGTGTTTTTTCCGCAGTCGAGGTGAGTTTCTTGTTTTTTAATATCATAGGACAGCATTTCATGTGGTGTCGGTTGCCGGCTGCTGAAGCCTATGAGGTCCACTGTCTCGTACAGTCTTGGAGAAAATGGGTTCCTGACCCTCCAGGTTCATAACGTTGCCTTGACAAACTGCCTATTGGCTTCTGTCTCGGGTTCTTCGGCCGACGTTCATCTAATGATTTTACTGACGTTTCGCAACCACGAGTGAGACCGACCAAGTAATAAAATTCGCCGACACGGAAGTTCTGGCTGTAAAGAAGCACTATCACAACCGCTTGTTCAGAGAAGCTGTAGAAATACAAAAACACGGGAACAGCTTCAACAAGAAAGAGGAAAGCCTTAAGGTAAACGGATCCTGGCTTCCCGTACTGCAGCGAACGACCGTCGCAGGTAGCAAGAGGAGAACCGCACCGGAAATGACCGAGGAGAAGCCCTCGGACATTAGCGTGCCAGCTACATATACAGGGTTATTACAAATGACTGAAGCGATTTCACAGCTCTACAATAACTTTATTATTTGAGATATTTTCACAATGCTTTGCACACACATACAAAAACTCAAAAAGTTTTTTTAAGCATTCACAAATGTTCGATATGTGCCCCTTTAGTGATTCGGCAGACATCAAGCCGATAATCAAGTTCCTCCCACACTCGGCGCAGCATGTCCCCATCAATGAGTTCGAAAGCATCGTTGAAGCGAGCTCGCAGTTCTGGCACGTTTCTTGGTAGCGGAGGTTTAAACACTGAATCTTTCACATAACCCCACAGAAAGTAATCACATGGGGTTAAGTCGGGAGAGCGTGGAGGCCATGACACGAATTGCTGATCATGATCTCCACTACGACCGATCCATCGGTTTTCCAATCTCCTGTTTAAGAAATGCCGAACATCATGATGGAAGTGCGGTGGAGCACCATCCTGTTGAAAGATGAAGTCGGCGCTGTCGGTCTCCAGTTGTGGCAAGAGCCAATTTTCCAGCATGTCCAGATACACGTGTCCTGTAATGTTTTTTTCGCAGATGAAAAAGGGACCGTAAACTTTAAACTGCGAGATTGCACAAAACACATTAACTTTTGGTCAATTGCGAATCTGCTGCACGAATGCGTGAGGATTCTCTACCGCCCAGATTCGCACATTGTGTCTGTTCACTTCACCATTAAGAAAAAATGTTGCTTCATCACTGAAAACAAGTTTCGCACTGAACGCATCCTCTTCCATGAGCTGTTGCAACCGCGCCGAAAATTCAAAGCGTTTGACTTTGTCATCGGGTGTCAGGGCTTGTAGCAACTGTAAACGGTAAGGCTTCTGCTTTAGCGTTTTCCATAAGATTTTCGAAGCCGTCGGCTGTGGTACGTTTAGCTCCCTGCTTGCTTTATTCGTCGACTTCCGCGGGCTACGCGTGAAACTTGCCCGCACGCGTTCAACCGTTTCTTCGCTCACTGCAGGCCGACCCGTTGATTTCCCCTTACAGAGGCATCCAGAAGCTTTAAACTGCGCATACCATCGCCGAATGGTGCTAGCAGTTGGTGGATCTTTGTTGAACTTCGTCCTGAAGTATCGTTGCACTGTTATGACTGACTGATGTGAGTGCATTTCAAGCACGACATACGCTTTCTCGGCTCCTGTCGCCATTTTGTCTCACTGCGCTCTCGAGCGCTCTGGCGGCAGAAACCTGAAGTGCGGCTTCAGCCGAACAAAACTTTATGAGTTTTTCTACGTATCTGTAGTGTGTCGTGACCATATGTCAATGAATGGAGCTACAGAGAATTTATGAAATCGCTTCAGTCATTTGTAATAGCCCTGTAGTCAGCGGCCGCGAGTTCGGCTCCAGTTCACCACCGGCAGTGGAGGGTGAAGCTTTGACAATGCCAGTCACTCGTGCTGGCGAAACGTCAGTAAAATCATTAGATGAACGTCAGCCGAAGAACCCGAGACAGAAGCCAATAGGCAGTTTGTTACAGGAGTCCGTCGATAGCTGCCCACAAATCATCAGCAGTTACGCAATGTCTATTCGTCAAACGCTTGTGATCGTCCTGTATGGTGATTTAGGTATGTATCTCTGCGATGGTGAATATCAGCCCTAGACACTGCTGACCTCATAAATTCGACTACTTGTGTAACCTACAGGAGGTGAGCACATGGGTACGACGTAGGCATTTGGTACCACCGGTGCCAGAAGATGGTAAGTAGGCTCGCTGTGCAGATACCAAGCTAAGTGGCTAATGTCATAGGTGTTGTCCTGTTTGGGTGTTGTGTGCTGTCCTTAGGTTAGTTAGGTTTAAGTAGTTCTAAGTTCTAGGGGACTGATGACCATAGATGTTAAGTCCCATAGTGCTCAGAGCCATTTGAACCATTTTGTTGTCCTGTTTCAAAATGTGTCGAGTGCGATGCTCTAATCTAGCTGCTATACGTGGAATACGAAAACTGTTACATACAGACCGTGTAGTGGACATGACAGCATGCCACGAGTTAACCGACTTCGAACTTTGGGCAATGATCGGTGCAAGACGCTTGGTTCGCAGCATGTTAATTAGACAAGAAGAAGAATTTTAGCACTGTTTCCAGTGCCGGGGTCAGGTCGCAGTCTGGAATTGGAGCCATAACATATTTGTGATCCATAGGGTGTCCAGGAGAAATGATCAATATTCAGAGATACGATCGGAACGATCATCCGAAGCAAAAATTCTAGTGAACATCGGATCTAAAATCCATACCTTAAGGGTTATGAGCACTTCTTCGTCTTCGATACTGTGAAACAAATTTTTTTCCACTGCAAGTTCTTTGAGGAACATTTTGAGAGGCGCTAATAAGGACGAAAACAAAAAACTGCCCAGTATACATGGGATCTATAGGGCATACCTTAACCCTAGCAATACCAAGACGTTTACCATAATGTGCGCATTACCAAGGATGGGAGAGGGGAGTAAGAAGAAGCAGTACTGTACCCCCACCCCCAAAAAAATTGGAGAACAGAATTCGTTAATTGTTGTTGAATTATATTAACAACATGCTTTTTAAAGAGGTACTGATGTGTAAGCAGGGTCCACAAACTGAAAATATCTTTCAACACACTCTTAGCAATATCAGTGCACGTTCAGTAATGCTACTTTATGACCACCAAAAAGAATTAATAACGCAAATTTCGTTCGTTGTTGGTAACTTTTACTCTCAACACATTTTTTAAAGAAATATTGATGTGTAAGTAAGGCCCTGAACCTCGAAATATTGAATCGGCGTTCACTGGGGAAAGTAACATATGCTGGAGTCTTAAATTTTTGGGTTAAGTTTAAAAAAAATTTAAAATATGTATAGAATCTACTAAAATAACTATATTAGTTGAAATTGAATAAGGATTTAAAGATATATTAGGTGAAACGGAGAAAGTTGTGAGAAAATATTGTTGTCTTCAGTCCAAAGAGAGGTACCCTACTGCTGCCCACAATAGTTTACCCTGGGCAAACTTCTTCAACTTTGTATGGCTACTGCGACTCACACCCATTTGAAACAGCTTACTCTAGTCAGGCTTGTCTCCCTCTACAATATCAACACCCTCGTTTCCTGATTTCGTAATTCTTTGATGTCTCAGGCATGTTCTACCAATCAATACCTTCACTTACTCAATTTATGCCATAGATTTCATTTCTTTCCTATTTGATTCAGTACCTCCATATTAATTATTCGATCTACCCATCCAATCTTCAGCATTCCTTCGTACCATTAAATATAACAAAACTTCCATTTTTTCCTTGTCTGAACTGTTTATTGTCCACGTTGCACTTGAGTACAATGCTATCATGCAAATATCTTCAGAAAACTTCCTAACATTTAAATTTATGTTATATATTAAGAAATGCTTTTCTTGCTATTGCCAGTCTGCATTTTATATCCTCTACACTTCGGTCACTATCAGTTATTTTGCTGACAAAACAGAATTTTTTTTTTAGTTTCTCATTTCTTAATCTAAATTCCCTCACCATCGCCTGAGTTAATTCGATTACGTTCTATTGGCCTTGTTTTACTTTTGTTGAAATATATCTTATAACCACTTTTTAAGACTCTAACCATTCCGTTAAACCACTCTTGCAAGTCCTTCGCTATTCAGACTTACAATGTCGTCGGCAAACGGTGAAGTTTTTATTTCTTCTCCCTGAACATTAGTGCCCTTCCCAAATTTCTCCTTGGTTTCCTTCACAAATTGCTCAGTGTACAAATTTGACAATATTGGGGATAGCCTACAACCTTGTCTTATTCCCTTCTCAACAAAACAATATGACACGGACGTAAAGGAGTCTAAAACAACGGTGATGGTTTGTGCCAGAGGAGGATAAGCCAAGCCCACTGGCAACTGCAAGCTGACTCACATACTTCCTTCGGGAGCGATATCGCACAAGATGAAAGAGGTAAACAAGAAGGAAACAGCAGCACTGCGCACACAAAAAGTGCTCTCTATAAACAAAAGGAGATGATAACCTAAAAAAGTAACAGCCGACACCTAGAGAAAGCAGGTGCTGGATTGCGGCATCGTGTATGGCTGTCAGTCTTCGGCTCTGGATCGGAGGCAAGGAAAGCTGGAATTCTTTTGAGATTTGCTTGTACGGGCGCGTACTGAAACTTAAACGGACTGACGTGATTATGAATGTTCATATCCTTAAAAGAGTGGAACAGAGAAGGACTTTATGGAATACTATCGTTCACGTGTCGAGACATAAGGGTCTACTAAAGCCAAGAACTTAATTATATTTTAATACAGAAGGAAACAGAATGAGACTGCAATTGAAGTAGTAATTGACGGAAAGTCATCAAGTAAAATGTAAGTGATTTCTGGCGTTCCCCAAGGTAGTGTTATAGGCCCTTTGCTGTTCCTTATCTATATAAACGATTTGGGAGACAATCTGAGCAGCCGTCTTTGGTTGTTTGCAAATGACGCTGTCAGAAGACCAAAACAAATTGCATACCGATTTAGAAAAGATGTCTGTATGGTGCGAAAATTGGCAGTGTGAGGTCATCCACATGGGTGCTACAAGGAATCCGTTGAACTTCGGTCGCACGATAAATCAGTCAAACCTAAAGGCCGTAAATTCAACTAAATACCCACGAATCACAATTACCAACAACTTAAATTGGAATTAACACGTAGAAAATGTTGTGGGGAAGGCTAACCAAAGACTGCGTTTTGTTGGCAGGACACTTAGAAAATGCAACAGACCTACTAAGGAGAACGCCTACACTACCCTTGTCCGTCCTCTTTTAGAATACTGCTGCGCGGTGTGGGGTCCTTAACAGATAGGGTTAACGGAGTACATCGAAAAAGTTCAAAGAAGGGCAGCATGATTTGCAGTATCGCGAAATAGGGGAAAGAGTGTCACTGAAATGATACACAATTTAGGATGGATGTCATTAAAACAAAGGAGTTTTTCGTTGCAGAGGAATCTTCTAACGAAATTTCAGTCACGAACTTCCTTTTCCGAATGCGAAAATATATTGTTGACACCGACCTACATAAGGAGTTTTTCGTTGCAGAGGAATCTTCTAACGAAATTTCAGTCACGAACTTCCTTTTCCGAATGCGAAAATATATTGTTGACACCGACCTACATAAGGAGGAATGATCACCAAGATAAAATAAGGGAAATCAGATCTCGTACGGTAAGATATAGGTGTTAGTTCTTTCTGCACTGTATACTAGATTCGAATAATAAGAGAATTCTGAAGGTGGTTCGATGAACCCTCTGCCTAGCACTTAAATGTGATTTCAGAGTATCCATGTAGATGAAAATGTAGAAGTACATACATAAAATCCATTTTAATACTGTATGTGCGAAAGTAGCCCTTTACGTCACGCTTACACGACTAAACCACTGAACCAATTTTGATGAAATTTGGTATTCAGATAGCTTGAACGGAATGGATGGTGTCATGAAGGGAGGATATAAGATGAACATCAACAAAAGCAAAACGAGGATAATGGAATGTAGTCTAAGGAAGTCGGGTGATGCTGAGGGAATTAGATTAGGAAATGACACACTTAAAGTAGTAAAGGAGTTTTGCTATTTGGGGAGCAAAATAACTGATGATGGTCGAAGTAGAGAGGCTATAAAATGTAGACTGGCAATGGCAAGGAAAGCGTTTCTGAAGAAGATAAAGTTGTTAACATCGAGTATAGATTTAAGTGTCAGGAAGTCGTTTCTGAAAGTATTTGTATGGAGTGTAGCCATGTATGGAAGTGAAACATGGACGATAAATAGTTTGGACAAGAAGAGAATAGAAGCTTTCGAAATGTGGTGCTACAGAAGAATGCTGAAGATTAGATGGGTAGATCACATAACTAATGAGGAAGTATTGAATAGGATTGGGGAGAAGAGAAGTTTGTGGCACAACTTGACCAGAAGAAGGGATCGGTTGGTAGGACATGTTCTGAGGCATCAAGGGATCACCAGTTTAGTATTGGAGGGCAGCGTGGAGGGTAAAAATCGTAGAGGGAGACCAAGAGATGAATACACTAAGCAGATTCAGAAGGATGTAGGTTGCAGTAGGTACTGGGAGATGAAGAAGCTTGCACAGGATAGAGTAGCATGGAGAGCTGCATCAAACCAGTCTCAGGACTGAAGACCACAACAACAACATAGCTTGAACGCTGAGGAAGGACACAGGCTAGTTCAGAAAGTGTGTAGTACAACATACTTATTGATAAGAAGAATATAACCAGAAATATGGAACAATAATTTCTCTTTGGAAAAGCAGTTTACTCTGTGGAGGCTTTCTAGTATGCCCGAACTATAGAATAATACGCAGGTGTTCAGAATAACTTTTATTACTTTCATACTCGAAAACACAACGTTAAACATAAACAACTCTAAGTCACTATGCCAACAGCGGCAAAGAATATGCTCTAATACGTCAGCGATACGATCGCGCTAACTTCACGTGGCAAAGAATGTCAAAGTGTTGCCACATCAGCCCCTCCATTTTGTTTTAAAACCGGGTGCTCCCGGTATGTCAGGGAATTTACACTTCACTTGTCTACCTGCTCTTGTAACCACTGTTGGAGTCCGATCCTGTTCTTCCTGTTCCTCTGTATGAGTATCTGGGTTATCGTCCATGTTCTCTGGCATCATCACGATGGGTTCCTCGCTGGGTGAACTTGACACCATGGGTTGAATGCAGGGAGATCGCGTCGATGTACACGGGTTTGAGGCGCTCAATGGACACTGTTTCTCGGTTGCCGTTCATCTCGATTCTGAACCAGTGTTCACCTCTCTCTATTATTCGGTAGGGACCACAGTATGGAGAAAGGAGTGGTGGGCGTACTGCATCGTCTCTGAGCCACACTTGAGACGCTTGCGTCAAGTCTTTATGCACGAACACCTTTCGTTCCCCATGCCTGATAGGGTTGGTAGGCTCCAGTTTTCGCATTCCGCTGCTACGTTGTTGTACAAACTGCGTGTAAAGCTCTGAAGTGGCCAATCGAGAGGATTGTGGCGCGAATAATTCCCCTGGAACTCTCAACTCTTCGCCATAAACTGCACTACTGGCCATTAAAATTGCTACACCACGAAGATGACGTGCTACAGAAGCGAAATTTAACCGACAGGAAGAAGATGCTGTGACATGCAATTGATTACCTTTTCAGAGCATTCACACAAGGTTGGCGCCGGTGGCGACACCTACAACGTACTGACATGACGAAAGTTTCCAACCGATTTCTCATACACAAACAGCAGTTGACGGGCGTTGCCTGGTGAAACGTTGTTGTGATGCCTCGTGTAAGGAGGAGAAATGCGTATCATCTCGTTTCCGACTTTGATAAAGGTCGGATTGTAGCCGATCGCGATTGCGGTTTATTCTATCGCAACATTTGTGCTCGCGTTGGTCGAGATCCAATGACTGTTAGCAGAATATGGAATCGACGGTGGGTTCAGGAGGGTAACACGGAACGCCGTGCTGGATCCCAACGGCCTCGTATCACTAGCAGTCGAGATGACACGCATCTTATCCGCATGGCTGTAACGGCTCGTGCAGCCACGTCTCGATCCCCGAGTCAACAGATGAGGACGTTTTCAAGACGACAACCATCTGCATGAACAGTTCGACGACGTTTGCAGCAGCATGGACTATCAGCTCGGAGACCACGGCTGTGGTTACCCTTGACGCTGCATCACAGACAGGTGCGCTTGCGATGGTGTACTCAACGACGAACCTGTGTGCAGGAATGGCAAAACGTCATTTTTTCGGATGAATTCAGGTCCTGTTTGCAGCACCATGATGGTCGCATCCGTGTTTGGCGACATCGGGATGAACGCACATTGGAAGCGTGTATTCGTCATCGCCATACTGGCGTATCACCCGGCGTGATGGTATGGGGTTTCCTGTAGTATTTTTTCCTATCAGTAGAGCCATGAGTGGTTCTTGGGCTGTCGTTAGGTGTGAGATAAATGGCGGCGGTAGCAGGTGAGCATACCGAGGAATCGGTGAAGTCCTTTGTATGTTATTGGGTGGGGCATCATGTCGGGGTCACCATTGTGGAGACTTTCTAGTGTGCCCGAACTATAGAATGATACACAGTTGTTCAGAATAATTTTTATTACTTTCACACTCGAAAACACAACGTTAAACATAAACAACTGTAAGTCACTATGCCAACAGCGGCAAAGATTATGCTCTAATACGTCAGCGATATGATTGCGCTAAACTCAAGTGGCAAAGAATGTTAAAGTGTTGCCACAACTCTTTGACTTTAGAACTTTATCAAAAATGGCTCTGAGCACTATGGGAGTTAACATCTGTGGTCATCAGTACCCTAGAACTTAGAACTACTTAAACCTAACTAACCTAATGACATCACACACATCCATGCCCGAGGCAGGATTCGAACCTGCGACTGTAGCGGTCACGCTCTTCCAGACTGAAGCGCCTAGAACCGCACGGCCACACCGACGGGCCAGAACTTTATCGTATTTGTCAAAAAGCGTTTATTGTTTGATAAGTTCCGCAAAATATGATTCAGCGTAGTGAATAAAATGTTTATACAATACTCTCCTTGTTTAATCCATACTTCCATACTCATATCAGTGACGAGCCCGTCGCATTTTAGCCTCTCAGCCTCTCGCTCCTGTTATAGCCTCACTCCAACCTACACACATAAACAGGCCTTTAATCTTTGGTTTGCAAAGATAATAGCACTGTTTTCCGAGCTCTCTAGAAGATATTGACAAATATGGATTATTTATTAAGAGTTCAGCTCTAAATTCTCTTCTCTGACGTGAAACACGTCTCGGAAAGGCAGTTGACGACAGATAAGTTCCGCGTGGTTGCAACAGCCTTGCTGAGCGGCCGTTTGTACAGAGAATGGCGGCTGCCTTTGCTCTCCACCCGAGGCTTCGGGGTGGCACGTTGTGCACCTGTCATCGAGCGTTCTTAGTGGGTCTGGCGTAAAACTTCCAGGCTTGTTAATATTGAAACTTGCTAACCGAGCTTCCTTTGTGTTCGTCGAAGAAGCGGATTTTCCGCTTCCCACACGTTCACCACGTCTTCTGAATCTCCCAGGAAAAATAGATGTAGGCGCCCCGGTGGTCCCGGTCGCCTACGGTGGACTGGATGGCCGAGCGGTGACCTCTCCAGTTGTCAGGATGCTAGGAAATGGCTGTAGAAGCGTCATAAACGCCATGAAACGTTATTAATTCATAACAACTTTATTCCTGCCAAGTACAATGTGGCTTGGTGATATCAACGACCTTCCCCGAGTCCTCGCTGACTCGTAGCGATGACACCAGATCCGGGCCGCACAGTCTAGCTAGCGCCGCGTGCTGTGACATAGAGGAGGAATGTCCTTACTTCGGCCGCGCTGGCTGGGCGGGCGGCTCGGCTGCGGACAGCAAGCTGCTGTGCGTAGGTGGCTCCGGATTGGAGTCCCGATGCTGTCGGCACGAGAGGCGTTCTCGTAGTGCGGAGTGTACTCTATCCCACCCCGTCTTCTTCCGTGCTCCTCCTGTTGGCTCGTCCGCGGTGGTTGGGCGGAACAGGCTGCAGTCCTCCAGCATCGTCGGCTCACCCAGTTGTGACGGCGGATGCACAGGGCCTAGGCCCCGCACAATCTGGACGACGGCTCAGTGATGGGGTCAGCATTGGCGGCGAGCGAGTCTGCCGCAATGTCTGCTAATCCTGGGCTGATGATTGACAACGGCAGCAGAGAGGACCAGAGCTGCTGGTACTGTCCCCTCACGTCTGGATGGGCCGCCCTTACTGCAACATCTCCTTAATAAAGTTTAACATGTCGATCAACGAGCTGAGCGCTGCGCAGCGACCCAGTACACATCTAACTGCAAGTCTAACTGCGAGTGCGAGTGCGTTGTTGCTATCAAAGCTGGCGTATTTAAAGGAAGCACGAGCGACGTCCTGATGTCACGCTCGTTTGTAATGACCGCATTCGTTCCACTTATACTGCTGATTCATCTGTCGTACTCGCCCCTTAGGTGTTCTTGCGACAGAGTTACGTGTTGTTGCGGCAGACTTACGCGAAGTTGTGAAATGCAGTACAGCTGACGCTATACCTCTGTGTTGCACTCTACGAAAGTCTCCGTCTAATACAAACCCGCGTGCTAAGCAATTCTCTCTCGCCTGTTGTGCGTAACCAGGCTAATGCCCCTGCGTGACGACACATTCCGATATATGTGCAATCCTCTTACGTCTTGGCTAACCTACTGCCTCTGGCTCTCGGCATAGGCAACGAAACTTTGACAATATTCCACGTTACCAACTCTTTACTATTCCGGGACACTACATAGATAAAGGTTCTCGCTTGCGAGAATGCTCTTCATCTTCAGCGTACTTCCTTGGAAATCCATGATCGGTTATGTGATAACTTTAGTATTTCAGGAGATAACGCAGAATTCACGCAGATTGATAGCGAAGGGCAGTGTGTGTTTGTAAAATTGTATAATGCTGTTTTGCTAGAAAAAAGATTTTAATGAAAACTGAGGGAAAGTTTGAATTTCGCCGTTGTGATGATTCTATTAGCATGGTTGACATATGTAATACAAACAGTGAACTGAAAACAGTTAGACTTTTAAATCTCCCACCAGAACTGGCTGCTGTGGCCGAGCGGTTCTAGGCGCTTTAGTCCGGAACCACGCAGCTGATGTGGTCGCAGGCTCGAATCCTGCCTCGGGCATGGATGTGTGTGATGTCCTTAGGTTAGTTAGATTTATCTAGCTCCAAGTCTAGGGGACTGATGACCTCAGATGTTAAGTCCCATAGTGCTTAGAGCCATTTGAACCATTTTGAACCAGAACTAGGAAACAATGATTTAGTGCAGGTTCTTTCAAAATACGGCCTGATTAAATAGCAAGATGGTCCAGCAGGTACACGATTCAGTGTTATAATGCCATAAGATCAGTTCAGATGTTTATAAAACTTAACGTCCCCTCCCGTAGTACTGTATCTGAATCTAAGGCACATCTTGTCTTCTCAGGACAGAACTCTACATCTCACTTGCGTAATGAAGCAGGGGACCTTCGCGAATTTGCCTGCGGTGGGTATTTGTTTTGTGGAATAATCTTCAACAGCGTGCCAGACATTAACTACACACATCAAAAAAGTTTTGGATCACCCGCATTTCCAGAACTACTGAGGATGGACGTTGATTGTGGATGTTATATCACAGACACAGTCCCTTTGACTGTTCAGATATATAAACAACCATGCATGAGCAGCGCCTATTAGACGGAGGGGTTCGACAGCCTATCAGTTCTAATCATTCCACCAGGGAGGAGGTACACGGCTCGTGTTGTCTGTAGTTCAACCACGCCTAGACGGTCAATACCACGGTTCGATTGCGTCTGCATTGTTACTTTGCGCCAGGAAGGGCTCTTAACAAGGGAGGTGTCATGGTGTCTCGGAGTGAACCAAAGCGATGTTGTTTGGAAATGGTGGAGATACAGAGAGAGACAGGAACTGTCGATGATATGCCTCGCTCAGGCCGCCCAATGGGTACTACAGCAATGGATGACTGCTACCTACGGATTATGGCTTGGAGGAACTGTGATAGCAACGCCACCATGTTGAATAATGGTTTTCGTGCAGCCACAGGACGTCGTGTTACGGCTCAAGCTGTGCATGATGCGCAACTTCACTCCCAACGTCCATGGCGAGGTCCATCTTTGCAACCACGACACCATGCAGTGCGGTACATAGGGATCCAACAACAT
Organism: Schistocerca cancellata; assembly: GCF_023864275.1. Classification (NCBI taxonomy): domain Eukaryota; kingdom Metazoa; phylum Arthropoda; class Insecta; order Orthoptera; family Acrididae; genus Schistocerca; species Schistocerca cancellata. Next base: position 73,600,895 of record NC_064635.1, on the reverse strand, counting down.
GCCAAATGGACTGCTCAGGATTGGCATCACGTTCTCTTCACCGATGACTGTCGCATATGCCTTCAACCAGACAATCGTCGCAGACGTGTTTGAAGGCAACCCTGTCAGGCTGAACGCCTTAGACACAGTGTCCAGCGAGTGCAGCAAGGTGGAGGTTCCCAGCTGTTTTGGGGTCGCATTATGTGGGGCCGACGTACGCCGCTTGTGGTCTAGGAAGGCGCCAGAATGGCTGTACAATACGTGAATGCCATCCTCCGACCGATAGTTCAACCATATCGGCAGCAAATTGGCGAGGTATTTGTTTTCATGGACGACAATTCGCGCCCCCATCGTGCACATCTTGTGAATGACTTCCTCCAGGATAACGACATCGCTCGACTAGAGTGGCCAGCATATTCTCCAGATATGAACCCTATCGAACATGCCTGGGATAGGTTGTTTCCGGCGACCAGGCTATTTCGTTTCTCGATGTGTTAGTCATGAGACAGACCGATGGCAGTCTAAAACATAAAGTGTTTCGGAAGAGCACACATACTGATAGCAACTTACATAAGAACTCCAATCATCACCCACAACAAAAAAGAGGTGTAATCAAAAGTTTAGTGGACAGGGCAAAACGGATTAGTAGACCGGAACATCTGGATACGGAACTGAATCATCTGAAACAGGCCTTCGAAAAGAATGGGTACTCAAACAAAGAAATTAATAGAGTTTTAAGACGTAATTACAGCAGGCCAAAGGACAAGGATGGTACACAGCAATGGAAGAACACGGTGTCTTTACCTTTCATTAGTAAGGTTACAGATCGAATGGGCAAAATTTTGCTGAAACAGGAAGTGAAACCGGTATTCAAACCTACCAGAAAAATAGGACAAGAACTTCGTTCTGTTGAAGATAGAAGGCCACCATTATCATCTAGCGGTGTGTATAAAATTCCGTGTAGTTGTGGCAAGGTCTATATTGGTACTACGAAAAGAAGTGTGAATACGAGGGTAGAGCGAAAGGTCTTTGCCGACTGGGTAAAATAGATAAATCGGCCGTTGCGGAACATGCGCTTCAGTCAGGTGACCGTGTAGTTAAGTTTTCTGAAACTACAGTTTTAAGTGCTACCACGAGCTATTATCCACGACAGTATAGGGAGGCTATTGAAATTTATAAACATCAACATAATTTTAATAGAAAAGAAGAGGCCTTGCAATTAAGCGAGATATGGACAGTGCCGTTACAGAATCGATAAGTGATTTTTATCTATGACGGACTATTATCGATAGTTACATTTTATCCTTGACTAGTTTTATCTCTGCTATTACGTGCAAGCTAGACCACGCCCACTTTCCTCAGTATTTAGGCCGCTCTCCGACGCCCGACTCGTCAGGCTGCACTTGCAGAGGGACTTCCCCTCCGGACCGCTGCACGACCTCGCTGAGGTCCGCAAGGTTAAGGCCCACATCCGGACGGTTGCCCGTCGCTTCTACGCAAAGGCGCGGCAGTCAGAAAATCGGTACATACGCACCCTGGGGCAGAAGATCCAGCGCAATGCCAACACACGCTGGCCCCAGCTCCTTACAGCATAGGCTGTAACTGAAGAAGTAAACAGAGTGGACAAAACCGAGAAGCCAATCACCTCTAGAAGACGCACCACCAGAATTAAATAGGAGGCAAAACATGAATATGTTGTGAACTCCGCATTAGTCGAAGACTGAAGAATCTTCGCGAAGAAGCCACGCTGGCGCCGACTCGTCAGTCGGCAGGACTCAGCAGGACCAGCCATACCTCTGAAGATGTCCAACGTAGTATTGGACGAAACGTTAGGAATAGAAGATTTCCATGGACCACGGCCATATAACCCGGAAGAATTATCAACAACAGTACCATCCGGTCGTGAAAGCCTTCATTGTATGATTAGTGCCTTGATGAACTTGTGGATAGTATGCCACGACGAATACAGGCATGCATCAATGCAAGAGGACGTGCTACTGGGTATTAGAGGTATCGGTGTGTACAGCAATCTGGACCACCACCTCTGAAGCTCTCGCTGTATGGTGGTACAACATGCGATGTGTGTTTTCTATGGGCAATAAAAAGGGCGGAAATGATGTTTATGTTGATCTCTATTCCAATTTTCGGTACATGTTCCGTTACTCTCGGAACCGAGGTGACGCAAAACATTTTTGGATGTGTGTATAAGATATGAGACCTGCTGTTAACGTACGGGATAATAGTGAAGCCACCCCAATGGAATGTACAGAACAAGAGCTGATCTCATTTGAGGACTACCTTACTTTGATTAAAGAAACAAGGAAACCATCATTCAATGAACAGCGAAGCAGGCGGGAGGAGTACTCAGTTTCAAGCTGCAACTACTACGCAAGGGAACAGCACAGAAGTTGTTCACCTGGAGATTTATCGAAAAGGTAGTATCCCCGAAACGATAGTGGAGGATCATTTCACTCCAAACGAACCTCAGAAGAACAAAAAGCGGCCACTCGAAAAGGAAAGTTCGAAGTCAGAACAAGATAGTGGGAAACCATTACACACACCAAGGAAGTAAAATTCCGGCAAAGCAATGAACCTATTGACCGAATTTGACACGGAAGCGGAAAATGAAGTGCCAGCTGTGGGACATCAGACACATCACCCATGTATAACAGACCACCAGAGCCTAACCCCACAAGAAAGTAAACTCAGCAGGACTCATCAGCAGAAGCAGCATCCTGAAGATGGCGAACAGTTGGATCGCCGAAATATCGAGTCAAGTTGATTTTAGGATCCGGCAGCAAACCCGAAAAGACTTTCAAGACATTTCTTGGGTATTTTTTCGTCCTCTAAATCCATATAAGTTACGTAGCATTTATCTGTTCTATTGCGCATTCTCGCTGTGACCGTCAATCAGGCCGCTCAGCATGCTGGTGTGCCCTGCGCTAGCTTATCCTTGCTGTGTTAACACCGTACCCTGCACTTTGAACCTACTTACAGTACTGAAACCCTTGCGTTCGTCAATAAATTTAAGCCTCCACGCTTCTGCCTATTCCCAGATTAACCATTCCTAGACGCCTCAGGACGCACATCCTTTCTTTTCTGCAAATTATTTGTGCCATAAAGCCTTTTCCTCCCGTTTAAATTTAGTATCTCTTCATTCATTGCGTGCTCTACCTATCTAATTGCCAATACTCTTCTGCTTCACCAGAATTCCATGGCTCCCAGTCTCGTCCCGTCTCGAGCTTCATGGCCTTCCTTTAATGTTCCAGTGAGTTTCTTTAACAAAAGATTTCCTAGCACTTAAATTTATTTTCGATGTTAAAATACACTCTAAGACAAAAAAAGAAAAGAAAGACACACCACGAAACTTGCCACAAACTGATGTTCATAGAGGTGTCGAAATAAAATTGTAAACTTTGGCTGGCTGTGAATGAATTGTGACTTTGCAGCGCAGTTTCAGCGCTTACTTAGCAAGGATAAAAACAGGGGATAAGTCGATATCTTGATACCACGGCATAAAGTCATTGCGAATTTCATTCTGTCTAAGTCAATAAGACAGTAACTGTGTCTCACACACAGAGCGGTGAACACTATATGCAGAAGAAACTTCCTGACAGATTAAAACTGTGTGCCGGACCGAGACTCGAAATCGGGAACTTTGCCTTTCGCGGGCAAGTGCTCTACCAACTGAGCTACCCAAGCACTACTCACGCCACGTCCTCACAGCTTTACTTCCGCCAGTACCTCCTCTCCTACTTCCCAAACTTCACAGAAGCTCTCCTGTGAACCTTGCAGAACTAGCACTTCCGGAAGAAAGGATATTGCGGAGTCATGGCTTAGCCACAGCCTGGGGGATGTTTCCAGCTGTGAGGACGGGGCGTGAGTCGTGCTTAGGTAGTTCACTTGGTAGAGCACTTGCCCGCGAAAGGCAAAGGTCCCAAGTCCGAGTCTCGGTCCGGCACACAGTTTTAATCTGCCAGAAATTTCATATCAGCGCAGACTCCGCTGCAGAGTGAAAATCTCATACTGTATGCAGATGTCTGCGTTTTAATGAGGACGCGTAGTTGGGCTCGAAGAAGCCAGTTGGACTAATCGGTGAATGGTTCGATATTTGAATGGGAGTGATGCCACCATTCGACGATGTTGGCAGGAATGGGTGAACCGCGGCCGAACACAGCGTCGAAAAGAAAGCGGTCGACCCCGAGACACGACACAACTTGAGGACTGAGCAAACGCCGGAGAGGCACTCGGTGCTCTGGGTTCGTCATTACAATCGATTCGATGTGGAGTTGGTGCTTCGCCAAGCACCATTAATTAATAGGCGGCTCACAGAAAGGGGCATCAGCTGACGGCGCCTCTTGCACTGACTCTGTACACTGACAAGCCTGTTGAAACGTCCCCTTAGAAAAATTAATGAATTACTGTGCTGATAAACCTCTTACATTATTTGCTTTTCAAACAGCTGAGCAAAACTGAACGTACTCGGACATTACTCTCTTTACTTCTTCTGATCAACACTAAACTGACACACAATATTTTCAGCGCAACGCAATCTGACTTTCAAAAATCCCTACAAAAGATTGGCCCTGACTAACAATAACCTATACCTTTCATGAATGACTTACCTCACAAAAATCTTCGTTACTCAAACTATTGCAATACAGCGAGCGCCAATACTGCCAGCTAAATAAAAGATTCAAACTACTGAAGGTGCTAACTACTGATAGGCATAGTTAGCAAATGAAAGATTTTGATAGAGAACAAACAATGTATTTACCTTAATATAATACCTTTATATCAGTTCATGACATCCGGTCTTTCAAATTTACTGTCCCTGATGGACACACGTCCAGATCATCCGCTCTCAAAACTCCGCCATCTCTCTCCCCACATCCACCACTGCTGGCGGCTCACCTCCAACTGCGCAACGCTACGCGCTGTTAACAGCCAATTGCCCAACACTACAATAGCAAATTCCAACAATGCCACCCAGCCACAGGCTGCACACAGTGATTTTCATACAGAGCGCTACGTGGCGTTACCAATATAAAAACCTAAAGAGCCTACTTACACTGTTTGCAGTGCAGTCGCACACTTTCGGACTGCAATCTCATTGACTGGAATAGCTTTGCCTTCGATGATGAGTCCTACTTAGAGTCCTGATAACCAGTGAAAACATGTCTGAAAACTCCCTGGACAGTGGTGGGATGCCAAAATGTTGCCCGCCATATGACTCGACAGCCAGGAGTGGTGCTCTGTAGCGCCATTTTATTTCATAGGAGGATATTTTCGGTTGTCATCCGCGGCATCCTTACAGCACAGCTGTACGTCGACGATTTTTTGTGCTACGTTTTGAAGCTCTTGATAGCAAAAAATGAAAATGAGAGTATGGCATCGTTGGCCGGGAGGCCCCATCTGGGGAAGTTCGGCCGCCAAGTGCAAGTCTCATTTCAGTCGACGCCACATTGGGCATTCGGGAGGACGACGGTTCAATCCCGCGTCCGGCCATCCTGATTTAGGTTTTCCGTGATTTCCCTAAATCACTCCAGGCAAATGCCGGGATGGTTCCTCTGAAAGGGCACGGTCGACTTCCTTCCCAATCCTTCCCTAATTCGATGAGACCGATGACCACGCTGTCTGGTCTCCTTCCTCAAACCAACCAACCAACCACATTGGGCGACCTGCGCGCCGGCGATGAGGATGAAATCATGATGAGGACAACACAACACCCAGTGCCTGAGCGAAGTAAATCTCCAGCCCGGCCAGGAATCGAACCCGTGCCCGCCTGCATGGAAGGCTGACACGTTACCATCCAGCTAAGCAAGCGGACTCTTGATACCAAGCTATCCTGTGATTGCATTTCAGCAAAATAATGCCTGCCCGCACACGGCGAGAGTTTCTTATGCTTCTGCCTTAGGCAGAAAGGTAGCCAGATCCCTCCACAATTGAGAATATTTGTAGTATTTCGTCAGGGCCTTCCAACCAGCTCGAGATTTTGACGATGTATCGCGCCGATTGGACAGAATTTGGCACGGTACCCCTCAGAACGACATCCAATAACTTTGTCAATCAGTGCACAGCCGAATAACTGTTTGCATAAGGGTCAGAGGTGGCTCAATGCGATACTGACTTGCTCAAGCTGTTCAGCTCTTTTTCTTGGGTAAATTATCCATTTTTTCTGAAATTGTAACCGTTTGTTTATCTGTACATGTACGTCACATCTATCGATTTCCGACCCATACTGATAATTTCTTCGCTGTGAGTCTTTTTTGTTTGGAATCTATTATTGCCGTTATCACGTAATTAAAGTGTTTAAACGCATTCTAAACCAACTGCAAGTAAAATAAGTTGTTTGTATATACTGAGGACATGATAATGGCAACAGAAATGGATATCAGCTGGTTGTTGTTGGATAGTAAACATAGTGTTGAAGAAAACATCACATCACTTAGTACGAAATAAAACTACTACGGAGATTTATTTGTCACTTGACTGTCGCTATTATGCCACGGAGGCTATTGTGATAGACACATAATGTCACAGCTGTAACAGATGCTTACGTGCCAGCCTCAGAAATTATGTTGCAGAGCTAAATTAGTCGAATGCCCACATAACTCTCTGTCAAGGTGATATCATGTGAGCATCAACTCAAAAGAGTCAGCTGCTGAAAATACACTCATGCTCATAAAAAAGGATAATGCTGACACATGGTGAAACAACGCTCTGGTGGGCGGTTTTCGGGTTAAAATCACCCCGGGGTATGACCATGCGGTGCATTTGACCTGCGGTCGTTGCACGGTGGCGCTGGCAGCATGGCAGCAGTACACATACACAGAGGTGTGTTGGTACATGTCAGAGTACGGTACAGCGAGTAAGTGTGCAGACGTTTCAGACGTTCTGATGGTGACTGTGTGTTGAATATGGCTCAAAGAATACATATTGATGACGTTATGATGGGTAGAATACTAGAGCGACTGGAGGCTGGTCAAACACAGCACGGGCCCTCCGTGTGCCACAAAGTGTGAGCTCACGATTATGGCAACGATTCCAGCAGACAGGAAACGTGTCCAGGCGATACAGTACGGGACGTTCACAGTGTACAATACCACAAGGAGACCGATATCTCACCATCAGTGCCCGCAGACGGCCACGGAGTACCGCAGGTAGCCTTGCTCGGGACCTTACCGCAGCCACTGGAACAGTTGTCTCTAGACACACAGTCTACAGACGACTGAACGGAGACCTGCAAGGTGCATTCCACTGACCCCTGGTCACAGGAGAGCCCGTAAAGCCTGGTCTCAAGAACACAGTACATGGTCTTTGTAACAGTGGTCCCAGGTTAACATCACGGACGAGTCCAGGTATACTCTGAACAGTGATTCCCGCCGGGTTTTCATCTGGCATGAACCAGGAAGCAGATACCAACCCCTTAATATCCTTGAAAGGGACCTGTATGGAGGTCGTGGTTTGATGGTGTGGGGTGGAATTATGATTTCTGCAGGTACACCGCTGACAGAGGAACTGTAACAGGTCAGGTGTATCTGGACGTCATTTTGCTCCAGTATGTCCACCATTTCAGGGACCCCACCTTCCTCCTGATGGATGATAACGCACGGCCCCAACGAGCTGCCATCGTGGAGGAGTACCTTGAAACAGATCAGGCGAATGGAGTGGCCTACCTCTTCTCCAGACCTAAACCCCATCGAGCACGTCTGGGATGCTCTCAGTCGACGTATCGCTGCACGTCTTCAAACCCCTACGACACTTCAGGAGCTCCGACAGGCACTGGTGCAAGAACGGGAGGCTATACCCCAGCTGCTGCTCGACCACCTGATCCAGAGTATGTCAACCCGTTGTGCGGCCTGTGTACATGTGTATGGTGATCATATCCCATATTGATGTCGGGGTACATGCACAGGAAACAGTGGAGTTCTGTAGCACATGTATTTAGGGACGGTTTTCTCAGCTTATCACCAATACCGTGGACTTACAGATCTGTGTCGTGTGTGTTCCCTGTGTGCCTATGCTATTAGCACCAGTTTTGTGTAGTGCCACGTTGTGTGGCACCACATTCTGCAATTATCCTTAATTTATGAGCATGAGTGTACATGCATTATTATGTGAAATTAAATCCTTAACAACACAGACGTGTAACAAGACAGTAAAGCCAAGAAAAGGTACAAAGTCACACGATAGAATAAAAACATTTCTTATTGGGTCATAGTGGCCCCAACATTATATTCATAACAATTATAAAATTATTTAAATGACAGATACTTCTTAGGGTCATAAGAGGCTGCGATAATTGTAGAGAAACTCAGTGAGTTTCAAGAAAACGTATTACATTTTACAAACATGTAATGAAAAAAAACAGTACTGCTTTCGGGCTATACACTGAAGCACCAAAGAAACTGGTATGGACTTGCGTATTCAAATGCAGAGACATGTGAACACGCACTACGGTCGGTAACGACTGTATAAGACACCAAGTGTCTGGCGCAGTTGTTAGATCGGTTACTGCTACTACAATGGCAGGTTACCAAGGTTTAAGTGAGTTTGAACGTGGTGTTATAGTCGCCGCACGAGCGATGGGACACGGAATCTCCGAGGTAACGGTGAAATGAGGATTTTCCCCTACGACCATTTCTCGAGTGTACCGTGAACGTCAGGAATCCGGTAAAACATCATATCACCGACATCGATGCGGCCCGAAAACGATCCTGCTAAACGCGACCAGGGACGGTTGAAGAGAATCTTTCAACGTGACAGAAGTGCAACCCTTCTGTAAACTGCTGCAGATTTCAATGGTGGGCCATCAACAAGTGTCAGCGTGCGAACCATTCAACGAAACATCATCGATATGGGCTTTCGGAGCCGAATGTCCACTCGTATACGCTTGATGACTGCACGACACAAGCTTTACGCCTCGCCTGGGCCGGTCAACATCGACATTGGACCGTTGATGACTGGAAGCATGTTAGCTGGTCTGACGAGTCTCGTTTCAAATTGTATCGAGTGGATGGACGTGTTAGTGTATGGAGACAACCTCATGAATCCATGGACCCTGCATGTCAACAGGGGTGTCCAAGCTGGTGGAGACTCCGTAATAGTGTGGGGAGTTGGAGTGATATGGGACCCTTGATATGTCTAGATACGAGTCTGACAGTTGACACGTACATAAGCATCGTGTCTGATCACCTGCATCCATTCATGTCAATTGTGCATTGTGATGGGAAATTCAGCTGAACAATGCGTCACCGCACACGTCCAGAATTGCTATAGAGTGGCTCGAGGAACACTCTTCTAAATTTAAACACCTCCATAGGCCACCAAACTCTTCAGATAGAACATTATTGAGCATATGTTGGATGCCTTCCAACGTGCTGTTCAGAAGAGATCTCCACCCTCTCGTACTCTTACCGGTTTATGGACAGCCCTGCAGGATTCAAGGTGACATTTCGTCCAGCACTACTTCAGACATTAGTCAAGTCCACGCCACGTCGTGTTGCGGCACTTCTGAGTACTCGCCGGGGCTCTACACGATATTAGGCAAGTGTACCAGTTTCTTTGGCTCTTCAGTGTATAACACAGAATAGACAGACGGGATGAAACCGATTCTGGTGTTGGGTCGCACCAAAAAGTTGAGAAGCCTCTATCGCCTATTTTGTGGAAATGAACGAAGAAGCTTTCGTTTTGGAAATGCAGCCTCATCTTCGACGTCAGATAAAGAATGTCGCACGCCCAGTCGATGGTATTATGCGAGTAATAGAGCGCATATTATTACATAGGCGGCCAGTCTGCCATGGTGTTTCTTCCCAGCTGTTCTTTTCATGGGTTATATGACCTCCCTTTAAGAATAGTGTTGTGACTGGATGCCTTGAAATTGGAGTTAAGAAATTGCCGGTTTCGCATTGACTCCATTGAGAGGAGATATTCCCAAACGTTTTGTTGAAGATATTAGTGTTATGAAATAGGGAAAACTTTCAACAGAGTTCCCTTCTAAACCACTGAAGTTCAACCGCAGTCTGCATTGTGTGAGTAACGCGAACGTAGTTTTGGGGAGAAGATAGCCTATAGTACACTTCACAATGCAGGTATGATCAAGTCAAAGTGACTTGACAAGATGGCTACTTCCCTTTCGATAAACTTCAACAAATTCTGGAGGAGGGATTAAGATATTTCTGTTTCGAGCTCGGAATAAAGTAACGAGGCACTTAAAACAGGACCTGCCATCTCTTTCATATTTCAATCGTATCTGGAAACTACCTTTCCACTGCTGTTCTGAATGTGTCACTAAATTTTGACGTATCACTTGTGGGAGCAGAAAGATATTATGCAAACCCAAATATACTGCTGAGTCTCTAGTTCCTATTGGTTATCTAAATAAGCATTTCTCCTTGCAGACGTCTTTACATGACCAAAGCACAAAGGCACTAACTATCGATTCCCAGACAGATTTAACGACTGGTTCCAAAGGAAACAATTTTTCCTTTAGCCTGTAACCTTAAATACTGTCAGAGAATCGGTTGCACGAATTGGTTACGTGGCAGCAGTAGAGTGCAGATTATGAAATTGTCTACCCACCACTGACCAAAATAACTGTATGAGTCCCAGCGTCTTCCCAGCAGCCAGAAAGCACCTACTTCTAAAAGGTATCTTCCAAAAATCCCTCCGACTAAAGATCCATTTACATTCCCCGCGTCAGCTGCTAACACTCTCTTTGCAGTCTCCTCCTCTGTCATCATATCTTGGAATCCTGATGATATTAAACGTTCCCTCAAAAGTGTTACACTAATTAGTACTGCAGGCATAATATAGGCTAATTTCATCACAATTTTATTCTTTAATACTGTTATGGTCTAGTATTATTATTTCTGTTGACAGACAAAATACAGGGACTGAAGGTCACCTGCAAATTGTACACAAACCAGACAACAGTTATAAGAGTCGAAAGTCATTAAAGGAAAGCTGTAGTCGAGAAGGCAGTGATACAGGATTGCAGCATATCCCTGATATTATTCAATTTAGACATTGAGCAAGCAAAAGAAAATCGAGGAGAAATTGAGAAAGGAATAAAGTACAGGGAGAAGTAAAAAACTTACGGTCTGGTGATGACATTATAAATCTCTCTGTCGGTGGAGGATATAGATCAGTTGAATAGGATAGCATCTTGAAACTATGCTATAAGATAAGCGTTGACAAAGTTAAAACAAGAGTAATGCATTGTAGTCCTATTACATAATTACATACGGCGATGCTCAGTGAACTGGATCAGGAAACGACATACTAAACGTGGTAGATGGGTTTTGCTATTTGGGCAGCAATACAAATGATGATGGCCAAAGTAGAGAGAAACGTAAAGAAGGCTAACAATAGCAAAGAAGAATCTGAAAAATAGAAATTTGTTACATCAAATATAAATTTAAATTCCAGGAAACGTTTTCTGAGAATATTTGCCTAGAGTGAAACATTTTACAGAAGTGAAACATGTATGGTAAACAATTCAGACGAAAATAGTTCTTAAGGCTGGTGTTACAGAAGATTGCAAAAGATTAGATTGGTAGATCGAATACATAATGAGGGATACTGAATCGAATTGGGAGAAACAGAAATTGATGACACAACTTGACTAAGAGTGGAGATCGGTTGACTGAACATACGCTGTGACGTTATGAAATCGTCACCTCAGAATCAGAGGGAGAGCGGTGGGGCGGGGAGGGGTGGAGAAGGGGAGGGCGGAAGAAATTGTAGAGAAAGGCCTTGGCTTCAATAAGGTGAGCGGGTTGAAGTGGATGTAGATCGCATTAATTAAACAGTGATGGAGAGGCTTGCACAGGGTAGACAAGCCGCATCAAATCTGTCTTCATGCAGAATACAACCCCTACAGTGATTATTATCCTGTAACTAATATCTCAGAAGTATATAACTGAAATGCGAGTCCTCGTAAATATTGAAAATGTATTGTACACTACTGATCATTAAAATTGCTACTCCAATCAGAAATGCAAATGATAAACGGCTATTCATTGCACAAATATATTATACTAGAACTGACATGTGATTACATTTTCACGCAATTTGGGTGAGAAATTAGTACCCAGAACAACCACCTCCGGCCGTAATAACGGCCATGATACTCCTGGGCATTGAGTCAACCAGAGCTTGGATGGCGTGTACAGGTACAGCTGCCCATGCAGCTTCAACACGATACCACAGTTCATCAAGAGTAGTGACTGGCGTATTGTGACGAGCCAGCTGCTCGGCCACCATTGACCAGACGTTTTCAATGGGTGAGAGATCTGGAGAATGTGCTGGCCAGGGCAGCAGTCGAACATTTCCTGTATCCAGGAAAGCCCGTACAGGACCTGCAACATGCGGTCGTGCTTTATCCTGCCGAAATGTAGGGTTTCGCAGGGATTGAATGAAGGGTAGAGCCATGGGTCGTAACACATCTGAAATGTAACGTCCACTGTTCAAAGTGCCGTCAATGCGAACAAGAGGTGACCGAGACGTGTAACCAATGGCACCCCATACCATCACGCCGGGTGATACGCCAGTATGGCGATGACGAATACTCGCTTCCAATGTGCGATCACCGCGATGTCGTCAAACACGGATGCGACCATCATGATGCTGTAAACAGAACCTGGATTCATCCGAAAAAATGACGTTTTGCCATTCGTGCACCCAGGTTCGTCGTTGAGTACACCATCACAGGTGTTCCTGTCTATGATGCAGCGTCAAGGGTAACCGCAGCCACGGTCTCCGAGCTGATAGTCCATGCTGCTGCAAACGTCGTCGAACTGTTCATGCAGATGGTTGTTGTCTTGCAAACGTCCCCATCTGTTGACTCAGGTGTCGAGACGTGGCTGCACGATCCGTTACAGCCATGCGGATAAGATGCCTGTCATCTCGACTGCTAGTGATTCGAGGCCGTTGGGATCCATAACGGCGTTCCGTATTACCCTCCTGAACCCACCAATTCCATATTCTGCTAACAGTCATTGGATCTCGACCAACGCGAACAGCAATGTCGCGATACGATAAACCCCAATCGCGATAGGCTACAATCCGACCTTTTTCAAAGTCGGAAACGTGATGGTACGCATTTCTCCTCGTTACACGATGCATCACAACGATTCACCAGGCAACGCCGGACAACTGCTGTTTGTGTATGAGAAATCGGTCGGAAACTTTCTTCATGTGAGGACGTTGTGGGTGTCGCCACCGGCGACAACCTTGTGTGAACGCTGTGAAAAGCTAATCATTTGCATATCACAGCATCTTCTTCCTGTCCGTTAAATTTCGCGTCTGTAGCACGTCATCTTCGTGGTGTAACAATTTTAATGGCCTGTAGTGTAATATTTTTCGGTATTTTTTGTTCCTGGTCCAATGTAACAGAGGGACTGAAGGCCTTAATAGTCAGGGGAGATAAAACTATAGACAAAAACTAATTAATATTTAAATTACTTGTTCATCTTCTCCGAATATGTCTTGCTCTATGTCGAACGGTTCCTCTTTTCCAGCGCACCCGAACGTGAAGGTGTTCATCAGCCACGGGGGGATGCTTAGCACCACAGAGGCGGTGTACCACGGCGTCCCCGTGGTGGGGGTGCCCTTCCTACTGGACCAGTACGCCAACCTGCGCAAGAACGTGGCCAAGGGCGCGGCCGTCGAGCTGGACACGCTCAGACTCACCAAGGAGTCGGTCCTCGAGGCGATCAACAAGATACTCAAAAACCCCAGGTACAGTTTTGAAAATTTACTACAACATGTGCAGAGCCTACGCTTCTGTCATTTCTCCCTGCAATTGCTTTAGACTGTAATGATATTATTGGATCGGAGGAATATGTGCCTGTCCCTAGTACATTCAATAGGCACTGAGGTAATAACCATGGCACAGTGGGATGGCTTTAGAAACAATCGGAGTACCTGTGGTCAGGTGCTAGCGCTTGCAGAAGGGGTACAATCTGTATTTCAGACGGTCACAAATCGTCTGCATCTTTTGCAGTTCCGCTGGGAGCTTACATACAACACGGAGAGACGGCCCGAAAAAATGGTTCAAATGGCTCTGAGCACTATGGGACTTAACATCTGAGGTCATCAGTCCCTTAGAACTTAGAATTACTGAAACCTAACTAACCTAAGGACATCACACACACCTATACCCGAGGCAGGATTCGAACCAGCGATCGTAGCGGTCGCGCGGTTCCAGGCTGAAGCACCTAGAACCACTCGGCCACACTGGGCAGCAGAAGGCCTGATGTTGACATTTGTTGATGTGATTGCTTGCCAGAAGTTAGCAAATTTACTCGACACCATCTTCTTGTATTGACGGTTTTCTGTTTTTCTCTTAATAGAAAAGCTAACAAAAAACAGCACAGTCCTGCCTCAAGGATCAGTACTTGGTCCTATTCTAATTAATTTGTATGTGACATGTCAGCTTCAAGTTAAAAAAAAAGACAAAAACAGGTATGCAGATGATACGACGGCTGTCAGAACTAAAAGATCAAGCTTACGACAGTACCCTCTCTACATGTGACGCAGTGCTGCAGTTTCTCTTGTGTGCTCAGCTGCTGAGTATTGCATCCCTGCACTAGCAGACAGTGCACACACAACTAAGACAGACGTACATCTGAGTGAGGTCACGAAGACCATCACTGTCGCTGTCAGAACAGCTCCTATTTCAGTGGTTGCCTGTTCTGTCCAATACCGATTCTCCAGAACTCAGAAACGAAGCTCTCAGTAAGAACTCAGTTGTAAATAACACTTCCCTCGATTCACCAGCTATACTCTTGTAGATCCGCTGGCCTCCATGGTTCGACCATTAAACGTTTCGAATGATACCAAAAACTTCAAAAAACATCTGAAGGAAAGTGGACAGCAGACAACCCACATAATTCAAAACCTGATGACGAAGGCCCTATCGCAAATGGTCGTCACTCGATTGCTTCTGCATGAGACATCGAGCGAGGTGGCGCATTGGTTAGACACTGGACTCGCATTCGGGAGGACGACGGTTCAATCCCGCGTCCGGCCATCATGATTTAGGTTTTCCGTGATTTCCCTAAATCACTCCAGGCAAATGCCGGGATTGTTCCTATGAAAGGGCACGGCCGACTTCCTACCCCTTCGTTGTCTAATCCAATGAGACCGATGACCTCGCTGTCTGGTCTCCTTCCCCAAACAACCCAACCCTCTGCATGAGACAATGACAACATGGCCACATCCTGCAGATGTGGGGTTATTGCAGCATTATTGCGTGTGATTGTGGTGCGTAGTGGCAGACAATAAAACATACTGTGGGCAGCTGCCCATACAAAGCATTTCAAAAAGATCTTTAAGATTTGCATAAGTGGCAGTGAGTACAGCAATCTGTTCGTCAGGTTTAATTATTTACCTAGAAATTTATTGTGTATGTATATGTCCTGCAGTGTCACATGATAGTAATATCTGGTATTGTTCTAATCTCATCCAACATGGACAGTCAGGGTAGTTCAGAAGCCGACTACTTGATTTGTTACTGGTAGGTGCGAACAAACACAAATATTATGGAAATGTGTCAGAAACTCAAATGAGAATGTCTGGAGGGAAGACGACGTTCTTTTTGAGGAACACTACTGAGAATATTTAGAGAACCGGCAGTTGAAGTTGGCTGTAGAACGTATATTTATTGTAAGGACCACGAAGGTAAGTTAGGAGAATTTAGGACTTGTACGGAAGCATTCACACAGTCGCTTTTTCCTCGTTATACACTACTGGCCATTAAAATTGCTACACCAAGAAGAAATGCAGATGATAAACAGGTATTCATTGAACAAATATATTATACTAGAACTGACATGTGATTACATTTTCACGCAATTTGGGCGCATAGATCCTGAGAAACCAGTACTCAGAACAACCACCTCTAGCCGTAATAATGGCCATGATACGCCTGGGCATTGAGTCAACCAGAGCTTGGATGGCGTGTACAGATACAGCTACCCATGCAGCTTCAACACGATACCACTGTTCATCAAGAGTAGTGACTGGCGTATTGTGACGAGCCAGTTGCCCGGCCACCATTGACCACACGTTTTCAATTAGTGAGCGATCTGGAGAATGTGCTGGTCAGGGCAGCAGTCGAACATTTTCTGTATCCATAAACGCCCGTACAGGACCTGCAACATGCGGTCGTGCATTATCCTGCCGAAATGCAGGGATTCACAGGGATCGAATGAAGGGTAGAGCCACGGGTCGTAACACATCTTAAATGTACGTCCACGGTTCAGAGTGACGTCAGTGCGAACAAGAGGTGACCGAGGCGTGTAACGAATGGCACCCCATAACATCACGCCGGGTGATACGCCAGCATGGCGATGACTGATACACGCTTCCAATGTGCGTTCACTGCGATGTCGCCAGATGCGGATGCTACCATCATTATGCTGTAAACAGAACCTGGGTTCATCCGAAAAAATTCCGTTTTGCCATTCGTGCACCCAAGTTCGTCGATGAGTACACCATCGCAGGCGCTCCTGTCTGTTATGCAGCGACAAGGGTAACCGCAGCCGCGGTCTCCGAGCTGATAGTTCATGCTGATGCAAAAGTCGTCTACCTGTTCGTGCATATGGTTGTTGTATTGCAAACGTCCCCATCTGTTGACTCAGGGATCGAGACGTGGCTGCACGATGCGGATAAGATGCCTGTCACCTCGATTGCTAGTGATACGAGGTCGTTGGGATCCAGCACGGCGTTCCGTATTACCCTCCTGAACCCACCGATTCCATATTCCGCTAACAGTCATTGGATCTCGACCAACGCGAGCAGTAATGTCACGATACGATAAACCGCAATCGCGATAGGCTACAATCCGACCTTTTTCAAAGTCGGAAACGTGATGGTACGCATTTCTCCTCCTTACACGAGGCAACACAATAACGTTTCACCAGGAAACGCCGGTCAACTGCTATTTGTGTATGAGAAATCGGTTGGAAACTTTCCTCATGCCAGCACGTTGTAGGTGTCGCCACCGGCGACAACCTTGTGTGAATGCTCTGAAAAGCTAATCATTTGCATATCACATCATCTTCTTCCTGTCTGTTAAATTTCGCGTCTGTAGCACGTCCTCTTCGTGGTGTAGCAGTTTTCATGGCCAGTAGTGTATTTTCGAGTGGGACAGGAAAGGAAGCTACTAGTGATGGTAAAGGGTACCGTCCATCACGCTCCGTGCCGTTCTTCGCGGAATATGTTTGGATATATATATAGGTAGGTTGTGTGTGTAAATACGTAATCAGTGTGTGAAGTAGTTGGACACTAAGAGAGGCATGTTAAGTGATGGAAGCTTATCACCCAAGCGTCCAGAAAAACATTTCTTGTCTGAAAGTAATCAATAGAATACACCTGGTCGCAACACATATAAAAAAGGAGTGCCTAAAACATATAGATTTCACGTACCGAAGATCTGCAATAGAGTATTAGCGAGACAACGCGAATTTTAAATTTAAAAAATAGATTTGTGTTGTCTAATCTGATCAAAACTCTAGAGCAATGTCATGTGTTCTTTGATCTAAAGAATACGTGGCAACAAACAACAATATATAACATCCTGGGGTAGCACCTATATTGCTTTGACATTATCATGTCATTTGAATTAAAGGGACCTTATACCTAACTTTGGATCATTATGACCCCGGAAAGGAATTTGTATTTGCATGAATTTTTTGTACTTGTATTTAAATGCTAGTGCTCGAAATTTGATAATGTTGCTTTTCTGTACGTCGTACATAGCTCATGCCGCAAAAGAAAAAAATAGTTCTCTCTCTTCCGTTATAGTTTAAATTGTTACACTTGTGTCCCTTGGATCTATATCTTTAGAAATTCACAACATGTACAAACATTGGTAGCAAATGACAACTTAACAACCATAAGAGTTCTATGACAAGAGTGACTGGAAATAATTTCAAAAATGTGTAACTCTGAAACAAATGTAACAAAATATGAGCATCTGGGTGCCTTCTGCAGATGTTGTCCATTGAAACAATACATACAGTGAAAACCCTCAAATTACGGGATAAAAATATGATATCCTGCGGTAGTGATACTTATTATGTTTTGAAAATACGAATCTGCACTGGAACGTTACCTGCCTTAAACAAGCTCGAAAAATCAGGGCACCCAGTTTGTCATGGGTATGGCACATGAGCCAAAAAGACGAAATGGCACATCCTATGCAATGGGTCAAGGACTTCTTAATGAACTGCGAAAACCCTTAGTTACTCTTTGTATCGAAGCAAGGGGAAAAGGTGCCACGAAGTGAATAATCAGCAGCCATTGTTACAAGAATACGAACTGGAAATTCTTCAACACCAAGCACCAGTGGTGGAAACTAAAATCTCAAACAAGCTGTATTCAAATTCTGGTCAACTTGTCACAACAAAACCCCTATGCAAAGCTCAAATTATAATACTCAAGTCTGTGAAGTTCACATTGCATACCACTGCCTAAATTATGGAATGTAATAAGTTGTCTCCACTGGTTTGTAGCTGAAGCAGCTAAGCATATAGAAAGTATAGCAACTTCAGTTTTCCCTGTCATCAGCGATTTCTAATAATTGCACGAACATTCATTTTTACGTCACTGATATGTTTGTTAGCTTTCAATTCCGCGATTTTTGTTTTACGACACATAATGTCATAACAATTTTTGATACCAAAAGTTGAAAATTTGCAATTTAATGTTATTTTAATTTTTAATACAAGTTTGTTGACATTTCCTATCTTATTCATTTTGGGCTTACAAGGGAACAATCGCCGGTGTAAATAAACGATCTTGATGAAATTTAGCAGGAATGCGGAGGTGTCAAAATAATGCAATACGTATATTTTCGTATTCAGCCAATTTTAGCAGGTAAAACAAATTCCAAAATATGATTTGGCGTATTAAGGTTAGAGGGAATATCTTCGAAACCATAATATACAAAAAATGTTTTCTATAAAAGATGAAATGTAACGAACGTTCTTGAAAACTGTACAATCAACATTTGTAATACTTTGAAATATTGCGAAATACCCCGTCATCATTAATTAATGTTGAAGAAGGAAAACATCTGTTACAACTTAAATTAAAGAAGCTTTCACGCCACATCCAACCATGTGTAAGAAATCTGGTTCTAAAGCACCGTTTTTGAAAAGTGCTGTTGGAGCATTTCAACGTACCTAATTAACTAGCTAAACGTTCATCATTATTCCACTTATTTATTTCACTTATTTTTATTTTATGCTTTTAATTTTTATTTTATCTATTAAATCCATGTTTTCTTGTTGTTTAGTTAACCCTCTCACACATGTTTATTTTGTTAATTTAAAATAATAAGTAACTCATTATTACGACACGAAATCATTACAATAACGATAATCTGTAAAGAAATAATAACAACATAACATTTCTTCATACAATTTACACAAAATGAATGAATTTTTTTCATGTAAAGCACACGACGAGCAACACAATATCAAACATAATTTAGCAGTATTACAATGAGTGGTGTGGGTGATCCACTAAATATTCTGATTCGTACCACGCATATTTCAGTACACTGGAAAAGTTGGCGAAAGGAATTTTTATGTACTACGTTAGTAACTGCACCTTGATTAAATTATTTTTGAAGTGGAGATTGATGAAAATGTTCCTTGTCCTCAGGTACGGCGCTCAAAATGGCTTTTCTACAATGACCAGCCCCATTTCACAGTTTTAAAGAAACTAATAGAGAGATTGGATCGAGAACTCCAGAATCTGTTTTGAAGCTTCAAATGTTCTTGTGGTGGCACCGAAATCGGCTAAACTGACGTCTCACCATGTTAAAAGATATTTAACAGAAGTTGTCTTTCACAGTGTGGGACAAAACACTGTATTATTGTTAATTCTTGAGGATATTCAGTGAGAAAGAACCGTTTTGAGCATCATATCTGACGACAATGAATTTGTTCTTCTGATGATCCCAAAGGGATCGACGATGGAAGATATTTGTGAGAAGATTTCTCAGACCTAGTTCTGCTGAAACATTATGATGTTAGTCTCCGTTTGAGAATCAATATAATCAAGCTGCAGTTATCAGTACATAATCAACTGTCTTTGTCAACGTTTTCCGATGTACTGAAATATGGCTGGTACAAATCAGTAAATTTAGAGGATCAATTCGAAAAGCGCTTAATTTTGTTTATATTGTGTTGTCCGGCGTGTGTATTAGGTGTAGAAATTTCGTTCATTTTATGTGCCTGGTGTAAAGAAGAGTTATGTTTTAACCATTTCTTCACAGGTTATTATTATTTTAATGAGTTCGTATGTGCTACGATACCATGGCTTAGAAACACCGAAGAAGACCTCCAGATGCTACATATCAAACTCGAAGATGCTTTTGGCACAGTTCTTTTCCGAAAGAAGATAGTGCCAAATGGAATAACCCGAGACGAGCAACCGAAAAGAAGACACGCTGTCCTTTGGGCAGAAGAGCGCAAGCAGCGCCACTCACGGCGAAAGAGGGAAATATGGGCTCAGAAAAAAGCCAGACTCAGTCCTACATGGCCCCAAGGAATAAATAAATAAATAGTGAATTATTTATTATTGTCAATTAACAAAGTGCTCATATGTGATATGACAAATTAAAAAACAAAACAAAACACATATGTAAAACATAAAACAACAATTTAAAGCATAAAACAGAAATAAGTCATATAAATTAGTGGAACAGTAATGAACGTTTATATGTTATAATTCAGTATGTTGAAAATAGTCCAACAGCACATTGTGTATGGCTATTCTCCAAAACCGGTATTTCGGAAACCAGCTTTATTACACATTTTTGGATATGGCATGAAAGCTTCTTAAATTTACGTTGTAACACAAAAGTTTTCATTTTTTCAAAACAATTAATGTTAGTGGGTCATTTTGCAAAGTTTCGTATTATTACAAATGCTCATTATCTACATCTACGTGATAACTCTGCACTTCACAACTAAGCGCCTGCCACAGGGTTTATCTAACAGCCTGTAAGCTACTTCTCTACCGTTTCACTCTCGAACAGTGTGCAGGAAAAACGAACACTTAAATGTTTCCGTGCAGGCTCTGATTTATCTTATTTTATTACAATGATAATTTCTCCCTAAAATTTTCATACTCTGAGGAAAAAGTTGGTGACTGAAATTTCACGAGAAGGTCCGCCGTCAGCGAAAAACGCCCTTGTTCGTCTTCATTTGATTTGATCTGATCTGCGCAGGGAGACAAAAACAACAGTGGTCTTCGCCTACTGCCTGCACCAAAACTGAGGTTATTCTGCGGTGTCTTTCTCTGAAATTGTAATAAAGCCAGCCGGTACCTGCAAAGAGTAGGAAGAGGCCGTTTACTTGTTCATTATTAGATATCATTTTTCGGGGATTGAGGACCCTAATACTCTTCGTCTTTTGGCCTCTAACGCTTCTCATTGGAAGATTAAATGTGGTGTGGTTTCATCCAGCTCACCATATAGTCTACATTTAAGGGCATCTTTCTCTACACCTATCGTGTATAGGAAACCCTTTAAGTTCCCATGGGCGGTCGTTAGTCCTACCATGAGTTTAATCAGTGTCCTGTTCAAGTCCAGGATTGCAGAACTTGTCTGTAAACATGATTTGGCATCAATAGCTTGTTGTTTTTGTACCATAGTCCAATATCTTAGAAAGTAGATTAAGGAAAGGCAAACCTACGTTTCTAGCATTTGTAGACTTAGAGGAATTTCTTGACAGTGTTGACTGGAATACTCTCTTTCAAATTCTGAAGGTGGCAGGAGTAAAATACAGGGAGAGGAAGGCTATTTACAATTTGGACAGAAACCAGAAGGCAGTTACAAGAGTCGGGGGAATGAAAGGGAATCAGTGGTTGGGAAGGGAGTGAGACAGGGGTGTAGCCTATCCCCGATGTTATTCAATCTGTATATTGAGCAAGCAGTAAAGGAAACAAAAGAAAAAATCGGAGTAGGAATTAAAATCCATGGAGAAGAAATAAAAACTTTGAGGTTCGCCGAGACAGCAAAGGACCTGGAAGAGCAGTTGCACGGAATATACAGTGTCTTGAAAGGAGGATATAAGATGAACATCAACAAAAACAAAACGAGGATAATGGAATGTAGTCAAATTAAATCAGGTGAGGCTACAGGAATTAGATTAGGAAATGAGACGCTGAGAGTAGTAAATGAGTTTTGCTATTTAAGGAGTAAAATAACTGATGGTGGTCGAAGTAGAGAGGATATAAACTGTAGACTGACAATGGCAAGGAAAGCGTTTCTGAAGAAAAGAAATTTGTTAACACTGAGTATAGATTTAAGTGTCAGGAAGCCGTTTCTGAAAGTATTTGTATGGAGTGTAGCCATGTATGGAAGTGAAACGTGGACGATAAATAATTTAGACAAGAAGAGAGTAGAAGCTTCGAAATGTGGTGCTACAGAATACTGCTGAAGATTAGATGGGTAGATCACATAACTAATGAGAAGGTATTGAACAGAATTGGAGAGAAGAGGAGTTTGTGGCACAACTTGACTATAAGATGGGATCGGTTGGTAGGGCATATTCCGAGGCATCAAGGGATCACCAATTTGGTATTAGAGGGCAGCGTGGAGGGTAAAAATCGTAGAGGGAGACCAAGAGATGAATACACTAAACAGATTCAGAAGGATGTAGGTTGCAGTAGGTAGTGGGAGATGAAGAAGCTTGCACAGGATAGAATAGCATGGAGAACTGAATCAAACCAGTCTCTGGACTGAAGACCACAACAACAACAGTCCAATATTGTACGTGCTACATATTGATTCCGCTGCGCAGCTTTGATTTTATCGTCGCCTTGGTGATTGTCAGGACAGGTTCGTCCAATAAATGAAGTCGTCGCACCTAACCTAGCCAGCTTAACAGCTTGTTCATTGCCATTAATTCCTGGGTGACGAGGGACCCAGAGGAGGTTTACCCTGTTGCTTTTCCCTAGTCTCACAAGGGCATCATGGCATTCTGCTACGATCTTCGATCTCGTTACAGGGGCTAGTTTTGTCTTCCTTCAGTCTGTCTTCTACGATAAACCGTAGGGTCGGTATTGCCTCACGTGTTCCTTCCCAAACGTCGGCTTCTACCACTTTTTGTATTCTCCTGTAAATAATCCGTGTCGGTATTTTGTAATCACGAATGTCATACTGATAGTTTGAGTAATATTCACACCATAAAAGTAGAAGGAACACCAGAAATACGCTCCTGGAAATGGAAAAAAGAACACATTGACACCGGTGTGTCAGACCCACCATACTTGCTTCGGACACTGCGAGAGGGCTGTACAAGCAATGATCACTCGCACGGCACAGCGGACACACCAGGAACCGCGGCGAATGGCGCTAGCTGCGCAGCATTTGTGCACCGCCGCCGTCAGTGTCAGCCAGTTTGCCGTGGCATACGGAGCTCCATCGCAGTCTTTAACACTGGTAGCATGCCGCGACAGCGTGGACGTGAACCGTATGTGCAGTTGACGGACTTTGAGCGAGGGCGTATAGTAGGCATGCGGGAGGCCGGGTGGACGTACCGCCGAATTGCTCAACACGTGGGGCGTGAGGTCTCCACAGTACATCGATGTTGTCCCCAGTGGTCGGCGGAAGGTGCACGTGCCCGTCGACCTGGGACCGGACCGCAGCGACGCACGGATGCACGCCAAGACCGTAGGATCCTACGCAGTGCCGTAGGGGACCGCACCGCCACTTCCCAGCAAATTAGGGACACTGTTGCTCCTGGGGTATCGGCGAGGACCATTCGCAACCGTCTCCATGAAGCTGGGCTACGGTCCCGCACACCGTTAGGCCGTCTTCCGCTCACGCCCCAACATCGTGCAGCCCGCCTCCAGTGGTGTCGCGACAGGCGTGAATGGAGGGACGAATGGAGACGTGTCGTCTTCAGCGATGAGAGTCGCTTCTGCCTTGGTGTCAATGATGGTCGTATGCGTGTTTGGCGCCGTGCAGGTGAGCGCCAGAATCAGGACTGCATACGACCGAGGCACACAGGGCCAACACCCGGCATCATGGTGTGGGGAGCGATCTCCTACACTGGCCGTACACCACTGGTGATCGTCGAGGGGACACTGAATAGTGCACGGTACATCCAAACCGTCATCGAACCCATCGTTCTACCATTCCTAGACCGGAAAGGGAACTTGCTGTTCCAACAGGACAATGCACGTCCGCATGTATCCCGTGCCACCCAACGTGCTCTAGAAGGTGTAAGTCAACTACCCTGGCCAGCAAGATCTCCGGATCTGTCCCCCATTGAGCATGTTTGGGACTGGATGAAGTGTCGTCTCACGCGGTCTGCACGTCCAGCACGAACGCTGGTCCAACTGAGGCGCCAGGTGGAAATGGCATGGCAAGCCGTTCCACAGGACTACATCCAGCATCTCTACGATCGTCTCCATGGGAGAATAGCAGCCTGTATTGCTGTGAAAGGTGGATATACACTGTACTAGTGCCGACATTGTGCATGCTCTGTTGCGTGTGTCTATGTGCCAGGAATGTGTCAATAAAGTTTCCCCTTCCTGGGACAATGAATTCACGGTGTTCTTATTTCAATTTCCAGGAGTGTATTTTCAGATCTAAAGTGTTAAATTTAGAAGGTTTCCAAACCAAAGGCAGTAGGAGTGTACATGGGAAGTACTCTGAAGTAAGAAAACAGACGAAGCTGGAAAGGAAGGCAACACGCAGAGTATTAGATTAAGATCTAAAACCAGAGAACGATAAGCCAACGTTAACGAAGCCAAGTTTCGAGAGAAGTTCTGTAATCCTGGGCTTGGACAGGAGACAGATTAAATTAATGATAGGAGTGATTACTGGTCACGAGAATCTTAAGAAACACATACACTCAATGGATATAAAGCAAGAAGCCTCTGAGTGTAGACTATGTGGTAAGGTGGATGAAACCATACCACATTTAATCTTCCAATGCGAAGCCTTTGGGCCAGAAGGCACGGAATACTGGGGTCATGAGTTCCTTGAAGAAATTAATCTAATAGTGAACTAGTAAAAGAGTCTCCTACTACTCTTTAAAGGTACCAGCTGGCTTTACTAGAATTTCACGGAGAGAAACCGCATAACGAATTCAATTTCGGTGCGGGTAACAGTAAATTAAGACCACTGTTGTTTTGTCTCCTGCATAAATCAGTCATGAAATGAGAAAGAGGAGAAAATTGAAAGAATACTGGAGAAAAAGAAAGGAGCAAATGAGAACGAACTGCAATCGTCAAAAACGAAAGGCAAAAATCGGCCAGATGTGATTAGGATTCGCGCCCTGAGGGTTCCGTGCAAACTTAATTATTTATGCAGACAGTTCAGCCATCCCGCGAATCGAAAATCTCGACTATTTTTGCCTATTATCAGTATTGATGCTGGCAAAATATCTATCCCGCGAATTCCAAGACTTTCGAGAATGTAAGTTTGAAAAGAAACATTTTTTGCGTGTGGTATAAGTACAAATTGGCGATTTTCGGATTGTTTCCTTTATTTGTACTGTGAAACCTTGCTTCGCGCTAATTTCATGGTTCTAGGTCTATGTGAAGGACACGATGGTTTTGATAAGTGAGTTTGCGACTGACAAATTATGTGACAGTTAGGGCCGTATCTTTTGATTGAAGTGACTTAGAATTACAGCGCTGAGGGATTACAGACCTTAATACATGACATAAAATTCGACTTGATGCGTGTACTCGTTACTGCAAAGAAAATAAATAAATAAATAAATAAATAAATAAATAAATAAATAAAAATAAAATTAAAAAAAGAGAGAAAGGGTTAACATATGACAAAAACATTGTTGTGTGATATAATAACAAATTCACACTTTTTGAATTTTTCCTTTATCTGTACTGTGAAACCTTGCTTCTTGTCAGATTTTATGGTTCTAGGGGAACGAGAAGTACCCTAGAAGTTTTTATGAGTAAGTTCGCAAATATAAAAATTTCTAATATAAATGGTCGCATCTTTCGACTGCATTGACTTGGAAGCCGGAATTTTCTTCACTGTCAAGGGACCGTAGACCTTAGTATGTAACATAAGTATGAACTTGACACGTCTAACCCTTCATGCGAAAAAAGGGTTTTTAACAGACAGACAGGTAGGCAGACTTTATTTTTGTCATTACCGTTATTTCATCCCCCTCACCGCATATGGGTGGCGGGGGAGGGTGCTGTCAGCAGATACAATTTGCTGCTCTTCAGCCTCATGAAAGTAAGAATTTTAAGAACATAGTACAAAAACTGGACATGGTGACTGACAAAAATAGCAGATCGTCAGTTGCATAAGTTGAGATATGAAAGGCCGATTTGTTGATTAATTAAAGTATAGACACAGATGAAGCGAAAATGAATGTTGCGTACGAATGAATAAAAATAAAGAGACAGTTGAATTTATTTTATTTAATCGTATGGCTAGGGCCGCCCGTCGGGCAGACCGTTCGCCGGGTGCCGGTCTTTCAGTCTGACGCCACTTCGGCGACCTGCAGTCCATGAGGATGATAGTATGATGATGAGGACAGCACAACTCCCAGTCCCTGGGCGGAGAAAATTCCCCGACCCAGCCGGGAATCGAACCCGGGCCCAAAAGATTGACAATCCGTCACGCTGACCATTTTTTTCTCTCATTTTGTTCGTTGTTGATCATTGTGTTTGGTCTTTGCGGACGTCACATGACATCCATTCAAGTTCGTTTTGTTGAACCTTTCACTCTTTTTTTTTTTTAATTATTACAGAGGCCAACCAGCCCTCTGACCGAAACCATTCAGCTACCAGGGGCGGACAACAGTTGCAGAAGGTAAAACGTAAAAGAGCAATGTGCTGATTGATTAACGTCGATACATGGGTGAAGTGATGAGTGGATGTAGACTGCCAGGGATAACCGTATCACGTAGCATTTAAAGGTTGTGCGGAGGAGGGTGTTTGCGTGGGAATGAAAAGGGATGCGGTTCCGAACCACGACTTAGGGAGTGGGTGGAGGGAAGTGGAGGGGAGGCAAGCTCTAACAAGGGAAGGGTGGTAGGCATCTTCTTGATCTGGTAGGAGGGGTATATATCGCGGCGGAGTCCATTATCGCGTAAGGGAAGGCAATTAGTTTCGTTGTGAGAGGACGTGGGGGTGTGGAGCTGACGTGTTGGGGAAATGTGGTGGTTGAGGCACGGCCGAGTACCAGGATCAGTGAGCAGGGGAAAAACAAGGGGTGGAAAGTGACGAGGTTACAGCTAACATAGGATATTTACATCTACATTTATACTGCGCAAGCCACCCAACGGTGTGTGGCGGAGGGCACTTTACGTGCCACTGTCATTACCTCCCTGTCCTGTTCCAGTAGCGTATGGTTCGCGGGAAGAACGACTGTCTGAAAGCCTCCGTGTGCACTCGAATCTATCTAATTTTACATATGTGATCTCCTCGGGAGGTATAAGTAGGGGGAAACAATATATTCGATACCTCATCCAGAAACGCACCCCCTCTCGAAACCTGGATAGCAAGCTACACCGCGATGCAGATCGCCTCTCTTGCAGAGTCTGCCACTTGAGTTTGCTAAACATCTCCGTAACGCTGTCACGCTTACCAAATAACCCTGTGATGAAACGCGCCGCTCTTCTTTGGATCTTCTCTATCTCGCACGGATCCCACACTGATGAGCAATACTCAAGTATAGGCCGAACGAGTGTTTTGTAAGCCACCCGATCTGGTGCGGATCCCACACTGATGAGCAATACTCAAGTACTGGTCGAACGAGTGTTTTGTAAGCCACCTCCTTTGTTGATGGACTACATTTTCTAAGGACTCTCCCAATGAATCTCAACCTGGTACCCGCCTTACCAACAATTAATTTTATATGATCATTCCACTTCAAATCGTTCCGCACGCATACTCTCAGATATTTTACAGAAGTAACTGCTACCAGTGTTTGTTCCGCCATCATATAATCATACAATAAAGGATCCTTCTTTCTATGTATTCGCAATACATTACATTTGTCTATGTTGAGGGTCAGTTGCCACTCCCTGCACCAAGTGCCTATCCGCTGCAGATCTTCCTGCATTTCGCTACAATTTTCTAATGCTGCAACTTCTCCGTATATTACAGCATCATCCGCGAAAAGCCGCACGGAACTTCCGACACTATCTACTAAGTCATTTATATATATTGTGAAAAGCAATGGTCCCATAACACTCCCCTGTGGCACGCCAGAGGTTACTTTAACGTCTGTAGACGTCTCTCCATTGATAACAACATGCTGTGTTCTGTTTGCTAAAAACTCTTCAATCCAGTCACACAACTGGTCCGTAGGCTCTTAGTTTGTTTATCAGGCGACAGTGAGGAACTGTATTGAACGCCTTCCGGAAGTCAAGGAAAATGGCATCTACCTGGGAGCCTGTATCTGATATTTTCTGGGTCTCATGAACAAATAAAGCGAATTGGGTCTCACACGATCGCTGTTTCCGGCATCCATGTTGATTCCTGCAGAGTATATTCTGGGTTGCAAGCTTCTTCATCTCCCAGTACCTACTACAACCTACATCCTTCTGAATTTGCTTATTTATCTCTTGGTGTCCCTCTACGATTTTTCCCCTCCACGCTGCCCCCCAATCCTAAATTTGTGATCCCTTGATGCCTCAGAACATGTCCTACCAACCGATCCCTTCTTCTGGTCAATTTGTGCCACAAACTCCTCTGCTCCCCAATTCTATTCAATACCTCCTCATTATTTGTGTATCTACCCATCTAATCTTCAGCATTCTTCTGTAGCACCACATTTCGAAAGCTTATATTCTCTTCTTGTCCAAACTATTTATCGTCCATGTTTCACTTCCATACATGGCTACACTCCATATAAATGCTTTCAGAAACGACTTCCTGACACTTAAATCTATACTCGATGTTAACAAATTTCTTTTCTTCAGAAACGCTTTCCTTTCCATTGCCAGTCTACATTTTATATCCTCTCTACTTCGACCATCATCAGTTATTTTGCTCCCCAAATAGCAAAACTCCTTTACTACTTTAAGTGTCTCATTTCCTAATCTAATTCCCTCAGCATCACCTGACTTAATTCCATTATCCTCGTTTTGCTTTTGTTGATGTTCATCTTATATCCTCCTTTCAAGACACTGTCCATTCCGTTCAACTGCTCTTCCAAGTCCTTTGCTGTCTCTGACAGAATTACAGTGTCATCGGCGAACCTCAAAGTTCTTATTTCTTCTCCATGGATTTTAATACCTACTCCGAATTTTTCTTTTGTTTCCTTTACTGATTGCTCAATATACTGATTGAATAACAACGGGGAGACGCTATAACCCTGTCTAATTCCCTTCCCAACCACTGCTTCCCTTTCATGGCCCTCGACTCTTATAACTGCCATTTGGTTTCTGTACAAGTTGTAAATAGCCTTTCGCTCCCTGTATTTTACCCCTGCCACCTTTAGTATTTCAAAGAGAGTATTCCAGTCAACATTGTCAAAAGCTTTCTCTAAGTCTATAAATGCTAGAAACGTAGGTTTGCTTTTCGTTAATCTTTCTTCTAAGATAAGTCGTAAGGTCAGTATTGCCTCACGTGTTGTAGCATTTCTACGGAATCCAAACTGATCTTCCCCGAGGTCGGCTTCTACCAGTTTTTCCATTCGTCTGTAAAGAATTTTTTGCAGCTGTGACTTATTAAACTGATAGTTTGGTAATTTTCACATCTATCAACACCTGCTTTCTTTGGGATTGGAATTATTTTATTCTTCTTGAAGTCTGAGGGTATTTCGCCTGTCTCATACATCTTGCTCACCATATGGTAGAGTTTTGGCAGGACTCTCCCAAGGCCGTCAGTAGTTCTAATGGAATGTTGTCTACTCCCGGGGACTTGTTTCGACTCAGGTATTTCAGTGCTCTGTCAAACTCTTCACGCAGTATGGTATCTCCCATTTCATCTCCATCTACATCCTCTTCCATTTCCATAATATGCGGGTGGGGAAAGGTAAATGGATCCGAAAGGCTAGAGGTAGTGCATGGCATCCGGGATCTTTAGGGAGTGATGAAACGAGGGAGGAGCGGAAGTCCATTCCATATTTCCATACCAGAGCATGGTTACAGATAACAAAGTGGTCCGATAAGAGTTTAGTTTTCATCGACTGAGGTAAGAACCCTAAAAAGGAAGCAAAATAACATTTCAGTACCAGCAAGCGAGCTGTAACGTGACAACCTGGATCTGCAGCCTAGTCTGATTCTATGTTTTTAAATAACTACTGCCGATAACACGGTTGTGAACCAGAACTAGAGAGCCTGTATACAGAGAGAGTGGCCATAGGTGTAGTTGCCCGTGGTTGGTTGATTAGCTTTGGCGCCATTTTTCTGCCAAACGTCTCTCGCGCTTCCCATGTTCGCCGTGGTTTTGAGTTGAAT
This sequence comes from Schistocerca cancellata, assembly GCF_023864275.1. Classification (NCBI taxonomy): domain Eukaryota; kingdom Metazoa; phylum Arthropoda; class Insecta; order Orthoptera; family Acrididae; genus Schistocerca; species Schistocerca cancellata. The sequence goes on along the minus strand of NC_064635.1, from coordinate 73,570,482 downwards.
TGAAGTTCAGAGGACTTTTGGAAACGATTAAAAGGTATCTGAATTATTGAGAGATTTGTTATGCGTTGTGCATGCGTGTTCGATTTAGTTGTATATTGTTTTTAGTGCGTAATTAGCTTTTGCGATCTTAAATACGAGTTGAAATAATGAAGCGTCTTGTGATGAAGTCGGTAGGCCTATATGTTTGAAGTAAACACATTAGTAATTGTACAGTATTGTTTTTGACATCTGTAATTCGTTCTGCAGACGTTCGTAAACGATGCCGGGTTGTGCTGCATTTGGTTGTTCCAATAGAGGGGAAGGTGGATTTCGCAAGTTAGCATTTCCACGCAATGAAGAAAGACGAAAGCAGTGGGCAGTTTTTTTAAAATATTTTTAGTCACGCAAAACTGGTAGGCCTATTACAATTTACTGCATTTTTAAGTTCTTATTTCTTTAACAGTTCGTGCATACTGGTAGCATCACAAGCTTTTCTGACGCTAATATCTGATAGTCCTTGCTGGAAACGGAAAGTTCCTGTAATTGTTGTGCGATGCTCATTCGACTTTATAGCGTCAAACTTTATTTCGTTCCGGATCAGAACACTAGGCATTATTTTGGTTTCAGTATTATTGCCTAACTGTTCAAATGGTTCAAATGGCTCTGAGCACTGTGGGACTTAACATCTGAGGTCATCACTCCCCTAGAACTTAGAACTACTTAAACCTAACCAACCTAAGGACATCACACACATCCATGCCCTAGGCAGGATTCGAACCTGCGACCGTAGTAGTCGCGCGGTTCCAGACTGTAGCGTCTAGAACCGCTCGGCCGCCTAACTGTTGACGCAGGCAAGTTGTAAGGACGTTTTCCGCAGTTGTCGTGGTTGCTGAAACATTATTCGTAGTAAATAATTGTAGGTACTCTTGAAGACAGTTTTTAATAGGCCTACTTACTGTGGGGTGGAAGGGATACGGTAGTTTTCTTGTTATATTTGGTCGTTATTACAGTAGGCTACATTTAACATTACCTGATTTTTGTAATCTTTTTCGTTTGTTATCTACGAGAGGTATTCAGTAGTCGTAAGCAGTTGTTTACTTGTGACATGCAAAAAGTTTGAAGACGAGTGTGGTGTGCTTACTGTAAGACCTTCGGTACACAAACCATCAGATTATTTGACTTGTCGCTCTAACGAAGTAGGCGAGTGTCAGCAATATGTCTCGTGGTCTTATCGTGGCGTGTTTATCTTCTGCCATTAGGTCAGACGATAGAAATGCCACTTGCACGCTTATAGTAGCAGATTGACGGTGACCAACTTTAAACAGAACTTGATTAATTTTCACACACATTTATTAAAATAATAAGAAGCATAAACATTACGTAACTTGATTCTGGATGCTATTTACAATTGACAATCTGAAGTTCCTTTGGTCTTGATACGTTAATCTTACTCTCACATATCTCTGATACTTGACAAAGTGTCTATACATTTATCTTCGTGGCTATGTACAGGAATATGATAATCTTGTTAGTGCAGACTGAAACTTGACTATAGACTGGTACAGACTAATGCAGACTGCTACATACTGGTGCAGACAACTGCAGACTGACTAATCGGAGGTCTGTACACTCGTTATAATACCTCGCGCGTTCAGGTATCACTGCGCGAGTATGATCCGCGAGGAGAAAAGGTTCTACGTTAGCAGCAATCTCATTGGCTGCGTTACATATTAATACGCGGATCGGCGGAAGCAGAATTTGGTCCGCCTCTCTGGCAGCGCCATCTCGTAGTGCGGAGACGGACGAGCGCTGCGCCTGCGCTATTGTGCTTAGCGAGGCGCGCTCTAGTGGGAAAGTTGTGTACGCGCTGACTACACGGAACTATGTACACAACAACGTGACAAGAAGTACTAATACGTCCCACACTTTTTGCATGTGACAAGTAAAGAACTGCTTACGACTTTCATTGATCTGACGTAATATAGGTACATTAAATCTTTAGCGTTATGCACTTCCGATACAAAACACATGCTATACACTATTTTTTTATTTGAGTTACTTTCATTGCAATATGTCTAGTAAACGAACTTTAAAGGAGATAAATGCAAGTAACGAATAATTTTTACAGCCTCTGTATCAAATTTTCCTGTGTTGTACGTAGTAGGCTACTATGAGTACATTATAGCTGTGAAGAAAGGCATTTAACGAATGATTTCGCCATATTGTCTTGTGCTTTTGATTCGGTGAGTGTGTACTCCACTACTCCACTACTGGCCATTCAAAAGTCCCGCCCGCAGTTTGACAGAAAAATGGCCGCCGTATCGTCCGGTTGGCCACTCTCTCCCTACACAGGCTCTCTAACCAGAACCTGTTTGTGCCGCCAGCTACGAGCAGCGCATGAAGCGGCTGTCGGCCATCTACCGGGACCGGCCGCAGACAGCGCTGGAGACGGCGGTCTGGTGGACGGAGTACGCCCTGAGGCACCAGGGGGCGCCCCACCTGCGCTGCGCCTCGCTGGACCTCCACTGGTTCCAGCGCTGGCTGCTCGACGTCGCCGCACTCGTCCTGCTGGCCGCCGCTGCCGCGTCCTCAGCTCTGTACCTCCTCCTCAGGAAGGTCCTCTCGGCGCTGTTCCAGGACGGCGGCAAACTCAAGAGGTCGTGACACAGCAGTCCAGCTACGGCTGCTGGCGACCCTGACAGTACAAACAAACTTCTACCACTCTTCCACAGTCTACACCCTCATTCCACTCTTGTGAAAATCTTCGTTGTTTTGTACCTCTGTTATCACCACTGAGTTGCAAAACCAAATCACTCTTTATTTGTTGCTGTTGCGGAAATAAAAGACGATACTGTTCGTAACACTGCACTGGAGTTGCTTCTTAATTTCTTCACTTCAAGTGATGAGTCTTGGCATATACCACAATCCCCTATGTTTCGCTCCTGTATGTATCTTGAGGATCGGACTCTACAGCGTGCACACAGGCGTTTAAGCAATTAGTCTCCTGCGTTCCATTCGCGAATGGAACGCAATGATGTCCTAATAACTCAAGTAACTTACCATTACATAGGTGAAAATGTCTATATATGTGGTGACTGTCCACGTGAATAAATTATACACCGTAATTTACACTCATTCTTATGTCTACTTTGATTTGACGTCCATATTGCAATTATAGTAAACTGCCACTGTCTAATTCATAGTGATTACATGACATATAGTAATTATATATATATATATATATATATATATATATATATATATATATATATATATATATAAGAAATGTGCACTACTGGCCATTGAAATTGCTACACCACGAAGGTGACGTGCTACAAGCGCGAAATTTAACTCACAGGAAGAAGATGCTGTGATATGCAAATGATTAGCTTTTCAGAGCATTCACACAAGGTTGGCGCCGGTGGCGACACCTGCAGTGTGCTAACATGAGGAAAGTTTCCAATCGATTTCTCATACACAAACAGCAGTTGACCGGCGTTGCCTGGTGAAATGTTGTTGTGATGTCTCGCGTAAGGAGGAGAAATGCGTACCATCACGCATCCGACTGCATCACAGACAGGAGCGCCTGCGATGGTGTACTCAACGACGAACCTTGGTGCACGAATGGCAAACAGTCATTTTTTCGGATGAATCCAGTTTTTGTTTACAGAATCATGATAGTCGCATCCGTGTTTGGCGACATCGCGGTGAACGCACATTGGAAGTGTGTATTCGTCGTCCCCATACTGGCGTATAACCCGTCGTGATGGTGCCATTGGTTACACGTCTCCGTCACCTCTTGTTCGCATTGACGCAACTTTGGACAGTTGACGTTACATTTCAGATGTGTTACGACCCGTGGCTCTACCTGGCCGCCGGCCGCGGTGGCCGTGCGGTTCTAGGCGCTTCAGTCCGGAACCGCGGGACTGCTACGGTCGCAGGTTCGAATCCTGCCTCAGGCATGGATGTGTGTGATGTCCTTAGGTTAGTTAGGTTTAAGTAGTTCTAAGTTCTAGGGGACTGATGACCTCAGATGTTAAGTCCCATAGTGCTCAGAGCCATTTTTTCTACCTGGCCCTACCCTTTATTCGAACCCTGCGAAACCCTACATTTCAGCAGAATAATGCACGACCGCATTTTCCAGGTCCTGTACAGGCCTTTCTGGATACAGAAAATGTTCGGCTGCTGCCCTGGTCAGCGCATTCTCCAGATCTCTCACAAAATGAAAACGTCTGGTCAATGGTGGCCGAGCAACTGGCTCGTCACAATTCGCCAGTCACTATTCTTGATGAACTGTGGTATGGTGTTGAAGCTGCATGGGCAGCTGTACCTGCACACGCCATCCAAGCTCTGTTTGACACAATGCCCAGGCGTATCAAGCCCGTATTACGGCCTTTCTGGATGTATGCACCCAAACTGAGTGGAAATGTAATTACATGTCAGTTCTAGTATAATATATTTGTCCATTGAATACCCGTTTATCATGCATTTCTTCTTGGTGTAGCAATTTTAATGGTCAGTAGTATATTTCGACAAGCATTTGACAGTTCATTGACTATAAAGTAGGATTTGACATTTATTTGGCAGTTCGTTTACTAAGATTCCAACGGCCTTGCCGCAGTGGTAACACCGGTTCCCGTCGGATCACCAAAGCTAAGCGCCGTCGGGCTCGTCTAGCACTTGGATGCGTGACCATCAGGTCTGCCGAGCGCTGTTGACAAGTGGGGTGCACTCTGCCCTTGTGAGGCAAACTGAGGGGCTACTTGACTGAGAAGTAACGACTCCGATCTCGGAAACTGACATACGGCGGGGAGAGCGGTGTGCTGACCACATGCCCCTCCATATTCGAATCCAGTGACGCCTATGGTCTGAGGATGACACGGCGACCGGTCGGTACCGTTGGGCCTTCATGGCCTGTTCGGGCGGAGTTTAGTTTAGTTTTACTAAGATGCTCTAAGATCATGAGGTGCAACTCGTTAAAGAAGCATAATGTTATATTTAACTAACAGGATTTTGGTATGGATTATATCTTTGGCCTGAGTATGTGTTGTTTCCAGTGATCTCTATAGTATCTGCATGTCGAACTGCAGCTTCCTGAACGTGCCGGCCAAAGATGATGGTATTTCGTTTCTTGCCTAATTAGAACATAATAAGTCTCGAAACGTATTCCATACGTTTATAATTACTATATGTCACGTAATCACTACGAATTAGACAGTGGCAATTTAGTATAGATGCAATATGGGCGTCAAATCAAACTAGAGGCAATTACAATGTATAATTATTCGCATGAACAACCACCACATATGTAGATAGCCTCACCTATGTTGTAATCGAAGGTTACTTGGGAACAGCGGCAAAGCCGAAGCAGCTGTAATCAAGAATAGTAACTTAATGCAGCTACGAACTTTCAGCATTCTGGAATAATTACAGATCAGCAACTTCTATTAATCAGTACAACGAAAAACGAGCCAAAGTTGTAAATTTCACTTTCTTTGTTTACTAGATGACTAGTTTCGGGCGGGGACCCGTTTTCAAATCATCGTTACAGACATTTTGACGATATGTTACGAGGATTTTAAAATAGGTCTCGGCCCGAAACTAGTCGTCTAGTAAACAAAGAAAGTGAAATTTACAAGTTTGGCTGGTTTTTTGTTGTACTTATTGTAGTTATTCTGTATCTAGCATATTCAAAATGTCCTAACGACTGTTACACTGGGAAATACCCTCTTCCATGCTCTTCACAGTCATCTACAGAGTGTGAAAGTAGATGCAGAAGACGCGGTAATAAGGTTCATGGGTGGTGAAAGCCGAATTTGCGCTGATGTGTGATTCTGTGGCGCAATGGAGAAGAGTTGCCAATGATTTTTCTCTGAAGAGTAAGTTGCTCAAATTTTTTTAACACAGAGGTTTACATTAAGTAAATTAGTTTTCGAAGATGAAATTTGTTTGTTTTTCTTTCCACGAAAAACTTTTTTTTCTTACATGAAGAAGTTATTTGTTTTTCATCGAGAAGACCCTCGTCTCATACCATGATGAGATTTTGGTTTTTGGAAGAGTTACGTAAGCATTCAAGCAGTCTGGTAGACGCTGCAGGATAAGTTCCGGCAGTAAAATATCATCACAAGCAAGAAGATTGAGCTTATTGAAGCTTTTTTTTTTTTTTTTTTTTTTGTGGAACGTCTAATGCGGAGCTACAGGGATGGAAGGGAACTCTTCAAAACCTTTTTTCAAGACTATTATTCCGAAAGTCTTGGGTAAGATTGTCGTCCAGGGATTTTAATACTCGCTTTTCAAGTCTTTCACCTTTCATAAAATTTGTTACTGTGCGAAGTGGTGAACGGCACAGTGGTTTTGCTTCGACATTAAACCGCAGATGAACATGATAGATACAACACTCTACATAAGTAACACTACAAACTGACACAGAAATATCGATACAGATACAAAAATAGGTCGAAAATAGATTGTTTTATTTAACTACTTTATGTGTATCGTTTATTGATAATAGACACATGAAATATAGCTGATACGAAAGTAAACTGTATACAAAATTAGTATAAATCCTGCCATGTGTAATTTACGAGGTTATTTGTGGGCTGAAAATGAAATCCATGTTTAGTGCCAAAAATGAAAAAGCTCAGTTTAATGTCAAAATGCGGTCTATGTGCCTCTGTTGAAACCTGGCATGTTTAGTGCCAAAAATGAAAAAGCTCAGTTTGATACGTTTGAAAATTGTATTATTTATTTTCAGTTCACATAATATATCTCCGTTGCGTTCGCAAGGGCTGGGTCGTTGGCTGCGGGTATAGCTGGCCACGCGGAATAGAAATGGATCTTATGTGACTGCCAAGCGTCGTGCTGTCTTCAATCGATGGGCTTCACAGTCGCGTTGGAGTTGGTGGACTCCAGGGGCGTTGACTGCTAGAGTGTATTTGTGTACATCTACATCTACATCTACATTTATACTCCGCAAGCCACCCAACGGTGTGTGGCGGAGGGCACTTGACGTGCGACTGTCATTACCTCCCTTTCCTGTTCCAGTCGCGTATGGTTCGCGGGAAAAACGACTGTCTGAAAGCCTCCGTGCACGCTCTAATCTCTCTAATTTTACATTCGTGATCTCCTCGGGAGGTATAAGTAGGGGGAAGCAATATTCGATACCTCATCCAGAAACGCACCCTCTCGAAACCTGGCGAGCAAGCTACACCGCGATGCAGAGCGCCTCTCTTGCAATCTGCCACTTAAGTTTGTTAAACATCTCCGTAACGCTATCACGGTTACCAAATAACCCTGTGACGAAACGCGCCGCTCTTCTTTGGATCTTCTCTATCTTCTCCGTCAACCCAATCTGGTGAGCAATACTCAAGTATAGGTCGAACGAGTGTTTTGTAAGCCACCTCCTTTGTTGATGGACTACATTTTCTAAGGACTCTCCCAATGAATCTCAACCTGGTACCCGCCTTACCAACAATTAATTTTATATGATCATTCCACTTCAAATCGTTCCGCACGCCTACTCTCAGATATTTTACACAAGTAACTGCTACCAGTGTTTGTTCCGCTATCATATAATCATACAATAAAGGATCCTTCTTTCTATGTATTCGCAATACATTACATTTGTCTATGTTAAGGGTCAGTTGCCACTCCCTGCACCAAGTGCCTATCCGCTGCAGATCTTCCTGCATTTCGCTACAATTTTCTAATGCTGCAACTTCTCTGTATATTACAGCATCATCCGCGAAAAGCCGCATGGAACTTCAGACACTATCTATTAGGTCATTTATATATATTGTGAAAAGCAATGGTCCCATAACACTCCCCTGTGGCACGCCAGAGGTTACTTTAACGTCTGTAGACGTCTCTCCATTGATAACAACATGCTGTGTTCTGTTTGCTAAAAACTCTTCAATCCAGCCACACAGCTGGTCTGATATTCCGTAGGCTCTTACTTTATCAGGCGACAGTGCGGAACTGTATCGAACGCCTTCCGGAAGTCAAGAAAAATAGCATCTACCTGGGACCCTGTACCTAATATTTTCTGGGTCTCATGAACAAATGAAGCGAGTTGGGTCTCACACGATCGCTGTTTCCGGAATCCACGTTGATTCCTGCATAGTAGATTCTGGGTTTCCAAAAACGACATGATACTCGAGCAAAAACCCGTTCTAAAATTCTACAACAGATCGACGTCAGAGATATAGGTCTATAGTTCTGCGCATCTGCTCGACGACCCTTCTTGAAGACTGGGACTACCTGTGCTCTTTTCCAATCATTTGGAACCTTCCGTTCCTCTAGAGACTTGCGGTACACGGCTGTTAGTAGGGGGGTAAGTTCTTTCGCGTACATGAATGAAGTTATGAAGCTACCTGGAACACGTTCACTGCTCGCCCTAGGTTGGTGAGTCACGTCGCCCATAAACAGCCCTTTTCAGTCTATCCCAGGCATGTTCGATAGGGTTCATGTCTGGAGAACATGCTGGCCACTTTAGTAGCGCGATCTCGTTATCCTGGAGGAAGCTATTCACAAGATGTGCACGATGGGGCGCGAAACGTTGTCCATAAAGATAAATGCCTCGTCAATATGCTGCCGATATGGTTGCATTATCGTCCGGAGAATGGTATTCACATATCGTACAGCCGTTACGGCGCCTTCAATGACCACCAGCGGCGTACGTCGGCCCCACATAATGCCACCACAAAACATCAGGGAACCCCCATCTTGCTGCACTCGCTGGACAGTGTGTCTAAGGCCTGACCGGGTTGCCTCCAAACACGTCTCAGATGATTGGTTGAAAGCATATGCGAAACTCATCGGTGAAGAGCGGTCCATTCGGCATGTTGTTGGCCCCATCTGTACCGCGCTGCATAGTGTCGTGGTTGCAAAATGGACCTCGCCATGGACATCAGGAGCGAAGTTGCGCATCATGCAGCCTATTGAGCACAGTTTGGGTCGTCACACGACGTCCTGTGGCTTCACGAAAAGCATTACTCAACATGGTGGCGATGCTGTCAGGATTCCTCCGAGTCAAAATCCGTAGGCAGCTGTCATCCACTGCAGTAGCAGCCCTTGGGCAGCCTGAGCGAGGCATCTCATCGACAGTTCCTATCTCTCTATATCTCCCCCATGTCCAAACAACATCGCTTTGATTCACTCCGAGACGCCTGACCACTTTCCTTGTTGAGAGCTCTTCCTGGAGCAACAAACAATGCGGTCGCTAGCCGTTTACCTACTTCCTGGTGGAATGACTGGAGCTGATCGGCTGTCGGACCCCCTCCGTCTAATAGGCGCTGCACATGCATGCTTGTTTACGTCTTTAGGGACATCCCTGAACAGCCAAAGGGACTGTGTTGGGTTGGATTGTTTGGGAAAGGAGACCAGACAGCGAGGTCATCGGTCTCATCGGATTAGGGAAGGATGGGGAAGGAAGTCGGCCGTGCCCTTTCAAAGGAACCATTCCGGCATTTGCCTGGAGCGATTTAGGGAAATCACGGAAAACCTAAATCAGGATGGCCGGACGCGGGATTGAACCGCCGTCCTCCCAAAGCGACTGTGTCTGTGATACAATATCCACAGTCAATGTCTATCTTCAGGAGTTCTGGGGACCGGAATGATGCAAAACTTTTCTTGATGTGTGTATTTATTTACGTTTATTTAGGATGTACATGTAGATTAGGCACACATACATACACGATTACTGATGTTCGTACAGATTGTGCACATATACAGACATATTCATACAAAATTAATGTTTCAGTTACATTTCTCCACAGTATATACCTACTGACAGAAAACTAACTATACTTCAAACTTTTTTGAAAAATCAAGATCGTTGCAATAAAGAAAATGTTACTCCTCCGTCAATTTTAAACATTTTTGGCTCAGACTTTTTTTGGAATACAACGAACAACTCCACGTAAGGATTTGAAAAAAATATTATTTTTTCAAAACTCAAAAATAAAAAAGTACGAAAAAAATTTATTTATCAAATAGGACTTACCCAATGAATTCAGCATGCTGGGATATGTTATGAAACAATTGTTCAGCCTGCTGCAATTTTTTTGAGACCGTGTCGAAATTTCGTCGGTATCTACCTTCAAACGACGGCAAATGGCCGCCCTGTCTACCACAACGACGTGAAGTCTGGCTTTGAATACACCTGTTTCAGACATTTCGTCCTCAGGGTCTGATCATTCCATCTGCAGCAAATGGTTCAAGTGGCTCTGAGCGCTATGGGACTTAACTTCTGAGGTCATCAGTCCCCTAGAACTTAGAACTACTTTAACCTAACTAACCTAAGAACATCACACACATCCATGCCAAAGGTAGGATTCGAACCTGCGACCGAAGCGGTCGCGCGGTTCCAGACTGTAGTGCCTAGAACCACGCAGCCACACCGGCCGGCCATCTGCAGCACTTATCCCGACAGAATGACAGTTTCTCTAGTTACAGGTTAACTCTGGTGTCAAACCGTGATGTGCTGCTTGCTGCCTCTTTTAAGACTTCAACTACGAGACTGTAGCCTGTCGGCTGTGGCTGCATTTCACAGCCCCATGATGCCGCTGCCGACTGGCCATAGCCGTGGCCGACAGAAGATGGGACCTCTTGGGCCATCCCCTGGTGAAGCGTCCAGCCGATTAGCTGCAAGCTGCCACCTTCTGCTTGCCGGGTGGACACCTGGGTGCCTCCTCCCAGGCTGGGCTTGTAACTGGGGCTGCCGGTAAATTACACATAACCTGTTATACCTATATTTCCCCAAAAAATATCGGTATACAGGGTGGAGAAAAATCTTAACCCTGGATAGCTGATGCCAGTAGGAACCAAAATTACTAACGTTGTGTAGGTCGACAACGCACAATTTTGAAACTTTGTAAACTTGGCGCCACGAGATCCAATTGCCGCGGGATTTCCCTGTTGCCGGATGCTCTGGACAACGCATGACCTCGAATTTTTTGCCTGCCGGCGATCGCGATGCATTCAAGGCGGCCCGCACGCTCAGTGATAGCGCGCCAGCATTCCACTCTGGGGGCCTGGGGGCGAATCCGCTGGGGCCCCGACACATCACATTGTAGTTTCATCATAAGACGTACCGGGAACAAACCCATCAACAGCTGTTAGTTCGTATACAGAAAGTCTTTTACAGATTATGTCGGCCCTGAAAGGGCCTTTCTTGTAGCTAGGACATTGTTTACTTAAAGCAAGTGCTCGAACTGGCGACCATCTGACGCGACACAAGCTTGGTAACGTCGAATGGTGTATTTCCAAACTCTTTCAAAATTCCTGGCATTGCCCTGATGTGGCTGGCGGCATGTTGAATGTGATCCGCTAATTCATCTTCGTTTCTAGGTGGTTCCCGTCTGGGTGGGTGCACGAGAACCTTGAAGAATCTCCACAGGAAAAGGTCCAGTGGCGTGAGGTTCAAAAATGGCTCTGAGCACTATAGGACTTAACATCTGTGATCATCAGTCCTCTAGAACTTAGAACCTAACTAACCTAAGGACATCACGCACATCCATGCCCGAGGCAGGATTCGAACCTGCGACCGTAGCGGTCAGGCGGTTCCAGACTGAAGCGCCTAGAACCGCACGGCCACAACGGCCGGCTGGCGTGAGGTCTGGTGATCCTGGCGGCCATGTTGTACGACCACCTCTGCCAATTACCCGGCCGTCGAGAGTTCATTTAAATATACAGCTGTTATGTGCGGGCGTCCCATCACGCTGCAACTACATGCGTAGCCATTCGTCCAGCGGAAAATCTTCCAGCAGGCGGGGTAGAGTTTCTTGCAAAAAGTGAAGGTAATTTGCCCCGGTAATTCGAGGAGGAAGATGGACCGCCCAATCAAATGGTCACCCAAATGCCTGCCCAATAGAGATGGGCAAACTGAAACGCGTAACTGTTTCGAAACAAATGAATCAGTGCAATGTAATGTTTCGATACGCTGTTTCGAAACAGTGAAACAGTTTGTGTTTTGTTATCTAATAAACCTACACATTTTATCATCTTGAATGTCTACTGTATAAGTTTGTCCATATAAACACAAATGAGGTGCGAGAGCGCTAATCATATCGCAGAAAGTATGAAACTATCACTTAGGCGTCTTGGCAGTTTCGTATTTCCTGCAGCAAATGCGCTGGTTTCGTGTCGTGTGACTTTCATACTTTTCAATTGGCTGAGGACAGCCATAGCCTAAGACAGAAGAACCATCACGAACGGAACTGGAGGTGGGAGCAAACTGCAGACACAACGGATATGCTACTGGGATTCCCACTTTCCGTTAGCGTGGGTAATATACCCATCCTGCTAATTTCCATGCACACTAAGGGAATCATTGTGGATAATAGGCACAGTGACTATAGTCTCACAAATAATGCCAAATAATTCGAATAAATAACAAAATATAACAGAAAAAATTTTGTCTTTCAAGGTGTTTCGAACCGTTACTATAAATTCACCATGCTTGCCAGCCCTTCCCGTTCACAATTACACTATCAGTGATATGTTAAACAGATTGCTTGCAATTATACCTACATCAAATTTATGTATATGTCTAATAACTGTCACTCTACGCCTTTTTTTATTCGAAATGTTGTAGGCTTACTTGCGTTTCTTAATATGATTACTGTGCATGAACAGAGAAGCGTATGTTATAAAAAAAGTGTAATTTAACCGAATGATTTTCACCTATTTATTATTTTGAATGTGAATAGTATGCGTTGTTTTATTGTTTGGTTAGTTTTTATAAAGCAGATGTTACGCCATTTCGGCATAGGACAATCAGCTAGAAACGAAGCTTTATTTTCGGATACCTTAAGCTTCATGCTATTGCTTGTCAAAAAGCTTTCGACACTCTTGAAAGTGTTTCACGAAGTGGTATGTTGTGTTTCAGTACCTGTGCCGATCCCGAATCTCTCCCGACACAGAGTGGAATGAAACATCACTGTTTCGATACAATTAGTCCGTTCCAAGCACAGGTGGACTGAAACAGCCTTATTTTGAAACAACGATACAGTTTCTGTGTCTGGCTCGAGATCGAATCTGATCCGGTTATCCGAGACAGGGGCGGAATGAAACACTACTGTTTCGAAACAGTGAACCACAGCCGTTCCGAAACACTGAAACAGTTCCACGTATCGATACACTGTATCGAAACATAGAAACAGTGGCCAAGTCTACTGTCCAAATATGGAGCGAACATGGTTCCTGGTGTCTGTGGACGTACGTGACGTCAGGATTTCCCCCTGCCCAGTAATGAATGTTTCGAGTGTTGTAAAGGCCATCCCGATGGAATGCGCACTAGTCTGTAAACAATACAATGGCGGGGAAGTCGGGGTCTCGTGCAACGCTTTGCAGAAACCGCCGGCATAACCCCAGCCTGTGTTCATAGTCCGCCACAGTATTTATGTCTTGGACAGGGTGGAAACTAAATGGATGCTGGCCGTCATCCCTCAAAACCTTCCAGACTAACTGATGAGTGAGCCCCATGTCGTGTTCAACCGCTCGAGTACTTGTCGTAGGTGCTTCCTCGAAGCGCTCCAGAACAGTCTCTTCAAATGCAGTATCCTGTCGTGTTCGAGGTCTTCCAGCATCACCATAATATCTCTCTAACGAGTCTGTTACGCCGAGTCGCCGGTGAACTACTGTAAAAGTTTGCGGGTGTGGGTGGCGTCTTGCTGGGTACCGTTCCTCATACAACCGTCGAGCTCCATGCGCATTACCGTCAGCTAGTCCATAATCAAAAGCCATATCTCGTTCTTCTTCAAAAGGATACTGTGCCACCATGTATACTCCATGACTAAATGGCAGGTGACGTGTGTGTGCTCCGAAGCGAAGCTTACGCGTGAATGCCTCTGAGGTGAGGTGGAGACAAACAGCAAGACCTATTCGTTGGAACAGTAACGGGGCGAGAGACTTTGGTATGTGTGAACCGACAACCATAGCGCTGCCCCTCAACCGACGAACGGTAACAGGGCAATCCCACGGCCAATCGGAGCGCGTGGCGCCAAGTTTCCGTAGTTTAAAAATGTTGCGTTGTCGATCTACACAACATTAGTAATTTTCATTCCTACTGGCATCAGCTGCCCAGGGTTAAAATTTCGTAACATAATTTTTCTCCACCCTGTATATCTGCTACATATTTTCCACCGATAACGATATATCGATAGCAAAATGGCAAAATCGAGTGCCGATTTTTTTTTCAAATTACATTTTTTCACAATTTTCGGTAAATATTTGAAACTTTAGTAGAACAGAGTTTTACTTTCACTGTGTGAAGGTGTCTTACAACTTTTTGAGCTTTCATCATGTCTAGTCTTTCTCTTTGACTGTATGAAGCAAGTATATATGGCAGAAAGAACTCCTATTTCACTGGGGGGGGGGGGGGGGGGGGGGTGGCGGTGTGAATGGAATAACATGCTTTCCAGTCTGAAGAAATAGCACACCAGACGCGTCAAAAAACATCATAATTCTTCACAGACAGTTGCTGAAACTGATGAACAAAATTGCCTCGGTCGAATTAAAGGCAGACATTGATGCAATGTACAGGCGTCTTGCTGGACGTGTTACCAACAGGTTCGATCAACAGGCTAGAATACAAAAACCCTCCGTGAACGCAAATGAAAATCCTTGAATGGATAAAGACGTTCTTTTCGCGAACCACTATTAAGACGGTTTCTAGAACAGACATTTGCGATCGACTGCAGTATGATACTATTGACACCAATGTATATCTCGCATAAGCACCGTGAAGCCACGATAAGAGAAATTAGAATGCGACGGTTCGCCTATATTGACCACCAGTACAAAAAATTTTTATCCATGTGTATAATGTTAAGAGATTTTTCACATAATATTGCTGAGCAACCAGGAGGAACTAGAAGGGTGGAATGTACTTCTTCTAGCGACAGTAAGAATGTGTTGCAGTGGATTAAGCGGTTGTAATGAGCCACAGAGTGTCGCAATGTGCTGGTGGAGATGAAAGTAGTGGACGCTGTGGTGTCTGGGCAACGACAGCAGCGCGGAAATCCACCCGATGTCAGAAAATGTCCGGGTGCCGTCGCTACTCCTCACGAAACACAGTTTCAAATAATATGAAGTCATCTTGTGTTTCCATTCTTAATTTGTTGAGTTTGTATTTCGTACTCGATCGACGTATTCACCTGCTGTCAGTAAATGTCCGGGCGCCGTCGCTATTCCTCATGAAACAGAATTTAAAATAATATGTAGTCAGTCTTGTGTTTCCATTCTTAATTTGTTGTGTTTGTATTTCGTACTCGACCAACGTATTATTTCTATGCATCAGGCCAAGGCTCTTGTTAATTACTGAATATCGTATACACCGAAGCGCCAAAGAAATTGGTACAGGTATGCGTATTCAATGGGATATGTAATGAGGCAGAATACGGCGCTGCTATATAAGACATCAAGTATCTGGTGCAGTTGTTCGATCAGCTACTGCTGCTACAATGGCAGGTTATCAGGATTTAAGTGAGTCTGGATGTGGTGTTATAGTAGGCGCACAAGCGATGGGACACAGCATCTCTGAGGTACCGATGAAGTGGGGGTTTTACCATACGACCATTTCACGAGTGTACCATGATGATCAGGAATCCGGTAAAACATCAAATCTCCGACATCGCTGTGGTCGGAAAAAGATCCTGCAAAAACGGGAAGAACGATGACTGAAGAGAATCGTTCAGCGTTACAGAAGTGTAACCATTCCGCAGATTGCTGCAAATTTCAATGCTAGTCCATCAACAAGTTTCGGCGCCCGAACCATTCAACGAAACGTCATCGATACGGGCTTTCAGAGCCGAAGGACCACTCGTGTACCCTTGATGACTGCACGACACAAAGCTTTATGCCTTGCCTGGGCCCATCAACATCGACATTGAGCTGTTGATGACTGGAAGCATGTTGCCTGTTCGGATGAGTCTCGTTTCAGATTGTATCGAGCGGATGGGCGTGTACGGGTATGGAGACAACCTCATGAATCCATGGACCCTGCATGTCATGTCACCAGGGGACTGTTCAAGCTGGTGGAGACTCCTAATGGTGTGGGGCTTGTGCAGTTTGAGTGGTATAGGAGCCCTGATACGTCTAGATACGACTCTGACAAGTGACACGTACACAAGTATTCCCTCCGATCACCTGCACCCGTTCATGTCAATTGTGCATTCCGACGGACTCGGGCAATTCCGGCAGGAGAATGGGACACAGAACACGTCCAGAATTGCTAGAGAATGACTCCAGGAACAATATTCTGAGTTTAAAAACTTCCGCTGGCCACCGGACTCCCCAGACATGAACATCATCGAGCGTATCAGGGATGTCTTGCAAGGTGCTGTCTTCCCCTCGTACTCCCTCCAACTTCAACAGTCTTTCAGACAGTAGTCGAGACCATGCCTCGACGTGTTGCGGTGCTTCTGTGTGTTCGCGGGGTCCTATACGATATTAGGCAGGTGTACCAGTTTCCTTGGCTCTTCAGTGTATACAGGGTGGTCCATTGATCGTGACCGGGCCAAATACGAAATAAGCATCAAACGAAAAAACTACAAAGAACGAAACTCGTCTAGCTTGAAGGGAGAAACCAGATGGCGCTACGGTTGGCCCGCTAGATGGCGCTGCCATAGGCCAAACGGATATCAACTGCGTTTTTTTTTTAATAGGAACCCTCATTTTTTATTACTTATTCGTGTAGTACGTAAAGAAATATGAATGTTTTAGTTTGACCACTTTTTTCGCTTTGTGATAGATGGCGCTGTAATAGTCACGAACGTATAAGTACGTGGTATCACGTAACATTCCGCCAGTGAAGACGGTATTTGCTTCGTGATACATTACCCGTGTTAAAATGGACCTTTACCACTTGCGGAAAAAGTCGATATCGTGTATCACTATGTGATCAAAATGCCCAACGGGCGTGTGCTATGTATGCTGCTCGGTATCCTGGACGACATCATCCAAGTGTCCGGACCGTTCGCCGGATAGTTACGTTATTTAAGGAAACAGGAAGTGTTCAGCCACATGAGAAACGTCAACCACGACCTGCAACAAATGATGATGCCCAAGTAGGTGTTTTAGCTGCTGTCGCGGCTAATCCGCACGTCAGTAGTAGACAAATTGCGCGAGAATCGGGAATCTCAAAAACGTCGGTGTTGAGAATGCTACATCAACATCGATTGCACCCGTACCATATTTCTATGCACCAGGAATTGCATGGCGACGACTTTGAACGTCGTGTACAGTTCTGCCACTGGGCACAAGATAAATTACGGGACAATGACAGATTTTTTGCACGCGTTCTATTTAGCGACGAAGCGTCATTCACCAACAGCGGTAACGTAAACCGGCATAATACGCACTATTGGGCAACGGAAAATCCGCAATGGCTGCGACAAGTGGAACATCAGCGACCTTGTCGGGTTAATGTATGGTGCGGCGTTATGGGAGGAAGGATAATTGGGCGCCATTTTATCGATGACAATCTAAATGGTGCAATGTATGCTGATTTCTTTCGTAATGTTCTACCGATGTTACTACAAGATGTTTCACTGCATGACAGTATGACGATGTACTTGCAACATGATGCATATCCGGCACATAGCACGCGTGCGGTTGAAGCGCTACTGAATAGCATATTTCATGACAGGTGGATTGGTCGTCGAAGCACCGTACTGTGGTCCGCACGTTCACCGGATCTGACGTCCCCGAATTTTTCTCTGTGGGGAAAGTTGAAGGATATTTGCTATCGTGATCCAACGGCAACGCCTGACAACATGCGTCGGCCGGCTGGAGTGGCCGAGCGGTTCTAGGCGCTACAGTCTGGAACCGCGCGACCGCTACGGTCGCAGGTTCGAATCCTGCCTTGGGCATGGATGTGTGTGATGTCCTTAGGTTTAAGTAGTTCTAAGTTTTAGGGGACTGATGACCTCAGAAGTTAAGTCCCAGAGCGCTCAGAGCTATTTGAACCATTTGAACAACATGCGTCAGCGCAATATCAATGCATTACACGTATTGCGAAATGCATTGAGGTTGACGGACATCATTTTGAGCATTTATTGCATTAATGTGGTATTTACAGGTAATCACGCTGTAACAGCATGTGTTCTCAGAAGTGATAAGTTCACAAAGGTACATGTATCACATTGCAACAACCGAAATAAAATGTTCAAACGTACCTACGTTCTGTATTTTAATATAAAAACCCACCTGTTACCAACCGTTCGTCTAAAATTGTGAGCCATATGTTTGTGACTATTACAGCGCCATCTATCACAAAGCGAAAAAAGTGGTCCAACTAAAACATTCATATTTCTTTACGTACTACACGAATATGTAATAAAAATGGGGGTTCCTATTTTAAAAAATGCAGTTGATATCCGTTTGACCTATGGCAGCGTCATCTAGCCGGCCAACCATAGTGCCATCTGATTTCCCCCTTCAAGCTAACAAGTTTCGTTCTTTGTAGTTTCTTCGTTTGACGCTTATTTTGTGATATATTTGGCCCGGTCACGACCAGTGGACCACCCTGTATATTACTTCTCAAGTCAACAGCCGTCTTTCTCAACACACATTAGTCATACAGGGATGAGTGAGGAATAATTATAACGATTTTTTTGTCGGAATCTGACATTACATACAGATTTTTCGCTAAAATTTCTATTTGTGAAAAATTTTAACATAAAAAAGAATTTTGATTAACGTAGGCAAAAGGGCACGATATATTTTCAGATACATACATGTATCTTACGGAGCCAACTTATTAATGA
Organism: Schistocerca cancellata; assembly: GCF_023864275.1. Classification (NCBI taxonomy): domain Eukaryota; kingdom Metazoa; phylum Arthropoda; class Insecta; order Orthoptera; family Acrididae; genus Schistocerca; species Schistocerca cancellata. Next base: position 73,551,733 of record NC_064635.1, on the reverse strand, counting down.
CGGATAAGAGACTCTCTTTCAGTATTATCTTATTACTAATACCATTTTGCTTGTTTTTCAGTAGTTATTGACTGCATAATTAGTGTACAGCATTGCCATAGATAATAACTGTGAGCACTGCAGTAGTCCATTATCTCTGCCCATCGTACAAGTTGACTTTTCTAAACGAATATACTTTGTGAAACGACAAACATATTTGTGAAATGATAATTAAATCGACACCCTAGCTGCAAACAGGCGGTGGTATACATCATTGGGGACATGTTGAAAATGTGCGCCGCGACCGGCACTCGAACCCGGGATCTCCTGCTTACATGGCAGACGCTCTATCCATCTGAGCCAGCGAGGGCACAGAGGATAGGATGGCTGCAGGGACATCTCTTACACGCTCCCCGTGAGACCCACATTCCCAACATGTCCACACCACTACATTCGTAGAGCGCCTAAGAGATGTTTGCCCATCACACTCATTACTCGTGGCAGATTAATCTGCCAAGTCCCGTGCGAATTGGGGCATAGCGTGTGCGTTCGCACAAGAAGGTCAGTGGCCGGGTAGCCATATTTTAACTATATATGAAGGTAGTGTCTGTCCCCGAAAGAACAGATACCATTGATGCCCGAGCAGCTTCTCTAGAATGAAATGATAATTAAATCGACACCCTATCTGCAAACAGGCGTTGGTATACATCATTGGGGACATGTTTAAATGTGTGCCCCGACCGGGACTCGAACCCGGGCTCTCCTGCTTACATAAAAAAATCTCATTTTGTTCGTTTGCGTTCGTTGGTTCAGCTCGTAGGGGACGTCGCAAGACTCCCGTTTCAGTTATTCGTTGATCCATTAACTCAGTTTTTTATTACAGAGGGCAGCTAACCCTCTGACCGAACACGCTGAGTTACCGTGCCGGTATCTGAGCCACCGAGGGCACATGATGTATACCAACGCCTGTTTGCAGCTAGGGTGTCGATTTAATTACGAGGGCAGTTCAATAAGTAATGCAACACATTTTTTTTCTCGGCCAATTTTGGTTGAAAAAACCGGAAATTTCTTGTGGAATATTTTCAAACATTCCCGCTTCGTCTCGTATAGTTTCATTGACTTCCGACAGGTGGCAGCGCTGTACGGAGCTGTTAAAATGGCGTCTGTAACGGATGTGCGTTGCAAACAACGGGCAGTGATCGAGTTTCTTTTGGCGGAAAACCAGGGCATCTCAGATATTCATAGGCGCTTGCAGAATGTCTACGGTGATCTGGCAGTGGACAAAAGCACGGTGAGTCGTTGGGAGAAGCGTGTGTCATCATCGCCGCAAGGTCAAGCGAGACTGTCTGATCTCCCGCGTGCGGGCCGGCAGTGCACAGCTGTGACTCCTGCAATGGCGGAGCGTGCGAACACACTCGTTCGAGGTGATCGGCGGATCACCATCAAACAACTCAGTGCTCAACTTGACATCTCTGTTGGTAGTGCTGTCACAATTGTTCACCAGTTGGGATATTCAAAGGTTTGTTCCCGCTGGGTCCCTCGTTGTCTAAACGAACACCATAAAGAGCAAAGGAGAACCATCTGTGCGGAATTGCTTGCTCGTCACGTGGCTGAGGGTGACAATTTCTTGTCAAAGATTGTTACAGGCGATGAAACATGGGTTCATCACTTCGAACCTGAAACAAAACGGCAATCAATGGAGTGGCGCCACACCCGCTCCCCTACCAAGAAAAAGTTTAAAGCTATACCCTCAGCCGGTAAAGTCACGGTTACAGTCTTCTGGGACGCTGAAGGGGTTATTCTGTTCGATGTCCTTCCCCATGGTCAAACGATCAACTCTGAAGTGTATTGTGCTACTCTTCAGAAATTGAAGAAACGACTTCAGCGTGTTCGTAGGCACAAAAATCTGAACGAACTTCTCCTTCTTCATGACAACGCAAGACCTCACACAAGTCTTCGCACCCGAGAGGAGCTCACAAAACTTCAGTGGAGTGTTCTTCCTCATGCACCCTACAGCCCCGATCTCGCACCGTCGGATTTCCATATGTTTGGCCCAATGAAGGACGCAATCCGTGGGAGGCACTACGCGGATGATGAAGAAGTTATTGATGCAGTACGACGTTGGCTCCGACATCGACCAGTGGAATGGTACCGTGCAGGCATACAGGCCCTCATTTCAAGGTGGCGTAAGGCCGTAGCATTGAATGGAGATTACGTTGAAAAATAGTGTTGTGTAGCTAAAAGATTGGGGAATAACCTGGTGTATTTCAATGCTGAATAAAACAACCCCTGTTTCAGAAAAAAATGTGTTGCATTGCTTATTGAACTGCCCTCGCATCATTTCATTCTAGAGAAGCTGCACGGTCATCAATGGTATCTGTTCTTTCGGGAACAGGTACTACCTTCATATATAGTTAAACATAGTTGTCATCGTCGCCTTGAATTACGGTTTACCTTTGGTACTACGTCCATATGTGCTTACTGTAACTGAGAATGTTTGTCGAGTTAAAGTTAGAGGTTCCGTGGTCATATTGACAGATGCTGATCTCTGCCCCGAGTACGTACAGGCCGGCAAAAACATTCGGAATGCAAAACATTTTTTTGGGCACGTGGAAATGTGTATACAGGGTGAGTCACCTAACATTACGCTGGATATATTTCGTAAACCACATCAAATACTGACGAACCGATTCCACAGTCCTAACGTGAGGAGAGGGGCTAGTGTTATTGGTTAATACAAACCATAAAAAAATGCACGGAAGTATGTTTTTTAACACAAACCTACGTTTTTTTTAAATGGAACCCCGTTAGTTTTGTTAGCACATCTGAACATATAAACAAATACGTAATCAGTGCCGTTTGTTGCATTGTAAAATGTTAATTCCATCCGGAGATATTGTAACCTAAAGTTGACGCTTGAGTACCACTCCTCCGCTGTTCGATCGTGTGTATCGGAGAGCACCGAATTACGTAGGGATCCAAAGGGATCGGTGATGAACCTTAGGTACAGAAGAGACTGGAACAGCACATTACGTCCATATGCTAACACCTTTTTATTGGTCTTTTTCACTGACGAACATGTACATTACCATGAGGGGTGAGGTACACGTTCGAGGGGCGTTTCATAGGACGTGGAGGACGCATAAATTGGCCAGCCCGTTCTCCTGGTCTTACACCTCTGGACTTCTTTCTGTGGGGTACGTTAAAGGAGAATGTGTACCGTGATGTGCCTACAACCCCAGAGGATATGAAACAACGTATTGTGGCAGCCTGCTGCGACATTACACCAGATGTACTGCGGCGTGTACGACATTCATTACGCCAGAGATTGCAATTGTGTGCAAAAAATTATGGCCACCACATTGAACATCTATTGGCCTGACATGTCGGGACACACTCTATTCCACTCCGTAATTGAAAACGGAAACCACGTGTGTACGTGTACCTCACCCCTCATGGTAATGTACATGTTCGTCAGTGAAAAAGACCAATAAAAAGGTGTTAACATATGGACGTAATGTGCTGTTCCAGTCTCTTCTGTACCTAAGGTCCATCACCGATCCCTTTGGATCCCTACGTAATTCGGTGCTCTCCGATACACACGATCGAACAGCGGAGGAGTGGTACTCAAGCGTCAACTTTAGGTCACAATATCTCTGGATGGAATTAACATTTTACAATGCAACAAACGGCACTGATTACGTATTTGTTTATATGTTCAGATGTGCTAACAAAACTAACGGGGTTCCATTAAAAAAACGTAGGTTTGTATTAAAAAACATACTTCCGTGCATTTTTTTACGGTTTGTGTTAACCAATTACACTAGCCCCTCTCCTCACGTTCGGTCTGTGGAATCGGTTCGTCAGTATTTGATGTGGTTTACGAAATATATCCAGCGGTAACGTTAGGTGACTCACCCTGTATAAGGATGTATTATAATTTCATGATCATTACTTTACCTAGTTCAGGTCATTTTTAAAGATGTTTTCTCCACATTCCCACAGATACCCTTACCCGAACGACTACACTCATTCCAAATACTGTCACTAATTAAAACTATAAAATTGCGAAAGTTTTGCACGAGGCACCGGTATTGAACATATTTTAATTGATTTAACATTGTTTAATTTGATAAAGATAATTAGATTTAATGAAGCTAATTTAATTTAATAATTTAATTATTGGGTTGGTGCATAAATTCTTAGCTTTTTCTCCTAAGCTTAATGAAGACAACAGATACACATAACAGAGTTCTCCACCACTGTTTGCCCGCATCTCGTGGTCGTGCGGTAGCGTTTTCGCTTCCCACGCCCGGGTTCCCGGGTTCGATTCCCGGCGGGGTCAGGGATTTTCTCTGCCTCGTGATGGCTGGGTGTTGTGTGCTGTCCTTAGGTTAGTTAGGTTTAAGTAGTTCTAAGTTCTAGGGGACTAATGACCATAGATGTTAAGTCCCATAGTGCTCAGAGCCATCCACCACTATTTACAGCAGTCTGCCAATACTGGGGTAACTTTTCGATTCCGCGACTGTAGAAATCAGGTGGTTTTGAGTCGAAGAACTCCTCGACCCATGTTCGAAGCGCATTTTCATCCGTAAAGGAAATTCCTCGAAGGCTGTTCGATACAGAGTGGAAAAGCTGAAAATCTAAGGGGTAGTTCAGGCGAATAAGATGTGTGAGGGATGAATTCCCACCCCAACTACAGTATAGTGTTTTATGTCAGTCTAGCAGAACAGGGTCGGGCCTTACCGTGGAGTAGCATTACTTCACGCAGTCTTCCTGGCCGTTGTTAGAGGATTGCGTTTGCAAGACGTCTCAGTTGTTCACAATAAATGTCACCAGTGGTGGTTCCCGGGTTCGATTCCCGACGGGGTCAGGAATTTTCTCTGCCTCGTGATGACTGGGTGTTGTGTGATGTCCTTAGGTTAATTAGGTTTAAGTAGTTCTAAGTTCTAGGGGACTGATGACCATAAATGTTAAGTCCCATAGTGCTCAGAGCCATGTGAACCATTTCAGCAGTGGTGGGTACACCTTGGGGAAATCGAAATTAGTATCAGGAATAGAAAAGCAACTGGAATCACTCAACAGAGGGAAGTCCACTGGACCTGACGGGATACCAATTCGATTCTACACAGAGTACTTGAAAGAACTTGCTCCCCTTCTAACAGCCGTATACCGCAAGTCTCTAGAGGAACGCAAGGTTCCAAATGATTGGAAAAGAGCACAGGTAGTTCCAGTTTTCAAGAAGGGTCGTCGAGCAGATGCGCAAAACTAGACCTATATCTCTGACGTCGATCTGTTGTAGAATTTTTGAACATGTTTTTTGCTCACGTATCATGTCGTTTCTGGAAACCCAGAATCTACTCTGTAGGAATCATCATGGATTCCGGAAACAGCGATCGTGTGAGACCCAACTCGCTTTATTTTTTCATGAGACTCAGAAAATATTAGATACAGGCTCCCAGGTAGATGCTATTTTCCTTGACTTCCGGAAGGCGTTCGATACAGTTCCGCACTGTCGCCTGATAAACAAAGTAAGAGCCTACGGAATATCAGACCGCTTTGTGGCTGGATTGAAGAGTTTTTAGCAAACAGAACACAGCATGTTGTTATCAATGGAGAGACGTCTACAGACGTTAAAGTAACCTCTGGCGTGCCACAGGGGAGTGTTATGGGACCATTGCTTTTCACAATATATATAAATGACCTAGTAGATAGTGTTGGAAGTTCCATGCGGCTTTTCGCGGATGATGCTGTAGTATACAGAGAAGTTGCAGCATTAGAAAATTGTAGCGAAATGCAGGAAGATCTGCAGCGGATAGGCACTTGGTGCAGGGAGTGGCAACTGACCCTTAACATAGACAAATGTAATGTATTGCGAATACATAGAAAGAAGGACTTTATTGTATGATTATATGATAGCAGAACAAATACTGGTAGCAGTTACTTCTGTAAAATATCTGGGAGTATGCGTGCGGAACGATTTGAAGTGGAATGGTCATATAAAATTAATTGTTGGTAAGGCAGGTACCAGGTTGAGATTCGTTGGGAGAGTCCTTAGAAAATGTAGTCGATCAACAAAGGAGGTGATTTACAAAACACTCGTTCGACATATACTTGAGTATTGCTCATCAGTGTGGGATCCGTACCAGGTCGGGTTGACAGAGGAGATAGAGAAGATCCAAAGAAGAGCGGCTCGTTTCGTCACAGAGTTATTCGCTAAGCGTGATAGCGTTACGGAGATGTTTAGCAAAGTCAAGTGGCAGACTCTGCAAGAGAGGCGCTCTGCATCGCGCTGTAGCTTGGTGTCCAGGTTTCGAGCGGGTGCGTTTCTGGATGAGGTATCGAATATATTGGTTCCCCCTACTTATACCTCCCGAAGAGATCACGAATGTAAAATTAGAGAGATTAGAGCGCGCACGAAGGCTTTCAGACAGTCATTTTTCCCGCGAACCATACGCGACTAGAACAGGAAAGGGAGGTAATGACAGTGGCACGTAAAGTGCCCTCCGCCACACACCGTTAGGTGGCTTGCGGAGTTTAAATGTAGATGTAGAAGCAATTCATAGAACACCACATCGTTGCTGTCCCACTAGATCCATAACATTATCTGTTGGGGATGCCACGCAGGGTTTGGATGGGAAGTTGCTGCTCTGTTTGGGCTCAACAATTCCTTTCTTTTCCTTATGTTATCAAAAAGAAACAATTTCTCGTCACCAGTAACAATACAGGATAAAAATTGTCGGTATTGTTCGGGAGCCTATTGATGACGAGCAACCGGAGATGTACACATGGCCACCCGCTGATTTTGTGATTTGGTTTACAGCATGCGCACAATGATAGAATGATCACAGATCGTCACATTTGCCAGTTCTCAGTACAATGACGTGGGTCATTGCGGATTAAGACGCTTAAATGAACTTCATCAAAACTCGAGGGTTTTCCTGAAATTCAGTCAGTAATGTAGAAAAGATCCATGCCATGCTTTGTCGAACGGCATTTTCCCCATATAGGCGCTAATGTTCCTGGCTGCCTCTACAGCCGTCACCCCTCTATTGAGGTCAAACAGGAGAATATGCAGGAAAAAGTTCCTTCTTCACTACTTGGCACCCAATTTTACAGCATCTAGGCTCGACTCACTATCTCCACGTGACAAGATGACAATATGTAAACTCAAACAGCAACGATAAATAAACGCATAGGAACCGAAATACCAACATGCAAAACAAAAACGTTACGAACTAATGCACCAAAATAACATTTTGAGTCAATAACTTCATATTAAAGATAATTAATTCTGAACCGAAGCCAGCCGGAGTGGCCGAGCGGTTCTAGGCTCTACAGTCAGGAACCACGCGACCGCTACGGTCGCAGGTTCGAATCCTGCCTCGGGCATGGATGTGTGTGATGTCCTTAGGTTAGTTAGGTTTAAGTAGTTCTAAGTTCTAGGGGACTGATGACCTCAGATGTTAAGTCCCATAGTGCTCAGAGCCATTTCTTTCTGTACCGAAGTTAGCCTGGGAACATTACAGCACATTCCTTGTAATGTGGAGAATATGATTGAACTTATCTTACAGCAGTATATTCACGTTGCCATTTGTAGTTAGGTGACTGTAAGATCAAATAACTACTGTGAAAGTCCTGGTTTCAAGTTTAATGAGTGAAAAAGTTACGTGGAGATATGTACCGTTTATGCAACTAATTGAAGGCAGTTTGTTTATTGCCATACGCGTCTCGCTTCTTTTGTTTGGGAAGCGTCATCAGTGGCCTAAAATACATGTTTCCTTTTATACATACAATAAACGTATAACTAGTGGCCATTAAAATTGCTACACCCCGAAGATGACGTGCTACAGACGCGAAATTTAACCGACAGGAAGAAGATGCTGTGATATGCAAATGATTAACTTTTCAGAGCATTCACACAAGGTTGGTGACACCTACAACGTGTTGACATGAGGAAAGTTTCCAATTGATTTCTCATACACAGCAGTTGACCGCGGTTGCCTGGTGAAACGTTGTTGTGATGCCTCGTGTAAGGAGGAGAAATGCGTACCATCACGTTTCAGACTTTGATACAGGTCGGATTGTAGCCTATCGCGATTGCGGTTTATCGTATCGCCACATTGGAAGCGTGTATTCGTCATCGCCTTACTGGCGTATCACCCGACGCGCTGGTATGCGGTGCCATTGGTTACACGTCTCGGTCGCCTCTTGTTCGCACTGACGGCTCGATGAACAGTGGACGTTACATTTCAGATGTGTTACGACCAGTGGCTCTACCCTTCATTCAATCCCTGCGAAACCCTACATTTCAGCAGGATAATGCACGACTGCGTATTGCAAGTCCTGTACGGGCTTTTCTGGATACAGAAAATGTTCGACTGTTGCCCTGGCCAGCACATTATCCAGATCTCTCACCAACTGAAAACGTCTGGTCAATGGTGGCCGATCAGTTGGCTCGTCACAATACGCCAGTCACTACTCTTAATGAACTGTGGTATCGTGTTGAAGCTGCATCGGCAGTTGTACCTGTAGACGCTATCCAAGCTCTGTTGGACTCTATGGCCAGGTGTATCAAGGCCGTTATTACGGCCACAGGTGGTTGTTCTGGGTACTGATTTCTCAGGATGTATGCTCCCAAATTTCGTGGAAATGTAATCACATGTCAGTTCTAGTATAATATATATGTCCAATGAATAGCCGTTTATCATCTGCATTTTTTCTTGGTGTAGCGATTTTAATGGCCAGTAGTGTATTTTGAGTTAATAATTTACTATTAAAGATAATTAATTTTGAAGAAAAGTTAGCCAGAGAAGATTACGACACTTTCCTTGTAATGTGGAGAATATGACTGAACTTACCTTATTGCAGTTATTCACGTTGTCATTTGTAGTTTGGTGATAGTAAGATGAAATAACTACTGTGAAAGTCCTGGTTTGAGGTTTAATGAGTGAAAAGAGTTACATGGACGTATGTACCGTCTATGCAACTAATTGAAGGCAGTTTGTTTATTGCCATACGCGTTTCGCTTCTTTTATTTGGGAAGCATCATCAGTGGTCTGAAATACATGTTTCGTTTTACACATACAATAAACGTATTATGTGGTACATATAATATGCTGTTAAATTGTTTTTTTCTCTTGTTTTTTTAGGTTAGAACCAACTTTTGTAGCACAAATTCCGTAACGTGAACTTATCGTTAGGTGTTACGATTTCCAGCGCTGTTAACTCATGTGCGTGGTCCTGAAGATGTATTCGTCGGTTTCTATTCTCCATCTGGCCGATTTCTGGCGTTCTTTTACCCACATTGATCACAAAATGGGATGTGCAAGTGACATATGCGATTGAGAAAGGTGGGTGAAAGAACGCCTGAAATCGTCCGTGTGGAGAATGGAAACTGACTTATATATCTTCAGGACACCACACACGAGTTAACAGCGCCGGAAGTCGTAAGTAACACCTAACGATAAGTTCAGATTACGGAATTTGTGCTACAAAAGTTGGTTCTAACATAAAAATAAGAAAAAACAACGAGAGCAAACCCGACAAAATTTAATACAGCAGCATCTTATATCTACCTGATAATAGGTTTATTGTATGTATAAATAGAAACATGTATTTCAGGCCACTGATGATTCTCGTAAATAAAAGAAGCGAAACGCGTATGGCAATAAACAAACTGCCTTCAGTTAGTTGCATAGACGGTACATACCTCTAGGAATTTAGAGCAATAAGAGATAGACGGAAATCAGAAAAATGACGAAAATAGTTACGTTAAGAAGAGATAGATGATTATTCCTTGTATTTTGTATAATGTCTGTGGAACTAGAGAATTTTTAGATCGCGGGTAGTGACGAAAAACTATCAGTATTACGCAGCCATATGAAATTTTTAATCAGTTTCAACACCGTAACTGACCATGCGATATATTTTGAGCTACTTTCGCTGATCATTGCACCTAGATCAAACGTAATAGTTCTGGCGCATCCATGTTGGACGCCGGCCGCGGTGGCCGAGCGGTTCTAGGCGTGTCAGTCTAGAACCGCGCGACCGCTACGGTCGCAGGTTCGAATCCTGCCTCGGGCATGGATGCGTGTGATGTCCTTAGGTTAGATAGGTTTAAGTAGTTCTAGGCGACTGATGACCTCAGATAGTCCCATAGTGCTCAGAGCCATTTGAACCATTTCTTTTAACCGTGATTGGACAGGTGCTAAATTGGATCAACCTCTCGTATTTTAACATTCACAACCCGATAGGCAGGCAGCAGAAATGGCTCGAACGGAGGCGTATTGACAGTCATTATCCCCCCACTCCATTTTGCGAGTGCAGCAGGAAAGGGAATGTCTAGCAGTGGTGCAAGGTACGCTCCTCCACGCACTTTACGGTGGCTTTATGAGTCTGTATGTAGATGTATATGTAGCTAGTGAATCGTATTGCATTAGTTAACCGTCGACCGTGAGCTGAAGATGCCACCGGCCTTGGGGCCAATATAAAATGGTGTTGCATTTGGTACTCATGTAGTTATCTTATCGCCTCATACGTCAGCCAGATTAAAAGCTATGGTTCAAGCTGGAAGGTGGCCTAGTCGTCCATCCGATCGCTTAACAGGTAAGCAGTGAAGTCTCACTACTCATTACAACCTGCGCAGTTGCTGTGTTGTGTGTCAGTGGCGTGTTTTGATCACACAAATTACGCGTTCTATTCATTACGAGAAATTGGAGCAAAAAGGAAGACTGGGGGATGAAATTGTATACAGTCCATATAACACATCGAAAGCATATAACTTCATGATTTTTTTCTTTGCAGTATAAGAAGATCCAAGCAACACAATTTATAAGCAATTTAGGAAGAAACAACTCATCTGAAAACCTTGAAAAATGTCGTCATACAGAACGTTACTATTTTGTAACTTTTGCTCCAGTCGCACAGAGCAGCGTTTCATTAACTTCTTCCACTTCATTCTAGCAGTTAATTTGAATGTAACACCTGTATTCGTTTTTCGTGTTGAGAGAATTTACTGATAACACGACGAGTAGAGTATTGCAACGCTCTCTAACTGAAGAAAGAATCGGGTGTATGACCTCGTCGATGGCGAAGACATAATACACGGCTCACGAGGTCACGTTTGGGGCAGGATCGGATAGAAAATCGGACTTCTCCTTTTAAACTAAGTAACCATCTTGGCGTTTGCCTCTAGCGATTTGGGGAAACCACGGATAGCTTGACCACTGCTTCCCAACGAGCTCGCTTATACATTAACGAAGTGGGTGGAAGAGTGCACATTCCATTTCTATTGGTTATCAGACGCGCATTTCCCATTGTACTAGTTATTAGGACTTCCTCCCATTCAGATATGGAGCGCCTGAATAATGATAGCTTAAACGCATCTGTGAGTGCTCGAATTACATCTACATCTGCAGCTACATACACAATCTACAAGCAAGCGCATGGTGCATGGTGGAGGGTACCTTGTACCAGTACTAATCATTTCCTTTCCTGGTGCATTCGCAAATAGAGCGAGGGAGAAAGCAGCTGTGTATACGACGTGCGACAATAAAGTAATGAGACTGATTTTCTTTGCAAGGCTCGCAGGCTTGCATAGGCACAGTATCTTTGACCTTGGTCTATAAGCTGCTTCCAGTCCAAGCAGCACATCGATGCAACTGCTCAGTCGTGAGTTGTGCTGTAATAAGTTAACAGGTGTTTGTTTCTCTCGTCACGGAAATGGGACCGTATAATATTGCGCGAAGGTATGCCATTTCCTTTTGCGTTAAACTGGGTGAAAACGCGACGACAACTTACGGTAAGCTTCAGAAGACTTTTGGAGAGGAGGTTATGTCAAGAGCTCAAATTTTCGTTGGCATGAAAATTTTTATGAAGGCAGAACGAATGTTGAACATGAACACCGCAGTGGATGACCATTAACCTCACGGACAGAGGTCAACTTGGCCAGGGTGCGTGAACTCGTACGATCTGATCGAAGATTATCCGTGAAAATGATTGCACAAGAACTGAACATCAATTGAGAAACGGTTTGTCTGATAATAATTGGATTCTGCATCACGATAATGCGCCATCCCATACTGCTCTGTCAGTACAGCAATTTTTAACTTCAAAACAAATTTCAGTACTACCATAGCCACTTTATTCAAAAATGGTTCAAATGGCTCTAAGCACTATGCGACACAACATCTGAGGGCATCAGTCCCCTAGACTTAGAAACTACTTAAACCTAACTAACCTAAGGACATCACACACATCCCTGCCCGAGGTAGGATTCGAACCTACGACCGTAACAGGCGCGCGCTTCCAGACTGAAGCGGCTAGAACCACTCGGCCACCACGGCTGGCAGCCAGCCATCTTATACACCAGATATCGCTCCGTGCGACTTTTTTCTGTTTCCAAGAATCAAAACGGCGTTCAAGGGACACCATTTTCAAACAACACAAAGCTGTGACGAGGGTCTTGGAGGATATTACAGAAGATGAGATCCAGAAATGTTACCATCAACGGCAGAAGCGCTGGAAAAAGTGTGTGCAATCAGAAGGGAACTACTTTGAAGGACACAACACTAAGCTTGATAAAACGGTAAGCAACATTTTTTTTTCACTTCAGTCTCATTACTTTATTGTCGCATCTCATATGCCTTCCTATGAGCCCTAACTTCTCTTATCTTCGTGGTCCTTAAGTGAAATGTACATTGCCGGCAGTAAAATGGTTCTGAGGACAACTTGAAATACAGGCTCTCTAAATTTTCTCAATAGCGTTTACCGGAAAGAATCCCGCCGAGTGTTACCATTTGAGTTCTCGAAGCTTCTCTGTAATACTCGCTTGTTTATCGTGCATCCCGGTAACGGATCTAGCAGACCGCCTCTGAATTGCTTGTCTATCTCCCTCTAATCCGACTTGGTGTGGATCCAAAACACTCGAGCAACAGCCGAGAATGGGTCGAACTAGAGTTCCACAAGATGAACCACACTAAAGCGAAGTCGATCATTCGCCTTCACTACTACAATCGTTACACGCTCGTTCCAGTCTATATCGGTTTGCAACGTTTGCAACTATATGTTTAATCGACGTATCTGTATCCAGCAGCACACTTCTAACGCTCTGCTCGAACATTACTGGGGTCTTTTTCGTACTCACCTGCATTAACTTACTTTTTCTATGTTGAGAGCCAGATGCGATTTATCGCATCAACTAGAAATTCTGTATCAACCATCTTCTGACCTCCTACGTCCAATCAACGACAACACCTTCCCATACACCACACCATCACCAGAAAACATCCGCAGATTGCTCCTCATCCTGTCAGTACTTTAAATATACAGAGAGAGAAAGAGCGGTCTTATCACACACCGATGACAGCTCGCCGTCGAGGACAACGTACTGAATTCTGTTCCCTAAGAAGTCATCCAGCCACTCGCGTACCGGGGAACCTACACTGCTGGCCATTAAAATTGCTACACCACGCAGATGACGTGCTACTGACGCGAAATTTAACCGACAGGAAGAAGATGCTGTGATATGCAAATGATTAGCTTTTCAGAGCATTCACACAAGGTTGGCGCCGGTGTCGACACCTACAACTTTCTGACATAACGAAAGTTTACAACCGATTTCTCATACACAAACAGCAGTTGACCGGCGTTGCCTGGTGAAACGTTGTTGTGATGCCTCGTGTAAGGAGGAGAAATGCGTACCATCACGTTTCCGACTTTGGTAAAGGTCGGATTGTAGCCTATCGCGATTGCGGCTTATCGTATTGCGACATTGCTGCTCGAGTTGGTCGAGATCCAATGACTGTTAGCAGAGTATGGAGTCAGCGGGTTCAGAAGGGTAATACGGAACGCCGTTCTGGATCCCAACGGCCTCGAATCACTAGCAGTCGAGATGACAGGCATCTTATCCGCATGGCTGTAACGGATCGTGCAGCCACGTCTCGATCCCTGAGTCAACAGATGGGGACGTTTTCAAGACAACAACCATCTGCACGAACAATACGACGACGTTTGCAGCAACATGGACTATCAGCTCGGAGACCGTGGCTGCGGTTACCCTTGAAGTTGCATCACAGATAGGAGCGCCTGTGATGGTGTACTCAACGACGAACCTGGGAGCACGAATGGCAAAACGTCATTTTTTCGGATGAATCAAGGTTCTGTTGACAGCATCATGATGGTCGCATCCGTGTTTGGCGACATCGCCGTGAACGCACATTGGAAGCGTGTATTCGTCATCGCCATACTGGCTTATCACCCGGCGTGATGGTATGGGGTGCCATTGGTTACACGTCTCGGTCGCCTCTTGTTCGCATTGACGGCACTTTGAACAGTGGACGTTACATTTCAGATGTGTTACGACCCGTAGCTCTACCCTTCATTCGATCGCTGCGAAACCCTACATTTCAGCAGGATAATGCACGACCGCATGTTCCAGGTCCAGTACGGGCCTTTCTGAATACAGAAAATGTTCGACTGCTGCCCTGGCCAGCACATTCTCCAGATCTCTCACCAATTGAAAACGTCTGGTCAATGGTGGCCGAGCAACTGGCTCGTCACAATACGCCAGTCACTACTCTTGATGAACTGTGGTACCGAGTTGAAGCAGCCGGCCGCGGTGGTCTAGCGGTTCTGGCGCTGCAGTCCGGAACCGCGGGACTGCTACGGTCGCAGGTTCGTATCCTGCCTCGGGCATGGGTGTATGTGATGTCCTTAGGTTAGTTAGGTTTAAGTAGTTCTAAGTTCTAGGGGACTTATGACCTAAGATGTTGAGTCCTATAGTGCTCAGAGCCATTTGAACCATTTGAACCATTTGAACCGTGTTGAAGCTGCATGGGCAGCTGTACCTGTACACGCCATTCAAGCTCTGTTTGACTCCATGCCCAGGCGTATCAAGGCCGTTATTATGGAAAGAGGTGGTTGTTCTGGGTCTGATTTCTCAGGATCTATGCACCCAAATTGCGTGAAAACGTTATGACATGTCAGTTCTAGTATAATATATTTATCCAATGAATACCGGTTTATCATCTGCATTTCTTGTTGGTGTAGCAATTTTAATAGTCATTAGTGTAATAGGTTGGTTGGTGTTTCGGGGAAGGAGACCAGACAGCGAGGTCATCGGTCTCATCGGATTAGGGGAGGACGGGGAAGGAAGTCGGCCGTGCCCTCTGAAAGGAACCATCCCGGCATTTGCCTGGAGCGATTTAGGGAAATCACGGAAAACCTAAATCAGGATGGCCGGACACGTGATTGAACCGTCGTCCTGCCGAATGCGAGTCCAGTGTCTAACCACTGCGCCACCTCGCTCGGTTCATTAGTGTAATAATCAGTCTTATTTTACCCTCGTGTACAGGCTTCTAGTACATTCCTAGATTCATAGATTCATGGTTCTTGAAACTTTGAAAGTAGACTTTCCTGGGACAGTATGCGCCTTCCTCAAGAGTCTGCCACATCAGTTTTTTCAGCATCTCTGTGACACTCCCCCACGTGTCAAACAAACCTATGACCATTCACGCTGCTCTTCTGTGTATGCATTTAATATCCACAACAGTCTTACTTGTGCGGGTCCCGTATACTTCAGCAATATTGCGGGGTTTGTAGAGTGCTTGCATTTCCCTGGTATTCTACCAATGAGCCGAAGTGTGCCAATCATCTTACCTACGATGAGCGTACGTGATCGCGTCCTGCACCGTGATTTCACATAGCGTGTATTTGGTCACATATTTAGCGACGTATGGACGATAAAGAGCGTTTTATTTCCAACTGTAGAAATCAACCGATCTAAGGAAATAGTTACTATTCATTTCGCAGCTGTATCTCTGTGACTGTGCGTATTATAGTCTATGTGCCACGGTCGGACGAATACTTTGTGGAGTCACTGTACTCTCGTTTCCAACAACTCCTTCACCTGCTCACTTCGACGTGGTCGCACACTGTCATCCATTGAAATGAGGTCAGAGCTGAATGCACCCGTCATAAGCCACACCTGGGGACAGAACACAATGATACAGTAAGTTTGACCGGTGAGTGAAGCGTGTTCAAACATTCAGAAATAGGTGAGGCCACATAATATTATGCCTCCACACACAATAACAAATGGTTCAAATGGCTCTGAGAACTATGGGACTTAACATCTGAGGTCATCAATCCCCTACAACTTAGAACTACTTAAACATAACTAACCTAAGGACATCACACACATCCATGCCCGAGGCAGGATTCGAACCAGAGACCGTAGCGGTCGTGCGGTTCCAGACTGAAGCGCCTAGAAAATTGGAGATAAAACTATCTGACATGAGTACATGTCGTCGTCAAAATGCAGCCTTTTGAAAATGACCAAAGGCCGAAATTGCAATAGTAACAATAAATATTTTATACAGTCAACGGCCACTATGATGCCTTTTAAGAAACATTATATGACTGTGAATCCCAACCACGAGAAGTTAATCAAATGTATGCCTAGCCAGGCATATGGGATATTACTGCACTACCAACGAACCAAGATTAAACTAAGTAATGTACATTTATCTCCAATTTTTATAATTGAGCTACTTGTCACCTCAGTGTGTCATAGAAGTTCGTTCTACATGTATAGTGCAAGTTTCATCGAGCTATGTCACTTAGCTGTGACACATCATGCGGTATAGTTACTTTCGTTCCTAAGTTTTGCACCCCATTGTATGTCCCATAATTCTAAACATTTCGGCGTGTGAGATATCAGTTTACAGTACCATGCACATATCTGGCGGTCGTTGCAAATTAGGACGACCAGCGTCTTTTTCGTGTCTCGCAGCCCGCTTCGTTCCCCCATAACATACTGTTGCTACAAATAGGGCAATTTCTTTCACATAGCGAATGCAGAAATTCACGGGCATCATTTATCGAGTGACTTGATCTCATTTTCAGTACTAGGCTCTCTTATTTCTGTACCTATCCCTTCCCATATCAGTGTGTTGTGATCCACCGTGAAAGCGTTTTGGAAGACGTAAGCTATCAGTTCAAGCTTCGTTTTATAATATGGTCTTACGTTTCGTTGTTGTTGTTGTGGTCTTCAGTCCTGAGACTGGTTTGATGCAGCTCTCCATGCTACTCTATCTTGTGCACGCTTCTTCATCTCCCAGTACCTACTGCAACCTACATCCTACTGAATCTGTTTAGTGTATTCATCTCTTGGTCTCCCTCTACGATTTTTACCCTCCACGCTGCCCTCCAATACTAAATTGGTGATCCCTTGATGCCTCAGAATATGCCCTAACAATCGATCCCTTCTTCTAGTAAGGTGGGCCACAAATTTCTCTTCTCTCCAATTCTATTCAATACCTCCTCATTAGTTATGTGATCTACCAATCTAATCTTCAGCATTCTCCTGTGGCACCACATTTCGAAAGCTTCTATTCTCTTCTTGTCTAAACTGTTTATCGTCCACGTTTCACTTCCACACATGGCTACACTCCATACAAATACTTTCAGAAACGGCTACCTGACACTTAAATCTATTCGCCGTGTTATCAAATTTCTCTTATTCAGAAACGCTTTCCTTGCAATTTCCAGTCTACATTTTATAGCCTCTCTACTTCGACCATCATCAGTTTCGTTACCATTGTGTTTTACTCCGTACCATTCACCGATTGTTCGTAGGACCAAAAGTTTTTCAGATTCTTTTGTGTCCAATTCATTAAATGTTTTCGCATCCCGTCGGTATTATATTTTGATATTGTTCGCTGTTTATTTCTGCAGAGGTCCTGCTTCGTTTAAATACGACATAAAGTTTTATCAGTTTTTATAGTTACTTTCTAGAACTGGTAACAACCACTGTCTGCCGTTCCAGTCTTCTTTTTATCATACGAGCTTAGGTCATCACCTGAGGTCAATGGTAATTTGGAGAGAGGCATTAATGAATTCATTTCAGGCAATAGCACCTTGCCACAATTTGTTTTGGAACCTATTTATTCCAGCGTGATAAATGTCTTCTACTACTTGCTAGAGACTACTGCTTGCTGACTTTAATGCAACCAGGTAAATTTACGGAACCAGCTGAAAATTTGGACCTGAATTAGAATCAGCCTCTTTGGGATTAATCCACTCATAAATATGACAATAACTTGTGTTTATACTTTTGTCAATGCCCCATTTTGGCACCATTTATATGTGCAGTTTATTAGGCCCACTCTGGAAGCTAATTAAGTGTCGATACATTTGATATGTTATTCCACTCGGGAAGTTATTTTACACTATGTTGACGTACTAACTATAAAAGTTGCCAGTGAGTAGAGTAAGTTACTTTCGATCTGTATCAAATAAAAGCTGTCGGTCCCCGAGGAACTCTCAAAATACCCCTCACGCAAAGGCCAACACGACAACACTTAAAGTGGTTTTTACCAGCGATAAGTGTGACCGAGATACCGGCGTTATCACGACAATATATTGTGATGCTTCTTCCCCGTATCTGATTACCGCAGATGCCAAATGGACTATCACGAATCACTCCAAAAAACTGGTGTTGTGGATTAGACATCAATATAGTTCGTTTTTTATTGCTTTCAAGTGCCACATCTTCGCATCCACACTTTTAATGGTGTTACGGACTAGTCATATACGAAAAAAATTAGGTCAAATTACTCCAGGAGTTCCAGTTTTATTAGGATTTCGTATTTCAGTCGATTAAAACGTCACTTCTATTGGGTTACTTTATAGTCCGTCTGTCAGTTTGTTAAGACCCTTTTTTCTTAGAAACAGGTGGAAGTATGAAGTTGAAATATATGTAAAATACGAGAGTGAGTCAATTATTACCCGTAATTTAGTTATATTTTTGTTTATTTTGTTATAACTGTCGTTTTTCGTTGATGACGCATGCTTTGTTTATTTGTTGTTATATCTTTGCACTTTTCAAGCTGCTAGGTTAGTTTCGCTATCGCTGCCGTGCTGCTAATCATGGCTGCTCCGCTGTCTATTTGCACCAAAGAAGAGCAACGTTCAGTTATCAATTTTTTGTGGTCGGAAGGCGTATCAGGGGCCGAAATTCATCGAAGACTTTCGGTACAGTACGGGAAATGTGTTTTACCAGGACGGAGTGTCTACGAATAGATTGAAAAATTCCGGAATGGTCGCACAAGTGTTACTCCCGATGAAGGAGCCGGACGACCGTTTACCGCCACAAATGAAGAAACCAGTTTGCGAGTATCAAAATAAAGTGTCTCTAGAGGTTTTATCTTTTGATTCCATTGACTTAGAAGCATAAATTATTTACGTTGCCAAGGAAACGTACGACCTAGTATTTGACAAAAATTTCAGCTTCTAACCCCGTCCTGACAAAAAGGAGCCATAACAGTTGGAGACACAAACGGAGAACTAAGTAATCCCACAAGGATTCCATTTCTGCGGGTTGAGATACGGAACCTTAATGAAGCGTTATTGAAAAAGTGCCCGAGAATAATTCAGGAGCACGCAGAAGACATTGTCGTATGTCAGAGTAACTTTTTACATGTACAGGCCATTGGCGGGTCTCCCCATTCCATTGTCGAGTGGATTGCAACAGGAATTGTTGCTTAAATGTCTTTGTGAGCGCTGTAACTAATATAATCTTGGCCTCACGATCCCTAGGGGAGCAAAATTTACAGGGTTGTACCACATTTCTAGATTCCCCACATAAAGCTCCTGTAAGTAGCCTTTCTCGGGATAGTTTACTCCAAGAGTCTGCCAGTTCAGTTTCTTCAGCGTCTCTGTTACACTCTCCCACGGGTAAAATAAAACTGTGACAATTCGTGCTGCCCTTCTCTGCATACGTTCAACATCCCATGATATTAGTCCCAAACATTTGAACAATATTCTAGGTTGTGCGCAAGAGTTTTTGTAAGTAATCTCCTTTGTAGGCTCCATCCATTTCCCTGGTATTCTACCAACGCAGCGCTGTCTGGAGCTTGCTCTACTCACGAGTAAGCCGTTACGATACGTTTCACATCGCAAGAAAGTGTTAGGCCCAAATACGATTGTTGTCCAGAAAGTAAGCTCCGGTGGGTCGCTAAATGGAAATCACAGTGAAAAACAGAAACATTTTATTTACAAGTGTTAGCTACACTTTCCAGATACTTCTCTACATAGTCACCGCTTCGACTTAGACATTTGTCGGAGCGTTATACCAAATTTCCAACACCATCGTCATACAAGGCAGCCGCCTGTGCATTCCGATACACTGGTCTATAGTGCGTAGCGTGCGCCCAAGTGTTGTCTTCGTATCCAGCATTACATGTGAACAGAGATGATACTCAGGACGAGCCAATTAGGGCTGTGCGTCTCCACTGCCCCTGCAGAGTGCGGCTGAGAATTACCATGAAGGAGGAAGTGCGTGGCAGTTGTGTTAGGTGTGCTGTATTCATTAAGGCGAAGCCTCTCAGCGGGCGCTCCTTCTTGGCGGGAGACATTCTTGTTCTGGACACCTTCACTCGTTCACAGTGCGCTCACAACTGAAAAGAGCGTCTTGATGCGATCTACAGTCATACTAGAGACACTACCCAACACATCTGTGCAAAGCGTCGTCGGATTTTCACTGTGGTGTCCATTTCGCGACTGATCGGAAGTTACTTTCTGGACGACCTTCGTATTTGCATGAGTTGGCCGATTCCAGTTGTGACGCGTTGATTATACTGTTATTTGATACTACGTTTTCTCCGTTTTGTTTAGTGTAAAAGTTTACATTTCTGCACGTTTAAAGCAAGTTATCAGTCTTTGCATCACTTGGAAATCTTATCAAGATCTGAATGAATAACTACGCACAGTACATCGTTAACAAATAACAGCATCATCTGTGAAGTCTGAGGTTTCTATTAATTTTGCCTGAAATGTAAAACTTTGAACATAGCTGCTAAGGTTCAGTGACTGTGTCAGAATTATATTAGAACAAATAAGCCCTCGGTCACAAATATTAAGTCAAAATTGACCAGGTTTCGACGCTACTATGAGCGTCGTCTTCAGAATTAAACTAACTGTTCTAAAACATAATGGGTATATATGTTGTTGTTGTTGTTGACATTAATAAATTAAAGTGTGTACTGACTGGAAAGAGATGCAGTACTTGCAAGTCACATTTTAAAAAACCTATGCCGGAAAGGCGACATCGTGAATAGTTGCAAATAAGTTAAGATGGCGAGCCGCTAAGGGCTGCTCGTACCTCAGTGAACAAGGGTAGCAACAAAACTTCTGAAGACGACGCTCATAGTAGCGTCGAAACCTGGTCAATTTTGACTTAATATTTGTGACCGAGGGCTTATTTGTTCTAATATAATTGCCTGAAATGTTATTAATATACACTGAGGTGGAAAAATTCGTGAGGTCCACAGATAGATCCTAGTTGACAAGCCGGTGGTGGCTCCATGATGGTGTGTGCTGTGTTTACACAGAATTAACTGGGTCCTCTGATCCAACTCAACCTGTCACTTATGTTTATTTTCGGCTACTTGGAGACCATTTGCAGCAATTCACAGCTTCATGTCCCCAAAGAACAATGTCGTGAGACTGGGTCACAAATGTTTGCGATTGGTTTGAAGAACACTCTGGACCATTCGAGCAAACTATTTGACCACCCAGATGTCACGACATGAGTCCCATCGAATATTTATGGGGCATAATCGAGAGATTAGTTCGTGCATAAAATCCTGCATCGGCAACTCTATGGATGGCTGCAAAGGCAGCATGGTTCAATATTTCGGCTGGGAACTTCGAACGACTTTATTGAGTCCGTGCCACGTTGAATTGCTGCACTACGCCGGGCAAAAGAACGTACCTATGACTTTTGTGACGTCAGTGTAAAGCTGTTAGGACGGGTCGTGAGTGGTGCTTGGGTACCTCGGTCAGTGGAGCACTTCTTGCGAAAGTCGTCTCAAGTTCGAATCTTGGTCCGGCACACACTTTTAATCGGTTAGGAAGCTTCATCAGCCCTTTTAACTGCGTCGAGAACGGTTATCACTTAGTGGTGTGGACGATCAATGCTCTTTTCTTACTGCTCGTGTTGGTCTCTGTACTCAAGTCTTCTGTGATCATGTTGTCAGACAGGGCACTTACAAACACCTTCTACATCAGCCAGTCTCCAAGTATCGCGTAGAGGCTATGCTGCCACCAGAACAAGGTTAGCGACTAGACTGAGAAATTGTTGGTTGGGAGGATGTAGCATATTATCTCGGATGGAGAGTTGCCGACAGTAGAAGTAGCTTCTGCGGTGTTCCAGGGAAGTGTGGGGTGTTGGGACCCTCACCGTTCAAGTTCTACATTGAGATGATCATGCGATACCTTGTACTGCAGTGTCGGACCTCCTTCTTCCCGCCAAAGTGCAGCAACCTGACGTGGCATGGACTCAACAAGTCGTTAAAAATGTACGAGGGTCACTCCAAAAGAAATGCACACTATATTTTTTAAATCCATCTTTTATTCTACATTTTGGAAAGTCTTACAGTGCGTAGATACATCCTTTAGGAACAATATTTTCATTTCTCCACATAATTTCCGTCCCTCTCAAGTGCCTTACGCCACCTTGAAACCAGCGCCTGTATACCCCGCACGGTAAAATTCTGGACCAACCTGTTGCAGCCAGTGTTTGGCAGCGTGCACAATGGAGCCATCATCTTCAAACCTTGTTCCAGAAGAGAGTCTTTCAGTTTCCCAAAGAGATTACAGTCACATGGAGCCAGGTCAGAACTGTAAGGCGGGTGTTTCAGTGTTGTCCATCCGAGTTTTGTGAACACTTCCATGGTTTTTTGACTGACATGTGGCCGTGCATTCTCGTGCAACAGCAAAACATCCTGCTTTTGCCGATGTGGTCGAGCTTAAAGTTTCTTCAGTGTCGTCACATATGCATCAGAATTTATGGTGGTTCCACTTGGCATGATGTCCACAAGCAAGAGTCCTTCGGAATCGAAAACCACCGTAGCCATAACTTTTCCAGCAGAAGGTGTGGCTTTGAATATTTTTCTTGGGTGAATTTGCATGACGCCACTCCATTGATTGCTTCTTCGTCTCTGGTGAAAAATGATGGAGCCAGGTTTCATCATCTGTCAAAATTCTTCCAAGAAATTCATCTCCACCATTCTCATACTGTTCCAAAAGTTCGCTGCATACCGTTTTTCTTGTTTCTTTGTGAGCCACTGTCAATATCCTGGGAACCCACATGGCACAAACCTTTTTTAACACCAACACTTTCAGTATTCTGCAAACACTTCCTTCCCCTATCCCAACGTAGCGTGACAATTCGTTCACTGTGATGCGTCTGTCAGCAGTCACCAATTCGTTAATTCTCTGCACATTGTCTGGAGTGTGTGCAGTACGAGGTCTGCCACTACGACGACAGTTCTCAATATTCCCGTGCCCGCTTTCATCACGTAACCTGCTTGCCCACCGACTAACTGTACTGCGATCGACAGCAGCATCTCCACACACCTTTTTAACCTCTTGTGGATGTTTCCCGCTGTCTCGTTTTCACAGCTCAGGAATTCTATGACAGCACGTTGCTTCTGACGAACGTCAAGTGTAGCAGCCATGTTGAAGACATTCTGTGACGGCGCCACTCACGGGAACAGGTTGAACTAAGTTTGAAAACAAGCGGGAAGGATGTATATACGCACTGTAAAACTTTCACACATGCAGAATGAAAACTGTATGTTTACGAAAATAGTGTGCATTTCTTTTGAAGTGACCACCGTAAATGCCATGTGGGTAGAGCCTCTCGTCGGGTAGACCGGTCGCCTGGTGCAAGTCTTTCGATTTGACTCCACTTCGGCGACTTGCGCGTCGATAGGGATGAAACGATGATGATAAGGACAACACAGCACCCAGTCCCTGAGCGGAGAAAATCTCCGGCCCAGCCGGGAATCGAACCTGGGCCGTTAGGTATGACAGTCCGACGCGCTGACCACTCAGCTACCAGGGGCGGACAACAAGTCGTTGGATGTCCTGTGCAGAAATCTTGGCCCGATAGCCGTCCGTAATTGTGAAAGTGTTCCCGATGCATAATTTTGTGCAAGAACTGTCCTCCCACAAATGTTTGATGGGATACATGTCGAGCGAACTGAGCGGTTAAACCCTTAGCTCGAATCGTCCTGAACGATCTTCAAACCAACCACGATCAGTTGTGTCCCAGTGACATGGCGCTTTGTCATCCATAAAATTCCATCGTTTCTTGGGGAACATGAAGTCCATAAATGGCTGCAAACACCGCTGCTCTCGGTCGTTAAGTAAAGGCCGTCGGCCACTGCGTTGTCCATGGTGGTAGGTAATGCCTGCAATTTGGTATTCCCAGCACAGTCTTGACACTGTGGTTCTCAAGATATTGAATTCCTTAACGATTTCTAAATTTAAAAAAAAAAGTCGTGTGACTAGGGCCTTTCGTCGGGTAGACCGTTCGCCTGGTGCAAGTCTTTCGAGTTGAAGCCATTTCGCCGAATTTCGCGTCGATGGGGATGAAATGATGATGATGAGGACAGCACAACACACAGTCCCTGAGCGGAGAAAATCTCCGACCCAGCCGGAAATCGAACCCGGGCCCTTAGGATTGACATTCTGTCGCGCTGACCACTCAGCTACCGAGGGCGGACACGATTTCGAAATGCAATGTTCCATGCATCTAGTACCAAATACCACAACGCGTTCAGAGTCTGTTAATTCCCGTCTTGCGGCCATAATAAAGCCGGTAAGCTTTTCACATGAATCAGCTGAGTACAAATGAGAGCTCTGCCAATGCCCTGCCCTTTTATACCTTGTGTTCGCATTACTACAGCCATCTGTATATCTGCATATCGCTATCCCATGAGTTTTCGCACCTGAGCGTACTTCCAGCAGTACCTCGTCTCCTACCCTTCTGACTTCGCAGACGTTCTCCTGTGAAACTTGCGGGACCAGCATTTCTAGAAGAAAAGATACTGCGGAGACGTGGCTTAGCCGAAGCGTGTGTCATGTTTCCATATTGAAATTTTCTCTCTGCAATGGAGTGGTGAGTTTACTTCAGTCATGAGTATGGACATGTGGAGAAAGTTAAGCATATATCCTTTCTTCAGGGATTCTAGTTCCGCCGGAGAACTTCAGTCAAGTTTGGAAGGTAGAAGACGAGGTACTGATGGAAGTAAAGCTGTGAGAACGGGTCGTGAGTCGTGCTTGGGTAGCTCAGTTGGTAGAGCGCTTACCCGTGAAAGGCAAAAGTTCTTAGTTGAGGTCTCGGTCCGGCACACAGTTTTAATCTGCCAGGAAGTTTGATATCAGCGCACACTCCGCTACAGAATCAAAGTTTCAACCTAAAGTATGATAGCAGTCGAGCAACACTTAGCGATAGGACGTAACTTCTCGGCGACTGCGGCGTGGAGTCTTCGACTTCAGTTTCAACAAAATATCTCGTAAATTTCTTCTTGAAACCAAAGAAACAAAAGTAGGGGTTGAGCGTGAAGAAACATGAAAAAATATGGACCACCCTACCCTCACATCGTTTGCATGCATTCTGTCAGACGTTATAATCTTCCGTGCTCTGACCAGCATTACATTCTCTGAGAATAATTGAAGATCTGCGCTTCTCACTCTGCACGAGTGTTTGCGTTATTCGTAGCGCTGAAGCCAAATATCAGTTGCTGAGTTGTGAACGCTATCTGTAGCTAGTCCTCCATACTCCTTATCTCTCTGAGTGGATGTGATTGTTCACTGCTAGGACTCCCTATTAGCAGCAACCTTATCGTAGCTGTGCTCGATATCAAGGTCATGATTGTTCAAAGGCGGCGTTGCTGAGACTATCAACTCTTCGCTTCGCCGGGCTTCAAGGCCTCGTCGAAGTCAAGGTCATCGATGGCACAGCTATCTGCCAGTCTTGCAGAGGTTGATGCATGTCGCTGCATCAAACGTTTGGGCAGGCAGTCTTAAAGCATCATTTCCTCGCTTCACGCTAATCTAACTACTATGGATGGTCTCTCAGACCGATACATTTTTTGTCGTGTGATATTTCACAAACCCTTGTGAGGTGAGGAAGACTCTTCTGTGTACCTTCCTATTGGAGGAAGAAATCCGGCAGTGTTGCTGCATTTGTTTCTTATTTTTGGGCCTTGAGAAGTCTCACAAGTGTCTGCGCTTCGTGTATTTGTCAAACGTTAACGTTTCTCCGTGTCGAGGAAAGCTAGACCTTCTATGCAGCGTCTTCTATGCAAGACGGATATGAGTCTTCAACAGCGCCTCAATGAATTCCTAGATGAAGACTTTGATGACTGTGATAATGTCCCTGATTTCGAGTTTTTAGTGATGACGATACTTATTCGGAAAAGAAAAGTGATGAAGATGTGACAGGTGATGACGATGGAGAAGCGTATGTCTTCGGTAAGAACAGAAAGATGTTTCCGATCGAGGAAATAGAAGCCGCTAACTAACGTAAGAACACGGCAACTCAATACTGTGTTGCAGCTGCATGGACTGCAACAGTCTCGGAGAAACCTTCCTGTTTTGAAGATATGGCCCTCAAACACAGAAATAATATTTAGAAAAATGAAACACATCAGCCTTTTGTTGTCCTTGTTTGAAGTCGAAAACAAGGTATCGGTGTCAACATTGTGGTGTTCCGATTCGGTTGAAGAATTGTAGGAGGGCCTGCGTGAAATGCGAACAGGTGAAAGCGACTTAAATTTGATTCATTGCCTTAGAATAATACCTAAGGAAATTACTTACTTCTTGATTTTTAAACTGAAATATGACAAAATTTCTTCCTTGGCAGAATTATGGGGTGGAATAATCGCTATAAGGCTGAAACAGTGAGTAGTAAACTCAAAGGTGATTCCAAATACAATTTGTCATAACTGAAATGTGTTTTTCCATACAGTGATGTTACGAAGAGAGGCAACTGTGTTGTTATTTTAGTAATACGTAAAATAAAAATAAACTGCAAATTTTGTTGTGTTATAGTTTTCAAAGTATTTAAAATTCAGTATTGTTTAAAAAATGGAAATTTCCATAACGTCTGTTTCCACGAAGTGTATCGAACAACAGGAAGTCATGAAAATATGTACTCACCAAAACAGAGGCTATATACATAAAAAATAAAGGGGCAGTCTGAGAGACCCTTCCATAGTAACTGTGTTCTTGCCAACATCCATAGTAGCTACGGGTTCACAGCCATTCCTGCTAGTGCTCATAGTTAAAGCCCCCTTCCTCACAATTTCTATTTATTGTTATACTAGCTTTTTGGCTGTGGCTTTGTCCACATATGAGTTCAACACATATATTGCACACACCTCCTCCTTCCCCTCTTTCTCCCTCTGTCTGTCCACCTCTTCTTCCTACCTTTATTTGTCTATCTGCAGCCTACCACTGTCTCTGCCTCTTCATCTCCTCCTCCCTCTCTCTTTGTCCATTTCCACCAACCACTCTATCTGACCATTTCTCCCCCCCCCCCCGCCCCTCCGCCTCTCACCTTCTATTTCTCTTTCCATCTCCACCTCCCTCTCCTCATTTTCATGCATTTCTCCTCCTCCCCTCTCTTTGTCCACTGCCTCCTCCCTTCTGTCCACCCTCTGCCAAGCTCATTGGCAGATGTAGCTCCAGTACAGTTGAGTGAAGCCCTGACATGCATGGCACGCAACACATTATTTGAAAAACATTTATTTGCCCCTGATGTATGGGCCATAATGCGAAGCAAGACACCTCTCATGCATGACAGCCTGCATATCAGGTCCTGGAAAACCATTTCTTGCCCCTGATATGTAGACAACCCTGCAAAGCAGATTGATTTGGTAGGCCAATACTCTTCCCTCACAACTTGCCTATCATGCAGGGTAGCATGTGTACCAGGGGCTGAAGAAAATGAATTTTTGCCCCTGTTCTGCTGCTATTGGAGCTAGGAGATTATAAACCCCACAGACAATGATACTCATGAGGCCTGCTGTTTTTGTGCCACATTTGGTCCATATCGATACAGGATTTGAGAACAGATTTGGACATGACCATTGCCTGAGCAAACTCGAGCAGACTGGCAGCCTATCGCGCAGACTCAGATGCAGGAACTAAGCCCCGACCGAGTGACCACTCGCTGAGTTCTCTTCCTGGCGGAGTGGAAAGACTCTCATTTTGCTGGCTTTAAAGGTTGAACTGCCTAACAAATGCAGACGAGATACAGACTAGCAAACTGGGGACGAGAGACTGAACCCAGACTGACCGACTGGCGAGCTCATAGCGCCCCTTAAATGCACGTGAACAGGCAACCTTTCCCCTTTCCCACCAGAGGGAGACACCAAAGCTGCGATTGCCACAGCGGCGCCAGCACCAGAAACGTAGGGCGACTGCTTCACACTACGCGCTGCGGCGCGCTCTTCAAAACAGCAATTTTTACCACGACTCAGGCAGAACATACTGAGTCCATATTTTTAGATTTCTTCAAGACTTTTGAAACCGTTCCTCACAAGCGACTTCTAATAAGATTTCGTGCCTATGGAGTATCGGCTCAGTTGTGCAACTGGATTCGTGAGCTCCTGTCAGTAAGGTCACGTTTGATAGTAATTGATGGAAAGTCGTCGAGTAAAACACATCCAATATCTGGCGCTCCCCGAGGATGTGCTGTAGGCACTCTGTTGTTCCTGATCTACACTCATGCTCATAAATAAGGATAATTGCAGAATGTGGTGCCACACAACGTGGCACTACACAAAACTGGCGCTAATAGCATAGGCATATAGGGAACACACACGACACAGATCTGTAAGTCCATGGTATTGGTGATGTTGAGAAAACCGTCCCGGATCACATGTGCTACAAAACGCCACTGTTTCCTGCACATATACCCCGACATCAATATGGGATATGATCACCATGCACACATATACACGCCGCACAACGGGTTGGCATACTCTCGATCAGGTGGTCGAGCAGCTGCTGGGGTATAGCCTCCCATTCTTGCACCAGTGCCTGTCAGAGCTTCTGCAGTGTCGTAGGGGTTTGAAGACGTGCAGCGATACGTCGACCGAGAGCATTCCAGACGTGCTCGGTGGGGTTTAGGTCTGGAGAACAGGCAGGCCACTACATTCGCCTGATATCTTCAGTTTCAAGGTACTCCACCATGATGGCAGCTCGGTGGGGCCGTGCGTTATCATCTGTCAGGAGGAAGGTGTGAACCACTGTATTCCTGTAAAGGCAGTCATACTGGTGCAAAATGACGTTCCGATGCACATGACCTGTTACAGTTCCTCTGTCAAAGACATGCAGGGATGTACGTGCACCAGTCATAATCCCAGCCCACACCATCAAACCACGACCTCAATACAGGTCACTCTCAAGGACATTAAGGGGTTGGTATCTGGTTCCTGGTTCACGCCAGATGAAAACCCGGCGAGAATCACTGTTCAGACTATACTTGGACTCGTCCGTGGACATGGGACCACTGTTCCAATGACCATGTACTGTGTTCTTGACACCGGGCTTTACAGGCTTTCCTGTGACCAGGGGTCAGTGGAATGCCCGTCTCTGGTCTCCGGCCAAATAAACCATGTCTGTTCAGTCGTCTGTAGACCGTGTATCTGGAGACAACTGTTCCAGTGGCTGCGGTAAGCTCCCGAGCAAGGCTACCTGCAGTACTCTGTGGCCGTCTGCGGGCACTGATGGTGAGATACCGGTCTTCTTGTGGTGTTGTACACTGTGGACATCCCGTTCTGTAGCGTCTGGACAAGTTTCCTGTCTGCTGGAATCGTAGCCATAATCTTGAGATTATGGTACACGGAGGGCCCGTGCTACGACGTGCTGTGTATGACCAGCCTCCAGTCGCCCTAGTATTCAACCCATCATAACGTCATCAATATGTGTTCTTTGAGCCATTATCAATACAGTCGCCATTAGCACGTCTGAAAACGCCTGCACACTTACTCGCTGCACCGTACTCAGACATGCACCACCACACCTCTGCCTATGTGGACTGCTGCCAGCGCCACCGTGCGACGACCGCAGGTCAAATGCACTGCATAGTCATACCCTGAGGTGATTTAAACCCGCAAACCGCCCACCAGAGCGTTGTTTCACCATGTATCAGCATTATCCTTAATTTATGAGCATGAGCGTACATAAACGATTTAGGAGACAATATGAGCAACCCTCTTAGATTGTTTGCAGATGTCGCTGTCATTTACCGTGATGTAAAGTTATCAGACGCTCAAAACGAATTGCGAAGTGATTTAGACAAGATGTCTGTATGGTGCAATAAATGCTAATTAAATAATGAAAAGTGTGAAGTCATCCACATCAGCACTAAAGGAAATACGCTAAGCCGGCTGCGGTGGCCGAGCGATTCTAGGCTCTTCAGTCCGGAACCGCACTGCTGCTACGGTCGCAGGTTCGAATCCTGCCTCGGGCGTGGATGTGTGTGATGTCCTTAGGTTAGTTAGGTATAAGTAGTTCTAAGTTCTAGGGGACTGATGACCTCAGATGTTAAGTCCCATAGTGCTCGGAGCCATTTGAACCCTTTTTTGAAATCCGCTAAATTTCAGTCACACGATTAATCACATAATTCTATAAACTCAACTAAATACTTAGGGATTACAATTACGAATAATTTAAATTGGAACGATCACATAGATAATGTTGTGAGGAAATCAAACCAAAGACTACGATTTATTGGCAGAACACTTATAAAACGTAACAGATCTACTAAAGAGACTGCTTACACCACGTTAGTACGTCCTCTTCTGTAGTACTGCTGTGCGGCGTAGGATCCGCAACAGATAGGACTGAAGGATAACATCGAAAAAGTTCAAAGAGCAGCAACTGGTTTTCTGTGATCGCGGTATAAGGGAGAGAGTGCCTCGGATATGATAAGTGAAGTGTCAGTCATTAAAATAAAGGCGTTTTTCACTGCGGCAAGACCTTCCCAAGATATTTCAGTCACCAACTTTCTTCTCAGAGTGTGAAAATATATTGTGGGCGTCCGCCTACATAGGGAGAAATGATCAGCATAATAATGTAAGAGAAATCAGAGCTTACACGGAAAAATTTAAGTATTCGTTTTTCCCGCACTCTGTTCGAGAGTGGGGTAGCTTAAAGGTGATTCGATTAACCCTCTGCGAGACACTTAATTGTGAATTGCACAGTAATCATGTAAATGTAGGGTAACAGCGGTATTTTTAAAAAGCCGCTATGTTCTTTCCTGCCTGTCGTAAAGGTCAAACAGCTGAAGGAGTGAAAGAATCCCAAAAACATGAATAGCAGATAGTGATGTAAAATGCCTGGGCTTTAATAAGTTGGGGCAAATGCCCAGGATAAATTCCTGGGAAAAGCGCAAAATGGATAAATGCCCAGGAAATCATGCATTTTAAAGATTAATTGATAAGTGTCACTTATACAAAAATTTAAAACTGATATTTTGTATTGGAAAGGATGTTTTCCAAAATTTCTTCTGTGCTGGTTGGGTAACAAAGTTGAAACTTCTGCTTGAGAGTTAGATAATATTATTAGGGGAAATATATTGGACTGCAAACTTAATTATACATTTTTAATGAAGTTAATTCTTGGAGTAATACGTAATAAAAAACGAAAACAACACTCAAGTTTAAAAGTAATTCTCAAAATCAATATTAAGTAGGTAACCTGTAGGTAGCATTTCTTACGTATACTATACTAGCGTAAAATATTTAAAAAAGTTTATCCATAATGATTTTAATTAGGGTTGAATCATGCTCTGATTCCGATTCCACGAGTCCAAGAATCGCCGATTTTCTAGGAATCGACTACTATCGGAATCAAACGATTCCAAGGTCCTCGGCATCGAAAAGTAAAACTGGTAAAAATATAAAGGTGATTCTAAATGTCAAGCATGTGTCAGTTAACATGCACCCTCCCTTGGAAGAGCAACAAGCTGGGATGCTACTAGAAAAAAAAATCATTCCCTCTTCTTTCCTTTCGTTCTTAGTAATCTTAGCAATGAAAGCAAATAATGACATACGTACGTTTGAACGTAAGCATTTAATAACTTGTAATACCTGCAGTATCGTTCCATCCCTTATTTTAAATGGTAAATTATATGCTCTAGCAGTAAAAACTTTAAAAAGTACTTTTTTCAAATGCCCAGATTTCGGGCATTTAAAATTACTTTGGGCAAATTCCTGGGCCAATGGCCATTTATAAATATCCTGTTCACTGAGCATTTGCCCAGTTCACATCACTAGTAGCCGGAACCGGGATATCCAAACAAAACTACTTAAATTCGTCCAGAGCTACCTCAAGCCCACAGCCATTCCGTAACGATTCAGTAGCTTTTTCGATCCTTCTGCGGGAACTCCTTCTGGATTTTTGTCCCCACACCACAGTCGTACGTCACCCAAAGACGGTTGCTTATCAGCGACCTTGCAGATCCTTTCTCCAGTGGCTGATTTGATGTTGTTTTCGGCTCTGAACGGCTTCCTCCTTACAGAGGACGGGGCGTCACCTGACCAGATGTCGGTTTTGGCGGAATCACTGGACTCGCCGCGGATGCGGGAGTTCCTGTCCAAGATCACCGGCCCCTACAACCAGGACTACGTCAGGCTGTCGCCCTCCAGCTGCGTCATGCCCACGCTCTACATGGACGTCGCCCAGAGGGTGCTCGACTTCGAGGTCAGACCGGACGACGTGTGGC
Source organism: Schistocerca cancellata (assembly GCF_023864275.1). Taxonomy (NCBI): domain Eukaryota; kingdom Metazoa; phylum Arthropoda; class Insecta; order Orthoptera; family Acrididae; genus Schistocerca; species Schistocerca cancellata. The sequence continues at coordinate 73,519,158 of NC_064635.1, read as the reverse complement.
TCATCGCGTACCCCAAGTGCGGTGAGTTTCACCTACACAAACCACTACGACCGCTGTTTCATCCGTGCTGCACATCACAGATAACCAGAAGCGCAATACATACAGTGAACTTTCGATGAACTGTCCCATTTTAATACAGTTGATTAATTCTTTGTTTCTTCTTTCTTTTTCTTTCTTTTTTTTTCTTTTTCCTCTTGTTGAAGAGGTGTCTGACCCTACTGGGCCTCTGACAAATTTCATGTGGTTAGAGTGCCTCACGCTGTATCTCTGGGCTATAATAGTATTCCTCATGTAGGGGAAGTTGGATACAACGCGTATGGGGATGAAGCCCGCTCGGCTAGCCGCGCGGTCTAACACGCTGCTTCCCGAGCGGGAAGGCGTGACGGTCCCCGGTACGAGTCCGCCCGGAGGGTTAGTGTCGAGGTCCGGTGTGCCGGCCAGCCTGTGGATGCTTTTTAAGGCGGTTTTCCATCTACCTCGGCGGATGCGGGCTGGTTCCTCTTATTCCACCTCAGTTACACTGTGTTGGCGATTGCTGTGCAAACACAGTTTCCACGTATGCATACACCATAATCACTCTACCACGCAAACATTTGGGGCTACACTCGTCCAGTATGAGAGGTTCCCAGGGGGGGTGGGGGGTCCACTGGGGGCTGGACTACACAATAACCCTGGGATCTGTGTGGGGCAGCGGTGGGGCGGGTGGACTGCTGTCGTCAGTTGTGGGGTGGGTGGACTGCTGTGGTCAGTTGTGGGGGTTGTGAACCACTGAGGGCTACGGCGGGACAAAGCCTCTCCGTTGTTTCTAGGTCCCCGGTTTAATACACACATACATACATACATACATGGGGATGAAACTGGGAACTGGGCCATCAGTTGGTAACATTGTTTTTTGTTGTTAGACCATGAAGATAGGCAGCAACTTCAGTACCGACATGAAGCTTAATAGTGTCAGATGCGTTGTTGAGCGGAATAATTTATTTGATTTTTGTGGTTGAGTCTTATTTCATGACAGTTTGCCTTCGGTAAGGAACTTACACTGATCAGCCAGCCAGAACATTATAACCACCGACCTCTATCGTTATAAACCCGTCCAGGTGATAGCGGTGTCAACTGGCGAGAAATGACTGCTAGTAAGACACACGCACGGTGCACGTGGTATTAGTGGGCGGGCTTTTCGTGTGTACAATGGGGAAGTCACGATCTGTCTGAGGTAACTGAGGGTAGATTTTGATGGCCTGGAGGCTCGGCATGAGAATTTCGGAAACTGCACGACTTGACATTCTAATTTACTCTACTTTTAGTTTGTTAATATCAACAAACATATATTTTAAAAAGTATATGTCTGCACTGAAAATACACTTTCTAAGTGTTACTACAGTCTGTTGATTGGTTACCAATACGAGCCCTTGACTACGAATCTATTCTGTGAAAACCCACATCAATAGCACTTTCCATTTTCTCAATATTCGTGGTGTAAGTTTTAGGTGATTGACCCTGTATGCTCAGAAACTTCTCCTTCAAATTAAGGTCAATGACTCACACAAGTACATTTCTAATGGTCAGAAATGGTAGTCTGCTTTTATGTCCTCGATGCTCGGCCTGTCAGGTGCCGTTTTGCTTCAGTGCGTCTAGTTCGTGGTCCACACATTTCGTGTTAAGTTTGCCGCTAATCTCATTTCAGCTCCTTGTATTTACTTTTGTCTTTCTCCAGTTTACTCTCAATCCATAAAGTTTTCTTGTTAGACCGCTCATTCCATCAACAGGTCCTGCAATGCCCCTTCGCTGTCACTTACGACGGCAGTGTCATCAGCGGATCTTATCATTGCTAACCTCCCACCATAAATGTCAATCCCACTCCCGAACCTTCCTTTTATTCCCGTCATTGCTTCTTCCATGCACTGATAGAACAGTAAGGGCGAAAGGCTGCATTTCTGCCATACACCGTTTTTAATCTGAGCATTTCGTTCTGGATCTTGCATTCTTACTGTTCCCTCGTAACGCTCAAAGCCACGTTTGCCAGCCTTGTTTCTTGGCTGGTCCATTTATTTTCGAACAGTTTACGCATTCAAACTCCATGTCTCAATGCTATAAGTAAAATCGTACACACCGGTCATAGACACAGGTTTCAGTTACGTTGCAAGCATAGTTTTAAAAATTTCGTACAGATCACCAAAAACAATGTCAGTCATTTTTACTCGTGTGTTTATCCATTCAGTCGTTGTGTTCCGCGACGCAAAACACAAAATTTCATCAATTGGCGCTTTGACTTCGTCATTGTACAACTTTCTTTTCAATGCGTTGACTGTTCATTGTTGTAGTCGGATTACAATTGATTTTCAGACCTACTTTCTTATAGAGGGTTAAACCTATTGTAACACCTTCATTTCTTGTAAGTTTAGAAAGAATGCTTCTTTATTTCATCACTAGCTAAGTACCAGCATCGCCTGTGTATGTATTTATTCCAGTCTTCTATTAGCCCACCTTCTTCTCTCCTCCTCCACCCATCACCTCTCCCCTCCTCTCTCTGTCCACCACCCTTCTATTCATCTTCTCCTCAATGCTTCCTCTGCCCATCTGTTCCTCCCTCTCCGTCCATCTACTCCTCCTCCTATCTCCTCCTGTCTATTTATGTCTCCTACCTACCTGTGCCCATCTCCTCTACATCTACATTTACATCATACTCCGCAAGCCACCTGTCTGTCTGCTATTCATTGCACGCGGTGTGTCTGCGTTGCCCGATTTCGTACGCACTGTTTACAAACCCTGGAGCGTGTCCGTGCCCGACCACAGTCGGTCTTCTTAGTCGCGAACCTACCGGTTTCTGTCAGATGTTGTTGTAGTCGTGCGAAAGTGATGTCTGGAAAGGCTGTTGATAAAATATAGATACATCGATATTCCGATAATTTATTCAAAAAAATAACGATATATGTCGGCGATGTTTCCCCAGTCGGTATTCAGTATATAGATGGAGAACTGCCAATGTCAAATGCCGATACTTTTATGTTACATTATATTTTTTCGCAATTTTCGGTAAATATTTGAAGTTGTTCTTATGAAAGTGTAGTAGAACATAATTTTACTTTCACTGTGTGGTCTTCCTACTCTTTGAGCTTTCATCCTGTCCAGTCTTTCAAAAATGGTTCAAATGGCTCTGAGCACTATGTGAATTAACTTCTGAGGTCGTCAGTCCCCTAGAACTTAGAACTACTTAAACCTAACTAACCTAAGGACATCACAAACATCCATGCCCGAGGCAGGATTCGAACCAGCGACCGTAGCAGCCTCGTGGTTCCTGACTGAAGCGCCTAGAACAGCTCCTCCACAGCGGCCGGCAGAATTTTAAGAAAGAGTGGTTCACCTTTAAAGGACGCTGGTGCAACCTATTCTTGAGTATTGCTCGAGAGTTTGGGATCCGTTCCAGGTCGGATAGAAGGAAGACAATGAAGCAATTCAGAGGCGGGCTGCTATATTTGTTACCGCTAGGTTCGAACAACACGTAAGTGTTTAGAGAGATGCTTCGGGAACTTAAATGGGAATCCCTGGAGGGAAGGCAACACTATTGAGAAAATTTAGAGAACCGGCATCTGAAACTGACTGCCGGACGATTCTTGTGCTGCAAACATATACAGGGTGGTCAGCTGATCGTGACCGGGCCAAATATCTCACGAAATAAGCGTCAAACGAAAACACTACAAAGAACGAAACTTGTCTAGCTTGAAGGGGGAAACCAGATGGCGCTATATTTGGCCCGCTAGATGGCGCTGCCATAGGTCAAACGGATATCAACTGCGTTTTATTAAATAGGAACCCCTGCTTTTTATTGTATATTCGTGTCGTACGTAAAGAAATATGAATGTTTTAGTTGGACCACTTTTTCGCTTTGCGATAGATGGCGCTGTAATAGTCACAAACATATGGCTCACAATTTTAGACGCACCGTTGGTAACAGGTAGGTTTTCTAAATTAAAATACAAAACGTAGGTACTTTTCAATATTTTATTTCGGTTGTTCCAATGTGATACATGTACCTTTGTGAAGTTATCATTTCTCAGAACGCATCCTGTTACAGTGTGATTACCTGGAAATGCCACATTAATGCAATAAATGCTCAAAATTATGTCCGACAACGTCAATGGATTTGGCAATACGTATAACGACATTCCTCTCAAGAGCGAGTAGTTCGCCTTCCGCAATGTTCGCACATGCGTTGACAATGCACTGACGCATGTTGTCAGGCGTTGTCGGTGGATCGCGTTAGCAAATATCATTCAACTTTCCCCACAGAAACAAAGCTGGGGACGTCAGATCCGGTGAACGTGCGGGCCGTAGTATGGTGCTTCGACGACCAATCCACCTGTCACGAAGTATGCTATTCAATACCGTTTCAACCGCACGCGAGCTATGTGCCGGACATCCATCAAATTGCTAGTACATCGCCATTCTGTCATGCAGTGAAACATCTTGTAGTAACATCGATAGAACAGTACGTAGGAAATCAGCATACACTGCACCATTTAGATTACCATCGATAAAATGGTGGCCAATTATCCTTCCTCCCATAATGCTGCATCATACGTTAACCCGCCAGGGTCACTGATGTTCCACTTGTCGCAGCCATCGTGGATTTTCCGTTGCCCAATAGTGTATATTATGCCGGTTTACGTTTCCGCTGTTGGTGAATGACGCATCGTCGCTAAATAGAACGCGTGCAAAAAATCTGTAATCGTCCTGTAATTTCTCTTGTGCCCAGTGGCAGAACTGTACACAACGTTCAAAGTCGTTGCCTTGCAATTCCTGGTGCATAGAAATATGGTACGGGTGCAAACGATGTTGATGTAGCCTTCTCAACACCGACGTTTTTGAGATTACCGATTCCCGCGCAATTTGTCTGCTGCTGATGTGCGAATTAGCCGCGACAGCAGCTTAAACACCTACTTGGGCATCATCATTTGTTGCAGGTCGTGGTTGACGTTTCACATATGGCTGAACAGTTTGTGTTTCCTTAAATAATGTAACTGTCCTGCGAACGGTCTGGACACTTGGATGATGTCGTCCAGGATACCGAGCAGCATACATAGCACACGCCCGTTGGGCATTTTGATCACAATGCACTGTGAGAAAACCCGGCAGTGCGGCGGTCTGAGGCGCTTGTCACGGTCCGAGCGGATCTCCAACCCCCCCCCCCCCCCACCCACTCACCCGTAGGAGGTTCGAGTCCTCCCTCGGGAATGTGAAAGTTAGATTAAGTAGTGTGCAAGGTTAGGGAGCGATGACCTTAGCAGTTTGGTTCCATAAGACCTTACCACAAATTTCCTTTGAGAAATTCGGAACAGAAGAGAATCGAAGCATTTCAGAGGTGGTGCTACAGAAGAATGCTGAAAATTAGGTGGACTGACAAGCTAAGGAATGAGGAAGTTCTCAGCAGAATGGAATACGTGAATATATCTAGCAATTATAATTGAAGACGTAAGTTGCAATTGCTTCTCTAAGGTGAGAGGAATTCGTGGCGAATCGAATCAGGAAGAGCCAACTGTTGGTGATGTGATTATGAGTAACAAGTACATCAGGCTCATGTTAACCATTATAAACCTGCCCAAGTCAACTGTTGGTGGTGTGATTATGAGTAAGGAGTACATCAGGGACATTTCAACCCTTACAAAGCTGCCTCAGTCCAGTGTTGGTGATGTGATTCTGAGTAATGAGTACTTCAGGGACATTTAAACCCTTATATACCTCTCCAACTCAACTGTTTGTGGTGTGATTGTGAGTAATGCATACATCAGGGACATTTCAACCCTTACAAAGCTGCCTTAGTCCAATGCTAGTGATGTGATTCTGAGTAAACATACATGAAGGACATTTCAACTCCTATAAATCTGCCCAAGTCAACTATTTCAAAGTATCGAGTACATCAGGAACATTTCAACCATTATAAACCTGCCCAAGGCAACTGTTGGTGATGGTATTGTGAGTAACGCGTACATCAAGAACATTTCAACCCTTATAAACCAGCCCAAGTCAACTGTTAATGGTGTGATTCTGTGTAACGAATACATCAGGGACATTTCAACACTTATAAACCTATCCAAGTCAACTGTTGGTAGTGTGATTCTGTGTAACGAGTACATCAGGAACATTTCAACCCTTACAACGCTGCCCAATTCAACTGTTGGTGGGGTGATTTTGAGTAACGAGTGCATCAGGGATATTGCAACCCTTATAAACCTGCCCAGTCAACTGTTGGTGATGTGATTCTGACTAATAAGTACATCAGGGACATTTCAACCCTTACAAACCTGCGCAAATTAAGTCTTTGTGGTGTGATTATGACTGACGTGTACATCAGCGACATTTCAATCATTATAAACCTGCCCAAGTCAATTTTTGGTGGTGCGATTCTGAGGAACGAGTTCATCAGGGACATTGGAACCCCTATAAAGCTACCCAAGTCCACTGTTGGTGGTGTGATTGAGAAGTGGAAACGCGAATTAACAAGTACAACTAAACTAAGACCAAGCAGAACTCATATACTGATTCTCAAACATTGCAGAAAGTGATTGTATAAATTCGCATGAAATCAGTTGGAAGAATAGCTCGTGAGTTCCATAATGCTACTGGCAGTTTTGCTTCCATAATTACTGTACGCAGAAAGTTAAAAATAGTGGATACAATGGGCGAGCTGTTCCTTACAAGAAATACATATCTGTAGTCAGTGCTGAGTGACTCTTGAGGTGGTCTGAAGAACGACGCCACTGCACAGAGGGTGATTGGAAACAGGTGATTTGTAGTCATGACTCAACCTGTGGCAACCCGATTAAACTGTTTGGGTTTGGTGAATGCCTGGAGAGCGTCATCTGCCACCGTGTGTAGTGCCAATAGTGCAGTAAGTAGTAGTGTTGTTAGGGTATGGTTCAAATGCTTCAAATGGCTCTGAGCACTATGGGACTTAACGTCTGAGGTCATCAGTCGCCTAGAACTTAGAACTACTTAAACCTAACCAACCTAAGGACATCACACACATCCATGCCCGAGGCAGGATTCGAATCTGCGACCGTAGCGGCCGCGCGGTTCCAGACTGAAGCGCCTAGAACCGCTCGGCCACACCAGCCGGCTGTTAGGGTATGGGGGTAGTTTTTGTGGTTAGGGTTTGATCTCCTTATTGTGCCTAAGAAAGATTTTATAGCATTGTGTAGCACATACAGTTTGGAGATGATGTCGGTATTATCTTAACAATACACTCTTCATAAGGTAAGCATCTGTGAAGCAACGTCTTGTGGAAAATAACGTTCCCCAAATGGACTGGCCTGCTCAGATTCGGTATCTAAAGCCAATGGAACACCTCTGGGATGAGTTACAACGCCAATTCGCTCCAGACCCTAGTGTCTAAAATCATTGCCTTCTCTGGTTTGCACTCTTGTGGAAGAATGGGTTGTCATTCCTCGACAGATTTTCAGACACCTTACTGTTCCCAGCAGATCTCAAGGTGTCACAATCGTCAATAATGGAGACACACCAAATTAATATCCACTGATAAGTGTCTTGATACATTTGGTCGCATAATTATTCTGAACCCATGTCCATATAACACGTGTCCGTATAACAAACACATTTGCTTCTTCTATGTAAGCGTAATGTTTCCTGAATATTTGTCTGTTCCTTCTCGTTAGATAAAGACTGCTTGGAAGTGTCTTTCATATTCCTGTTTCCACGTCCCTGTAATGAAGTGCACTGTCTGACCTAATCATTAACATAAATTTGTAACAACAGGCGCTGAAATAAGTTCTGTCACTAACCATGACTATCTGCCCACAGGTATGACTTGGTGCCAGGAGATGATCTGGTTAATCATGAATAATTTCGATTATGAGACAGCGTACAAAATTCCTCTGCTTGAACGGACTCCATTTCTGGAGTAAGTATATACAAAGGTGAAGTATTTTCATGTTTGTCCACTCTGTTTATACACTCCTGGAAATTGAATTAAGAACACCGTGAATTCATTGTCCCAGGAAGGGGAAACTTTATTGACACATTCCTGGGGTCAGATACATCACATGATCACACTGACAGAACCACAGGCACATAGACACAGGCAACAGAGCATGCACAATGTCGGCACTAGTACAGTGTATATCCACCTTTCGCAGCAATGCAGGCTGCTATTCTCCCATGGAGACGATCGTAGAGATGCTGGATGTAGTCCTGTGGAACGGCTTGCCATGCCATTTCCACCTGGCGCCTCAGTTGGACCAGCGTTCGTGCTGGACGTGCAGACCGCGTGAGACGACGCTTCATCCAGTCCCAAACATGCTCAATGGGGGACAGATCCGGAGATCTTGCTGGCCAGGGTAGTTGACTTACACCTTCTAGAGCACGTTGGGTGGCACGGGATACATGCGGACGTGCATTGTCCTGTTGGAACAGCAAGTTCCCTTGCCGGTCTAGGAATGGTAGAACGATGGGTTCGATGACGGTTTGGATGTACCGTGCACTATTCAGTGTCCCCTCGATGATCACCAGTGGTGTACGGCCAGTGTAGGAGATCGCTCCCCACACCATGATGCCGGGTGTTGGCCCTGTGTGCCTCGGTCGTATGCAGTCCTGGTTGTGGCGCTCACCTGCACGGCGCCAAACACGCATACGACCATCATTGGCACCAAGGCAGAAGCGACTCTCATCGCTGAAGACGACACGTCTCCATTCGTCCCTCCATTCACGCCTGTCGCGACACCACTGGAGGCGGGCTGCACGATGTTGGGGCGTGAGCGGAAGACGGCCTAACGTTGTGCGGGACCGTAGCCCAGCTTCATGGAGACGGTTGCGAATGGTCCTCGCCGATACCCCAGGAGCAACAGTGTCCCTAATTTGCTGGGAAGTGGCGGTGCGGTCCCCTACGGCACTGCGTAGGATCCTACGGTCTTGGCGTGCATCCGTGCGTCGCTGCGGTCCGATCCCAGGTCGACGGGCACGTGCACCTTCCGCCGACCATTGGCGACAACATCGATGTACTGCGATGTACTGTGGAGACCTCACGCCCCACGTGTTGAGCAATTCGGCGGTACGTCCACCCGGCCTCCCGCATGCCCACTATAAGTCCGTCAACTGCACTTACGGTTCACGTCCACGCTGTCGCGGCATGCTACCAAAGACTGCGATGGAGCTCCGTATGCCACGGCAAACTGGCTGACACTGACGGCGGCGGTGCACAAAAGCTGCGCAGCTAGCGCTATTCGACGGCCAACACCGCGGTTCCTGGTGTGTCCGCTGTGCCGTGCGTGTGATCATTGCTTGTACAGCCCTCTCGCAGTGTCCGGAGCAAGTATGGCGGGTCTGACACACCGGTGTCAATGTGTTCTTTTTTCCATTTCCAGGAGTGTATATACATTATTTTATTTGATTGCATAGTGTCAGTTCTTTCGGAAAAACAGACACCACGCAGATCCACCAGCTGTGAAACACTATATGTAAATTGAAGGGGTATCACTGCTATCATCTGTAGCGGGACATTAAGCGGAAACAGTGGTGAAGACTGAAAATGTGTCACATCAGTTTTCTACTACATTAGCAGAGCCTTTGCCTCTCCATTTACTGCGATCCATTGCTTTCTTCTTATTACTGTATGCGGATACCCACGGAAAAAGCCTTTCAGCTTCCCTTCATGAAGCTTTACACAATGAATATTCAGTATTCGCAAAAGTTAAACCCGGAGCTACATTAAGTGCTGTAGTTGAGAATTTATCAGTAACAAACAATTTGAAAAAAGACGACCACCTTGTAACCATTGGCGGCGCCAACGATGTTTACAAAAACGAGAACAAGTAAGCACTCGCGCCAAAACTGTACAACACAAATGTTACCCTAATAAACCTACCAGAGCGACATAATCTCCCTCAGCAGTCGTGTATAAATACAGATATTGAGCGCTATAATTTGGAACTGCAGAAACTATGTAAAAAACTAAAACATGTGCACTTGCTAGACATAAGCAAACTGAAACGTGAAGAACATACCGGGCACGGACTTAACTTAAACATAAATGGAAAACTCATGTTAGTAAACCAGATAACGGAACTTTGTAAGAAGCTGCAGAATACCACGGACCCGATCATCTTAGATTATGATCAATAAGTTTTTTTTTTATTGAACTATATCCCTTGGATTGGAAAGAACCTTATTCATATGCTGAACAAACCGACTTGGATGTGAGTAAATCGTAATTACAGTGCAGTGTTAAAGACTTGTGTAATAATTCGACTAATTCAGAATTCCATGTCACAAGGTGTTGTATCAGTGCCTTTTAGGATAATGCATCTAACCTTACAGTATCTTAGAAATAAACTCAATTTACTGCAAGTATTTGCGGATGAGAATTCGCCACACCTGTCAGTAATTACAGAATATGGACTCAAAGACAATGAAATTGATTATTAAAAATTAGATTGTTACTGCAGGAAACAGCACAAAGGGGGTGGGGTGGCAATATTTATAAATGAACATCTTCCTTTTAAGAAAATCTCACTTGTTGAACAATACTGCAAAGAAGGAACAATTGAATTGGCTGGTGTTGTGGTCCACATAAACGCTCATTCAAGCAGGTTAGCTAAACATAAAGTTATTGGTATGTACCGCCCACCAAATACCTATGTGTTGTACTGTCTTGATAGACTTAACAGGGCAATTAGATAAACAGGTCCCACTTACCTTAGAATAGTTGGAGACTTAGATATTGATGCAAACTCCTGTAGTACAACCAATTTGAAAATAACAGATACATTAAACTCATATAATCTCACAAGTATAGTGAACTCTGACACTAGAGTAACAGACTCAAGCTCCAGTAAGATAGATTATGTAATAGTCAACAAAAATGTAAAAGACAGTGTAAAATTTCAAAGTGTTTATTTTCATTACTCAGATCGCTGTTGTCAGGTGTTAGAATATTTAAGGTTTGCTGTACCAACAGCAACTAAGATAATTGAGAAGAAGCGGAGCCCGAATACCGCCAACATCAGTGTCTTCAAAACTATGTTAGCAGAGGAGAAATGGGACACTATTTACCAAACTAAAGGGTCAGAAAACAAATGGGAAAATTTTTTATAAGAGAGCGCTGAAGAACTGCGACTGCTGCAGCCCTCTCAAAGATATAACCAGGGTACGAACCAACTCTCGCCTTGAAAGTAGTACTAGGCTGATTAAGTTAAGGCAGAATATATATGATCTTGACTGTTTACATAAGGAAACAAAGCTACATATATTTAAGGAAAAGTACTATCAAGCCAAAAAAAACTTTTAAGACAGACCTTTTACACTTGAGGAAACAGATGAACGATGATGCAATAGAGAGTTCAGCCTACATAGGTAAGACATTCTGGAGACTAACCAATAAACATCATAAAGCCACCAGCAATGGGCAGAGTTAACCAGTTAGCATTAGACCTGAGAGCCATCTAGTGAAAGATCCAAATGAAGTATGTAATTTATTCAATAAGCATTTTATCTCTCCTTTTGACCATCAGCCCCTATGACACCTAATGATGTCACGGATGGTATTGAGCTCGAATTTATCGATGTGATCAACAGGAAGTATTTAACACAATACAAAAGCTAAAGCACAAGCATTCATCCGGGTGGATGGTATCTCAAGTGTGGTGTTAAAGAAATTTTCCAATGAAATGACTAAATCTATTACCTATCTTATCAACTGTAGTATTAATGAAAACATATACCCAAATGCCTTAAAAATAAGTGTAATTCAGCCAATCCATAAGAAGGGAAGTAAAAAAGAAGTTTCAAATTATATACCGATTTCACTAATCCCTACCTTCAGTAAAATATTTGAAACAGTTATCCTATCACAACACACAACATTTTTCTCAAGACACAAAATACTTACTGAATCTCAGCATGGGTTTAGGAAAGATCTAAGCATGTTACCAGTTTCTTCCATGGAGTATATAGCAATATAGGACAGGGTATGCACACAGCCAGAATATTCCTTGACCTGAGCAAAGCTTTTGACTCAGTAAACCATGAGCTTCTCTTAAAAAAACTGTGGGTGTACAATATCAGTGATGCATCAATGAAACTTCTATCCACTTATCTGGCGAATCGGAAGCAGTGTACGAAACTTACACATCAGATTGACAATAAGATCGTAACTTTTAAATCCACAAGTGAAATAGTGACATAGGGAGTCCCTCAAGGCTCAATTTTTGGACATTTCCTCTTTTTTAGCATATATTAATGATGTTGTATACTCTATTAACTCGCACATCGTAAATTATGCTGATGACACCTCCGTTTTATTTCTTGGTAAAGATTGTGAGGAACTCGAATTTTCAGCAAGTAATGGGATACTAGAATTATTTCCATGCACAAAGCTTAAAGGTCAATGTAAATAAATCCCATATGCTAACCTCACACCACTCATATGTAAATGAGGTATGTGGCATAGTGGGAGAGGAAGCAAACCAGTATAAACTTCTAGGGGTCCATCTGGACTCAAACCGCCGGTGGATTAGCTACATTAACGCTGTATGTAAAAAAAATGTCAGTAATGGGCTGTGTCTTCTTAGCCAACTGTCCAAAATGGTGCTCACCCACCCGCTTAAAACTGTGCATTATGGGACAATCTATCCCCATCATAGCTACTATATTCAATTAGTCGTCAGGATTGTCCGCAAGGAGTGATAGGCAATTTTTTCGTATTTTAGTTTATTCATTAGTTGTTGCAAGAAACATGGCCAAATAAGCACGACAAAACTGCATTTTTGTTTCACACGTCCTCCAATTTATTAGTTTTTCAAATTTAAAAATTGCGCCATTACCCCATGCACAGTGTCCTATAGAATAAGAAAATTGTTGGTTTTTGAGCTTCAGATAAGATTTTCAAGCTGCAGTACTTCCATCACGGACACATCTCAATTTGGCCAGAGTAGTTTTAACTCGTCAGATGGGGGCTTCACGATGATAGCTCTTTAAAAAATCAGATAACTTTCTCCAGGAATAAGTAAATAATGCGCAAAAGGATTTACATTGAGTGCTTTGTTAAAAAAATCGTTAAAATCGCTTATTTTGTAGTCTGACTGAGGTGAATCGACCCTCGGATGCAGGCACTGTTTCAGAAGCAACATCAGTTGTGCTTACACTGCTCAACAGAATTAAGAGATCACTTTTTCGAAAAGTGACACACTGCAGCGAGAGATAGCGACGGTCGAATTAAAGAACCAGTTTTATTAATAATACTCATCTTTTTTGTTGCTCTTTTTTGTTGTGAGTTGGTTTAACTTTTTTACGGCCGTCTAGAGGATGACTGAGTTGCTGCTACAAAAATTATGTGAAAACTAGTGGACTTTTTGGGGAACTACACATATATCTTCAGTCATTTCACTTCACAATACAAATCAATAAAACACACGTAACCTGTTCACCATCCTCGCATTTCAAACTTGTACGGCCAACCGAACAAAAAAAAATGGTTTATCTCTAACAAGATGTAGCAAAGAAATTATTATCAAACATCGGCCTATCTGCAAAATCATCTTTGGAACATACGTTTTGTGGTGTCACCGCCAGACACCACACTTGCTGTGTGGTAGCCTTTAAATCGGCCGCGGTCCGCTAGTATACGTCGGACCCGCGTGTCGCCACTGTCAGTGATTGCAGACCGAGCGCCGCCACACGGCAGGTCTAGAGAGACGTCCTAGCACTCGTCCCAGTTGTACAGCAGACTTTGCTAGCGACGTTACACTGACAAATACGCTCTCATTTGCCGAGACGATAGTTAGCATAGCCTTCAGCTACGTCATTTGCTACGACCTAGCAAGGCGCCATTACCAGTTAATATTGAGATTGTGAAGCATGTACAGTCAAGAGAGATGTTCACCAATCGTGGATTAAAGTTAAGTATTCCAGCAGCAACGTACCTTATTGGCTATATTAATTACATTGTCATTTTCCAGGCCTCACGCCAGCCTGCGTGATCTTAAAGGCGTGCATTTCGGCCTCCTCTGCAACACAATACGTTTCATGTCCCGGCGTAACATCGAGCGTCAGCACGTCGGCCCGAGACGTTGCTGTAGAGAGGGCTGTGAGACGACGTCAGCCAGAAGTACTCCGACTAGGACGACACCACGACAGGAGCGGCACCTGTACGAAGGACATGGAGGAGGAGGAGATTAGTGTTTAACGTCCAGTCGACAACGAGCACATTAGAGACGCAGCGCAAGCTCGGGTGAGGGAAGGATGGGGAAGGAAATCGGTCGTGCCCTTTCAAAGGAACCATCCCGGCATTTGCCTGAAGCGATTTAGGGAAATCACGGGAAACCTAAATCAGGATGGCCGGAGACGGGATTGAACCGTCGTCCTCCCGAATGCGAGTCCAGTGTGCTAACCACTGCGCCACCTCGCTCGGTCCTACACGAAGAGAATATACGCGCCGCTCCAGCTAGCCTCGGCAGGACTAGAAGAGCCTCTCTAGAAGACGAGCCGCCATCCTAACTCTTCAGTCGTAAATTGTGCATTGTATTAATTGCTTGCATGGAAATTGTACGAGGGTCACTCCAAAAGAAATGCACACTATTATTTTTAAAAATCCATCTTTTATTCTACATGTTTTAAAGTTTTACAGTGTGTAGTTACATATTTTAAAAACAATATTTTCATTTCTCCACATAATTTCCATCCCTCTCGACTGCCTTACGCCGCCTTGGAACCAGCGGCTGTATACCCGCACGGTAAAATTGTGGACCAACCTGTTGGAGCCACTGTTTGGCAGCGTGCACAAGGGAGTCATCATCTTCAAACCTTGTTCCACGAAGAGAGTCTTTCAATTTCCCAAAGAGATGATAGTCACATGGAGCCAGGTCAGGACTGTATGGCGGGTGTTTCACTGTTGTCCATCGGAGTTTTGTGATCGCTTACACGGTTTTTGACTGGCATGTGGTCGTGCATTGTCGTGCAACATCAAAATATTCTGCTTTTGCCGATGTGGTCGAACACGACTTGAAGTTTCTTCAGTGTCGTCACATATGCATCAGAATTTATGGTGGTTCCACTTGGCATGATGTCCACAAGCAAGATTTCTTCGGAATCGAAAACCACCATTGCCATAACTTTTCCATCAGAAGGTATGGTTTTGAATTTTTTTTTCCTTGTGTGAATTTGCATGATGCCACTCCGTTGATTTCCTCTTCGTCTCTGGTGAAAAATGATGGAGCCATGTTCCATCATCTGTCACAGTTCTTCCAATAAATTCATCTCCACCATTTTCGTACTGTTCCAAAAGTTTGCTGCATACCGTTTTTTCTTGTTTCTTTGTGAGCCACTGTCAACATCCTGGGAATCCACCTGGCACAAACCTTTTTTGACGCCAACACTTTGAGTATTCTGCAAATACTTCCATTCCCCTATCCCAACATAGTGTGACAATTCGTTCACTGTGATGCGCCTGTCAGCGGTCACCAATTCGTTAACTCTCTGCACACTGTCTGGAGTGTGTGCAGTACGAGGCCTGCCGCTGCGTGGACAATCCTCAATATTGCCGTGCCCCCTTTCATCACGTAACCCGCTTGCCCACCGACTAACTGTACTGCGATCGACAGCAGCATTTCCATACACCTTTTCCAACCTCTTGTGGATGTTTCCCACTCTCGTTTTCACAGCACAGAAATTCTATGACGGCACGTTGCTTCTGACGAACGTCAAGTGTAGCATCCATCTTGAAGACATCCTGTGACGGCGCCACTCACGCGAACAGGTTGAACTAAGTTTGAGAACAAGCGGGAAGGATGTATCTACACACTGTAAAACTTTCACACATGCAGAATGAAAACTGTATTTTTACAAAAATAGTGTGTGTTTCTTTTGGAGTGACCCTCGTATATATCGAAGGACATTGATTATTTGCATGTCGCAAATTGCTTGCGGCACCTCATTGCACATCCACTAAGTTAAGTATTGACATTTCACTTTACTGTAACAAACTCCATGAATAAGATTTGCTTGAATTGTTGTCTAGCTATCCGAGAAAACAGCTTTCCTAGGCACCCTATATTAGACGACTGGCCAGGATCCTGCATATCATACATAAAATACAAATAATTGTTTATAGTCGTCTTTGTCATTACGTTAAAGGTTTATAGAAGTTGACATTCAGACATTTTCGCGTAGCTATGCAGTAGTAGATTTTTGGTTTTTGTATTTTCAATATGGTATCGGTCGTTTCACATGATCCAAGATCGGTTAGTACGTTTATATGCCCATACTCAGTTTTATTACAATTTCGAGCGTGCTGAACGAAGATGCGTGGGTGGTAGCATGCTTGTTGCGCCGAATTGAGGTGTCTCAGCGGGTACTTTTGCCGTTTTATTCACGCACATGTTAAGGCTGAACTCCCGCGTAATCACGCAATAAGAGGACGGAAAACAGGGCGGCTGAAAAAGCATACGTACCTCTGCTGCTTCGGATCACGTTCAAATTGTTTTGAGCGGTCCCTAGTGGTTAAAATCTGTACACGAAAGCAAAAATAGCGGTCGCTCTGCAGGAGTGTGATCACTCTTGGTGGGGTTGTAGCCCCACAGTGTCCTCAGAGACGGGATGAATCTTCCATGGGGATGTCACAGGTGTCAAGATCGTCAAAAACGTTTTGCTGTTTGTTGTGTACATAGTTCCGCGTAGTCAGCGCGTACACAACTTTCCCACTAGAGTACGCCCCGCTAAGCACAACAGCGCAGGCGCAGCGCTCGTCCGTCTCCGCAGTACGAAATGGCGCTGCCACAGAGACGGACCAAA
Organism: Schistocerca cancellata; assembly: GCF_023864275.1. Classification (NCBI taxonomy): domain Eukaryota; kingdom Metazoa; phylum Arthropoda; class Insecta; order Orthoptera; family Acrididae; genus Schistocerca; species Schistocerca cancellata. The sequence continues at coordinate 73,502,364 of NC_064635.1, read as the reverse complement.
TTCTGCTTCCACCGATCCGCGTATTAATATGTAACGCAGCCAATGACATTACTGCTAACGTAGAACCTTTTCTCCTCGCAGATCACACTCGCTCAGTGATACATGTACGCGCGAGGTATTATAACGAGTGTACAGACCTCCGATTAGTCAGTCTGCATTTGTTTGCACCAGACTGTACCAGTCTGCACCTGTCTGTCTGTACCAGCCTATAGTCAAGATTGAGTCTGCGCCTAATAAGATTACCATATTCCTGTACATAGCCATCAAGATAAATGTATAGACACTTTTGGCAACTATCAGAGATATATGTGAGAATAAGATTAACGTACCAATAGCAAAGGAACTACTGTGGTGCAGTGTTTTAGTTTTGTTTTTCTAGATATACATTTCTTGTTGTAAATATTTTTGGTCAAACCAATGCTCTTTCCATTTTGTTAATTCTTACACCTATTTCATTTTATTTTGCGTATGGCAATACAGCGACAATATTTTATATAAATACAACATTATGTAAACGAAACGTATAAAACAAAACAATGTGTAAATAGTACATGTGTAAAAAACAAGCAATAGCACAAAAGGATAAAGTACAAACACTCAAGACAAAATAACTAAACGTTAAAAGCTTGGCAAGCCTGACTAGAAACTCATTCACATATTTATAGCTCACTATCTAGATTGCACAGCCAATCCAACGCAGAGGTTTTCACATATATAGCCTCAGAGACAGGTCCGGCGTATCTTCTTAAGGGACATTCCTCAATAATATGGCGGGCGTTCTGTTCTGGTGCTCCACAGTCACAGGCTGGTGTGTCGCATAGACCCCACTTGTACTTATATGCATTGCATCTTGCATGGACCGTTCTGATACGGTTTAATTTAGTCCAGGTACATCTCTTCAGGTCAATTACGGGGTTTCGAAAAAGTGTTCTTTTAATTCTGTTGAGCAGTGTAAGCCCGATTGATGTCGCTCCTAAAACAGTGAGTTTAAGGGTCGAGTCACCTCAGCCAACCTACAAAATAAGCGATTTTTGCGATATTTTTAAACTAACAAAGGAATCAATGTGAAGCTTTTTGGGCATTATGTACTGACTCTTGGAGAACATTTTCTGATTTTTTTTAAAGAGCTATCATCGTTAAGCGCCCCCCCCCCCCCCCCATCTGACGAGTTAAAACTACTCTGGCCAAAGTGAGATGTGTCCGTGACGGAAGTACTGCAGCTTAAAAATCTTATATGAAGCCAAAAAATCAACGATTTTCTTAGTCTCTGGAATACTGTGCATGGCATAATGGCACATTTCTAAATTTAAAAAGCTAATAAACTGGAGGACGTGTGAAAGAAAAATGCCGTTTTATCGTGCTTATTTGATTAGGTTTTCTGCAACGACTAATGAATAATTTTTTTAAAAAATTGCCTATCACTCCTTGCGGACAATCTTGACGAGTAATTGAGCCAAATTTCTGGAGATATCTTATTAGTTCTAAGCAAAGAAGGGAAAGCAGAAAGGTGGAAGGAGTATATAGAGAGTCTATACAAGGGCGATGTCCTTGAGGACAATATTATAGAAATGGAAGAGAATGTAGATGAAGATGAAATAGGAGTACGATACGGCGTGAAGAGTTTGACAGAACACTGAAAGACCTAAGTCGAAACAAGGCCCCGGGAGTAGACAACATTCCATTAGAACTACTGACAGCCTTGGGAGAGCGAGGCCTAACAAAACTCTACCATCTAGTGAGCAAGATGTATGAGACAGAACAAGAATATAATAGTTTCAATCCCAAAGAAAGCAGGTGTGGACAGATGTGAAAATTACCGGACTATCGGTTTAGTAAGCCACGGCTGCAAAATACTAACACGAATTCTTTACAGACGAATAGAAAAAATAGTAGAAGCCGACCTCGGAGAAGATCAGTTTGGATTCCGTAGAAAAGTTGGAACACGTGAGGCAATACTGACCCTACGACTTATCTTAGGAAATAGATTAAGGAAAGTCAAACCTACGTTTCTCGCATTTGTAGACTTAGAGAATGCTTTTGACAATGTTGACTGGAATACTCTCTTTCAAATTCTGAAGGTGGCAGGGGTAAAATACAGGGAGCAAAGGCTATTTACAATTTGTACAGAAACCAGACGGCAGTTATAAGTGTCGAGGGGCATGAAAGGGAAGCAGTGGTTGGGAATGGAGTGAGACAGGGTTGTAGCATCTCCCCGATGTTATTCAATCTGTATATTGAGCAAGCAGTAAAGGAAACAAAAGAAAAATTTGGAGTAGGTATTAAACTCCATGGAGAAGAAACAAAAACTTTGAGGTTCGCCGATGACATTGTAATTCTATCAGAGACAGCAAAGGACTTGGAAGAGTAGTTGAATGGAATGGACAGTGTTTTGAAAGGAGGATATAAGATGAACAAGTCGGGTGATGCTGCGGGAATTAGGAGATGAGACACTTAAAGTAGTAAAGGAGTTTTGCTATTTGGGGACCAGAATAACTGATGGTGGTCGAGGATATAAAATGTAGACGGGCAATGGCAAGGAAAGCGTTTCTGAAGAAGAGAATTTTGTTAACATCGAGTATAGATTTAAGTGTCAGGAAGCCGTTTCTGAAAGTATTTGTATGGAGTGTAGCCATGTTTGGAACTTAAACGTGGACGAGAAATAGTTTAGACAAGAAGAGAATTGAAGTTTTCGAAATGTGATGCTACAGGAGAATGCTGAAGATTAGATGGGTAGTTCACATAACTAATGAGGAGGTATTGAATAGGATTCGGGAGAAGAGAAATTTGTGGCACAACTTGAATAGAAGAAGGGATCGGTTGGTAGGACATGTTCTGACGTATCAAGGGATCACCAATTTAGTATTGCAGGGCAGCGTGGAGGGTAAAAATCGTAGAGGGAGACCAAGACATGAATACACTAAACAGATTCAGAAGGATGTAGTTTGCAGTAGGTACTGGGAGGTGAAGAAGCTTGCACAAGATAGAGTAGCATGGAGAGCTGCATCAAACCAGTCTCTGGACTGAAGACCACAACAACAACAACATCTTATTAGTGTGTACGTTGTCCATTTTGTCCTGCTTGAAAAACACTGTATCGAGAAATACGCATTTGAAGTTAAAATTTGTCTCAGATTAGAAATAAATTTGTGTTAAAATTTTCATGCTGACAGAAAATCTGCTATCCTGGCGCCGTACACGAGTCCCTCCACGACTTAGAAGTCCTCCAGTTCCAGCAGTGTTTCCTAGCCGCCCGCGACTCACGGTTAACCACCATAGTCGCTGCCGGTGGCAGATGTCTCTGCGTGGTAGGCAGCTCCGACGCCCACGATGTGCAGCATTTTCAAAATGGGTTTCAAACATTTTCGAAAATCGAATCTGCGATAAATCATGATGTTTCAATGTTTCTCGGGCGGTAGTTGACGTGTTTGGCAGCACACAGCCAGATGTCCCATACCGACTGGCACTCGTGTGTATAGAGCGTCTTCCATGTAAGATATTTCTCCAATAGCGCCGAGCGTGCCTGCATTCGCATCTGCTCTAGAGATGGGTCGTTCGCGAACTAACGTGTCCAAAGGAACGGTTCACCAAGATGAACGGAAGGAGCGAGGAACGAATTCTAAGGAATGGCCTTTCATATTTCACGTCGGTCGCGGCTTTCTACTTATAGTTCCGGGGAACGGGAAACGCCGGTCAACTGCTGTTTGTGTATGAGAAATCGGTTGGAGACTTTCCTCATGTCAGCACATTGTAGGTGTCGCCACCAGCGCCAACCTTGTGTGAATGCTCCGAAAAGCTAATCATTTGCATATCACAGCATCTTCTTCCTGTTGGTTAAATTTCGGGTCTGTATCACATCTTCGTGGTGTAGCAATGTTAATGTCCAGTAGTGTAGAAGGGCTACTCGGAAAGTGAGAAACGATCTGTCGCGAAATGGAAACCACTGTGAAAATCCAACGAGGCTTTTCACAGACGTTTTGGGCAGTGTCTCTAGTATGCCCGCCAATCGCATCAAGACGCCCTTTCAGTTGTGAGCGCACTGTGAGCGAGTAAAGGTGCCTAGAACAACAATGTCTCCCGCTAGGTAGAAGCTGAGAGGCTTCGCCTTAATGGATGCAGCCCACCTAACACGACTGCCACGCACTTCTTTTCATGGTAATTCTCAGCCGCACTCTGCAGGGGCAGTGAAGACGCTCCCGCAGCCTTTCCTACGGGAAGCGCTCGATCACCCACAACACAGCCCTAATTGGCTCGTCCTGAGTATCGTATCTGTTCACGTGAAACGCTGGATCCGAAGACAACACTTGGGCGCAGGCTACGCGCTATATACCAGCGTAGGGAATCATCGGAAAGCACAGCCTTCTATGACGATGATGTTGGAAATTTGGTATAATGCTCCGGCAAATGTCTAAGTCGGAGCGGTGACTATATAGAAAAGTACCTGGAAGATGTAGCTAAATGTGCAAAGAAAACAGTTTTGATTTTCACTGTGGTTTTCATTTCACGACCGCTCATTTCCTACTTTCCGAACAACCCTCGTACATAATAGCACATGGCATGTTGTTTTTACCCTCAATATAGTTTTTGGATTATCACAGTACAGTATACATATATGTTTCGCATGTTATATTGTACTATACGTATTTTTTGCCTATCGCAGAGTATAGCCAGAATTTCTTTGCAGATTTTCCTCACTTCTGAAGACACTGACGAATATGGGAACCCATACGATGGACGCCTGTGCGAAGCTTAAGTCGCCGAGACTCATCAAAAGTCATCTTCCCTTGCAACTACTTCCGAAGCAACTATGGACAGTGAAGCCTAAGGTAAATGACCGTTCCTTTTCTTCCTTTGCTGCTTCCTCCCTTCCTCACATGAGCCACACCTGACGACTTACAGAACACTGTCAGACGTAGTACATTGCAACTCCTACTCTGTCGTACATAAGTTGTAGTACATAATTTCATCAATTAAAAAAATGTCGAGTGACTAGGGCCTCCCGTCGAGTAGACCGTTCGCATGGCGCAAGTCTTTCGATTGGACGCTGTGGTGTCACCGCCAGACACCACACTTGCTAGGTGGTAGCCTTTAAATCGGCCGCGGTCCGTTAGTATACGTCGGACCCGCGTGTCACCACTATCAGTGATTGCAGACCGAGCGCCGCCACACGGCAGGTCTAGAGAGAAGTCCTAGCACTCGCCCCAGTTGTATAGCCGACTTTGCTAGCGATGGTTCACTGACAAAATACGCTCTCATTTGCCGAGACGATAGTTAGCATAGCCTTCAGCTACGTCATTTGCTACGACCTAGCAAAGGCCATTACCAGTTACTATTGATACTGTAAAACATGCACCGTCAAGAACGATGTTCACCATTTATGGATTAAAGTTAAGAATTCGACAGCTACGTCCTTTTTTGCTAGTCTAATTTCCTTGACCTGTTCCAGACCTCACGCCAGCCTGCGTGAGCTAAAACGCGTGCCTTTCGGCTTCCTCTCACACCGGGTTGGCTCTCTTGCCAATCCACAACAGACGCCACTTCGGGGACTTGCGCGTCGATGGGGATGAAATGATGATGATTAGGACAACACAACACCCAGTCCCTGAGCAGAGAAAATCTCCGACCCAGCCGGGAATCGACCCCAGGCCCTTAGGATTGACATCCTGTCGCGCTGACCACTCAGCTACCGGTGGCGGACATTTCATCAATAATACAGTAAAACTGTTGAAGCTGTGTGGAACTGTTGACTGGGACACAATAAGAGGTAGTTCCTGCTGTCTGTTTGAAGAGACCTCCTTCCCTGGCTCACATTAGTAACTCTCCTTTACGAAATACGAGATTCTGCGTATCAGCCAACGGGGGCCGAACCGCACAATAACACTGGGTTTGGTGTGGGGCGGCGGATGGGTCAAGTAGATTGCGGTAGCCGTCGTGGGGCTGTGGACCACTGTGGCTGCGGCGGGGACGGAGTCTGTCCGTCGTTTCTAGGCCCCCGGTTAACATACAATGCAATACAAGGTTGGTGTATACCCCTATAGTATTTATTACGTTATTCATTTTCGTCCTTTTATGTTAGTTGCTTGGAACTTTGTTATCTGTCTTCTAGTGAACCCACTATAAAAAACTCCACGAACCGACACAGCTTTCAACAAAATGAAACTTTATGGCAGATTAAAACTGTGTGCCTGACTGAGACTCGATCTCGCACACTCCGTTGCAGAGTGAAAATCTCATTCTGGAAACATCCCCCAGTCTATGGCTAAGCCATGTCTCCGCAATATCCTTTCTTTCAGGAGTGCTATTTCTGCAAGGTTCGCAGGAGAGGTTTTGTAAAGTTTGGAAGGTAGGAGACGAGGTACTGGCAGAAGTAAAGCTGTAAGGACGGATTGCGCGTCGTGCTTGGGAAGCTCAGTTGGTAGAGCACTTGACTGCGAACGGCAAAGGTCCCGAGTTCGAGACTTGGCCCGGCAGACAGTTTTAATCTGCCAGGAAGTTTCATGTCGGCGTACACTCCGCTTCAGAGTGAAAATCTCGTTCTGGATTATGTCTTTATTTAAACTAGATAAATTCTGAAAATGATTTAGCTACGATCAAGGTGACCAAATTTTTTAAAACCGATATAGTTTATTTGAAATAGAAATAACCTGGCAATTGTCATTCAGTGCTCCGTAGTGTCAGAGTTTGACTATGAAGATTTTGTCAAACTGTCACAAAAATCTCAAATCAGTTCGTTAAATGTAAGTAGCTCCACTTTCCACTTGGTATCAAATGCGGACGGTATTTCGGGAAGCAATGTATAGATTACTTCACCTGACTTTCACGGCATCGTTCAGGGGCGCGGACGGCGTAGGCTCCACCATGTTCTGACCAACTACTGTCCTCAACAGACTCTGGTAACCAAACCCATTCTGACCATTAAAATTGATCACTGCTTTCCAGTTTGGGTCTAATAATTCTCTATTGGAGGACAATCTTTTCCTAAGTAAAAGTTATAAAATGTATCACCCTGTCTTGCAAGATAAAACAAAAAGAATTTTTGAAGTACGTTATGCAAACGTCTGTGTGTTCTGAGATGATCATTTAAATACGCACAGTGGCTAAAATATTTACGATACAATTGTCAAAAGCTACAGCGCATAATTAATTCCCAGATTTTACAATATATCAAAAATTCAAGACTCTAATTTAAAAACGATACGTAGGTTATCTATAAAGATTTTACTAAATTTTACCTGGAATTATTTTTACCAAAATTACCCATTCGACGTTGTAAATGACGAAAAAGCAACCTGCTTTTCAACGGTCGTCAGTGTTTTAACTGGTTCGATGCAGCCAGCCACGAATTCCTCTCCACTGTCAACCTCTTCACCTCAGATTAACACTGGCTCCCTTCATCCTCAATTATATGGTGCATGTATCCCACTCTCTATCTATCCCCATAATTTTTACCCTCCGTACCTTCCTCAAGAAGCAAAGAAGTTATTTCCTGATGTCTTAACATACTTCATATCATTCTGTGATTTATTCACGACAATGTTTTCTTCGTGTTCCTCTCCTCGACTATTCTGTGGAGTATCTTCTCGTTTCTTACTTTATTAGTCCACCCAGTTTTCAACATCCCTCTATAGTGACACATGTTCAATGCTCATATTCTCTTCTTTTCCGGTTTTCGCAGAATCTATAAATGACTTTGAGACAACGCTGTGCTTCAGATATACCTCAGAAATTTCTTGCTCAAATTAAGGCGTATGTTTGGTATCAGTACATCTACAACTAAAAACACGTTTCGGAAGCCACCGTGTGGTGCGTGGCGGAGAGTACCCTGTACCACTACTGGTCACTTCCTTTCTTTATACTTACAAGGATATGGTGTATGTTCTTTCAGATATGTCCGAAAGAACAGACATCATTGATGACCTGCAGCCGTCTAAAACGAAATTAGAATTTTATATTAATACCTCCTGCTGCTGACGGGCGTTGATAAATGTAAACGGGGACAGCTGAAAATGTGTGCCCCGACCGAGATTCGAACCCGGGATCTCCGGCATACATCGCAGACGCTCTATCCATCTGCGCCACCGAGGGCACAGAGGATAATGCTACTGCAGGGACTATCTCGCGCACGTCTCCCGTGAGACCCACATTCTCACCTTGTATGTCCACAAACTAAATTCGTAGTGTTCCTATTCAACATACTCATTACTCGTGGAAGACATTCTTACCAAGTCCCGTAAGAGTTCGGGTAATATGTGTGCATCCGTAGAGAAGAGGAAGGTCATTGTCGGTTTTGCCACAACTATATACTTAGATGGATATGGTGTCTGTTCTTTCGGGCTGGCCGGAGTGGCCGAGCGGTTCTAGGCGCTTCAGTCTGGAACCGCGCGACCGCTACGGTTGCAGGTTCGAATCCTGCTTCAGGCATGGATGTGTGTGATGTCCTTAGGTTAGTTAGGTTTAAGTAGTTCTACATTCTAGGGGACTGATGACCTCAGGTGTTAAGTCCCATAGTGCTCAGAGCCATTTGAACCATTTGCTCTTTCGGACATGTCCGAAAGAACAGACACCATATCCATATCCACATATTACCCGAACTCTTAGAGGACTTGGTAAGTATGTCTTCCACGACTAATGAGTAGGGACACTACGAATGTAGTGTGTGGACATATGTGAGAATGTGGGTGTCGCGAGAAGCGTGCGCGAAGTAGTCCCTGCAGTGGTGTTATCCTCTGTGCCCTCGGTGGCTCAGATGGATAGAGCCTCTTCCATGTAAGTAGGATATCCCGGGTTCGAGTGCCGGTAAGGGCACATCTTTTCAACTGTCTCCGTTGATATATGTCAACGCCCGTCAGCAGCTGAAAGTAATAATATAAAATTCTAACTTCCTTTCTTGTCTAACTCGCAAATAGAGAGAGGGAAAATCGACTGTCTATATTCCTCCGTACGAGCGCTAATCTCTCTAATCTTATCTTCGCTGTCGTTAGAGGAAATGTAATTTGGCGGCAGCAGAATCGATCTGCAGTCGGCTTCAAATGCCGGTTCTCTAAATTTTCTCTGCAGTGTTCCTCGATAGATCGTCGCCTTTTCTGCAGTGATTCCCATCTGAGTTCCCGAAGCATCTCCATAATACTTGCGTGTTGTTCGAACCTACCGGTCACAAATCTAGCAGCGCTCCTCTGAACTGCTTCGATGTCTACCTTTAATCCGACCTGGTGCGGATACCAGACACTCGACCAGTACTCAACAATGGGCCGTACCAGTGTCATGTAAGTGTCCTACTTTACAGATGAACCACACTTTCCTAAAACTCTCCCTATGAGACTCAGTCGACCATTCGCCTCCCCTACTACAATCCTTACCTGCTAATTCCATTTCATATTGCTTTGCAATGTTATGACTAGGCTGTGTCAAGCAACAGACCACTTGAGCTCTACTAGAACGTTATCTTCGTTTTTCCCTCTTATCTGCATTAACTTGCGAGGGTCACTCCAAAAGAAATTTACACTGTTTTTATAATCCATGTTTTATTCCACATGTTTGAAAGTTTTACAGTGTGTAGATACATCCTTTATAAACAATATTTTCATTTCTCCACATAATTTCCATCCCTCTCAACGCCTTGCGCCATCTTGGAACCAGCGCCTGTATACTCGCACGGTAAAATTCTGGACCAACCTGTTAGAGCCACTGTTTGGCAGCGTGCACAAGGGAGTCATCATCTTCAAACCTTGTTCCACGAAGAGAGTCTTTCAGTTTCCCAGAGGGATGATAGTCACATGGAGCCAGGTCAGGACTGTATGGCGGGTGTTTCACTGTTGTCCATCCGAGTTTTGTGATCGCTTCCACGGTCTTTTGACTGACATGTGGCCCTGCGTTGTCGTTCAACAGCAAAACATCCTGTTTTTGCCGATGTGGTCGAACACGACTCAATCGAACTTCAAGTTTCTTCGGTGTCGTCACATATGCATCAGAATTTATGGTGGTTTCACTTGGCACAAGGAAGATTCGTGGAATCGAAAAACACCGTAGCCATAACTTTTCCAGCAGAAGGTGTGGTTTTGAATACTTTTTTTCTTGGGTGAATTTGCATGATGCATCTCCATCGATTGCCTCTTCGTCTCTGGTGAAAAATGATGGAGCCATGTTTCATCACCTGTCACAATTCTTCCAAGAAATTCATCTCCATCATTCTCATACTGTTCCAAAAGTTCGCTGCATACCGTTTTTCTTGTTTCTTTGTGAACCACTGTCAGCATCCTGGGAACCCACCTGGCACAAACCTTTTTTAACGCCAGCACTTTCAGTATTCTCCAGACACTTCCTTCCCCTATCCCAGCGTAGCGTGACAATTCGTTTACTGTGATGCGTCTGTCAGCAGTCACCAATTCGTTAACTCTCTTCACATTGTCTGGAGTGTGTGCAGTATGAGGCCTGCCACTGCGAGGACAATCCTCAATATTTCCGTGCCCGCTTTCATCACGTGACCTGCTTGCCCACCGACTAACTGTACTGCGATCGACAGCAGCATTTCCATACACCTTTTCCAACCTCTTGTGGACGTTTCCCACTGTTTCGTTTTCACAGCACAGGAATTGTTGCTTCTGACGAACGTCAAGTGTAGCAGCCATCTTGAAGACATGCTGTGACGGCGCCACTCACGGGAACAGGTTGAACTAAGTTTGAAAACAAGAGGGAATGATGTAGCTATTCACTGTAAAACTTTCACACATGCAGAATGAAAACTGTATTTTTACAAAAATAGTGTGTGTTTCTTTTGGAGTGACCCTCGTACATGTTTCTACATCAAGGGCTAGCTGCCATTCACCATAGCAACTACAAACATTGTCTATCTTGTATTCTCTTACAGTCACTCAACGGCGACACTTTCCCATACACCACAGAATCATCAGCAAACAGCTGCAGGCTGTTGCTTAGCCTGTCCGCCAGATCATTGATGTGTATAGAAAATAACAGCGGTCCTATCAAACTTCTCTGGGGCACTCCTGACAATACCCTTGTCTCTGATGAACACTCACCGTCGAGAACAACATACTGGGTTCTGTTACTTTACAAGTCTTCGAGCCGCTCAGATATTCGGGAACCTATTCCTATGCTCGTACCTTCATTAACAGTCAGTAGTGTGGCGCCGTGTCAAACGCTTTTTTGGAAATCTAGGAATATGGAATCCACCTGTTGCTCTTCATCCATGGTTCGCAGAATATCATGTGAGAAAAAGGGAATCTGAGTTTCACACGAGCGATGATTTCTAAAACCATTCTGATTTATGGACAGAAGCTATTCCCTCCCAGGGAAACTTATTATATTCGAACTGAGAATATCTTCAAGGATTCTACAGCAAACCGTTGTTAAAGATATTGATCTGTAATTTTGCGGGTCCGTTCATTTATCTTTCTTACATAACGAGGTCATCAGCTCTTTCTTCCAATCGAGCGATTGGACTTCGCGCTCGGCGTAAGATTCGCGATGAATGAGGTGCTGTAGAGCACTCACTGTAAAGCCGAATTTGGATTCCACCAGGACCTGCGGACTTACTTGCTTTCAATTCTTTCAGTTGTTTCTCTACATCAGAGACGCTTATGACAGTCTGCTCGCGCCGGCCGCGGTGGTCTAGCGGTTCTGGCGCTGCAGTCCGGAACCGCGGGACTGCTACGGTCGCAGGTTCGAATCCTGCCTCGGGCATGGGTGTGTGTGATGTCCTTAGGTTAGTTAGGTTTAAGTAGTTCTAAGTTCTAGGGGACTTATGACCTAAGATGTTGAGTCCCATAGTGCTCAGGGCCATTTGAACCATTTTTGACTGTCTGCTCCATATGGGGGTCTGCATGACGGTCAGACGATGGTGCGTTTGTACGATTCTCCTGCGATAACAATTTCTTAAATCTGAAATTTAAAACTTAGTTCTGATGTCTTCTGTTGCCACACCAGACTGGTCAACGAGTGACTGTATGGAAGCCTTAGAACCACTTAGCGATTTTCGCAGGAGCAGAATTTTCTCGCATTCTGGGAAAGATCTATTGCTAATGTATCACTGTTGTAAGCTTCGCGCATCGATCTTTTAACAGACGCACGAATTTCTATTAATTTTTGCCTGTCTTCATTTGCGTGTTCTCTTTTGAATCGAGGGTGCAACAGCCTTTGCTCCCTCAGCATTTTTCGACTTTCGCTGCTAAAGCACGGTCGGTCGTTTCCGTCTTTACTCCACTTACTAGCCACATACTTCTCCCGAATATGAATTACATTCCATTTAAACTTTGCCCATAATTCCTCCACGCCTATCGTAATGGAACTAAACGATGTCACTTCGTTGACTATGTGGGGGCCTAGAGGGTCACCGTGGTCCAGGGGTAATCAAAACGTCTTCGGTCCCCGGTTAGATCCCCACCACTGCCTAAATTTTGATAAATAATCAGCATTTGCGGCCGAAGACTTCCGGCATAAGAAGTCAGCCTCATTCTGCCAACGGCCTTGTCAAAGAGGGCGGAGGAGCGGATAGAGGTTCAGGGCACTCTCTTGTCCTAGGGGTGGGAAATTGCCCCTAAAGGCGGAAGAATCAGCTATGATCAACGACATGAGGATGCAGAAGGCAATGGAAACCACTGCATTAAAGACACGTAACGTGTATCCACAGGACATGTGGCCTGTAATTGAAGAAGTGTCATGATGATCTCTCCATTGGCAAAAGATTCCGGAATAGTCCCCCATTCGGATCTCCGGGATGGGACTGCCAAGGGGGAGGTTACCATGAGAAAAAGACTGAATAATCTACGAAAGGATAACGTTCTACGAGTCGGGGCGTGGAATGTCAGAAGTTTGAACGTGGTAGGGAAACTAGAAAATCTGAAAAGGGAAATGCAAATGCTCAATCTAGATATAGTAGGGGTCAGTGAAGTGAAGTGGAAGGAAGACAAGGATTTCTGGTCAGATGAGTATCGCGTGATATCAACAGCAGCAGAAAATGGTATAACAGGTGTAGGATTCGTATGAATAGGAGGGTAGGGCAGAGGATGTATACTGTGAACAGTTCAGTGACCGGGTTGTTCTAAACAGAATCGACAGCAGACCAACACCGACAACGATAGTTCAGGTATACATGCCGACGTCGCAAGCTGAAGATGAACTGATAGAGAAAGTGTATGAGGATATTGAAAGAGTAATGCAGTATGTAAAGGGGGACGAAAATCTAATAAACATGGACGACTGGAATGCAGTTGTAGGGGAAGGAGTAGAAGAAAAGGTTACAGAACAATATGGGCTTGGGACAAGGAATGAAAGAGGAGAGAGACTAATTGAGTTCTGTAACAAGTTTCAGCTAGTAATAGCGAATACCCTGTTCAAGAATCACAAGAGGAGGAGGTATACTTGGAAAAGGCCGGGAGATACGGGAAGATTTCAATTAGATTACATCATGTCAGACAGAGATTCCGAAATCAGATACTGGATTTTAAGGCGTACCTAGGAGCAGATATAGACTCAGATCACAATATAGTAGTGATGAAGAGTAGGCTGAAGTTCAAGACATTAGTCAGGAAGAGTCAAGACGCAAAGAAGTGGGATACGGAAGTACTAAGGAACGACGAGATACGTAGGAAGTTCTCTAACGCTATAGATACAGCAATAAAGAATAGCGCAGTAGGCAGTACAGTTGAAGAGGAATGGACATCTCTAAAAATGGCCATCACAGAAGTTGGGAAGGAAAACATAGGTACAAAGAAGGTAGCTGCGAAGAAACCATGGGTAACAGAAGAAATACTTCAGTTGATTGATGAAAGGAGGAAGTACAAACATGTTCCGGGAAAATCAGGAATACAGAAATACAAGTCGCTGTGGAATGAAATAAATAGGAAGTGCAGGGAAGCTAAGGCGAAATGGCTGCAGGAAAAATGTGAAGACATCGAAAAAGATATGATTGTCGGAAGGACAGACTCAGCATACAGGAAAGCCAAAACAACCTTTGGTGACATTAAAAGCAACGGTGGTAACCTTAAGAGTGCAACGGGAATTCCACTGTTAAATGCAGAGGAGAGAGCAGATAGGTGGAAAGAATACATTGAAAGCCTCTATGAGAGTGAAGATTTGTCTGATGTGATAGAAGAAGAAACAGGAGTCGATTTAGAAGAGATAGGGGGTCCAGTATTAGAATCGGAATTTAAAAGAGCTTTGGAGGACTTACAGTCAAATAAGGCAGAAGGGATAGATAACATTCCATCAGAATTTCTAAAATCATTGGGGGAAGTGGCAACAAAACGACTATTCACGTTGGTGTGTAGAATATATGAGTCGGGCGATATACCATCTGACTTTCGGAAAAACATCATCCACACAATTCCGAAGACGGCATGAGCTGACAAGTGCGAAAATTATCGCACAATTAGCTTAACAGCTCATGCATCGAAGCTGCTTACAAGAATAATATACAGAAGAATGGAAAAGAAAATTGAGAATGCGCTAGGTGACGATCAGTTTGGCTTTAGGAAAAGTAAAGGGACGAGAGAGGCAATTCTGACGTTACGGCTAATAATGGAAGCAAGGCTAAAGAAAAATCAAGACACTTTCATAGGATTTGTCGACCTGGAAAAAGCGTTCGACAATATAAAATGGTGCAAGCTGTTCGAGATTCTGAAAAGTAGGGGTAAACTATAGGGAGAGACGGGTCATATACAATATGTACAAGAACCAAGAGGGAATAATAAGAGTGGACGATCAAGAACGAAGTGCTCGTATTAAAAAGGGTGTAAGACAAGGCTGTAGCCTTTCGCCTCTACTCTTCAATCTGTACATCGAGGAAGCAATGATGGAAATAAAAGAAAGGTTCAGGAGTGGAATTAAAATACAAGGTGAAAGGATGTCAATGATATGATTCGCTGATGACATTGCTATCCTGAGTGAAAGTGAAGAAGAATTAAATGATCTGCTGAACGGAATGGACAGTCTAATGAGTACACAGTACGGTTTGAGAGTAAATAGGAGAAAGACGAAGGTATTGAGAAGTAGTAGAAATGAGAACAGCGAGAAACTTAACATGAGGATTGATGGTCACGAAGTCAATGAAGTTAAGGAATTCTGCTACCTAGACAGTAAAATAACCAATGACGGACGGAGCAAGGAGGACATCAAAAGCAGACTCGCTACGGCAAAAAAGGCATTTCTGGCCAAGAGAAGTCTACTAATATCAAATACCGGCCTTAATTTGAGGAAGAAATTTCTGAGGATGTACGTCTGGAGTACAGCATTGTATGGTAGTGAAACATGGACTGTGGGAAAACCGGAACAGAAGAGAATCGAAGCATTTGAGATGTGGTGCTATAGACGAATGTTGAAAATTAGGTGGACTGATAAGGTAAGGAATGAGGAGGTTCTACGCAGAATCGGAGAGGAAAGGAATATGTGGAAAACACTGATAAGGAGAAGGGACAGGATGATAGGTCATCTGCTAAGACATGAGGGAATGACTTCCATGGTACTAGAGGGAGCTGTAGAGGGCAAAAACTGTAGAGGAAGACAGAGATTGAAATACGTCAAGCAAATAATTGAGGACGTAGGTTGCAAGTTGTACTCTGAGATGAAGAGGTTAGCACAGGAAAGGAATTCGGGGCGGGCCGCATCAAACCAGTCAGTAGACTGATGACAAAAAAAAATGTGGGGGCCTAACAGCCGGCCGCTGTTGTCGAGCGGTTCTAGGCGCTTCAGTCCGGAACCACGCGGCTGCTACGGTCGCGGGTTCGAATCCTGCCTCGGGCATGGATGTGTGTGATATCCTTAGGTTAGTTAGGTTTAAGTAGTTCTAAGTTCTAGGGGATTGATGACTTCAGACGTTAAGTCCCATAGTGCTCAGATCCATTTGAACCATTTGGGGGCCTAACAACTATCTACCTGCTCTTTCTACCGAAAATACTCTCCTAGTGAGTGATTAGTTAACTTCGGTAAACAAAGTCACTGTGATCAAATCATAATCGCTAATCCCCGTTTCTATACTGACGTCGTCGATTAAGTCAGGCCTGCTCGATGCTACGAGGTCTAATAATATTTCCATTGCCTGTGGGCTGTCGAACTACCTGCTCAAGACAGTTTTCAGAAAATATGTTAAAGAGAATTCCGCAAGAATGTCTGTCTGTGCCCCTGCATAGACGTCCCACACTATACCCTGTAAGTTATAGTCATATCCATGTAATATTGCATGATATGGGTATTTCCGCGCTTGACTTTCTGTCAGTGACTCTGAAACCTTCACAGCGGAATCGGATGGCCGGTGTAGACATATGACAATCAAATCAATTTCATCTAGACCTGTTACACGCGACCAGGTAACCACTGTCACACCTCATCAGAGACAATATTTTCGTCAACTGCAATAAACACACACTCTCCTACGAAATCTAACCTGTCTTTTCGATGTACCTTCCATCAATCATTAAACGTCTCAGAGCTTTGTACCTCACGTTTCAGCCACCTCTCGTTTCCGAGAATAATTTGAGCGCGAGAAGTTTCCTAGGGGGCAGTAAATTCGAGAAATTTGTTACGAATACTTCGACAATTTACTGACAAACCTTTGACGGTCGAAGTGTTTTTCTCTGAACACGGTCTGGTTTCGTTATCTGCGAGTCGTCTGGCGAGTGTTCGTCAGAGAACCTCAACCACACGCATAGCCTGGAAAACCCCCATGTGCACTCCGCAGATACTCTGCTACCCCAGTAGCTGCTGCCTTTGTGTAGTGCGACATTGACCTACCAAGGGGAGTCCCACAAATCCCCACACGATAACGCAGCAGCAGCCGAGACCGCCACAGAGTCGACGAAGCCTTTGGTTGAGACCCTCCACTCGGCTCCAAACTGTAGGACCCCTATCGAATCTGGAAACAATTCTGCAAATTGGGAGCTCCGCTTGCACCCCAAACTTGAGACCGGCAGTCTTCACCACCTCCGCCAGCCGCCAGTATGAACAGAGGATGGCTTCAGAACCCAAGAGACAGGCGTCGTTGGTGCCGAACTGAGCCACAACTTGCAGACGACTGCACCCTGCACACTCGACACGATCCTCCACATCTCGAATGAGACCCACTGGTAGACGTACCGACTGCACATTGGCTTTCTTTCTAGTCCTGAACGCTGTCTGCCGAAGGGGCTCCATAACGCCCCTAAATTTGGAGCACCCGATAGAGTAGTAACCCTCCCCCCTTTCCTCTCCCCGTGTGCCTGCTTGGACGCTGCTGAAGGCGCGGCCACCTATCCACTCCCAGGATGAATGGACGAGTTCAGACGGCCAACCTCCACAATGGCCCTCCACCTCGAGCGACGCATACACATTACCACCCACCATTCATCCTTCCTGTGAGGGCTGATCCATCGTGTCGGGTACACTGGGAAGTGCCTCAGCAGCAGAGCCTGTGGGCGAAACAATCGTCCCCTAAGGTGCCTCATGCAACGCACCAGATTCTCCATTGCCGCTACACTCCAAGACAGCAGCCTGAAGACGATTGACCGTAGCCAAAAGCACATACAGCTGTTCGCGAATTTGTTTTACCCAGGAATGCTCTCTTTTCGATGCTGGTCAGCTTTTTATATCCTCCTTGCTTTGTTCGTCACATGCTTTCTTCATTGCCTCTACTTCGTAGTCTCCCATTTTACAATCAAGTTAACCACTAATTTCATTTCTGCTGCACTTCATTGCTTTCATCTTTCTGCAGTTTACTCTCAATCCATATTGTGTACCTATTAGACTACTGCTCATTTCATTCAACAGGTCCTGCAACTCTTCCTCACTTTTACTAAGGATTGCAACGTCACCAGCTCATCTCATCATTGGTAACCTTTCACCCTGAATTTTACTCCCATCCCTAACTTTTCTTTTAAATCCACCATTGCTTCTTCGATGTTTAGGTTGAAGAGAAGGAGTGAAAGCTTCTATCCTTGTCCCATGCCCCTAATTCGAGCGTTTCGTTCTTGGCCTTCCATACTTACACCTAAAGGAAGCATACCGTATGAAAAATTTCAGGTTTCAGCCAAATTTTGACTTTGTATTTTTCTTTCCTGACATAAAATACATCAAAAACATACTATAAAACTATTTTTATCGTCTTTTTTTAACAAAATTTATCCTTTCTCTGTGCGTATGCAACTACAGAGTCACAAGTAAAGTTACTATAAAAAATTTTCGCTTACGAATGACTTTGCAATGAAAATGACGTCACACAGTAATGGTACCCCCAGACATGAAGGGGCGCTTGCTCCCGCCATCACACCCATCTGGCGGCGCAGACCGAACACAGAGCGCGTTGCTAAAGTCACAGCGTGGTTAACGGAAGGTCTTATTCACTTCCCAACAGGTGACACTGCACGGATTGGAAAAAAACCCACTGGACTGAGCGGGGTGGCGCAGTGGTTAGACACTGGACTCGCATTCGGGAGGACGACGGTTCAATCCCGGGTCCGGCCATCCTGATTTAGGTTTTCCGTGATTTCCCTAAATCACTCCAGGCAAATGCCGGGATGGTTCCTCTGAAAGGGCACGGCCGACTTCCTTCCCAATCCTTCCCTAATCCGATGAGACCGATGACCACGCTGTCTGGTCTCCTTCCCCAAACCAACCAACCAAAAAACCCACTGGGATTAGCTGGCTGAACCTACATCTCGATTTCTCCCAGCCAGATGGCTCTGAGCACTATGGAACTTAACATCTGAGGTCATCAGTCCCCTAGAACTTAGAACTACTTAAACCTAACTAACCTAAGGACATCACACACATCCATGCCCGAGGCAGGATTCGAATCTGCGACCGAAGCCGACGCATAGTTCCAGACAGTAGCGCCTAGAGCCGCTCGGCCACCTCGGCAGGCCTTCCTGTAAGAATACGTCTCACAATTTTAAAACATCTTGTATAAGCATTTATGTTCTCCAAGAATTTATTCATTTCTCTTCCTTAAAATGGTGAAATTAAAAATAATATTAATTATTACTATGGAAATGAAAATGAGCGTTTGGCGTCATTGGCTGGAAGGCCCCTTGCGTGGTAGGTCCGACCGCCTTGGTGCAGGTCTTATTTTTGTCGACGCCACTTTGGGCGACCTGCGCGCCGGATGGGGATGCAATGATGATGAATACAGCACAACAGCCAGTCCCTGGGCGGAGAAAATCCCCGACCTAGCCTGAAACCGAACCCGGGCCTGTAGGACGGCAATGCGTCACGATGACCACTCAGCTATCGGAGCGGACAATTATTACTATAATAGCGAGCCTGTAAACAGTTTTAGATAACGATAACTTGAATTGGCGTTGCATGGGCGTGTATTTATTCCAACTATTCTAGCTCCTCATCCCCTCTCTGTCCATCTCCTTCTTCTCTCTATTTTCTTCTCCCCATCTCTCTATCCACTTTCTCCGCCCCCATTACTTTTCCATCTCTTTCTGCCCTTCTATATGTCCATATGCTATCCTTCTTTTATTGTTGTCCATCTTCTCCACTCTTCCTCTCTCTTCACCTTCTCCCCTTTCCCTGCACAGTTTCCCCTCCCTCTTTTTCTCCCTGTCTCCTTCTTCCCCCTGTGTCCATCTGCTCCTCCCCCCTCTGAGCCCATCTCCTCTTGCTCCTCTATATCCTCCTCACCCCCTCTCTGTCCTCCTCTGCTCCTCCCCCTCTTCCTTCCTTCTCTCTCTGTCCATGTTTTCTTTCCTATCTCGGTCTATTTACTCCTCCCCAGCCCTCTGTCCATCTCACCCCCCCCCCCACCTCTCCCAGTCCCTCTCCCTCCTTCGTCTCTCTGTTCATCTCCACCTTTTCCCCTCCTCTGTCTATTTCTCCCTCCCAGACTCTCTCTGTTCCCTCTGTCCCTCTCTTCCTCTCCCATATCTACACTCCTGGAAATGGAAAAAAGAACACATTGACACCGGTGTGTCAGACCCACCATACTTGCTCCGGACACTGCGAGAGGGCTGTACAAGCAATGATCACACGCACGGCACAGCGGACACACCAGGAACCGCGGTGTTGGCCGTCGAATGGCGCTAGCTGCGCAGCATTTGTGCACCGCCGCCGTCAGTGTCAGCCAGTTTGCCGTGGCATACGGAGCTCCATCGCAGTCTTTAACACTGGTAGCATGCCGCGACAGCGTGGACGTGAACCGTATGTGCAGTTGACGGACTTTGAGCGAGGGCGTATAGTGGGCATGCGGGAGGCCGGGTGGACGTACCGCCGAATTGCTCAACACGTGGGGCGTGAGGTCTCCACAGTACATCGATGTTGTCGCCATTGGTCAGCGGAAGGTGCACGTGCCCGTCGACCTGGGACCGGACCGCAGCGACACACGGATGCACGCCAAGACCGTAGGATCCTACGCAGTGCCGTAGGGGACCGCACCGCCACTTCCCAGCAAATTAGGGACACTGTTGCTCCTGGGGTATCGGCGAGGACCATTCGCAACCGTCTCCATGAAGCTGGGCTACGGTCCCGCACACCGTTAGGCCGTCTTCCGCTCACGCCCCAACATCGTGCAGCCCGCCTCCAGTGGTGTCGCGACAGGCGTGAATGGAGGGACGAATGGAGACGTGTCGTCTTCAGCGATGAGAGTCGCTTCTGCCTTGGTGCCAATGATGGTCGTATGCGTGTTTGGCGCCGTGCAGGTGAGCGCCACAATCAGGACTGCATACGACCAAGGCACACAGGGCCAACACGCGGCATCATGGTGTGGGGAGCGATCTCCTACACTGGCCGTACACCACTGGTGATCGTCGAGGGGACACTGAATAGTGCACGGTACATCCAAACCGTCATCGAACCCATCGTTCTACCATTCCTAGACCGGCAAGGGAACTTGCTGTTCCAACAGGACAATGCACGTCCGCATGTATCCCGTGCCACCCAACGTGCTCTAGAAGGTGTAAGTCAACTACCCTGGCCAGCAAGATCTCCGGATCTGTCCCCCATTGAGCATGTTTGGGACTGGATGAAGCGTCGTCTCACGCGGTCTGCACGTGCAGCACGAACGCTGGTCCAACTGAGGCGCCAGGTGGAAATGGCATGGCAAGCCGTTCCACAGACTACATCCAGCATCTCTACGATCGTCTCCATGGGAGAATAGCAGCCTGCATTGCTGCGAAAGGTGGATATACACTGTACTAGTGCCGACATTGTGCATGCTCTGTTGCCTGTGTCTATGTGCCTGTGGTTCTGTCAGTGTGATCATGTGATGTATCTGACCCCAGGAATGTGTCAATAAAGTTTCCCCTTCCTGGGACAATGAATTCACGGTGTTCTTATTTCAATTTCCAGGAGTGTATTTCCATGTGCTTCCCTTCTCTATCAGTCCATCTCTTCCTCCTCATTCTCTCTCCACCTTATCGCCCCCACCACAATAGGAGGCTTCTGGTTTTTACCTCCATACTACACTATTGCTTTCCAGATAGTAAGTAATATTTGTACCAAGTTTGGTTGAAATTAGTCCAGAGGTTTAGGAGGAGTTTTTTACCCTTGTCTCTGCAGACATATGTACAGGGCTATTACAAATGATTGAAGCGATTTCATAAATTCACTGTAGCTCCATTCATTGACATATGGTCACGACACACTACAGATACGTAGAAAAACTCATAAAGTTTTGTTCGGCTGAAGCCGCACTTCAGGTTTCTGCTGCCAGAGCGCTCGATAGCGCAGTGAGACAAAATGGCAACAGGAGCCGAGAAAGCGTATGTCGTGCTTGAAATGCACTCACATCAGTCAGTCATAATAGTGCAACGACACTTCAGGACGAAGTTCAACAAAGATCCACCAACTGCTAACTCCATTCGGCGATGGTATGCGCAGTTTAAAGCTTCTGGATGCCTCTGTAAGGGGAAATCAACGGGTCGGCCTGCAGTGAGCGAAGAAACGGTTGAACGCGTGCGGGCAAGTTTCACGCGTAGCCCGCGGAAGTCGACGAATAAAGCAAGCAGGGAGCTAAGCGTACCACAGCCGACGGTCAACAGGATGGTGCTCCACCGCACTTCCACCATGATGTTCGGCATTTCTTAAACAGGAGGAAACAGGAGGAAAACCGATGGATCGGTCGTGGTGGAGATCATGATCTGCAATTCATGTCATGGCCTCCACGCTCTCCCGACTTAACCCCATGCGATTTCTTTCTGTGGGGTTACGTGAAAGATTCAGTGTTTAAACCTCCTCTACCAAGAAACGTGCCAGAACTGCGAGCTCGCATCAACGATGCTTTCGAACTCATTGATGGGGACATGCTGCGCCGAGTGTGGGAGGAACTTGATTATCGGCTTGATGTCTGCCGAATCACTAAAGGGGCACATATCGAACATTTGTGAATGCCTAAAAAAACTTTTTGAGTTTTTGTATGTGTGTGCAAAGCATTGTGAAAATATCTCAAATAATAAAGTTATTGTAGAGCTGCGAAACCGCTTCAATCATTTGTAATAACCCTGTACATTTCACACATATTTCGCATACATTTATTCAATCAATTTCACACATTTCACCTGAATCTGTAGCGAATTTCGCCATCTAATTCTGCTTTCACGCAGCTCAAAGTTTATGGCGTCATATCTCCTGAACTAGGAGTCATAGAATTATATAATTAAACATTCAGCGTTGTATGTAGATACTGTCTGCGATATGTGTTGCGTCTAGAGATAGTAGCAAAGAAGTAATAAATTTAAACTTCATGCATTATTCGGCAGTTTTCACCCTTTTTAGTGTTTATGACACTGTATCTCCTTAACTATGCGTCGTACGATAATATAATTTTGTAGTTACATTCAGTGGAATGTGTGGATTGTGTGTATTGTTTATTGAACCGGGGACCTAGAAACGATGGAGAGGCTTCGTCCTGCCGTAGCCCTCAGTGGTTCACAACAGCTGACAGCAGTCCATCCACTCCACCGCCGTCCCACACCGAACCCAGGGTTATTGTGCTGTTCGGTTCGGCCCCCAGTGGACACCCCCCCCCCCCCCCCCCCCCGTCCCCAGGAACGACGCATAGCAGACATGTATAACCCAAATGTTTGCGTGGTAGAGTGATTATGGTATACGCAAACGTGGAGACTGTTTGCAAAGCAATCGCCAACATAGTGTAACTGAGGCGGAATAAGGGGAAGACGGAAAACCGCCTTAAAAACCATCCACAGGCTGGCCGGCACACTGGACCTCGACACTAATCCGCCGCCGGCCGATGTGGCCGAGCGGTTCTAGGCGCTTCAGTCCGGAACCGCGCTGCTGCTACCGTCGCAGGTTCGAATCCTGCCTCGACTATGGATGTGTGTGATGTCCTTACGTTAAGTTAGGTTTAAGTAGTTCTAAGTCTAGGGGACTGATGACCTCCGATGTTAAGACCCATAGTGCTTAGAGCCATTTGAACCATTTGAACTAATCCGCCGAGCGGATTCATGCCGGGGACCGGCACATCTCCTCGCTCCCAGATGCAGCAGTTTTTCACCCATCTCAGTGTTTATGATCTCCTGCACTACAAATTGAAAAATTATACAGTTTTGCAGGCACATTCAGTGATGTATGTGGCTATTACGTGCAAAACGTGTTACAAACAGATTTAGCTTAAAGAAATAATAACTCAAAACGTCATGCCTGACGTGTCAGTTTTGCTGCTTGAAGAGCAAAAATGTAGTAAGAGACAAACCTTTTCCCTTTCATCATTTTGTGGTGATTGTCAGCGGGAAAATTTTTTGTAAGGGATTAATATTACGTATAAAGTTTGTTCCGAATCACTAAATGTTCTCATTCTCAAATACTGGATGAATAAAGCCTGAGTATTTGCGCGTCGTAGGATACATATATTTTTCACCCCCATCCCTTTGATAGGCAGGTGGTTTTCACCCCAAAAGCGATTCTTCCAGATGTAAGTGAAACATGTACCAAGTTTGGATGAAATAGGTCCAATGGTTTAGGAGAAGTTGTGGAACATACGAGTACATATAATACACACATACTTTTTTAGAATGTGTATGGATTTGTAAAGTGCAGTCATACTTTTAAAACTTCCTAAATAAAATAACTTCTACTTTTCTTTACACGTAAAACTGACTTCTTTTCCTGTATAATAGTGCAACACGTTAATCATCCATTGACAATATTTCGAAACGTAATATGTGATTAAGTGAACCTCTATGCTGCCACCACTTGCGTCCCTCTTTTGTTCCAGATCATCTACGTGGTGAGGAACGTGAAGGATGTCATCGTGTCCTACTACCACCACCACAATCTCTACAGTGACGTCACGATGACGTTAGACGAGTTCGGCGAGTACTTCATCGAGAACATACGTAAGCAAATCTGTTGCACGGAATCTTTAGTTGTGTATGGACGCTTGGAGACGTAATTAGCTCTTCAGAAGTAATTTGGCCCTGGCGGTCAAACCTGAGAACTACAGCCGAGCGTTGCTTCCGACATACAGCCAGCCAACACAGAGGTCCACATGAGAGAACACGGACATGGTCTTACAGTCCATGAACTCGTGCAGGCAGCACAGCAGTACATATAACTGAGAGAATAGATTTCTTAATCCGCTACCACAGCAACTCTCATAAGTGCACAGCAGATTGAGATTTCTACCATATATTACTACCATCCGAAAAATGTTCCTATCAGAGCAAAAAAAAAAAAAAAATTGCGAATATGTTACTGCTTATTTAAGAGACTGACTGAAAGGTAGGGTACCAGCTGCCTGATCCTACCTTCTTTAGCATCTTTAAAAATTTCTCGAAAATTTTGGAATGCGAACATATTCGCGCTTTTTTTAACGTGCAACTCACCTCAACTTCCACAGCTCCCCTTCTTCACAGCCACCAGTCCATCGCCGTAATTTGCTCGTACTCTTCCACCCCCATTTGCGATTTCTCTCTCACTCATTCAGCCCAACTCATCCTCACTATCTCTCTGTGTCTCTCTGTGATTGTCTCTTGCATTACAGCCACAGACCTATTCGTTCTGTCCTACTCCTACAGTCTCCTCTCAGTGCCAATGTCAGTGTCTCTCTCTTTCTCTCTCTTACCCTTTCTGTCTCATTACTCCCTCCTACTGCTGCTGTCTCTTCTCACTGTCACTATATCTTCCTTCCTCGTTGTTGTTGTCATATACTCTCTCATTATCACTTGCTCTTAACCACTTCCACTTTCTTTTTCTCTTTATTCCTCCACCGCTGGCCCTGTCTCCTTCTCTCTTTTCCTAGTATTGTTCCGTCCCTGTCAACTACACTACTGACCAATAAAATTGCTACACCAAGAAGAAATGCAGATGATAAACGAGTATTCATTGGACAAATATTTTATACTATTATACTAGAACTGACATGTGATTACATTTTCCCGCAATTTGGGTGCATAGATCCTGGGAAATCAGTACCCAGAACAACCACCTCTGGCCGTAATAACGGCCTTGATACGCCTGGGCATTGAGTCAAACAGAGCTTGGATAGCGTGTACAGGTACAGCTGCCCATGCAGCTTCAACATGATACCACAGTTCATCAAGAGTAGTGACTGGCGTATTGTAACGAGCCAGTTGCTTGGCCATCGTTGACCAGATGTTTTCAACTGGTCAGAGATCTGGAGAATGTGCTGGCCAGGGCAACAGTCGAACGTTTTCTGTCTCCAGAAAGGCCCGTACAGGACCTGCAACATGCGGTCGTGCATTATCTTGCTGAAATGTAGGGTTTCGCAGGATCGAATGAAGGGTAGAGCCACGGGTCGTAACACATCTGAAATGTGACGTCCACTGTTCAAAGTGCCGTCAATGCGAACAAGAGGTGACCGAGACGTGTAGCCAATGGCACCCCATACAACACGCCGGGTGATAACGCCAGTATGGCGGTGACAAATACACGCTTCCAATGTGCATTCACCGCGATGTCGCCAAACACAGATGCGACCATCATGATGCTGTAAACAGAACCTGGATTCATCCGAAAAAATGACGTTTTGCCATTCGTGCACCCAGGTTCGTCGCTGAGTACACCATCGCAAGCGCTCCTGTCTGTGATGCAGCGTCAAGGGTAACCGGAACCGTGGTCTCCGAGCTGATAGTCCATGCTGCTGCGAACTTCGTCGAACTGCTCGTGCAGATGGTTGTTGTCTTGCAAACGTCCCCATCTGTTGACTCGGGGTTCGAGACGTGGCTGCACGATCCGTTACAGCCATGCGGATAACATGCCTGTCATCTCGACTGCTAGTGACACGAGGCCGTTGGGATCCAGCACGGCGTCCCGTATTACCCTCCTGTGCCCACCGATTCCATATTCTGCAAACAGTCATTGGATCTTGACCAACGCGAGCAGCAATGTCGCGATAGGATAAACCGCAATCGCGATAGGCTACAATCCGACCTTTATCAAAGTCGGAAACGTGATGGTACGCATTTCTCCTCCTTACACGAGGCAGCACAACAACGCTTCACCAGGCTACGCCGGTCAACTGCTGTTTGTGTATGAGAAGTCGGTTGGAAACTTTCCTCATGTCAGCAGGTTGTAGGTGTCGCCACCGGCTCCAACCTTGTGTGAATGCTCTGAAAAGCTAATCATTTGCATATCACAGCATCTTCTTCCTGTCGGTTAAATTTCGCGTCTGTAGCACGTCATCTTCGTGGTGTAGTAATTG
Organism: Schistocerca cancellata; assembly: GCF_023864275.1. Classification (NCBI taxonomy): domain Eukaryota; kingdom Metazoa; phylum Arthropoda; class Insecta; order Orthoptera; family Acrididae; genus Schistocerca; species Schistocerca cancellata. Next base: position 73,475,762 of record NC_064635.1, on the reverse strand, counting down.
TAATGGCCACTAGTGTAGCTTGCACTGCCACTGCGTCTCTCTCTTTCTCTCACACTGTCATTGTCTTTTTCACTCTTTCTATAATCACTGTCTACTATCTTCCACTATTTATCACTTTTACGTCTCTTTGCTACTGCCACTGTCTTCTTCTCTCTCTACATAGAAAGTGTGAATATGTTCGCATGCCAAAATTTTTGGAACAATCCTCAAAGATGCTGCTGAAGATAGAATGAGGCAGCTGATACCTCAGTTTTCATTCGGAATCTTTTAAATAAACAGGAATGTATTCGCATTTTTTGTGGTCTATTAGGAGCATTTTTCCGCTGGTTCTTTTCTTTCCCCTGCAGCAGCAGGTCATGTGACTCACATAAAAAGAGATGTATTGGTCAGTAAAATTTAGATAGTTTACTTTTGTGCAACTGAAATAACAAAACAAATTTTACAGCTCAGATGAAATTTACGCGCAAAAAAAATTGCATGTCGCTCAGTACTACAATATGGAGTTCCCAGGTGATAACGGAGACACTTTGTAGCATATTTCTCCGTACAACGTCACTTTATAAACTATGTTTTCGCCTAATACCGGATTTTGCGTACGTATTTTACATGTATAAATAGGGTAATTTTGAACCTCTGTATCTTGGAAACGGATAAAGGTATGAAGAAAATTTTCAAGATTGTTCGAGATCTGGGTATTAGGAATAAATTGCACCTATTTTCTATGCATAGCCCTCTGGGAATCCTCCGGCTGGGTTTTCATGTCACCCCCCCCCCCCCCAAAAAAAAAAAAACTTTGTGTCTCGATAACGGATAAAGGTATTTGAAAATGAGACGTTTCTTCTAGATAAATACTCAGAGAACATACCGTTAAAATTTGAGCAATTTGCTGCCGTTATTTATTATTTAGATGTCACCTCATACCGAACTTTACGTGTAGAATTAGGGTAAATTTGAACCTCTATGTCTTAGAAACGGATAGAGAAAATTTTCAAGAATGCTCGAGGTCTGGATCTTAAGAACATGTCGTAGAAATTTCAGCCATTTGCTGTGTATGTCTGCCTCGGTTGGGTTATGGTCCGCAGGTAAAAAACCCTTTTTGTGAGGTTTCCGAGGAACCACCCAAGAAGTAATGGTACCTCCATAAGTCCAGTCAAGTCCACTGTAGATCACATCAAACACAAAAAGGACCAACAGATTTGGTTCATTTGCCTAAGGAGGAGGAAATGTGTAATATTCATACTTTGACCCTTTGCTGTAGGATAGTGACGCTAAGACTATCCTTCTTTTGGGTATACAAATGGTCCCAAGCCCAAAAGCTATCCAAAAGCTCAGCCCTACCTTTTCATAACGAATAGAATCCGTGGAATGAGCACTAGAAAATGCCGTTTTTATCCCCGGTGTCTTAGAACATTTTAGGTAAGCTCGCTGTTGCACATAGCCCATTACTTCTCGTATGGCTACGTCTAGACTTTCGTCCATATTATACTACTATTATTTTCTTCCCAGTCAGTTCATATACAGAGCTCAAGAAGAATGACTCCTTAAATGATGACAATGATGATGATGGTGGTGATTAAATATGTACGGCCATATGTCTCTTGAATGAGATTTTCACTCTGCAGCGAAGTGTGCGCTGATATGAAACTTCCTGGCAGATTAAAACTGCGTGCCGGACCGAGACTCGAACTTGCCACATGAACATCGCAGGATCAACACAGTGAAATGTAGATTGCCCGAAGCTATTTGTATAATAACAAAATTCCACTGCGCTCTCTTCGAGTCAACACGTTAAACATCTAGGTAGCCAAATTAGAGGCGACAACAGCCTGACAACAGAAATTGCAGCTCGTAGTGACAATTCAGCCTCAGTTTTCGGCAAACTGAATCACCGAGTATGGGAAACACATGATCTCAGGCTACAAACTAAAATCGCGGTTTACAAAGCAATAATATTACCAACTTAACTCAACGCCTCGGAAACCTGGTTTTGTTATAAAGCTGACATTAGGAGGCTAGACACATTTCATCTTCGCTGTCTGAGATCAATTCTCCGCATGGAATGGGAAGACCGTGTTCCAAACACGGAGATTTTGCGTCGCGTGAAACTGCATGGCACTGAAGCTCTCTAAATGAAACAGAGATGGAGTGGCCATATCATACGCAAGGACGACAGTAGACTTCCCAAAGCGATGTTCTACTCAGGGCTCTCGTGTGGAAAGTGGCGGCAAGGTGGCCAACACCTGCGATATAAAGACACCGTCAAACGCCACCTCACAGCCTGTGGCATTCCGAGCAAACTGGAAAACTACTGCAGATATACGTCTGGGACATGTTTTATTAGATTCATCAGACCTATAACAACAAAATAAATGGAAACCGTGCTTTACTGTAACCTGGTACAGTTTTGCGAGAGCTTCATATTAGCGCAGTTGCTAAATTTCAGCAAAATCTTTTATAAGCCGTAACTCTGTAACTACACATTTGCAGACCTATGTTTATATGAACTTTTTTCTTTAGTTTTACTTGTAGAATAACATACTAAAATATTGCATGTCTTCGTGAATTACCCTCTATATACATTTTCTGTTGTATCAGACATGTCCGAAAGATCAGGCCCCAGACGTTTACTGAAATTTCAGAATGTCTGACATTATCCAAAATAAGTTGCATCGCAATATTTTTGATGCTTATTGTGGGTTTTAGCCAAACAAAAATTCCACCAATAAACCTCTATAACGCACCTGATTTTCCATTTCACACCCAGTGAACAATCTGTAACCTATAAACAAAAATCTCACTGTAACGATAATTTATCCTGTTTACACCAAGGCAACGACATAGGATGAGTTGCACCAGTCTCTTGTTTGCGTTGTGACACATATTTTGCATGTAATTTAACAAGATCATGCAACAATGTGCCTTATTTTATAGTGTGATCCTCTACTTTCAGCCATGTACTGCCCTTTCTGGAGTCACGTCCTCGACTTCTGGAACATCAGAAATGAGCCGAATGTCCTGTTCTACAGCTATGAAGACATGAAGTCGGTATGTATATATTGCGTAGCCCATATAAACTCTAAGACAAAACCGAGCGAGGTGACGCAGTGGCTAGCACACTGGACTCGCACTCGGGAGGACGACGGTTCAATCCCGCGTCCGGCCATCCTGATTTAGATTTTCCGTGATTTCCCTAAATCGCTTCAGGCCAATGCCGGGATGGTTCTTTTGAAAGGTCACGGACGGCTTCCTTCCCCGACCTTCCCTAATCCGATGAGAACGATGACCTCGCTGTCTGGTCTCCTCCCCCAAACAACCCAACCCAATCTCTAAGACAAAAAAAGAAAAAAAAACAAAAAAACAAAACATGCATCATGAAGGAATTATCCGAACTGGTCAGAAATCGGTAGGTGTGATGGACATGTACAGTCGTTCTCACAAGCATCCGAGCGACATGAATTGCATTTCGCCTGAATCGCATACAACCCTCATAACGCAGCTGTCTAGCAGGTCCTCTAATCGCTCCTCGGTACAGTGGTTTGACTATTGAAAATGGTTCCAACAAATCACCACTAGAAAACACTGCTCTGTATCGCAATAGCTCAAGATGTAAAGTAATACCACGATACGATAAATATCAGGGAACACCTTATCACAGATAAGACTGTCCTTAAGGCTTCTAAGCTCACATTTATTATAATAAATGACATACCTGAAATGTTACCGCTCTCATCATTACGTCAGATAAGTAATGCACGTAGTAAGTTCGTCCTATTCATGATTTCCTCATCAAGGTAACATACCGTACTTATTATTTAACACAAAATGACATTAAAAATTTAAGTTATTCACGAGCTGCTAGTTGAGAATATGTATGAACTTCAAATGACTCGACGAACCGTCTCGTTCTGCATATGAGTTCAAACCCATGTCATGCAGACTAAGCAAAGATTTTGTGACTGACGGAAATTAACAGTCATTCCTGACTAGGCATACAGAGAGTGATATACCTCGATTTAGGCAGTATCAGTTAGGAAATATCAACTTTAAATTACATAACGTAAACATTTTTAACGGACGCGAATTCCTACTCAGCATCTATTGTCCCTGTTAACGAACTACGAGAGATTTTAAATATTGCTTCTTCACAAGTAACTTACTTGAAATGCCGTGAGGTAAAGCTGTGTGTTGGACAGGGATCGAACCCATAACCTAATCGGATTGTTATCGACGCACAATCAACTGTGACATATCAGATTTTCTCGGCAGTTGCAAGATGTTTTAACTGAAATGACGAGACGAAACATTAATTTTTTCCTTCCCACAACTCCAACCCAGCCCTATCGCTGTTATATTCTAGAGAAAACGAACGTTAAATATGGGTTTGTTACACCAGCAGCGACATGTGAGCATGTTTGAACTAGAAATAATATGACGAAGAGTTCAGTGCTGACTGGTAATCGAACCACACAAATATCGTTGTTGACTACACACAAACAGACGTCAGCTACCGAATTTTTCTCCACCAGCAGCACGTAATAACATCATTGAACTTACAGTGATCTCGCAAATAGTTCTGTGTCTCACTGGGAGTCAGAAACGTCAGATATCGTTAGTGTTGACAACGAATGAAAATACATTAAAAATCAAAATTATTGTCCACCAGCAGATAGGTGTTCTCATGCTAGAGCTTGATAATACATAATGCAAACTTTAGTGCTGGGCCAGGATTCGAACCCACTCACGCCCAATATGTGGAGATGTTGCGGAATCTGCAGTTTTGAACAAACAACAAATTGTAGTCGAGCTGTATTGTCACGAAGGGATAAAATTCCGCGCTAAGGGCGGTCTGAGTTGCATTCCCAGTTCAGAACCAATTTTATCGACATACAGAAGCTCAGATAAAAGATGAAATAAGTGTCCTGTGACCATACATAGCGTTTGTTTCGTCACTAGAAATAAATAACTAGTATAAGAAAGGTTTGGTGATAGAGATTCTACATGTCGCCACTCCTGACTTTATTGTGGTTCAACCTAAAGTCTACTTGGTAGAGAAGGAATATCATGTTAAACGTGAATTTCAGACCACAATGCCATTATACCTTCTTCACTTGGCGTAGCCAGAAGAGAATAGAATCTGTCTCTCCCCATCAAAAATCATCGGCAGAAGTTGAAATCGAACCCAGACCATGAGTACATGAATTTATCACCAATCCAACAGACCACCAAATCCTCTTCTCTGCTGCTCACTTTTCTATTGCAATACCGTTGCGCCACACTGGATGAGAATTCTGACACACAGGCCCCCTGTAGTGGTTTGCAGCATGTTCAGAACATTCATTTACTTGGTTGACCGAATCGCCATGAAATAGCTGCCTCGGCTACCCAGTGCATACATTTGACTCTATTTTGTAATCACCGAAATAAAATCACGTAACTGCCACCTACACAGAACTGCGAACAGTGTAGGATGCAGAAATTTAAATAGGAAGTGTTCCTTTCCACTTGAGCTACTCTATTGCACTACCTGTTTGTTGAAAATGTCGTGCAGTGCAAAAGAAAATTTAAATAGGAAGTGTTCCTTTCCACTTGAGCTACTCTATTGCGCTATTTGTTTGTTGAAAATGCCGTGCAGTGCAAAAGAAAAGCTGTAACGTCTGTCTCTCAGAAGTCTATGTGCGGCCTTGTGCATTATCTCACAACACTGTGGAATGCGGAAGTTCTGGAGGAATTGTTGTTGACTTCTGGAGCAGCTGTAGCTACGGTTCAGTTATTAGTGTAACGGTAAGTGTAGTGCACTCTAGACAAAACGTCACGAGTTCGAATGCATTCACTGCTACATTTTTTAAAACTCAATTCTGCTGTCTGCTGAAGTTATCAATCTAATGGAACTTTGAACATAATTCCCTTCACTTCTCAACCCAAAATAGTCGCATGTGGAAAGAGGACAACTACTGCGGCATTTTGTGCTTTTCAGGTTTAATAGACGACCAGGCAGCAGATGCATCTCGAAACTTTTGTATTATGTATGGGGAGAGCACATAGTGCCAAAATACGTCAGAAAAGTATTTTCTACATTAGCTGTCGTGTGGTAGTGGCATTTTATTCTTCTTCAAACCTTGTTTGACAGCTTTAACTCAGAACAAGTTTTCTACATGTAATCAATAAACTGCATGTGCATTGTCAGACTGTTAATAGAAAACATCAGAGAATTCGCATATAATGTTGATGATTAATTTCTCTCTCATGTCTACTATTGTTCAAACAACACTAAAAGAAACCCTACGAAAATTGTGCACTGTATTAGAAGAAATGAAATAAAACTACCCACGATAACCTTACAACGAAAGTCTGTTTTAATAAAGCTGAGTATCTGTACACAAGCGTGCCTCTATCAGACCAAATTAGTAAAATACTCCTCACTTAGATTTCGATTGTGTCTGTGTTTAATTGGTATGCTGTGTCATACTCAAGAGGTATGCAAATGTAGCATTTGATAAATAATGTACTCCTAGAAACCCAAAATTTGCTTGCAATGGAAAGAGACATTACCTGTTGTGCAGCATTGTAAGTTTTTCACCATTGCACTATAAGCCGAAAGTATTTTCTTGCGTTTTCCTTATCGAAGTTTGATCTGACTGCTTGTAACTCTTTCACAGAGGCGATAAAAACGTTGCAGATAGCGTGACTGGAGCCGCGAACCCGAACAGACGATTTTTTTCAAGTCAGCATGTTACCACAGAACTAGCGAAAACGTTTATGTCTGGGATTCCTATTACAAGGCCAATAGTGGCTAGAACTCGTAAATCGCTATTTAAAGGAATAGATTAGTTGCGATTTCCACGTGCAACGACTTTCCTGGGCTGAAAACAGTAAATTTACAATTTTTTGTTACACCTCAAACTACACTCCTGGAAATGGAAAAAAGAACACATTGACACCGGTGTGTCAGACCCACCATACTTGCTCCGGACACTGCGAGAGGGCTGTACAAGCAATGATCACACGCACGGCACAGCGGACACACCAGGAACCGCGGTGTTGGCCGTCGAATGGCGCTAGCTGCGCAGCATTTGTGCACCGCCGCCGTCAGTGTCAGCCAGTTTGCCGTGGCATACGGAGCTCCATCGCAGTCTTTAACACTGGTAGCATGCCGCGACAGCGTGGACCTGAACCGTATGTGCAGTTGACGGACTTTGAGCGAGGGCGTATAGTGGGCATGCGGGAGGCCAGGTGGACGTACCGCCGAATTGCTCAACACGTGGGGCGTGAGGTCTCCACAGTACATCGATGTTGCCGCCAGTGGTCGGCGGAAGGTGCACGTGCTCGTCGACCTGGGACCGGACCGCAGCGACGCACGGATGCACGCCAAGACCGTAGGATCCTACGCAGTGCCGTAGGGGACCGCACCGCCACTTCCCAGCAAATTAGGGACACTGTTGCTCCTGGGGTATCGGCGAGGACCATTCGCAACCGTCTCCATGAAGCTGGGCTACGGTCCCGCACACCGTTAGGCCGTCTTCCACTCACGCCCCAACATCGTGCAGCCCGCCTCCAGTGGTGTCGCGACAGGCGTGAATGGAGGGACGAATGGAGACGTGTCGTCTTCAGCGATGAGAGTCGCTTCTGCCTTGGTGCCAATGATGGTCGTATGCGTGTTTGGCGCCGTGCAGGTGAGCGCCACAATCAGGACTGCATACGACCAAGGCACACAGGGCCAACACCCGGCATCATGGTGTGGGGAGCGATCTCCTACACTGGCCGTACACCACTGGTGATCGTCGAGGGGACACTGAATAGTGCACGGTACATCCAAACCGTCATCGAACCCATCGTTCTACCATTCCTAGACCGGCAAGGGAACTTGCTGTTCCAACAGGACAATGCACGTCCGCATGTATCCCGTGCCACCCAACGTGCTCTAGAAGGTGTAAGTCAACTACCCTGGCCAGCAAGATCTCCGGATCTGTCCCCCATTGAGCATGTTTGGGACTGGATGAAGCGTCGTCTCACGCGGTCTGCACGTCCAGCACGAACGCTGGTCCAACTGAGGCGCCAGGTGGAAATGGCATGGCAAGCCGTTCCACAGGACTACATCCAGCATCTCTACGATCGTCTCCATGGGAGAATAGCAGCCTGCATTGCTGCGAAAGGTGGATATACACTGTACTAGTGCCGACATTGTGCATGCTCTGTTGCCTGTGTCTATGTGCCTGTGGTTCTGTCAGTGTGATCATGTGATGTATCTGACCCCAGGAATGTGTCAATAAAGTTTCCCCTTCCTGGGACAATGAATTCACGGTGTTCTTATTTCAATTTCCAGGAGTGTATAATAACTCAGATTATTCAATGGAAATGACAGGGAAACTCAAGCGAAGTTTCAGGCTAATTCCGTGCACACCAGGAAGTAACTCGTCAATCACAGAGTTGCCAATCATACCTTGCCTTGTAGCCAAATCTCAGTTACAGTACCAGGAGGAAGAAGAGGAACCGATGTGTTCCTACAGAGGGCTGGGAAGTGACCATAGCTGGTATCTCAAAGACGCGGCTGGCACGACCTGGAATAAGTAATGTGTCTGATTCGCATTTCTGTAACTAGGTTTAGGGACTGGAGCGTAGTTGCCAAAAATACTTAGAACTGACTGCAAACTAAGCATCATAAATCAGTAACTCTCATACTTGTTTTTATATTTCTTCCGTAAGTGTACTCAAAACTAAGAAACAATGTTTTTGTGTGTATGTGTGTGTGTGTGTGTGAGAGAGAGAGAGAGAGAGAGAGAGAGAGAGAGCCATAATCCGTAGGTAGCGGTCATCCACTGCAGTAGTAGCCCTTGGGCGGCCTGAAAGATGCATGTCTTCTGTCTCTCTGTATCTCCATGATGGCCGAACAACATCGCTTTGGTTCACTCCGAGACGCCTGGACACTTCCCTTGGCCGGCCGCTGTGGTTGAGCGATTCTAGGCGTTTCAGTCCGGAACAGCGATGCTGCTGCGGTCGCAGGTTCGAATCCTGCCTCAGGCATTGTTGTGTGTGATGTCCTTAGGTTAGTTAGGTTTACGTAGTTCTAAGTCTAGGGGATTGATGACCTCAACTGTTAAGTCCCGATGTGCTTAGAGCAATTTGGACCATTTGAAGCCATTGAGGAGTGCGACAATCTGGACCAACAGTGCCTTCTTGAACTTGTGGATAGTAGGTCACATCGAATACGGGCATCTAACTACATCTACATCTACAATGGAGACTCTGAAAATCACATTCAAGTGCCTGGCAGAGGGTTCATCGAACCACTTTCACAATTCTCTATTATTCCAATATCGTACAGCGCGCGGAAAGAATGAACACCTATATCTTTCTGTACGAGCCCTGATTTCCGTTATTTTATCGAGGTGGTCGTTCCTCCCTATGTTGGTCGGTGTCAACAAAATATTTTCGCATTCAGAGGAGAAAGTTGGTGATTGGAATTTCGTGAGAAGATTCCGTCGCAACGAAAAACGCCTTTCTTTTAATGATTTCCAGCCCAAATCCTGTATCATTTCTATGACATTCTCTCCCATATTTCGCGATAATACAAAACGTGCTGTCCTTATTTGAACTTTTTCGATGTACCCCGTCAGTCCTACCTGGTAAGGATCCCACATCGCGCAGCAGTATTCTAAAAGAGGACGGTCAAGTGTAGTGTAGGCAGTCTCCTTAGTAGGTCTATTAGATTTTCTAAGTGTCCTGCCAATAAAACGCAGCCTTTAGTTAGCCTTCCCCACAACATTTTCTATGTGTTCTTTCCAATTTAAGTTGTTCGTTATTGTAATTCCTAGGTATTTAGTTGGATTTACGGGCTTTAGATTTGACTGATTTATCGTGTAACCGAAGTTCAACTGATTCGTTTAAGCACTCGTGTGGATGACCTCATACTTTTCGTTTATTTAGGATCAATTGCCAATTTTCGCACCATTCAGGTATCTTTTCTAAATGGTTTTAAAGTTTGTTTTGATCTTCTGATGACTTTATTAGTCGATAAACGACCGCGTCATCTGCAAACAAACGAAGACGGCTGCTCAGATTGTCCCCCAAAGGAACAGCAAAGGGCCTATAACACTACCTTGGGGAACGCCAGAAGTCACTTCTGTTTTATTCGATGACTTTCCGTCAATTGCTACGAACTGTCACATCTCTGCCATCAAATCACAAATGCAGTCACATAACTGAGACGATATTCCATAAGCACGCAATTTCACTATGAGCCGCTTGTGTGGTACCGTGTCAAAAGCCTTCCGGAAATCCAGAAATACGGAATCGGTCTGAAATCCGTTGTCAATAGCACTCTACACTTCATGTGAATAAAGAGCTAGTTGTGTTTCACAGGAATGATGTTTTCTAAACCCATGTTGACTATGTGTCAATAGACCGTTTCCTTCGAGGTAATTCATAATGTTCGAACACAATATATGTTCCAAAATCCTGCCGCATATCGACGTTAACGATATGGGCCTGTAATTTATAGGATTACTCCTAGTACCTTTCTTGAATATTGGTGTGACCTGTGCAACTTTCCAGTCTTTGTGTACGGGTCTTTCGTCGAGCGAACGGTTGTACATGATTGCTAAGTATGGAGCTAATGCATCAGCATACTCCGAAAGGAACCTAATTGGTATACAGTCTGGACCAGAAGACTTGCTTTTATTAAGTGATTTAAGTTGCTTCACTACTCCGAGGATATTTACTTCTACGTTACTCATATTGGCAGCTATTCTCGATTCGAATTCTGGAATATTTACTTCGTCTTCTTTTGTGAAGGCATTTCGGAAGGCTGTGTTTAGTAACTCTCCTTTTTCAGCACTGTCTTCGATAGTATCTCCATTGCTATCGCGCAGTGAAGGCATTGATTGTGTCTTGCCGCTAACATACTTTACATACGACCAGAATCCCTTTGGATTTTCTGCCAGGTTCCGAGACAAAGTTTCGTTGTGGGAACTGTTATAAGCATCTCTCATTGAAGTCCGCGCTAAATTTCGAGCTTCTGTAAAAGATCGCCAATCTTGGGGATTTTGTGTCTGTTTAAATTTGGCATGTTTCTTTCCTTGTTTCTGCAACAGTGTTCTAACCCATTTTGTGTAACAAGGAGGATCAGCTCCGTCGTTTGTTTATTTATTTGGTATAAATCTCTCAATTGCTGCCGATTCTATTTCTTTGAATTTAAGCCACATCTGGTCTACACTTATATTATTAATTTGCAATGAGTGGAGATTGTCTCTCAGGACGGCGTCAAGTGAATTTTTAACTGCTTTATCGAATAGATATATTTTTCGCTTATTTTTGGGGGATTTGGGGACTACAATATTCAATCACGCTACAACAACCCTGTGTTCACTAATCCCTGAATCGGTTTTGATGCTCATTATTAACTCAGGATTATTTGTTACTAAGAGGTCAAGTGTGTTTTCACAACCGTTTACTATTCGCGTGGGCTCATGAACTAACTGCTCGAAATAGTTTTCAGCGAATGCGTTTAGCACAATTTCGGATGATATTTTATGCGTACCTCCGGAACTGAACATGTATTTTTGTCAACATATCGAGGGTAAATTAAAGTCACCACCAACTATTTTCGTATGAGTGAGTACGTGTTTGAAATCAAACTCAAGTTTTCTTTGAACCTTTCAACAACTATATCATCTGAATTGGGAGGTCGGTAAAAGGATCCAATTATTATTTTATTCCGGTTGCCATCAATGACCTTTGCCCATACTAACTGATGACTGGGTGTTGTGTGACGTCCTTAGGTTAGTTAGGTTTAAGTAGTTCTAAGTTCTAGGGGACTGATGACCATAGATGTTAAGTCCCATAGTGCTCAGAGCCATTTGAACCATTTGAACCCATACTAACTCACAGGAAGTACCTACTTCAATTTCGCAACAAGTTAAACTACTTCTAAAAGCAATAAATACGCCACCGCCAACCGTGTTTAGCCTATCTTTTCGGAACACCGTTAGGTTCCTCGCAAAAATTTCGGCAGAGCTTATATCCGGCTTTAGCCAGCTTTCAGTGCGTATAACGATTTGAGCATCAGTGCTTTCTATTAGCGCTTGGAGCTCTAGTACTTTCCCAACACAGCTACGATAATTCACAACTGTTATACCAATGGTTCCTGTATCTACGTTCTTCCCGTGTTCAGCCTGTACCCTTTGTGACTGAAGCCTTTTTTGTCTTTTCCCGAGACCCTCCAACCTGCGTCGATGTAAGAGGACGTGCTGCTGGGTATTAGAGGTACCGGTGTGTACAGCAATCTGTACCACCACCTCTGAAGGTCTCGCTGTATGGTGGTAAAACATTCAACGTGTGGTTTTCATGAGCAATAAAAAAGGCGGAAATGATGTTTATCCAACATTTTGATTTGCAGCTCCTTGTATTGGCCGTGTTTGCAGTTAAAATTGTTGGATGTGAGGTCCGCTAGTGCCTGAGAAAAACGGTGTTTTGCATAACTGGCGGACCTCACATCCAACAGCGCTGTTTATGATGATCTCTATTCCAATTTTCTGTACGGGTTCCGGAACTCTCGGAACCGAGGTGATGCAGAACTTTTTTTGATGTGTGTATTTTTCTCCTTTTTCCTTCTTTTTGTTCTTCGCCGTTTCCATTTCATATTTTCATTTGTTCCATTGCGGAGATACAGTTTGCAAGCTTTTGCCTATATTTAGCATCTTTTGTCAGTAGCTGTGTCTTGTTCATGAGGTATACTCTGTAGCCCAGATAGGAGTGCTCATCTTGGTCACTAGTTAGATAATGTTGAGTATGTCATGTTGTCCAGGTGTTTTTCCTCCTTGTGGAATAATCGTTATCGTTTGATTTTGGTGAAATCATTAGCAAACCCCAGTGTCAGACACTAAGATGGAAGCACTGCACATAATAGTGAATTTTACTGTTGAAATTTCGATATACTACGTTCCAGAAAGTGACGAGGAACGTACGTCTTATAAAATTATCATGACCACACAGAACTTTATGAACAATCGTATTTGATATGCACTACTCGTGAACGGAACAGGAAATGGGAAAAACATAGTTATGTCCAAAGTACCCTTCTCCATCTACGCTTCAGGAGCGTAGATGTTGTAGTATCCCCATCAGCTGCTCAGAGGTGCTGCATCTTGCAATTATCAGTCGCTTTCAAGGGCACAAAAAGCATTTCTTGTCGGACGATTTGCTCTCAAGGACAGAGATGTGAACTATGTGAAATAGATGTATTTGAAACACAAATACAAAATGCAAAATAGCAAACTTTATATTGCAATTGAAATACTTTTTTTCGAAAACGTTTTCTGTTTCATATGAAGTACTTAAAATAGAGATATTTTGTATTTGTAGAGTGCGAAATACTAGTCTTCAATTTTTTTTATTTCATACTTCAGAATTTTCATTCATTTAATGAGCCATTTGTTTAGACAAAAATGGTGCATCGACAGATACAGATGGCGCAATCTGCACCGAAGGTGTACCTGTCAAGTGAATATAACCATGACACTAATGATTAGAAAAGGCAATAAGGCTTGAGTAGACATTATATGTCTATCAAAATTCTTTGTTTAATGTAAAATGTACCGAAATCAACCGATAACGCCAAAAAAATTGAATGAAGGAGGGAATGAGGTCACACACATTACATTCGGAAGTCTTTAGAGCTATGTATAAGGCCTGATCTCAAAGTAATTCATACAAAAAAGTTTATAGTGCAGCCATGTCAAAATATCAAGCACTTTGGAATCTGTGTTCAAGTTTTCCTAAAGCCCATGAAACATATTTGGGATCACCTGAAAAATCCTCTTCGTATATATGTCTAACATGTGGAATTCATACTATAATTCTGTTCAAGATCTACTCACAGTCAAGGATACTCTAAATGAAACTTTAAGGAAACTCTGATCAGCAGCTTTTAAAGAAATGGAAATACAGTTTATTAACAAATTCATAAATAGTTCAAACTCTATTGCTAATGGCATCAAAGGAAGGGATAAGATACCTACTCAGGATGTCTTTTGCCTAAGCTAATGAGAATAGAAAGAATGCTAAGCAACTTGCAACAGGATAGACCTATACATTGTGGTGTGGCTGTTGAAGTTATTAAAGGAAGTCTTAATCGGCGTTTTGAGAGATTCTGTAAATTGATGGAACAAAACGCAAAGGATGGCATATTAGCATCTGTAGCTTATTCTTTTTTCAAATAAAAATGGGTACCTAAGGCGAGCAGAGTATACTTCAAGGAACTATTTATTTCACAAGTGCAGAAGATCAAACAAGAAGAAGAAGATGGGAAGAACTAGCAAAAACTTAAAAAGAAAAATATTTTGATCCTTATTATATGTTTGTTGAGGACTCTCAGTCTTCTGTAGACTAGTGATAGTGGCAACACTACAATAGATCTGGAAACAATGCAATATTTAAAAGATAATGACAATAGTCTAGACACCTTGAAGAGATGTCCAACTGTGTTACAAAGTTCTGCTTCTGTTGAACCATTGCTTTCGTTTGATGGAATAGTAATAAGGCCACATAAACAGGACTTGAAAACTGAAATATTTGAGCTATTATTGGTGTTACAATCAGTGAATTAAATGGCATGTAAATTTTTCACTAACTAGAGGTATTTTATTTGAATAAAGGTATCTTTGAAAATGTGTGATTTCCATTTTGTATTTAAATATTTTTATTTAAAACCATTTTTTATTTACATATGAAGCAGAAAAAAGCACCTGTATTTTAAATTTAAATACTTTTAAAAAAACTATTTTGCACATCTCTGCACATAGGAATCCAATATTGCAGTCTCATAAAGTACATTACACGAATTGCTATCAGTCACACATTGCTGCTATTCCAGTAATGACACTGCTTTGGACACTGACTTTGTAGTTTCCACAACTGGTTTTTATTTCATGCCAAGCACTCAACAACTTTGGTTATGGATTACACATTCGTATCGGGACCGGACAGAAAAAATGTGTACACAGCCGTCGAACAGATGCTTTCTCTTTAACGGTTTGAATTTAAGCTGGCCTTTCACATCTCTTTGCAGGATCTTACGTCTGTGATCCTCAGACTGGGCGCGTTCCTGGGAAAACCAGTGCCAGAGGAACAGCTGCCCCGCATGCTGGACCACCTAAGCGTGGAGAAGATGCGCGCCAACCCCAACGCCAACTACCAGCCAATGGTGGAGCACCTGCGCAAGGAAGCCGGGCTGGTGCCGGCCGCCTCTCTGGGGAAGCACTTCATCCGCTCCGGCATCCTGGGTGGTGGCCTCACCGGCTTCTCCGATGACATGCTCCAGAAGATCGACGACTGGACCGAGCAGTGCTTGCAGGACTCGGACTATACCGGCCCCAGCTGAGGGTGCCCCTTTCCAACCCAAACCTGTAAAATACTAATAAAAACGTTTCACTCACCTTTACAGTGTCTTGAGTATTTCATTTGACAGATTTTTTGGGGGTAGAGGGGAGAACCTTGTACTTTTGTGTTTTACCTATGTTATTCTCGTTTGACTATGGCAGATGAGGGGATGGAAATCTGGCATTTGTCTTACGGCCAGTAGAAATATCTGTTAAGACCCTGGCTGTGACTGACTGAGCACTGTAGCACTTTTGTGCCCTTTCTATAACAGCATGGATTGCCTCATTTGTTGTTGTCTAGAAGCTTGGTTTCGAGCTGAAGCTAGCATATCATCATCAGCATACCGACGAGTGCTTTGATCTTATCTTCCAGTTCTATGCCGAGCACCTTGTTGTCTTCTGTTCTAGTGCCTGCTGTATACCTGGCCACGCATGGCTACTTCTGCCTCTGGCCCAAGACCCAGTGGAGTAATCTTTCCCCAGCTGCTCCTCCACCAGAGACAATAGGCACTGAGCAATGCAAGTGCACCACTGCTGGCCAGCAGTACAGCCACTGCCTTCAAGAACTCAATGTCTTAGCACTGCTTTGATGACTTCACACTTTCAGTGGGCAGTGAGGAGGGAGATTCATATGCAGATGGAACTCAAAATCGATTCATGTTATTGGGTTTTTCTAATACAAAATATAAAATTAACCAAACTCAACGGTTTTGCATTCCCAGGGTTTTGAAATGCTGATGATTGATTAAACATTGGAAATTAGCAACATAAACATGCTATGAAAGTCATTATAACCCGTGGTCTGTTTGTCATATGTAGAATACAAGTATATTATTTTAGCACAATACTTCATAGTTAGTATTCATTTTGCTATAAGATTTAATATTGCACTCATATAAGATTTTCATGCTTACATTAAAAATAAATGGTAAAATGCAATGACAAACTATGGTACACAACTTATAGAACAGTGGTTAACAATTGTAGACCGTCAGGTAAAATGCGAGATAGTCAAAAACACAGTTTTTCAGGAAGGGCTAATAAAGCATTTTTTCATATCGTTATATGACAAACTGATTCAGAATGACTAGCAACTTACTAACAGGATTCGGTATATCTTTGTAACATGTGTTCTCTCCGTATTTCAGGTAAGCTGTACGGAACAACAACCGACTTCTGAATAGTATTTTAACGTAGACAAAAATCAAAAGACACATGACATGAACAGAGTAGCAACTGTCTTGAGCTAATAGAGAGTGACAGAAAGGACAAGATGCATCATGATTCCGTCAGTTAGCTACACTTCAGATCAGTAATGGTATCTATGTACTGATACAAATAAATACTTAGACCTATCTTTGAACTTCTGTGTGGGTGCGCTGAGAAACATCAAGAGAGGAAAAATATGTAGGGAAATTTGGCAATAAGCAAAGGACAGTATCACTTTATAAATCCAACATTTTATGAGGGGCTGCTAGCACAGAACCTAAAATTGAATAAGCCTACCTTTAATAATACAAATATCCTTGTTCATTCTACCCCATTAGAAATTTTGTAAGCTATTAATAACTACTTACCAACAGATAATGTTGCTCTGATTTGCTGCATAATTTGATCTCCAGGAAAACGTAGGATGCGCCTCTCTTTGTAATTACCAGATTTTCCCTCGGAATTTTTTGGTCCATGTTTTCTTCTTTCCTTCATCGGAAGGAAAAGAAAAAATGGCACATATCCCCTTTATAATAAATATATTTGCAGCCAGGGACACATCGGACATTGGATTGTTGCAGATGTCACAGGGCTCATGAGTGGTCTGACTTTGTAATACAGAAACAGAGGGTGCACCATGTATGAACGGTTAGAAACACAATTACAGCACTCTGTTTCTTGTGCACTGGCCTTGTTAACACTACGCAGTGCCATGTTACACGTTACAATTGAGAATCCTGTAGCGACAGAGGATTGCAACTTGCATCAGCAAAGCAGGAAAGCCGACCGAGTAATATGCATGGCATATGACGCCTCAATCACTTAACAGACCAGGATAAAAAATTCGGAGCCATTACTTTTCAGCATGCCCTTGTATTACATGCTCAATAAAAATCTTTTAAGCAACTTTGAATAAACTTTTGACCTGTGTATCCTAAAGGAATTTATATATTGATGGTAAAAAATCATGACACCAAAATATAATTAATATACAGTAATGAAATTTCTGGAATACATTTGTCTAGGTAGCATATTTAAGTGATAAACATTCCAAGATCATAGTTAATGTATGCATGAGCTAAGCTGCTGTAAATATTAAATGCTTGTAAGTAGTATATAAATGAGAGTTTAGGCTCAAAGAGTATATTGGATTAAAAATTCGAGGATATAAACCAAGATTTCACTTTCATTGTATCCCCCTGACAAAAATTCATCTATACCCAGAAAACAATATTCTCATTTAACTAAGACATAGATTATTCATTTAAATTTAATATTCTAAAAACTAAATTTAAAACAAATAAAAATTCTAAAATTTATTTAAAATTCAATAACATAAATTAGCCATTTAGTTTTTTTCCCCTTGATAAATAAAAAGTAATCCAATAACTTTCTCTAATTTATCACCGTCTTGGCAAAAGATTTTGGTATAACGATATAAAAGAGGAATTTTAAATTTATCATCTAAAAGTAATAAAGCTTTTTCACCACATTTACTTGGTATAGTTTCAGCTTTTGAAATGATGTAAGATTTAGGTTTTTTGGCTCTTATAATTTAGTGAACACTACTGCATAATCATTACTATCATTGTTAAGTTCAGTTATTAGATTTTCAATGCTACCATTCATGTTCATTTTGTTTTGATTTATTTATATAGAAAATTTAAATTTTCAGAAATTAAACATTTTTCAAAGGTTTATAAAATGTCTTAATTTTTGAAAACTTAAATTTTTTATATAGGTAAAAAAATCACATCACTACACATTCAGCTGCCCAGTTTCAGCTACTATTTAATGTTTATGTGTAGGTTAACATTGATTTAACATTGAAAGGACAAAAAAAATGTACAACATATGTGAAAGAAAGTAAATGAACAAATGAAAAATGGAAATAAATGTAGATTGAAAGGGCAAAAAAATGGACAACATATGTGAAAGAAAGTAAAGGAATGAAAGTAAATGAATCAAAAATGGAAGAAAATAGAGACAAAGTACAATAAATCATGACAACATACATGAAAGAAAGCAAATAAATGAAAGTAAATGAATGAAAAAATGGAAGTAAATATAGAGTGAAAGGACAACAAAAAATGGACAACATACATGAAAGAAAGTAAACGAATGGATGAAAAATCAAGGTAAATGGAGATTGAAAGGACAGCAAAAAAATGGTCAACATGTGTGGAAAAAAGTAAATGAATGACAAAGTGGAAGTAAATGGAGGACAAGGAATAGATAACAATTTGAAATTTTTACATGTGTTAAATGGACAACATACAGCAGACAGTAAAGAAATGTACTAAATGTTGTGTACTGAAAGACATTGCAGAATATGAGATAAAGTTAGATAAAGCTACAATGATTTGTAAAAAATGTATAAACAAGGATCAGCTTAGTAGATATTATTCAAGCAAAAACAATAACAGCAGTAACATATTGAATAGTACCGATAATATGGAGCAGATATTAAAAAATTGCATTAAATGTGATACAGTAAAAAGTGTAACAGAACATGGGAATCAATTAGGTAAACCTTAATCAATTTGCAAAAAGTGCTTAAATAATGATCATATGAGTAGATGGATGAAAAATCAAGGTAAATGGAGATTGAAAGGACAGCAAAAAAATGGTCAACATGTGTGGAAAAAAGTAAATGAATGACAAAGTGGAAGTAAATGGAGGACAAGGAATAGATAACAATTTGAAATTTTTACATGTGTTAAATGGACAACATACAGCAGACAGTAAAGAAATGTACTAAATGTTGTGTACTGAAAGACATTGCAGAATATGAGATAAAGTTAGATAAAGCTACAATGATTTGTAAAAAATGTATAAACAAGGATCAGCTTAGTAGATATTATTCAAGCAAAAACAATAACAGCAGTAACATATTGAATAGTACCGATAATATGGAGCAGATATTAAAAAATTGCATTAAATGTGATACAGTAAAAAGTGTAACAGAACATGGGAATCAATTAGGTAAACCTTAATCAATTTGCAAAAAGTGCTTAAATAATGATCATATGAGTAGATATTATATTAAAGTGAGTAACACTCAGAATAGTATGGAAAACATCAGAAGGATATAGACAACAAACAAGATCATAACCTGTAGAATAGTATGGACAACAGCAGTACCGGTAATAGTGAAAGGTCGAAACTATGTAATTGATTTAATATTATAAATAATTTAGATTGCTTTGCAAAAAATCATGGAAAGATACTATCAATTTGTAGGGACTGTAGAAAATTAAGGAAGTCGGAAAATAAAAATAAATATTACTCAACCCAAAATAGATTTTACAACTTACGAAAAAGTGTAGTAATAACTGGAAGAAGACAGAAACGCTACAATTATAGATCCATTTTACAAGAATAAAATGCATTACCAGGATAAAAGGAAAAATTAAATAGTTTGTTAGATGAAAAATACAATTGTACTTAAAAATGGTTCTGTGAAAATTACTGTTTACGATAAAGAAAAAGATGCATTTGTAGAATTAAAAGAGTTAACAAAATGTAGTACACAGAAATACATAAGAAAGATTTTTAAGGCAATTAACAAATGTTACAAGGAGAAAACGATTCATATTCTAGCGAAGAAAAGGAAACAGAAAGCTGTGTTCAAACCTACCTCGTGCAAATCTTTTCTTTTTTTTTTCACTGTTCGCTGTATTCAAATTTGTGTCTGTGTCGTGGCGTAACGTCCGTTTGTAACAGCAATGTGTAAGGTAGGTACCTATAAATGACAGCTGATTCTACACAACTACTCTATTAGCAACTGAAGAAGTGACTTTCGAATGGGAACAGCAAATGTTTAATGACGAGGCTACCAGTCAACCGAATCCAATAGGGTTTCAGTTTGCTGCTGCCATTCGATCACCTACTTCGATAAAATTGTATTGACATATATTGAAAGGTTCGAATAAAATTATACGAATCGTAGAATTTGCGTTAAATGTGCTAGGTTGACGCAGAAAAAGTCAGCTAGAATGAGAGTTAATATTTGTAGAATTTACCTAAATCGGATATGGTAATCAGAATCAGTCACTGAATTTGCTAACAGATAAAGGCTCCTATAAATAATAGGGTAATATGCAAGTGGTAAAGAAAGCAAAGTCCAGACTCTCACTTTCAACGTAAAACATCATTGCTCGTCAGAATCAAATTTTAACTCTGCAGCGGAGTGTTTGCTGATATGAAACTTCCTGAAAGATTAAAACTGTGTGCCGGACCGAGACTCGAACTTGTGATCTGTGCCTTTTGCGGGCAAGTCCTCTACCGACTGAGCTACCCAAGCACGACTAACGACCGTCCTCACAGCTTCGGAAATTTTGTTATTCTATTCACGCCGCCACCCCCAGTGCAATTCCACCTCCAAACGAATGTGCAACACAAGTCAAAATTTTTTCATGCTCTAGAGTATACTGACACACTCACATTTGAGTACACCGACTTTTACACAGAATCTCATTGAAATTTCGTCTATATCAGCACTCATTCGATTTCCTAGTTTTGTTTAACACCAGAAACCCATACTGCCAGTTATTCCAGCAATCCCCACATATGATAACGAATTCATTGAATGACATGTTGGTTCTTACATGTGCTTAGCAAATATGCTTTAAAATAAGAGTATCCTGTCTGAAAATGAAAATAAGGTTTTCTTTAAGCCAGACCAATTGTTTTTGGATTCTTTAATACATCTAGCTCAAATAAAATATATGACTTTCATATGGTGGCCAAAGCAGAAATATATCCAGATCTCACCCAGATTTGCCAGTGGGACATCACTGAATATAAATACGCCATTTGGTTTCAGTTTTTAAGGTAGTTGAATATTGCTGCTTTCCCCAAACGTATCATGCATTACTCCCTCAATGCCATGCAAAATCTCCTGCAAATCTAATATTTGGGCAGAAACAGGGTTTTTGAAGAATTGTATACATGCTCGAAGTGGACTCCCTCACCACTTGGTAACAGTGTTAGAAGACGATTAGTCTTTTCACAACCTGAAGCTCAATGACTGATTTCTTCTGGTTTTCAGTACCATCATTGCAGGAGCAATTGCTTACTATGAGACCCATATGGTGAGGTTGTTTCGGCAACTCAGGCATAGTGATAACTCATATGGTTCTTAAATTTTATAGACTCTTACATACAGCTGCGTATATAAACAAATTTAGATAAGATCATACTTTTGTTCCCACATCTGCTGAAGTTGAATTATACACCTCCACCTACATCAATGCACAGTGAGCCTCATAGAGTTGCACTATGGTTTCTTCTGATGTGTGGAGAGTTTGGAATGCTAGCTCCAGCAGACTGTTACACAATTTCTCATAGAATTGGTGGATATAAGAGTACCACCTTAGATGACACTCTAGCCCATGCTCTATTTCAGAGCTAGCATACATTAAACTCTTAAAAGTCTTCTCCTGTAAATGTATACACTTTCTGTTGTTAAATATTTCAACTGTTCCAGAAAGTGTGATACAGAGATTGTATGATCGTCCAGTATCAGCAGTGGAGAGTGAACTTTCATCCATGAATAAATGTTACTACCACCAGGTGAAAGTCCTGATACAACATCATACTGACACGTTCTCACAACCACTGGAGTTCAACCAGCAGGTTTGATTGAACAACATTATTTCCACATCAGGTTCTTGTTGCTGGAATGACTTCACCTCTCCTACAAGGAAAAGGAATTAGTAACTAAACGTCTTTGATTTTTTATTTCTGTTTCCCTTTTCATCATCAGTGGTTTTATTACTTTTATTGTCTCGTAGCAGGGAGTGTTGATATACATCTCGACATCCTTACCCTTTGATGAGGATCCGGTAATAATAATTATAGCCTGCACAGAGGCATTCAGACTATCATTCTTGCTGCACTCCATATGTGAATCGAAAGGGAAAAAACCCTAATAACAGGTGCAATGGGATGTATCCTCTGCCATCCACTTCACGGTGGTTTGCAGAATATAGATGTACATTTAAATGCTACGTTTTACGTCACCCGACGAGTATCACAGGACAGTCAGCCTTTTTCCAGCACTGAAGATACAGACAGCAAGTCAACACTCACCCCATTTACATGGGGCTCCCAAAACCGGAGATTTTCGCTCTCATGTAAACGTATAACCGTTTTTGGAACGTGCTTTGGTTGTTAGGTTACGTCTTGTTCTCAAAATATTGTGCTAATATGTATGGAGCGACTTATTGTGCAGTGAAGGAAAAACAGAAATATTAGAATGAGCATGAAGCTGTCTGTCTCTAATAATTAAGTGAAGAGAAACAGCGATTGTGCTGACTAAATCAGAAACTGGAACTGCTGTTTTCCAGATGCCATATTTAACTGGGCTACCACATCCGCATCAGACCTTAAAGTTGGAGTCACACATGCAACAAAACTGTTGCAACAGCTGGTAGCATACTGCAGTTGCAATGCAGTTGCATGTGTGAACTCCTAGATTTTAGTGGCGCTACTTAAGAGAGACAATTTTCGTCACGCCACAAAAAGTTCAATTTGGTTGTACTTTGTTGTGCCACTTTCCTTCCACCAATGCTCCCTGCTGGCATTATTTCGAAACATTAGCATTATGTCGCATTTATAGTGGAATAACTGCTCCCGTGCTCCGTTAGATTTTAGTGTGTTTTCATTTTATTACAAAAAAATGTGAAAGCAGAGGTAGGCAGGTATACTTTTGGAGCTCCTGGAACAACAAGAACAGCAACCTATGTTTGGTTTTCTGCAGTGTGTGTGTGTGTGTGTGTGTGTGTGTGTGTGTGTGCAAATCAGTGATGTATCCCACACTCTTAAAAAGTTTTTGGATAAACTAGGCATGGCCTGCACCTCAAAAGGTACGGGAAGGAGAGGCTGGCTAAGCTTATAGGTGACAGTGTAGTTGGTGGTGGTGGTTGCGGTGGGGTCACTCATGGAAAAATTCCTGTAGTAGTTGGTGTTAGAGCTGCACCTTTCTTTAGATTGAAGTCAAATGTAAATGTCGTGTGACTAGGGCCTCCCATTGGGTAGAGCGTTCGCTGTGTCCAAGTCTTTCGATTTGACGCCACTTCAGCGACTTATGGGTCGATGGGGATGAAATGATGATAATTAGGACAACACAATAGCCAGTCCCTGAGTGGAGAAAATCTCCTACCCAGCCAGGAATTGAACCTGGGCCCTTAGGATTGATATTCTCTTGCGCTGACTACTCAGCTACTGCGGGCGGACAGATTGAAGTCAGCTGATAGGTATACCTCCTTAAAGGAAGTCCCTCTAACTAAGGGCTCATCTTCCAAGGACGTAATATTTCCAAGAAGAGAAGGAATTGGCATATTTCATCAAAATATAAGAGGTATTAAAGTTAGTGAACTGCTTATATATGTTGACTTTGAAATTGTTGGTATTTCAGAGCACCACAATTGGCAATTCAGAGGCTTCCTTTACCAGGATACAGATTAGCTTGCTGTTTCTCAAGGAGTTCCTTGCGGGGTGGGGGAGTGGCTATGTACATAAAAAACAGTGTTCCATTTGAGTCCATAGACATATCATGACACTGCACTGAAAAGATATTTGAGTGTTGTGCAGGGGCGGTTGAATTTAGTGAAACTAGACTTCTAATTGTTGTTGTTTATAGATCAGCTAATTCCGACTTCAGAGCATTTCTGCTCAAGCTAGAGAGGGTTCTTGATTCACTTTGTAGGAAGTACCAGAAATTAGTTATATGTGGTGACTTCAATATTAAATTTGGATATGACTGTGCAAGATAAAGGATGTTTGAGCAGAAATGCTCTGAAGTCGGAATTAGCTGATCTATAAACAACAACAATTAGAAGTCTAGTTTCACTAAATTCAACCGCCCCTGCACAACACTCAAATATCTTTTCAGTGCAGTGTCATGATATGTCTATGGACTCAAATGGAACACTGTTTTTTATGTACATAGCCACTCCCCCACCCCGCAAGGAACTGTTGTTGTTTATAGATCAGCTAATTCCGACTTCAGAGCATTTCTGCTCAAGCTAGAGAGGGTTCTTGATTCACTTTGTAGGAAGTACCAGAAATTAGTTATATGTGGTGACTTCAATATTAAATTTGGATATGACTGTGCAAGATAAAGGATGTTGATAGAGCTCTTAAATTCATATGATCTAACTAGGGTACAGGGAAACAGTAGCACAGTCTTAGACAATATTTTTATTCATTTTTCATTACTAGATGGGCATTCGGTTAGTAAAAGTGTGAATGGACTTTCAGACCATGATGCACAAATTTTAACACTAAAAGGCTTTTGTACTCAAACAAATGTCATATTTAATTACAAACTATGTGGGGAAGTTAATCCAACAGCAACAGAGAGTTTCTTGAACACTGTGAAGGAACAAGAGTGGCAGGATGTTTATAGTCCTGATAACATAGATGATAAATACAATGCTTTCCTTAACACATTTCTCATGCTCTTTGAGAATTGCTTTCCATTATAATGTTCTAAGAGGGGTACAAGCAGTAATAGGCAGCCTAGGTGGCTGACTAGTGGGATAAGGGTATCATGTAGAACAAAGCAAGAATTACATCAAAATGTTAGAAATAGTGACAATCAAGCTACAGTAGCCCATTACAAACAGTATTGTAAGGTGCTTAAAAATGTTATTAGGAAGGCAAAGAGTATGTGATATGCAAATAGAATAGCTAATTCACAGGATAAAATTAAAACCATCAGGTCATTCGTGAAGGAAGCACAAGGTCAACAATATAAAGTCAGCTCGTAGTAAAAATATTTATGTTACTGATAAATCAGATATATGTACAGTATTTAACAATCATTTTTGAGCATTGCTGGTGAATTAAATAAAAATTTAGTTTCTACTGGAAATCATGCAACTTTCTTGGCAAATGCCTTTCCAAGATTGATGTCTGAAATACTCCTCTGTGAGACAGATAAGAGGGAGATTGAGTCAATAATTAGATCACTGAAGACTAAGGGCTCTCATGGTTATGATGGAGTGTCTAGCAGAATATTAAAGTACTGTGCTGCACATGTTAACTATGTATTTAGCCATATTTGTAAGTTTTCCTTTAGGAATGGTCAGTTTCCTGAGCAATTAAAGTACTCATTAGTAAAGCCGCTTTATAAAAAGGGAGAGAGGGATAATGTAGATAATTTTAGACCTATTTCTATGCCATCAGTGTTTGCAAAAGTTATTGAAAAGGCTGTGTATGTGAAGATAATTGATCATTTTATATCACACGATTTGCTATCAAACGTGCAGTTCAGCTTTAGAAGTCGTTTAACAACTAAAAATGCTATATTCTCTTTTCTATGTGAGGTACTGGATGGGTTAAACAAAAGGTTTCGAACACTTGGCATATTTTTTGATTTAGCTAATGTGTTTGATTGTGTTGACCACAAAATATAGCTCCAGGAGTTGGACCATTACAGAATACGAGGAGTACCTCACAATTGGTTCACCTCTTACTTTAGCAACAGGCAGCAAAAGGTCATTATTCACAATGTTGAAAAAAGCTGTGATGTGGCGTACTGTCAAGTGAGGGGTGCCCCAGGGATCTGTGTTGGAGCCACTCCTGTTCCTTATTTATATAAATGATATTCCCTCTAGTATTACAGATAACTCTAAAATATTTCTGTTTGCTGATGACAGCTTGGTAGTAAAGGAGGATGTGTGCAACACTAACTCTAAAATCTTTCTGTTTGCTGATGACAGCTTGGTAGTAAAGGATGTTGTGTGCAACACTGGTTCGGTTTCAAATAGCGCAGTATATGACCTAAGTTCATGGCTTGTAGAAAATAAACTAACACTAAATCACAGTAAAACTCAGTTTTTACAATTTCTAACACACAATTCAATAAAACCTGACATTTTAGTTTCACAGAATGGGCACTTGATTAGTGAAACTGAACAGTTCAAATTTCTAGGTATTCAGATAGATAGTAAGGTGTTGTGGAAAGCCCATGTTCAGGATCTTGTTCAAAGACTTATTTCTGCCATTTTTACTGTTCGAACGGTATCAGAAGTGAGTGATCGTTTAACACGAAAATTGGTCTACTTTGCTTATTTTCATTCGCTTATGTCGTATGATATTATATTTTTGGGTGACTCCTCCCATTCTAAAAGGATATTTTTGGCTCAGAAAAGAGCGGTTCAGGCAAGAAGTGGTGTAAGTTCACGAACCTCTTGTCGACCCCTGCTCACGAGTCTGGGTATTTTGACATTGGCCTCTCAACATATATATTTCTTACTGTCATTTCTTGTTAACAATATTAGCTTATTCCCAAGAATAAGCAGCTTTCACTCGGTTAATACTCTGCAGAAATCAAACCTGCATTTGGATCGGACTTCCTTAACTCTTGTGAAGAAAGGTGTGCAGTATACTGCTGCATCCATTTTCAATAAGCTACCACTCGAATTCAAAAAATCTTTGCAGTAATTCATGCGCTTTCAAATCGAAACTGAAAAGTTTCCTCATGGGTCACTCCTTCTCTTCTGTCAAGGAGTTCCTTGAAAAATTAAGCTGATTCTTGTTGTATTGTTGGTTGCATTTACTTAAACTTATGGATTGACTTTTTTGGGTTCATAAACATTTATTTTTATCTGTTATCTGTTATTACTTTTATGTTGTAATTTCATGTACTGACACGTTCCATGACCTTGGAGATTTTCTCCTCAATTTGGTCCTACAGAACTTGACGAGTAAATAAAAAAATAAATACATAACCAAAAAAGTTAGTCATATAAACTTTGTTAAGTGTGGCACCAAGCATTGTATAAATTATGGATTGTATGCAGAAAATAGCTCCTGAGTGTCATGTGGCAGGTGTTAAACTAGAAATTAGTTATTCAAAATGCCTATATCAACAGATACAATAATATCTTAAAGTCTTGGAGGACTGGCATGATGATATTCACATGCCAGCTGTCGGTTAGTTTGCCATTGCAGACCGCATTTTTGTCTCGAAGTGTTATTTCCTTTATAAATGTGTTCGTGGTCCCTGATTTATCGCTGTGCGAAATCTGTTTCCGAATCCAACATTCGGATTTTGTCTTCCTTGTATTTAACTCTTGTCACAGCTCTAATATCACAACATGCGCTATAAGATTCACACCCGCTCATATGATTGCAACTGACGTCATATTAAAAGCTGCGACACAACGTAGAATTTGTGGCGTCCTATGTGAGCAGTAGCTCGGGGTGCGATTTCAGATCGCCACAAGATGTGGTGCCACATCAGTTGCGTCTGTGAACTCAGCATAACATGTAAACACGAGAATGAAAAAGGAAACCTCAAATTTGGTTTTCGTCTTTATGACGACGTGTCGCATATCTTGAGGTGCGTGGTGGTGGGTCAACTGCGGCCCCTGGCTGCGTCTGTGTTAGCGACGACGTTGACGGAGTGATTGCTGAGTGAGGCGGAAGTTGTGGTAGGTCAGGCGTCGTTGCTTAGAGAAAGACGTATGCCGGTTTCACGCGGTCAATGGAGATTGTAGTCGGTTTCCCATTGATCAAGATGTCCACGGACTTGCTTCTCTGGTTACGACATGGTTTGGGCTGGAATATGGTGGTTGGAGCGAGGGTTTATACCTTCCATTCGGAACATGACGTGTGCGCAGGAGGATAGGTCACGATGGACAAACGTGGTAGGAGTCCCATGTTGGTGAGGTTGCTATGGACAGAGGCAAGCCACATGTTGTCACAGTTGGCGGAGAAATTCCGGTTGGTCACCCGTAGGAGTCGGCAGAGCGTCGGTAGCCACGAATTCTCCAGGCAGGAATAATGCTTCGCTGTAAACCAATTCAGCTGAAGAAGCATCCAGGTCTGGCTTGAATGTGCTTCAGAGTCCAAGTAATTCCAGAGGAAGTGCTTTGGTCCATCCGGTGTCATGACACATTAGGGCAGCTTTTAAGGTACGGTGCCATCACTCTATTAAACCATTTCTGGCAGGGTGATAGCTCGTCGTCCGGTGGTGAAGTGTGTCACAAAATTTTGTCAACTCTCGAAACAAATCGGACTCGAATTGACGTCCCCTGCCCATCGTTATGTGCAGCAGGCAACCAAAACGTGACACCCAGTGTGTGATGAAGGTGAAAGCGATAGTTTCTGCCGTAACACTGTCCACTGGTGCAGATTCCGGCCATCGAGTATACCGATCAATCATCGTAAGTATGTAACAGTGACCACCGGATGATGACAGTGTGCTAACAATGTCAAGGTAGACATGCGTAAATCATGCTGTCATGTTTGGAAAGCTTCCTACCGGTGAGTCGACGTGGCGATTTATCTTGCTATGCTGGCATTTCAAGCAGCATCTCGCCCATTCGCGGCAGTCCGTTTGCATTCCAAGCCACACACAATGCGTTGTTACTAAACGTGTCGTAGCTCGTATGCCTGGGTGACATAAGTTGTGCAGTGAATGGAAAGCATCCTTCCGAAATTCCAGAGGTAGGAAGGGTCTCAGCTTCGATGTGGACATATCACAAATAGAGCTTTACGCCGCTCCAGGAATGTCTACCAGCTGCAGGTCCAGCGCTGATTCACCATTTGACAGAATCGCTTGTAATTCAGCATCAGCTTGCTGTGCTGCAGCGAGGTTGGGGTAATCGATCATATTGGTGATGGCGCCGACTCTGGATAAACAATCTGCCACTACATTATCGATCCCAGACATATGACTATATCAGTGGTAAACTGAGAAAAAAACATAAGCTGGTTGTGTTGTCTGGGGGA
Source organism: Schistocerca cancellata (assembly GCF_023864275.1). NCBI lineage: Eukaryota > Metazoa > Arthropoda > Insecta > Orthoptera > Acrididae > Schistocerca > Schistocerca cancellata. The sequence continues at coordinate 73,446,429 of NC_064635.1, read as the reverse complement.
ACAGTTCATGTTGTTCTGACGGTATGCATATGTTAGTGGCTTGTGATCCATAAAGATAACAAAGTCACGTGCTTCTAGTTGCGGTCTGAAGTACTTGACAGATTCGTAAATGGCCAGAAGTTCTCTGTCGTATGCGCTCCAAAGTCTTTGTGAGGTTGCCAACCTGCGTGAAAAAAAATGCGAGTGGCTGCCAGGTGTCACTATATTGTTGTCGCAACACAGCGCCGACTGCGGTCTGGCTAGCATCGACTACCAGTGCTAACGTGGCAGTAGGATCTGGATGTGCCAGCAGGGCTGCGTCGGCGATGCTTTTCTTGGCCGTATCAAATGCGACAGTTATTTCGTGAGTCCAAGTTATGGACGCCTTACCCTTGGCTTTCAGACCAGTCAGCGCTGTGACTGAAGGTTCCTGTAGCTCAGCATAGTGTGGCACATGGCGGCGGAAAAAAATTAACGTCCTGAGGAAACGCCGTAGTTCCTTGGCTGTAGCGGGCCTCGGAATGCGCGAAATGGCTTCCACCTTCTCAGGTAGTGGTAGCGATCCTGCCGCAGAAATTCTATATTCGAGAAAGTCTACTTCAGGTTGGCCAAAGACACATTTTGAGGTACTGAGCACTATTCCGTAGTGTTCCAATCGCTTAAATACTTCAGTTAGATGGTGACGATGTTCCTCAGGTGACAACGAAAAAACCAAAATGTCGTCCAGGTATGCAAACGCAAAAGGTAAAGCCTGTAGCACAGAATCTATGAAACGCTCCCATGCCTGTGCGGCATTCCTCAGTCCAAAAGTCATGAACAAGCTCTCGAATAAACCAAAAGGAGTGATGATGGCTGTCAGTGGAATGTCAGGATCGGCTACAGGTATCTGTGTGTAGGCCTTTGCACAGTCTAACACAGTGAACACTACTAAACCACTCAATGCGTAATTGTAATCTCGCAACAAGGGTACGGGATAACGACTGGGTATTGTCTGGACGTTCAGGGCTCTATAATAGCCGCACGGCCTCCATGCACCTTCCTTCTTTGGTGCTAGATGTAATGGTGAGGACCAAGGGCTGTTGGAAGGCCGGATTACACCTTCGTGCAACATAGTCAAATTTTGAGGCTATCTGGGGCTAAACGTCGCGGCCTGCAAGAGGTAGGGGGTCCATCAGTTGTCTCAATATAATGGACGGTATCATGTCTTACCTCATTAGGTGCTCCAGGTGGTCGCATCAGGGCTGGAAATCCTCGCAGCAGCTTCACGTACTCGCCATCCACTACCTGGATTACCTTGGCAGTACGTACAGCGGCATCTCGATAGAATTGGGAAGTTGTTAGGCTGGTGGTGTCGCCGACCACGCGAGAGTTCCTCATGTCAGGCAGTAGGTTGTAGTGGGCGAGGAAGTCGGCTCCGATGATTGGTTCGGCGACGTCCGTGACAAAGTCCGACGCGAAAGCTCGCCGCAACCCGAGGTCGGGTCCATGCACATCGTGCCATATGTCGTAACCCGGGAGTTATTAGCAGCTGTGAGGCAAACGGGCGTAGCATGGCTCGAGGAAAGATTGACAAATCGGAACCAGTGTCTACTAAGTACTTCCAGGTGGAACGTCGGTCACTCACAAACAGGCGCCTGGATGTCGGACAGCAACCGGAGGAGGCTCTCACTTCCCATCGCCGCTGCCGTTTGGGTAGGTGCAGGGCGTCATACACTTACGTGCTTGCTCGCCAAACTTGCGGTGGTACCAAAAGACTGTTCTGTCCCTGTAGTAGACGAGGCTGTCGATGACCGGCTGCGTGAGCGACGATGGAATCGATGTCGGCTCCTGTTGTCCGTGTCGCGGCAGTGTAACTGCTCGCTGATTTGCCGTGATAACAAGTCCACTTTGTTGGCGAGAATATGATAATCCGCTCGTGAAACAGTTGTCGCAGCGCAGGCGCACGCCGCGGTGGCGGAGCTAACTATTGACAGCGTCATTCCCTCTTGGATCCTATCGGCTAATTCGGCCACTGCATCTAAAGACGCGTCAGTCTGCGACAGCACGATTGCCTTTACTGGTGGTGGTAACCGGCTGCTCCAGATCGTACACAGTAAGCTGTCCGGGACTGTACCTGCGTCTACTTTACTCTGCAGGTGACGTAGGCACTGTGAAGGTTTCTTATCGCCGATGTCCTCTTGGGTAAGCACCTGCCGGATTCGTTCTTCTTGCGAAGCGGACACGCGCCGAATTAGTTCTGCTTTCAATCGGCCGTAGCTATTCGTCCCCGGCGGGCTAATTATGATGTCTCGAACCTCAGCGGCGTACTGATGATCTAGTTGGCTGACCACCAGCGCAAATTTGTGGCATCGACCGTGATACCTGCGTAGGAAAAATTTGCTTTAACTTGCGTAAACCACAGGGATGGATTGTGCGACCAGAAGGGTGATGGTCGCATCGCTAGACGCGCCACAGAAGTATTTGTCGGCTCTGGCGGATTCGCCATCTCAATTTCTTGCAAGGACTTCTCGTAAATTAGCGTGCACGCAGGAGATCACGTCGGGATCACCACCTTGTCAGTGCCGGTTTGAATTACCGCGATCGACCGTTTAGCATCTGCGTATGCTTGTAGACTGAATAAGGGAAGTACACTTGACTCAGCTCGATGTAACAATTTATTAACGCAGCCCTGCGGGCAGAACAGACAATAATACACTGCAATCAATAACTCGTGCGATGGCGTGAGGAAAGTTCAGTACGGTAAATTATTCCCTATCTAACACTTGCATTCACGCTTTACGTCAAGGAGTCGAACGTGGAACTGAAAACCACAATCAAAGACTAAATCACAGGACAAATGTCGCCATGGAGGTATGTCGCTTGTGTATAGCGTCTCTGGCGTTCAGCGGGGAAGTTTCGCGGCACTGTACTTGCAAACACCCGCGCATGTCACGGCGCTGGACGATGACAGAAGATGCCACAGACGTGAAAGAAAAATCGCTATATCCTGAGTCGATTAACTTGACATTTGATTTATCGACTAATCGATTAATTGCTATCAACAGCGTACATCTACTGTTTGATCTTCAGTTTACAAACAAACGCGCTTTTAAGTCGGATTTGTAATCTAGTTGTCGCTTAACATTTATGAAAGAAATAATCCGAACTGAACCTCGGAGCAGTCTCGCTGGAAATGGTTAGTTTTATCGTAACAATACGGGTTGCATGTCTATATTTATTTTTAGTCAATGTGATATTACACAGTGCGCTACACATGTCGGTCAAATTTTGCTAATATTTATATTTGATAACTAATGGTTTACAATATATTGAAACTGGTGTATATAAGAATTACTTCGCCGATTAGGTTATTTGTTTTGCAATTTGTTTTACAGTGCAAACACTGACCAGTGACTTCATGTCCTTACAAAATTCTGTATTGTTTTCAGTAGATTTTATATCGCATTTGTGGGTGACATATTGAATCGGTGAAGGCCGAAGTTTTAGGCTCACGTTAGACAGAGGTGTGTATTAGCACAAAAACTTTCAGGTTTGAATTTATTCAAGCGTATTGTTTGCTGTTTTTACCGTTTTTCTTTATTCTACATTCTGTTAGCACTCTGTGGTTTTTTTAATGATTTTTTATGGTCTCGAAAATATGTAATCAAGGCAGTGTTAGGGTCTTCAGTTTTCTGAAAATGGGTTTTGCCTCAGGCTCTAGTTTTGCTTCCTTCGATGATCCTCGTGGCTCTCTTCTGGATTCTCAAAGTGCTAAGGGCAGGTGGAGATTTGCCCCAGAATATAATATCTTACGTGATCATGTATGTGTGCATTGTAGTCACTAAATGAGCAATAATTTCCTAAGCTTTCCCTTTTTTTAAGAAGTGTTGTATGCAAAATGAGACGCATATAAAATTTAATGTATTTTAATATTGGAATAAAATTGCTGAACACAATATCATACTACCAGTACATTAAATTGGAGAATGTTTGTAGGGAACCCCTACTGATATCCCACGAAGTGGAACTTTATAAGCTAGTTAAAATAAGGTATCTTGTATTAGCGCAGTTCTGTAAATTTCATATATGCTAGGAATATCCTGTGATGAACAAAAAGCATTTGTTTTAAATTTTATCTTCACCCATACATGTGTGGGTGATGTTACACCACCACCAGTGGGCTCCCACTTATTTTTACTGAACAGCACTTTCTATTGTTCATGTCACAATCTTCTCCAGTGCAGTTTGTTACTTGCAATTTTTGGTTGCTAGTTTTCACATGATGTCAAAGCTATTTACTGTATTTGGAACATGGACTTTTCCACTGATTATGAGACAAGGGGGAAAATACAAAAAATAGTTTTACTCAATACACAATTTTCAGAGCATATTTATTGCTAAAGAAGATAGTGAGATTTTATACTGAAAAATCACCTCAAGAGAAATAGGCTATGTAGGCTAAGCTTGATTTAGCAGAATTTGTTAGTTGCATTCTTACCATGTTGCATTTGTTGATTTCACCAGCTTACAATCAGATAAATATTCCATTTATCCAAAATCTCGAGTTTTACATCAGTTCAAGTCTGTCTCTATAATCTTGATTTCACAAAGTAAAGAGTAAATATTTACATACGTGATACAGCCCTTTTGTGATTGCTGGTCTCAGGCATGGGATGAGTTCATTGTACACTGTAAACTGTTAGAATTGTCTAGATTGCTGTCAAGTGATAGAAGGTGCTGCGAATTGGTGTGTTGGGTGAAGTACCAAAGACATGCCAGAGGTACTTTTATCCTCTCCCGTAGATACTGTCTCCTCTCCAGGAAGTACACTACCCATCACATTTCATTGACTTGACTGTGTGGTGAGTCTGTGGCAGGGATTGAGAAAAACCCGGATATTTGGAAAAAAAACTGGGTTTTATTGTTTTTTAAATTTTTTTCATATTGACATTGAAGTAGTTTAATTTAAATTCCTGTGGCTAATTTATTCTAAACACTAACCACTTCATGCCTATTTTCTTCGCCTGCCAGCACTGCATGTGTTGAGAGAATCTTCTCCACCTACAAGCTTATTTCATCAAAATGAAGAAATAATTTAGGTGTTAAAATTATGCATGCTTCCAAAAAATAGTAAATTGTTATTTAGTCATTACAGTTCATTATAAATTTAAATTTTTTTCTGGAAGTGTAATTGTTATGTAGGCCTAGCTGTGTTTCTTATTTTGCATGAAATGTTAAAACACAGTATTAATAAAATAAAGTCTTTGTGCAGTAAATAGTTGCCTCCAATAAATATGATGGCTCATTTGCACATTAATTAAATATTCATAATTAGCTGTAGTTGGGTATTTTGGCATTAAAATTTTTTTTAACCGCATAGGTTTTTTCGGCTCGGGTTAAATTACAACCACTCTAGTCTGTGGTAGGTGTAGGCGCCTGTACATGGGAGGCAGAGACCAATGACAATTCAGGGTATTTCACCATACCCTGAGTTGTCATACCCAATGCTAAAACTGCGCAAATGTTTCAAACTTCACATGTTAGGAAACCTGCTGTATTGGGGAAAATGATGTGCAAATGGGTAGCAATCTGTTAATTATTGTCAGTTTGAATGTAGGTCTATTGCAACTAATGATACACCCTTAGTGAAATGACAGAAAGGGATATGAGGGATCACTTTATGCACCCAGTGTGTATACGTGGAGGGAAGGTTGTTCAAAAGCCTTGAGAGGCTGTTCCGAAGGCATTGGGGATCAAGATGCAACCACTTGCAGAGTGTGATGTGTATTGCAGCAAATCATGCCTCTCGTCTGGGCTCCAAGGTTAAATTTTCATTTTGGTGACTGCCAGATAAGATGGAGAAGGCCAGACTTGTTCGTGGAGTTGCAACAGAGCTCATAACCTGCATCTTTGTTCATGAAACTACTTGTGCCCACCCACCCACCCGCTTCCCCCCCACCCCACCCTCCGCCCCCCTTCTGTCTGATGGTTCGTAGCTGAGGAGAAGGCAGAGATTTTGAAGATAGTGTGACAAACTAGGCAGTGACTTACTGGACTTAAGCCAAAGGGTTGGGAACAGTAGGCTCCTCCCTTTTCCCCACAGCCTCCATACTTCACTCTCCAAGCAAACCAGGCCTTTTCTATTTTAATTTCTTTTTTCTTTTTTTTTTTTTTTTTTTTCTTCTTTTTCCCTCCGCAGTTTCAGTCATCTGTCATCTCTGTATTCTCTTGTTTAGGGTCTTAAGCATAGACCATATACAACATAGACTGCGCATGTCCATCTCTCTGCTGTGTTAAGGCCTGAAACGAACATCGAAGTCACATGACTCAGGGCAGAAAGTCAAGTTCTTGTCATTATCCACCGTGTGAAGTGGGGCTGACAGTTACAGTTTTTCTCATTTATAGCTGAAAATCAAGCAATGATTTTGACAATTCAATGAACTATGGTACAACTGTTACACATGTAGCAGTGCAGTTAACCTAGTTTCTGATAATAAAGCAATGGTTATGGTTGTTACATGTGGTCCTGTTGAAATGTATTGACAGTTCTTTTTAACAAGCGACAGAATCATGTGGTTTCAGTTGCCTGAGACTGCAGTCGTCTGTGTAAGTTGCATTTGTGTTTGTGTGTGTGGGTGTGTGTTGTTGTTGTTGTTGTTGTTGTTGAAGTGGCTGAAAGCTATAATTGTGAAGTCGTTTTGTCGTGCCTATCTGCGACTCAGCATCTCCATTATATGGTGAGTAGCAACTTCCCTTCTCATAATATTGCTACATTCCATCCTGGATTTTCTACTGCTTGATTGTTGTTTAGTGATTTCCCCCCCCCCACTGTGAATTCTTGTAGTTCATTGCTTCCACAAGACTGGAAGTCAAAATAGCAATCTTGCATGCAGTAAGTTATTAGTTTTCTAATGATTCCACAAGAATATAAGTGAAATGTTGTAATATGCTTTTGTCAGAAAGGAAATTCATATATGTACAAAATGTCAGCTATTTACACAAAGTAAGCGCACATATTTTCTGACTTTTGCTTAATCCAGTACAGGTACCAAAACAATATCAAAATAGCTAGCGTAGTCTATTACAAAACATTGATTATACTTGTGTAGTGAGCTAGATATGAATGATACGTCTATTAAAATCTTAGTCATTCATCAAGTTTTACATCAAGGGACCAACATCCATCATAACTTTCAACTCATGGAAATATCTGCGCAAGAATTTTGAAATAGTTCTCTTTCAAAACTGAGATTTTCGTGCATTTGCGAAGCCTGTAGGGTCAAAAGAAGACTTCTCTGGGCATATATGAAGGTCATTAATTATGCTGCTAATACAAAGCACAAAATTTGATCTGTAACAAAACTACTCCATAGATCGAGAACCCTCAGGGATATGGAATGAGTGAATATCTACAGCAACAACAAGAATATTTTAGATAAGCTGTATTAACATTAATGTACCTATCTCTACACTCTGTAGTTATATTCATACCTGCAGTGGCCAGTTAATTAAAGTACAAAGAAAGTTGCTGCTTTGAAAAAAGTTGCTGCTTTGAAAAAAGTTGCTGCATCCACACTTACACTGAATACTTGCTGTTTGCCTTTCACTGGTAGCTTAATACTAACTTGATTACATCTGAATTTTTGAAGCAAAATAGTTACTTATATCTGCAAAAACTGAGTCTTGCTTGCAGTGGATTACTATTCAAGATATAGCTTTACAAACACATTTGTACATACCAAGTAACAACAGAACTTTGTAATTATTGAATGTCGATCTTCAAGTAATAAAAAGAGTGTTTTCTTTTGAATTAGTAAAAATGTACATTTTGTTGCTTTGTTAGATGGAAACCTGCTGAATACCATATGTCTGCAGCAGAATCCATTACTTCTCTTGGAACAGTGGGCAAGAAAATTAGTTTGATTGCCTTGTATTGTGTTAAGTACATTACAGTTCAGCTGAAACTTCTTTTTGTTGTCAAGAAGAAAAACCATTGAGTACAAGTGTTGAGAAGTAAGAATTCCAAGGGCCTTAAAAAGCATTCTGCATAATGTGTGGTTATCTGATTTACACAATAATCTTGCTGCTCACTTATGGTTAATAGACACTATTTACTACACATGCCCAAACACTCTATTTAGTTAAAGTGTCATGCCCCAGAAGAGTCATTTACAGCAGAGTGAAAATATACCAACACCAATGTCCAACACCCCTCCCCCCCCCCCCTCCCGCCACCCCCCAAAAAGTTCATCATTTGCATGGAAAGTAATATACATGCTAAACACTTTATACAGACATTAATCAAGCTTAATACCACTGTGTTTGTTTTAATATTATTGTATATTTCTTATAGAAGACCTACTCTCTGGGAAGAATAGGCAAACAGTCTTTTTTTAGCGTTATCAGTTTCGTAACTTCTGTAGGGTGTGCAGTAGGCTATATTATGTGGGTTAAGGTTGCAGCTTTTTCTGGTAAAGTCAGGGGGGAGTCCATTTCTGATGACAACATTTTCACTTCCTCACGTAGTGCCAAGTAGTTGGACAGAATTCTAAAATCAGCATTTAACGCAAAAGAAAAATGAAAGTACTGATGGTAGTAATACAAACACTTGATTTATCACAGAAATATAGCATTTACTGAAAACTTGGGTCAATGGAGGTGTCCGATCCCATCCATCTGCTTTGACCCGCAATGTAAGGGTGTTATGGTGTGTGACGTCATTATGATGTGGAGATTAGTTTATGAGTTGATTGTGTTTGTAGATGTTGTCCTGTTGTGTTACGGCATGGAGTTTAGTTTATGAGTTGATTGTGTTTGTAGATGTCATCTTTTTGTGGTTGATGGTGCCCTCTGGTGGTTTGTATGTGTATGGTCCGAGTGTTATGTGGTGTATAGGGTTCATTTGAGCTTTGGTGTTGGTAGAGCGGAGTTGTTGGCAGTGTCTGTGACTGAAGGATTGAAATTGGTTTCAGTGAGTTATCAATCTCTCTCCTCTCTCTCTCTCTCTCTCTCTCTCTCTCTCTCTCTCTTGGTAGGTGTTATTGGTTTGCTATTTGTGGTGTGGTAAGACATTTAATTTATTGTGTGGCTTCTTTTGTTAGGTATGGATATGGCCAAGAAGTTCAATAGCGCGAGATTGCGTGCAGAGATTGGGGAGGACATGATGTCGTTGATTAAGTTTCTCCAGATGTTTGGATTGATAGCAGAGATTGTCAAATGTTGTGTCTGTAGAGCAAATATGAGGTTGGCGAGAGTTCAGGTGTCTCGAACCAGGGATGTGTACATGTGGCAGTATCAAAAGGACAGCCTTTGGCACTCCATTACATGCGGTACCTGGTTCGAGGAATCTAGGTTGGCCATGAGAGAGATTGTTTTGATAACTTACTATTTTTGTTATCAGTCCTCTATCAGTTTGTGTGTGTGTGCATGAGGCTGGAATGGGCGAGAGGACGGTGTTAGATTGGTTTTCTTTTTGTAAGGAAGTGTGTTCTGAGTATGTGAAGTCTAGGGGTAAGTTGGGTGGACTGGGGTGGTGGTTGAGATAGACGAATCACAGCTTGGGAAGAGGAAGTATGGGAGTGGTAAGCCTCTGGTTGGTTTATGGGTGTGGTGGGGCTGCTATTTTGGGAGGGGGGGTATGCTGCTGATTGTGTTTTCAGGATTTTGGAGGAGCTTTCTAAGAGGGAACTGGTGGGGTTAATTGAAGAGTATGTAGAGGAGGGGAGTACTGTAGTGTCAGATGCCTTTTCGTCATGCAGGGTTTGGGGAAGAGGGGTTATGATCATTTAGTTATGAACCATAGTTTAGAGTTTAAAAATTAAGAAACTGGGGTGTGTACTAATACAATAGGGGGGGGGGGGGGTGTTGGGGGTGCGGTTAAATCTGACATAGGGAAGGGGAAGAGGCACTCTCCTAACCTGCAATCTCATTTAGATGAGTATTGCTGGCGGCAGAGCGTCCCTGGGGATTATTGTATTTTTTGCATTCTTTTGAGGGCAGTGAGTAAGATGTACAGGCCAAGGGCGGTTAGTTGAGGGTGTTTGGTATGTGGAGGGGGGGGGGGGTAATGATTGTGGATTTGAGGGGGGTTGTTTTATAATTATGTTGCCAAGGATCTTTTTTGTTGCAGTTTTTTTTTTTTAGTTCTAATGTGTGATTGAGTTTCGTTTATTTTGTGGTTTTTATTTGTTGGCATATTTATGTTCTTTTTTGGGGGGGGCGCGGCGGTGGCGGCATTGGGGTTGGTAGGTTGTGTGTGGTCCGTGAGGGTTTTTTTGTGTTTTGTGTGTGTGTGTGTGTGGGGGGGGGGGGGTGTGGGGCTGTGTGTGTGTGAGAGAGAGAGAGAGAGAGAGAGAGAGAGAGAGATTGTGATTGGGGTTGGTGGAGTGGCCAACCTAGTGTGTAGTGCCAGAATTTGTTGGTGGTGATGTTATTGTAGTATTTATATTTATTTTCGTGTTTGTTTGTTGTTGTGTATGTAGTGATGTCATAGGCGCCATATTGAAGATGCTGAGAATGTTCATTTCCACCATGCTGATGACATAGTGGGTCAAAGCAGATGGGTGGGATTGGATGCTTCTATTATCCCCAAAACTTATATTGTTGTACTGTAGAATTTATTATTGCATCACTTAACACAGATCTTTTAGAAGCAACTTTATTTAATCCAATTTTTGCTGCAGCAGAAACTTTGTATGAGGGGCAAGATGAAAAAAAATAGTTCAGTCATCTTAAAAATTAAGATGACAACACAGCTTTAAGGCAAAGAAATGTGGAGACTGATATTCTGAATTACACACCAAAAAATATATAAGGCATTATATTTCTCACTTGTCAGAAAAAGAGTTTAAGAAAAATACAAAGAAGGTTTACAGAATGGGACTGAAATTCATTAATTTATTTCACACAAACAAACACAAAACTACAATTTAGATGTAGGTGACTTGACTTCTGCAGTTGTAGGTGCCACCACATGTGAATGTATTTCTTTTCTTCTTCTTTTTTTTTCAAAACAATCACAAAATCATTGATTGTTAAGCAAAACTCTTTTTGTGTGGCCACTTCTAATCAGAACATGCTGTAGCTTCTTCCTGTGGAGTCTCACTTCATCATGTAGCCTTATTTTACAATACTCAATGAGTACAGCCTTTTTCAGTAGAAGAATGTGATTACCAAGTGGAGCACAGCTTGAAACATGTTTGTTCAACTGAAGGAAAACATGATTCCTTATGTCCTGCAAAGCTGAGGAACTAAATTTTTAAAAGGGTTTTCCTCATAAACAATGGACATTTGTTTAATACTTTCTGGTCCATTTTGCACAAATAAACATGATCATTGGTACTAATAGATAAGCCATCTCTGTTTTTCCTGTTTGTACTAGAAATTTTAGAACATGGTGAAATTTGCCAAATGTGGCACTCCAGCTTTTTGTTCATTTTCCTAGCCAAATACAAAGTGTAAGAAACTCGATGGGGTATGTGATCATAGTCGTTATTTATTACAGTGGCAGAGCAATTAGCACTATTAGATGTGCCAATCTGATGTGTACCAAAACGCTCTTGGAAACTGCTTCAGACTGCTGGATTGATATTGTGCCCCTCCACAACTTATCACAGCATTAAAAAACACTTCCAAGAAGTCTTGAGTTAGTTTATTTGCCAGTGCAAAAGTCCTTTGTGGAGCAGATCTGTTTCTGACAGCGTCATACACAACTAAAGATGAATGTAGACTGCTCATAATAACTATAAAATCTGTTCTTATTGAGTGAACCAGTTAAGTTCCATCAGGAGATTCTTTTAATGTAAACTGGCAATCTTTTACTTGCTTTATGTTACAGAAAAAGTCATGAAATATAAACACATATTTTGTATAAAAAGCAGATCTTATTGTAATAAAGTGATTTTATTCCTTACAACAGCATTTCTGAAGAAGAGAAGTTTGTTAACATCAAGCATAGATGTGTCAGGAAGTCTTTTCTGAATTTATTTGTATGGAGTGTAGTCATGTATGAAAGTGAAACATGGACGATAAATAGTTTCAACAAGAAGAGAATAGAAGCTTTCAAAATATGGTGATACAGAAGAATGCTGAAGATTAGATGGGTAGATAACATAACTAATGAGGAGGTACTGAATAGAATTGGGGAGAAGAGGAATTTGCGGCACAACTTGACTACAAGAAGGGATCAGTTGGTAGGACATTTTCTGAGGTATCAAGGCATCACCAGTTTATTATTTGAGGGCAGCATGGAGAGTAAAAATCATAGAGGGAGACCAAGAGAGGAATACACTAAGCAGATTCAGAAGGATGTCGATTGCAGTAGGTACTTGGAGATGAAGAAGCTTGTACAGGATAAAGTAGTGTGGAGAGCTGCATCAAACCAGTCTCTGAACTGAAGACGACGACAACAACAACAACAACAACAACAACAACAACAACAACAACGTAACAAAACATTTCACCCTTTTTGTTGAGGAATCGTCAAAAAAGTAATGTTGCCTACCAAACTGATATTTTGTGTTCCACTCCTGTGGAAACGGTGGACCAAAAGACTCGCAGTGCAACAAAAACAAGTATTCACTGAAATTTCCTGGCAGATTAAAACTGTGTGCCGGACCGGGACTCGAAATCGGGATCTGTGCCTTACGCGGGCAAGTGCTCTACCGCCTGAGCTACCCAACCACGGCTCACTCCTCGTCCTCACAGCTTTACTTCTGCCAGTAGCTCATCTCCTTCAAGTCTCAGTCCAGCACACAATTTTAATCTGCCAGGAAGTTTCATATCAGCGCACACTCCCCTGCAGAGTGAAAATCTCATTCTGGAAGTATTCAAGCAGAACTGTAACTTTGTTCCACATCATTACGAAATGTCATATTCATGATCTGTTGTTGTTGTTGTGGTCTTCAGTCCAGAGACTGGTTTGATGCAGCTCTCCATGCTACTCTATCCTGTGCAAGCCTCTTCATCTCCCAGTACCTACTGCAGCCTACATCCTTCTGAATCTGTTTAGTGTATTCATCTCTTGGTCTCCCTCTCCAATTTTTACCCTCCACGTTGCCCTCCAGTACTAAATTGGTGATCCCTTGATGCCTCAGAACATGTCCTACCAACTGATCCCTTCTTCTAGTCATATTGTGCCACAAACTCCTCTTCTACCCAATTCTATTCAATACATCCTCATTAGTTATGTGATCTACCCATCTAATCTTCAGCATTCTTCTGTATTACCATGTTTTGAAAGCTTCTATTCTCTTCTTGTCTAAACTATTTATCGTCCATACTCGATTTTAACAAATTTCTCTTCCTCAGAAACGCTTTCCTTGTCATTGCCAGTCTCTTTCGTTTCCTTTATTGCTTGCTCAATATACAGAGTGAATAGCATCGGGGAGAGGCTACAACCCTGTCTCACTCCCTTCCCGACCACTGCTTCCCTTTCATGTCCCTCGACTCTTATAACTGCCATTTGCTTTCTGGATAAATTGTAAATAGCCTTTCGCTCCCTGTATTTTACCCCTGCCACCTTCAGAATTTGAAAGAGAGTATTCCAGTCAACATTGTCAAAAGCTTTCTCTAAGTCTACAAATGCCAGAAATTCATGATCTATGGAACAGTATTAGCCACTGTAAGCCGTGTTTAGAGATTCCCGACTCCCCTCTGTGACTGAGATCCTCTTTTCTTCCCCTTTTACTCTGCTCTTATCTTTTTTTTTTTTTTTAAGGATTGGTTAGTCTCCTTTTTCCATACGTACTTCTACATTCTAGCGGTTGCATCTTTTAAGTCGCAGGTGGTCTTGCCTCTGCTGCTTCAGAAGTGGGATATTTCCTGCCTCTAGCATAGTGTTGGGTTCGCTCTCTCTTCCTGACTTACCTCATTTTGTTTTTACCATTGACAACATGACTGCCCTTTTACATTTTTTAGCCGTTTCCCTTTTATTGTTCTGACTTTTCTGAGATGTCACACTATCGGAATGGACCACATTTGAAACAAGGGACTGATGACCTTGCTGTTTGGTCCCTTCTACCCCAACCAACCAACAAGTATGAGTGTCTGTACGTATGTAAGTTTGTAAACAGAAGTGTCAGAATGCCTTCAGGCCACATGTAAAAACGGTAATCATCACATTAATATTAGGAACTTCGCAGAAATCAGGTTAACTGCCCTACTACGTGTGTAACAGCAATAAGGCACGTTGTTTTCTTGTTAAAATAAATGCTTGATTTCAGCCATAAATAACAAAAACGGTAACTGTCAACTCCATTCGGTTCGCAATAACAAGAGACACGGCTTCCTCCCCCGAGTCAGGTTCCAGTCTAATGACGTCACGCCTGGAATAGAGGCCCACGAGAAAGACAGGCCCCGGCGCGTACCGGTACGTCGCAATGGTAGCTCGGCTCAGCAGACAAAATGCGTTGCAAAATTGTTAATTCGCAGCTGGGCGTATACGTACTAACGAGAATTGCATCTTCTACTGGAAACTGGTGTTATGAAGTCTTACTGATTAACAGTACTACAACAAAATTTAATTCAAGATCAATGCTCGACATAAATGGTATAACAGCTTGTTTATAGCATTTAGTATCTTCTGCTTAACAGTCCTCAGTTCAAGTGGTGCCTTATGCAGTTGATAATTATTTTGGCATGATTTTAATTTTATTGTACCCTAGTACAGCCGTAACAAATTATATGTAGGCTTATAGACATCCGATCATTGTAGGACTAACAACAGTAAGACTACATAATAGCGGATTCGAGTAGAAGATACAATTCTCGTTTGTTACGTACACACGTAGTTACGAGGTAACAGGTAGAGAAATGTAGTTTGTCTGCTGAGGTAAGCGAGCGAAGGCCTACCTTCGTGACATACGCGCCGCGGACTGCCTTTCTCGTTGGCCTCGCAATCTATCTTGTTTATGATTTTACTATCTTAGATTGTTTCAGCTCACGGATATACAATATTCACGAGCTGTAGGCGCAGTAGCAAGCTGCGCTGCTGACGTCAGAGTGAACCCAACCAGCGCTCGCTTGTCAGTAGCCCAGCCAGCAATTGCTATGACGTATTGTGTGGTAATTGCGTATGAGCCAAAACAATGTTGTTTACGTCAGTGTGAAGTTTATTAGTGACGCGATTGAGTACAGAGTTACGCCTTAATTTTCAGTGTATGGATGGATTTTTTTAGATTAAGTTTTTAAGTGGAAAATAATGGTTTGCTGCGCGATTGCCGGTTGTACTAACCATAGCAGACAAGTAAATAAGTTGGGAATTAAGTTTCATATATTTCCCAAAAAGAGTGAGACGAAACAAAAATGGATAAATGCATGTAAACGTGCAGATTCGTTTTCCGTTGAAAATGCTCGTGTCTGCTCAATACATTTTACTGATTTGGATTATGAAAGGGATTTGAAAAGTGAACTGTTGAACATTCCTTCGAAACGCAAACTGAAGACTGATGCTGTACCAACACTAAATATACCGTCTTCCGGTGCCGGTATAGGGTTTAGTAATGAGCGTAATGATGAGAGAGATGTGCGGGCACAAAAACGAAGCTACCGCCAAGAGGATATTGTACAGGTAAATTAATAAAACTAATGAAGAAATTAGTATTGGTTAAAACGTTAGCTGTGAAAACGAACACCACTATGGATGCGACAATGTTTGCGTATGTCAACCATTAGAAATTATGGAAATATAAATAAGAGAAATGCAGTTACTGGAATTATAACATGTTCAAAAATGATTAAGGGCTCTTTTTCTGATTGTCAACTACAGATAGTTATGAAAGGAGTACTAACTGGTCATCTGAAGGAATTGCGAAGCTTTGACTTCACATTGACTATCTTATGAAGCGTTATCACTTGTTAGGGACGTATTGAAATATTCTCTTCCTAGTGAGGTCACTGTTAGAAGACGACTCGAGCAATCTAGCGTTCAAACACGTTAGTATTTTGAAATATTGATCAAAGTTATTAGCAGAATTTGAGATGTAGTTCTTGCCTTTGATGAAGTAAAATTAAACAGTAATTGATGTTTTGACCAGGCAGGTGAGATTATCAGAGGAGCACGCAAAATGCTCAAGTTACGATCATCAGAAGTTTGGTAGGCCCATTTATTGTAACTTCGACACAGCCATTACGAAGTACAAGGTTCAAGTAATAGAAAATGTTGAATTAGTTGTGAGATCATTTGTGCATGATATGGGACCATCAAATAGAAACTTACAGGGAACCTAAAGGTTGCATAACCCAGAATTCGAAAATCATTAAAATCAAAACAGGAAAGTACGGTTTTTTTTTTTTTTTTTAAATGTGCCTCATTCCATAAAAGCGTAATTCCATATCATTTCTATGCAGCACCAAGCCCAGCCTACTCAGATTTCTTTCAAGTTTGGTGCATCCAATGATCCAGATAAGAGATGAAAAAATACCAATTTGGAGAGGGTTATGACAGCTGTGAAGAAAATTACAGGTCAGCAAAGTTTGGAAATTGTGTGAAATTTAGATGTGCCTGCCTCAACATAAATGACTGTAATTCTGGCTCTAATCCAGAAATTGCAATAAAACTTATATAACTGAAAGACGTATGAGTAGAACTCTACATTGTCATGCAATATAGTGGGTTTCTAACAGTTTTCACATTTGAGGCCATTAACCTTAATCTTTGACTTTGAATGTCTCAAAACACGCCACCTTTAATATTTTTGAATAAAAAAAAAAAGATTATATTGCTCCAATCTGTTCCTATAGAAATGGCGGATATCAAGATGGCACACTGAAGGCATTATGTCCAAAAATTTATTTTGCCAGCATCAATACACTATCAAAATGCAGTGAGCATAAATATTGAACGCAAATTATTAAAAACTGTAGTTCGCAAGTAATGTTGTTGCTATAAAAATGGTTAATATCAAGGTGGCACACCAAAGGCATCATGCCCAAAAATTTGTGTCATCTAAATTTCTGCACTAACAAATTCTGTGAAGCAGCTATGTAGCCACTTTTATTTATTTACTTATGTATTTTTTTGTCCAGCATAGCAGCAAATAGTAGCTGCTATTATTCTGACCAATTGATGAAAATTTCTTGCTGTGAACAGCCAACCTATCATCGTTAGCTTGATTCATGGGTTTGGCGTGTTTACTCAAACTGCAGTGTATGTGTGCTGTGAAGTACTATTTAGTAGTAGTTTGTAAAAATGGGTCCTAACGTATTGCTAGGTGGAAAATTTTGCAGCAAATGTAGAAAACAAATATCACCAAACCCATTGGTGCTTGCAGATGTTGCCTCAGCTGTGCTAGGTGCGCCAGAAATTTAAGTTAATGGTTGCAGGGTGTAAACTGAAAGAACAAACAAAGTGTGAACAGGCATCACCATTCTACAAACACTGTGCAGCATTTGTTGCTTGCAATTCTGCACTTCCAGATAGTTTCTTAGGTGCATGTCCTTACTGTCCAAGTGTGATAAGACTGACTGATTACATGCTTGAACTGTCTGATATGAATCGCATTGATGAAATCACTAGTAAGTATTGATTACCAACAGTCAGGAGACTGTAACAAGATGAGCCGACCATTTCATTGAGGTGTTTGCATCAAGTTTACAACTACTGATACCAATTTATTTATCACCCAGCAGTACTTACAGTTCTTTAAGCTCACTAAAAAAAGAATTCAAAGTAAGTTAATGATTTTTTTTTTCAATTTGGGCAGAATTAATTCTTTGTCATTCTGGGTGAAATACAGAGATTTCACTGGAATAGTTCAACGGTTGGAACTCGCCCATTTGTATCTTATTACAGAGATGCAAATACTAATGAGTTTCTTAAAATGTCACTTTCCAACTACAAAGCACATTTATTACTTTTCAGGGGATGTGTAACTCATTACTGAAACAAAAACCATTTCGTGGATTTTTCATATTTTCAGGAGGATTTTGATGTTACAGCAGAATGGCCGTGTTTTTGCAACAGCACATAATGTGAAGTCATTAGTAGTCTGTGACATGACAGACTTTTTTGTTTCAAGAATGTGGTGATTGCTCTGGGAGCCACCCAGTCTGGAGCCGAGACTGCCCTGTTTGTGCAAAGGAATGAAAAATTCAGGAACTGTAAGTCAGCAGTCGGATCCCCTACGCTGATGCCAAAAAGGAATATAAGGCGATGAAAGCTCCCGTCTTGTCCATTTATTGTGCTTCCATGGTGCAGAAACCTGTTCCTAAGGTTGACGCCTTAGTGCAGACATTGTCCAGTGTACAACCATCCACCACCAGCACCTGTACTTTCATGTGTACAGGCCAAGGCAAAATGAGCGAGGATAAAGCAATCCAAGCAGCCACCACATGAGAGACCAGCAACAGTGTTCCGTAGTGAGTGTCAAGAAGACACACAACAAGCAGAGTGCTTCTCAATGTCCCCTTTCCCCCTCATCCTTGAAGGGACAGGGTGCAGGGATAGGTTCATAATGTTTGAGTCAAAATCTATCCCCAGTGCTGTGAGACAACATTCTTCGCATCTGGCCGATGAGAAGGACATCATGGAGTTAGATGCCTTGGATCCAGGCAGCCCCTCCACTCCCCCACACTCTACAAGTGCTTCACCTCCGCAGTGCAAAGATAGGGGTAAATTTAAACCACATCAATGAAATGGCTTCCATCCTACAGTACAACTTGCAGGGTCTCAGGACACATGGGGAGGAACCCAGCCTCTTATCTCAGGGTAGAACACTGTGTCTGAGTCTCCAGGAGACTCATTTCCATCAGTTGTACACCTCTGAACTGCGAGGCTATGTACTCCACAAAAAGGAAGACCCGAGTGGAGAGAGAGCTAGAGGAGGCCTAGGTATTTTCGTCAGTACCGCCTACCACTCCTCGCCTCTCTCACTTGAGACAACTTTACAAGCAGTTGTTGTATCAGCGTACATGCGTCATCCGTTGACAATATGTTCCCTTTACTTGCCCCCACAAGATGCACTTTATGAAGAGGCCATAACGAATCTTATTACACAGCTCCCCTGCCCCTTCATCCTCTGTGGTGATTTTAATACACACGATGTGCTTTGGGGCTCTGCAACTATCTGCCCCAGGGGCAGAGCAATTGAGAGGCTTCTCGTCATGCGTATACTTGCTAAATGCGTGACAGAGCACTTACTTTTCCACAGCAACTGGATCGTTCTCTGCCGTTGATCTCTCGCATTGCTCTCCAGCTCTTGCTCACGCTGCTCAACGGGAAGTGGTCGATGACTTGCACGGAAGTGATCACTTCCCAATCTGGATTCGCCTGCCAGATGGGGTGGAACCCAAAAGCAAAGTGCCGCAATGGGTGCCCAGTAGAGCCGATTGGACACTTTATAGCCAGTTGGCCCAGTTCGAACATTCTGTGAATGTTGAGAAATGGGTGGATCATATTTCAAACTGATCCACGATGCCGCTGCAGCATCCATACCACAGTCCACGGGACAACAGAAGAGGCAACCTGTCCCTTGGTGGAGTTCTGAATGCTGCTCTGAAATCAGGACCAGGTGTGTGGCTCTGCGTAAGTTTACGTGTCAGCCAACTGCAGAGAATCTTGCAGCCTTTAAGGTGGTGAGGCCAAAATGTTGCCGAATTATTCAAGAGAGCAAGAAGAGGTCGTGGCAACAGTTCCTGAACACCATTAATGGTTCCACCAAAAGTTCCATTGTGTAGGGACCATCAGCAGAATTTCCAAATCAATCCCTGAGACATTGCCCAGACTATGGCAGCATATTTTATCACAGTTACTGCAACAGCCAGTCAGGATCCGGGTTTCCAGCACCATAGAGCAGTTGTTAGGTGTAGTTTGGACTTCTGGTCCACCTCTGAAGAAGATTACAACTGCCCATTTTCCATGTGGGAGCTGCTGTTCGTGACACATTCCCTGGACGTAACAGGATCCACTACAGTATGCTGCAGCACTTCACAAGGCAAAACAAAGATATCCTCCTCACACTTTTTAATGCCATTTGGGCATCGGGTCACTTTCCCAACTCGTGGTGTGAGGCAGTTTTAATTCCTCTTTTAAACCCTGGAAAAGACCATACATGCCCAAGTAGTTACCATAGTGTTGCCCTCACTAGCTGCATGGGGAAGACCTTGGAGTGAATGGTCAACTGTCGCCTTGTGTGGATCTTAAAATCCAGGCAAGTCCTTAGTCACTTTGACTGAGAATTCAGGAGGTATCGCTCCACCTTTGATAACCTGGCCCTCCTGGAGGCTGCTATACAACAGGCTTTCCTACACCGGCATCACCTTCTAGGTATTTTTTTGACATCGAGAAGGCCTATGATACTACTTGGAGGCATCTTATTTTTGAGCAGCTTCTTGAACGGGGTTTTTGTGGTTGTCTTTTCAGTTTTATTCAATCCTTCCTCTCACCACAATATTTTAGATATCAAGTCGGTGACGTCCTGTCTTATTGCTTGGAGCAGGGGAACAGTGTACTTCAAGGTAGTGTTTTAAGTGTGGCTGTCTTTGCCATAGCCATTACTAGCATTACGTCCATAGTGCAAATTCCTGTCCAGTGTTCTTTGTTTGTGGATGACTTCCCTGTGTTTTGCCCTTCTTCAAGCCTCACAATGACAGCATGTCAGTTGCAATTAACTCTTCAACATTTGGATGACTGGGTGCAGAAGAGTTGTTTTAAGTTTTCCACCGAGAAGTCTGTGTATGTTCTTTTTAACCATTCTCATTCCATTTTAAACTTTCTGAGTTGAGGATCAGTAACACTGTCCTTACTTTTAAAGACACAGTGAGGTCCCTGGGCCTCACATTTGACTCTAAGCGTACATAGTTACATCTTAAGGGCCTGAAAAAAATGGTCACTTAAGGCTTTAAGTATTTTAAAATGTCTTAGCCATATTATATGGGCAGCAGACAGGACCTGTCTGTTCCAGTTTTACAGGGAATTTATGCGATCTCGGCTCAATTATGGGTGCACGGTGTATGGGTCTGTGAGGCCTTCTTATTTAAAGATGTTGGACATGGTGCACCTTGAAGGTATTTGGTTGGCCACTGGGGCATTCAGAACGAGCCCCAAACCAAGCCTCTGTGCAGAGGCTGGTGAACTGCCACTTCATGTCAGGCGACGGCTACTTATGGTATGCCAGGCATATAAAACAATGTTCACACCCATCTACCATACCGTTGCTCAGCCTCCACTTGAAAGGCTTTTTCGTAACTGGCAGCAGTCAATGAGGCCCTGTGGGATTTGTGCACAGGATTGCCTTCTAGAGATGGGTGTGGTCGGTCTTCACATTTTACATCACGATTGGAGCAGATTTCCACCTTGGCTTCTCCAGAGACCCATGCTTATTTTAGACTTGACGAATTTTAAAAAAGATTGTACGTCAGATTTTACATTTCAACTGTTTTTTAATGTTTTAGATATGCATCACAGTTTCAAAATAGTGTGCACTGATGGCTCCAAGCAAGGAAATTCCCTTGGCTGCTCTGTCATGTTCCCAGCCATGTCACAGGGATTCGCCTTCCTGACAAGTATACTGTTTTCTCAGAAGGCACTGGAGCAGGTGTGTCGTATTTGGGGGAAACGGTTTCTCATTGGCTCCAATTCCCTTAGTGCCTTACAATCAGTACAGAACCTGTACCCAGCTGAGGAGTTGTCCAGCTGATATGTGACCAACTGTACTTGCTCCAACGGCAGGGTAAGCAGGTGTTATTCTTCTGGGTGCCAGGGCATGTAGGGATATGGGGAAATGAACAGGCCACTTGGGCTGTCAAGGCCTGCAGAGGACAGGATGTGGCACTGTGTCCTACTCCCTTGCAGGCTGTCATTTCTGCACTATACAGGAAGTGCATGCAGTTGTGGGGTGAGGAATGGCTGGCGGTGACAGTCAATAAGCTGTGGATGGTGAAGTCAATAACCCGGCCGTGGCATTCCCCCTCCAGTTGCTCAGGCGGGATGAAGTGACCTTCACATGTCTTGGATTTGGGCACCGCCCTCCCACATATAGCTTTTTACTATGGCGAGAGGATCCCCCGTTTTGTGATGCTTGTGGCAGGCACATCTCTAACCACCATATTTTAACGGAGTGCATTTTATATCGTGATTTGAGGCGAGAAGCAAATATTGGTTGGGATCTGCTCTCTATTTTAGCTGATGATGAGACGAATGTGACTAAGGTTTTAAAGTTTTGTGATGTGTTTGTACACTGGCCTAAACTTTTAGGCTGGAGGTTTTAATGTGTTGCAGAGTGGTTGACTTCTCTGTTCTTTATTCTTGTGGTCAGCCAGCCACATCCATCTGGTATATTGTTTTAGCTCCTTATACCACTTTCTTCCTGTGTTGTTAATGTTTTATTACTGATGCAATACTTCATTCCATGGTTCTGTGTGGGTATGCACATAGTTTTCCAACTTTTGTTACCTGTGTTTTACATGCTGTTTTATCTTCGTGTTTTTTGTATTATACTGGCACTCGTCTCAGTCCGTTTTTGCGCAGGCACTAATGACCTTGCTCTTGTGTGCCAATGCAAACATATCCGTGTTTATCAGAAATTCTGGGTGTATATCATCCTGACCAGGTGCTTTACCAAGTACAGTTTGTTTCAAGGCCTCATCCAATTCAGTCAGTGTCAATGGTGAAGAGAAATTGGATTCATTTGGTCACTGAGCTATTAGAGAGGTAAGTTTGCATTTTATTTTGGAAGTATGTTGGCTGTCGCAGAATGATGTAGGTGTCTCAACTAAATGGTTAGCAGTTTGGTTGCATGAATTACCAGGCTTGTGATGAGTTTATTGGAGGCTCTGCCAACCTTACACAGAAGTCTGTGTGCCTTTCTACTTGAATGTTTGAAATTTACATTTTCTACTGTCTCTCACCATCGTGCTCTTCTAGCTGTGTCAAGACCTTGGAGTAAGTCATCTGCAATATCGCTGTCGCCAGTTTTTCTATATTCTTCATAAAGTGGTTCGCCGTGCACATTCTACCCTGGTATATATTCCTTTCTGTATCCGCGAGGGATGAATTTCTTAGCAGCAGTAAGAACGGCCCAAGAGTAGTTTTTAGTTTCTGGTGGAATAAAACAGAAATATTTATCTCTTATCTAGGTGGTCGGCAAAGCTCCTCCAGTCATCAATGTGGAAATTCCATGTGGGTTGTGGTACAGATCTCGCTATTTGGACAGAGCGCCCCATATTGAGGATTACTGGCCTATGTTGGCTGTGTGGGAAATTAGGTGGCATAATCCGTATCACTTCAGGCAGGGGGTTTACCTTCATAGTCTCGTATGTTATTGAATGTTAAAATTCAGGAGTAAGTAAGAAACACGTATTTTTTTGTTTTATCCAAAAAAAAATTCCTGCCCCAAGATACAGGCCTCCAAACATGACGCTGCGAACACCATTCTAAAGATGCGTATTTTAGAAAAATTTTTAAAATGCTGTATCTCTATAACAGTCCTAGACATTTTGCTAGAGTTTTTTCTGTTTGAAAATAATTGCTTTATGATTACAATAGTATCATCTGCTTGGACATATCTGTCAAAGTTCTTTTACTGTCACCTTTGGGATGTTTTTTATAATTTACAGAAAAAACTTTTTTTAAAGAAATATCAATCCAGAAAAGTTAAATTTTTTTCTGTTGACTAGTACCATGTAATACTACATTCTCTGTAAAGGAGAGCTTCCGCTTTTAAGTTGGACAGGTTTTATTTTAAAAAATCATTTTTTTCTACTTTCAAGGGTAATGTATGTCTTCACTGAAGTTGTTTCTTACTAATTTCTTTGTAATGATGTTTATTTCTATTGTCTTTGCTGCAGTTATTTCTTTTCACTTTCATTGTTGCAGATATTTCTTACACTTTGTTGTAGTTACTTGTCAGTTTCTTTGTCATGGTTGTTCATTGCAGGTTTCTGTATTGTAGTTGTTCAGTGTTAATTTGTTTACTGAAGAGGCTTCTAAGGAATATAAGACCATCCAGTGAGTTCTTTGTTTTCATGAGGTATTTACCAGTTGACATAGTTGCAGTGTGTTTTGTGAAAAGGACTGTTTGAAATGTCTTCTGATGGGAGCTGCAGGAGAGCGAAGTGTGCTGACTATTTGCATATCAATAAAAGAGTTGTAACAAACTCTGTTCAGGTTGGGAATAAGTGTTCTCATTTGAAGACTGTTTGAAAGTGAAGATGATTCCAGTTACAACATTTTGTGTTCTAAATGTTTTGAAATAAAACAGTGGTAGTATCTGACCAAGGTGAAGCCTCCCATGGTGCAGATGATGCAGATTTTGCTTCAATAGAGGAAGAATTAAATACCCTGAAACAATCAACTACATATGTAGGTGTTAGTCCTGTTAAGAAACCGTGGTCAGAGAAGTAGAGTCGTAGACTCTATGCACCAAGAAAGTGCAAAGAAATTACTAAAGCTGTGAATGAATACATTACAGCAAAATTGCCCACACTCTTCAAAGTAAAAATTCCATCTTCAGAAGAAAATTTACCAAAGCACTATTGCACCTTGTGCCAGGATTTTTTCACAAATATCAATTCAGCTGTTGAATATTGTGCATCCTTCAGTGAAAATGTGCAAGTTTTAACTATTATTCCAGATATGTTTTCAAAGAAAATAATTTTGAACCATGTTCCTTCAGTATCAAAATACATGGTAGACAAATCAAGAAATGTGAGGTCTGTAAAAGGAGTCTTTGGAAGACCAGATCACTATTATGATCATCCTGTTGAAGCAGCTCAAGTTCAAATAGTGCAGTCATTTTATCTGGAAGATAAATGGGACTGTTCTTGCCAGAGTACCAACAGAAAAGACGCTATAACCTTGAAGGTCAAAAGCAGTATTAAAGAAACTTTTGCAGTTTATAAGAGCAACTATACAACTTGAAATATTGGAAGATCAAAATTTTATGCACTACAACCAAACTGGGTAGTTCCACACCCACCTAGAGATGTCTCTATGAGTACAATGCGTGAATTTTGAACTTTGCATGGCAGCTTTAAAGAACTTGCTGGAGCATGTGACATATGACACCTTGGCGAGGCATGTGAAGTCATTAGTAGTCTGTGACGTAAAGCGAGAGAGTTGTTTGTTTCAAGAATGGGGTGACTGCCCTGGAAAGGGAGGACTGCCTTTACAGACACTTGATCTAGAAGACGTAGCAGATAACTCTGCAGGAATGACATATGCAACATGGGAGGAAAATAAACCAATTAAGAAAACTGTTGCCTTTGACAGTTTCATTGATGAACTTGGTAAATGATCAGTGAAAGCAGTAACACACCAAAATCTGAAGAAATTGCAACAACAGTACACTGCAGAAGTGAAAGGGTGTGGGGACAGGCTGAAGAACTATGTTTAGTACTTCCCTGTGATTTTGCGGAGAACTGGTGTGTAATTCTCCCACGAGAAGTACAAGGGTATCATTAGAGTAATGACCAGTTTTCAGTTTTTACAGGAGTGATGTATTTTCAAAACAAGACCACAAGTGTTGCAGTTACAGGTGATGACCTCGGACATGACTCAGCACATGCTTTGCTAGCAATGCGCAAAATTCTTCAACTGCAAACATGGGCAGAGAAGATTATCATTATTTCTGATGGTGCTCCTAGTCCTTTTAAAAATCATTACCAACTGTTTGAATTGAGTAAGTCACTTGTGCCAGCTGACTAAGTATACAGTGCTACTGGTCATGGGAAGGGGCATTGTGATGGTGTAGGAGGCCTGCTGAAGCACCATGCTACAAAACATAACCTTTCCAGACCAAATACTGCTGTGATTCAGAATACTGAAGATTTTACTGAGTCATGAAATCTTACATATCCACAGTCCTTGTTCTTTTGTCCAAAGAAGAAACCGAAGAATTCCGTGTGCAGAAAAAAGAATGGTCCAAATAAACTACTACTGTGAAAGAAATTCAGAAGACACATTTTTGGACTCAGATTGATGGGTAATAATAATAATGTCGTGTGACAAGGGCCTCCCGTCGGGTACACCGCTCGCCTGGTGCAAGTCTTTGGATTTGACGCCACTTTGGGGACTTGCGCGTCGATGGGGATGAAATGATGATGATTAGGACAACACAACACCCAGTCCCTGAGCGGAGAAATCTCCGACCCAGTCGGAAATCGAACCCGGACCCTTAGGATTGACAGTCTGTCGCGCTGACCACTCAGCTACTGGGGGCGGACCTGCGCTGACCACTCAGCTACCAGGGGTGGGGGTGGGGGGTGAACTCATATTGCAAGCACTTTAAAGAGCAAGAAAGAAGAAATTTCATTCGTTCAGCCAACAAGTCTGAAACAGCATGATAATATTCAGACTCACAACCTGAGAAGCGGGATGTTTGCGCCGTGTGTGTGTGTGTGTGTGTGTGTGTGTGTGTGTGTGTGTGTGTGTGACTGTGATTGACTGGTGGATTGCAGAGATTATAGAAACCAGTTGTGAGTTAAACGAAATTGTAGTGAACTTAATGCTACCACATCGACTAGCTGCTGGATATAGGTTTCCAGCTGAAGGACAGCAACAATCATCAGTGCTCACTTCCTGTTCACAATGTTTTGAAGATTGTAAGTGCTCCATTTCCTATTAGTTCTAGAGGAAGGCATCACTCTATATCAAAGGAAGATGCTGAAGCAGTTGAATATATTTTTAGTTCATTGACTGGCTAATTTCAGTGCAAAAAAGAGTGAACAGAAGTTGTATAAATTGAAACCTTTTTAAGTTTTTGGACCTTTCACATGTATTTTGGAACCATTTAAAATGTTTCAAAAATGAGTCTCTTGCTCATCATTCAAAATTAAAATTATGTTAAATAAGGCTAGGTTTTGATTTTTATGAGCCTATTATGTGATGATAAAACAGGTTTTATGTATGGCAAAAATTTCAGTTGTTTATAAAACCTATTCGACCTAAAAGTGGAAGGTCTCTTTTTCAGGGAATATAGAACTATATGGTGCTAATCAACCAAAAAAAAAAAAATTATGGATTGGCATTTTTATTATAATTTAAGTTCAGAACACTATAGTAAAAGAAATTTGACAGGTAAGTTCAAATGGAGAATTTCTTTGTAATTATAAAGCAATTATCTTTCATTAAAAAGAAACCAACAAAATTTTTTTTCCAAAATTCACATCTTCGATATGGTATGAGTAGTGTCATCTTTGGAGGGATGTATCTCGGAGCAGACATTTTTTTGGAGAAAGCAAAAAAATACATGTTCCTTACTTAGTCTTTCATTTTAACTTATGCTAAATTCAGTAACACCCAAGACTATGAAGGTAAGATTTTTTCTTAGCCTGCCTGAATCGATATGGACTATGCTAGGTGTAACTTCTCTGGATATAGGCACTGGGTGCCCTGTGCAGTCCTGGGACACAAAGCAGAGATCTGGGATTTTAATACCTTTGCCAAGCGGCCAATCTGAAAGATCCCAAATACTTGCAGCAAAAAAAAAGATCAGTTCTGTAGTGAACAGAGTAGAGGCAGTGATTGCTATGGTGATTGAAAAGTTGTTAACATACATATATGGATTTGTTGTCAGTATGTATGGCAGCCACTGGTCTTGCAAATTTATGAAGTGCACGTCAGCTTCTTGCATCCACGTGGATCAGTTCTGTTATTGTGTTTCCTGCCAAACTGGGCACTTGTGTTATCAGAATATGTAACATTCTCACAGAGCTGTATCCAATGATACCAGTGGAAGGACTTAAACTCTCCGTGCATCAGATCTGATGAGACGAGATTTAACCACTTTTTATTACCTTTTCAGTCGAAGTACACAGAAAATGGTTCATAATACTACTACAGTGAGATAAACCATATTTTGTGCACCTTTTCGTATGAACCACACTATTTAATAATTTGTGTTTCATATATGAGGTGTGTTCAAAAAGTAAGATGACTTTATATTTTTATGAAGAAATATTTATTTATTCATTAATATTCTTGATGTCCCCTTCAAAGTATTCACGCGTCAGATACAATACACTTTTGCCAATGCTTCTTCCATTCCTCGAAGCACTTCTCATAAGCACTTTTTGGTACAGCCTCGAGTACTTCCAGCAATGCAGTTTTTATTTCCTCCTTCGTTGAAAATCTTCATCCTTTCATAGGTCTCTTCATTTCTGGGAACAGGAAAAAGTCGCAGGGGGCCAAATCTGATGAATATGGTGGCTGAGGCATGATTGTCACATCGTTTTTGGCCAAAAATATCTCTCACAAGCAATGATAAATGAGGAGGTGGATTGTTGTGATGCAAAAGCCTTGAATTCTTTTTCCACAATTCTGGACATTTTTTGCGTATTGTTCTGGCAAACAGTGCATAACATCAAGGTAATACTCCTTATTGACCATATGACCTTGAGGCAAAAATTCGTGATGCACTATGCCACAGTAATTGATAAACACAGTGAACAAAACTTTTACATTTGATCGAACTCGGCATTCTGTTTTCTGTCTTGCCTCTCCAGATACTTCCATTGGTATGATTACATTTTGGTTTTGATGTCATAACCATAAACCCATGTTTCGTCACCAGTTATGATCCTTTTGAGCAAATCAGGATCATCATTGATGTCATTAAAGAGCTCCTGAGTGACGCTCATCCAATGATTCTTCTGATCAGAATTGAGAAGTTTTGGAACGAACTTCGCTGACAACTGTCTCATTCCCAAAACATCCAAAAAATTGCATGACATAAGCCGACCGATATGTCAAAATCCTCAGCAACTTCTCTAACTTCTCTTACAGTAATTCGATGATTTTCCAAAACAATTTTCTTCACAGCTTTGTCATTATCATCTGTTGTTGATGAGCTGGGCTGTCCAGAGTGAGCTTCGTCATTGGCATCTTCTTGGCCATCTTGGAAGAGCTTGTACCACTTGTATAAACTTTTTTTTTTTTTTTTTTTTTTTTTTTTTTTTTTTTTTTTTTTTTTTTTTTTTTTTTTAGAGCTGACTCACTATATGCCATGTCAACATTTCAAGTGTTTTAGAGCTTTGATTCCAATTTTCACTTAAAATTTGATGCAAATTCTTTACTCAATTTTTTATAATAATCGAAAATCGCCAAGCACACTAAAACATGTCTAACCTTTCCATCTGTCAGAGACAATACTTGAACTGTGAACATATGTTCGGGACATGTGTACCAACATAACAAAAAAAAATTCAATAGTTGAATGTATGTTGCCTGTGCAATTTGAAGAGTCACTTTCTGAACAGCCCCTGTATATGTGCTCCTTCCTGCTATGTGCTGATGTACTGATGCTTAGAACTAAAATTTTTGGGCATGATACCTTTGGTGTGCCGTCTTGATATTTACTATGTTTACTATGTTTATAGTAACATATTGGAGCAATAGAGTAATTTTTTTTTTTCAAAAAAAAAAAAAAAGAGAGAGAGAGAGAGAAAACGTGTGTTTTGAGACATTCAAAGTCAAAGGACACAATTAGTGATCTTGAATGTGAAAATTCTGAGAAACCCATCATTTTGCATGTCAATGTGAAGCTCGACTCATTAGATTTTCAGTGATATAAGTTTTCTTGCTGTCTCTGGATTAGAATCAAAATTATAGTTGTTTATGTTGAGACAGACGCATGTAAATTTCACACAGTTTCCAAACTTTGTAGACCTGTAATTTTCTTCATTATTGTTGGATACATTTGCAATTTGGTATTTATCCAGCTCTTATCTGGTTAATTGGATGCACGAAATTAGAAAGAAATCTGAGGTGGTCGGTTTGAAAATGTTATGGAATCACCCACATGACATTGTTTATTGACTAAAACCTGGTATTTTGTTCACAAAAGAACCATTCATAAATTCGTTGAGCTTCAGAACACTGGTATAGATATACAATATTCTCATAAAGTAACCATGAACCATTTGCTTGTTGCTGGTAAGGAAAGAAAAAATGTAAGGAAAACAGCTGAGCTGGTTTCTGCCTTTGTCACAACCTTGTTGAGTTCAGTTATGTTGATGAGTCTGTAAAAGCCATAAGTAATGGCTTTGTTGCACTGAACTCAAGAACTCTTGT
Source organism: Schistocerca cancellata (assembly GCF_023864275.1). Taxonomy (NCBI): domain Eukaryota; kingdom Metazoa; phylum Arthropoda; class Insecta; order Orthoptera; family Acrididae; genus Schistocerca; species Schistocerca cancellata. The sequence goes on along the minus strand of NC_064635.1, from coordinate 73,416,464 downwards.
TGATGGATTCAGATTAAACAGTGCAAGTGTAAGTTAATTACCACAAGATATGGGTTACGAGAGCTGTATGATGTCACTGTCACAGTGAAAGTAATAAGAAGAAAAGAGGAGGATAGGAAAAAAGAACAAAAAAATAGACCAGTATATTTATCTTATAGCAAAAGAAAAAAAGAAAAAATGAGAGAAGAATGAACCTCCCCCTTTCCATCCACCACCTCCCCCCCCCCCCCCCCCCCCCCAAAAAAAATGAAAAGAGAGGGGGGGAGGAGGAGAAACCTACTGATAATTTGCTTCCTTTTCCAACATAAGAGAACTAGGGAGACTCTATGACCACTCTTTGCCTACCACCATCTCCCAAAATATTAACTCTTTGATTTTGAGGTGTAATGTGAGCGAAATCCTATCAGGTAGTTCCTGCAAATGAACTGTTCATATAAACATGTAAGGAAAGAACTGGCTTCAAACAATTTTAAGAGGAAGTTTTATGGAATTTGCTTTGACAGTGGAAAGAGAATTTCAAACTTCCATGACAGTTTCATTGATTGTAATTCAACAGATTTTGTAATGTTAAAAGACATTATAATTGAGAGGTGTCCAGGAATGGAGGACTTTGCTGTAATGTGTTTTGTAAGGAAACACACTTTCATCAGGATTCAAAGGTAGTAAGTGAACTGAGTGTGAAGAAAGACAAAAAAATGAAAGAAAGTTGTAACAAACATAACTTTCCAGAATAGAAAAAGAAAATCTGTTAATACCGTTAAAGAGTTTAAAATGACATTATAGGGGGTTTCTCCATACTACAGATCTGTGTGGTCTAAGTCTGTGTGAGCCTCTACCCCAGTGCCGTCTGAGATGGTGAAAGAGGTTGACATCCTTCAGAGGATTTACAGTAGCATTTCACCGAACATAGAAAAAAAACAGTCTAATGTATACCTTAATAATAATAATAATAATAATAATACACTAAAACATGGAAAATCTCAATTACATTAATATCTGCATTTGAGTTAAACTTATGTGCACCTATAAGCTTCAGTGGAGTGCACAATGGCAAGAGGACTTTGGGTGACATCACAGCCCACAGCACACCTGTGTGTGACCTCTGCCATGTATTCTAGTATCTGTTTTTCAACTTATGCAGATCCCATCTCATTAATTTTGTACCCGGTTGCAATTTGCCAAGTTTTAGTCTGTCTTTAATAATTGATACATGCTCCTGTAGAAGTTTTGCAGTTGAAACCTGATATTTAAATCTCATCTTGCGTAACAGAGTGACAGTCTGAAACTTTCCAATGTTCTCATGTCTTCTCCATCTATGCAGCATTCTCTCATTACTCTAAAATGAGTTATCTGCAATGTTTAAATTGAACTCAGTACAGAATTCTAGCAAGTAGCGTCCTATTTAATTTGTTTCTTCTAGTTCAAGTTTCTCCGGCTATTTTCCCATCTGGCACCATTATCTTACATTTGTGCTTAATTTTCAGTTGCCGTCTTTCTTAATGTGTGTTTATCACATTGTATTTATTTTTCATTGTTCTTATAACTTGCAGACCTAGGAGGGATTTATATACTTTTATTTGTACAGTTCCCCAGTGAAGTTTGTCGAGGGCCTTACTGTTAGTGTTGTATATTAATGAACTTGCAGATGATATTGATAGTAATCTCAGGTTTTTTTTGCAGATGATGTAGTTATCTAAAATGAAGTACTGTCTGAAAGAAGCTGTGTAAATATTCAGTCAATTCTTGATAAGATTTCAAAGTTGTGCAAAGATTGGCAATTTTCTGTAAATATTCAAAAATGTAGAAATGTGTACTTCACAATATGAAAAAAATACAGTATCCTATGACTATAATATCAGTGAATCATTGTTTGGATTGGCCGGCTTGTACAAATACCTGGATGTAATACTTTGTAGGGATATGAAGTGGAATGCATGCATAGGCTCAGTTGTGGGTAAAGCAGGTGGTAGACTGTGATTTATTGGTAGAACACTGGGGAAGTGCAATCAGTTTACACAGGAGATTGCTTACAAATTGGTTGTCTGACCTGTTCTAGAATGTTGCTCAAGTGTGTGGGACCTGTTCCAGATAGATCTAACAGGAAATATTGAACACATATGGAGAAGGGCAGCATGAATGGTCACAGGTTTGTTTGATCCATGGAAAGTGTCATAGAGATTCCGAAAAAACTGGCAGCTCTTGAAGGTAGATGTAAACTATACCGAGAAATTCTGCTGACAAAGTTTCAAGAACCAGATTTAAATGATGAATCTAGGAATACACTACAACAACCCCCAACATAGCCCACACAGGGATGGTGAGGATGAGTTTAGAATAATTGATGCACACACTGACACATTCAGACAGTTATTCCTCCCACGCTTCATACGTGAATGCTATGGAGAGAAATCCCAATAACTGGTAAAATGGGACATACCCTCTGCCATGAATTTCACGGTGGTTCACAGAGTGTAGGTGTAGATATGTAGATATCCTGGCTTCGATAATTTGTTCACTAGGCTGTTTATAGTAGTTCACTAATATCCATATTTTCTTCTTCATTATTAGGCCCATTCCGATCTAACCCCCAATAATATGTCTTTTATGCTCACCTTGGCAGTTTTATTTGTGGTTGACAAGATATTTTACATCTGTATCAGGAAAAGTGGCATGACATTTTAAATTTTAAGTTAGGTTGTTGGTTTTATGTGGTAATGATGACAGCCATTTAATACTTGCTGTTCCTTGACAAAGCTTCCATATTCTCTCTAGCTGCAGTTTATTTTGGATGGAAAATACATCTGTGAACTACTGTTGTGAAAGACTCTGAAATGTTTATATGATCTCAGCTGATTTAGTTACAAGAAGTAAAAAACTCCACGTTTACAGTTTCTTCTGCAGCTGACTTTCAGTTCCTGTGTGTGTTTGTTTCCAGTTTTTAGACTCTATAATTTATTTCTGTGTTTACTCCCTACTTGTGTTCTTCAAATTTTCTTCAGAGTGGTGGACACACATGGTGTGTACCTTGTTGCTGTAATGTGGTTTGTGTTTAGGAGCGAAAGATTTCTGTTCACAACTGAAACTTCTGACAGCCAGAAGATCAACTTCCCAGTATTTGGAGAATCTGCTCTTGAATACATTCCATTCTTAGTGCTGAACTGTTATGTCAACTCTTCCCCTATAGAATCAGTATTCGTTCTAAAATAACTATTGGTTATTGACACTGAACTGGCCACTTCTTTGTGTAATCGATTTTCAACTGTGTTCCATGGGAAAGGGAGTAATGTTGCTCTTGGTAAACCAACACATAAGATGGGCTGTTGACCTTAATCCTTGAGTGTACGCACCTATGTATAAAGTGCGCCAACCATAAATGACATTCTCTTGTGCCATTCCATTGTCGTTTTGTAATTGTGAGCCCCTACCTATTCCTTCATTATTACTTCAGCTAACACAGAGATAAGTTGTACTGTTATACGTCCAAGTGAGCATCAGTAATATAAAATAAACAGCAAAGTAGTTGAAAAAAAATATTACTATCATTTGCAAGAAGATGATCCATATTCTAAGGCGACAGCACAATTCCAGTTTGAGGCTATTGTCTATTAGACAATTAGCAATCAAACAAGTGGCTGGCTGGGGTCTGATGCAACTGTACTGTTTGATACTTCGAGTCAGTCATTACTGTGGCATAACACTTGTTATTATTTAATTAAATGATGATTTAGCTGATGTAATTTAGATTATTTTATTGTTTTTTAATTAAAATAAGATTGAACTTTATTTTATTGATCATACATGTTTACCTTGATAACATAAAGACATCTATTCTTTACATCTGTGCAAAGTATGCCACACATCCACTTGTGTTATAAAAAACAGCACAACCACTCATGAGTTAAACACACTCCACAATGAAGTGGTGGGACTGAGTGAAACATTTCACATGGAAAACTATAAAAATTACAGTGAGATTGAACACCAGAAGAGCTAGAAAACTGTTCATTTAGACATCATGCTTAAAGACTCATTCATTGTGTAGAATCTATAAGGATGTAAACAAGTAAAATATACTTTCCTATAATACGGTGCTATGAAGAACTGCTTCCGCTGATTGGGGTAATAACTACAACTATAGGTGGACAACTTTTCTTATTATCTAGAAGCATTTGCTGTATACTCTATTTACATTTATGAAGCGGCAGCCTACCATTTAACATTATTAACAGAAGACTCCTGCTTAGATTATTCAATTGCTACACTACATGTACTATATCCATTATGATTTGTGTTGACTGAAAGATGGTATTTAATGCTGTACCATGAAAGGCTACATCCAATGAACTTTGTTTGCTACAATGCTAACATCACTATGCAGGTTTGTACTGATAGTGATGAATAATTTATATACTGAATGGCCAGTAAGATATCCTTTCCATTTTGATTTGAATTTCTGAAAGATTTTCATTTTCTAGTCCTACATCTAAGGACAAATTATAAAAAACCTCCCAGATTGTTGCAGTCAGAAAATAGTAATTCAAGCTTAGCGCCTACTGTCAGAATGTGTGTCTGTTTAGGAAAATTAAAGTTCCAAAGACTGGCTTAATTTCATATTCCATTCAACAATAATAAATTGGTTGAAACATCAGACAAGTGAAGTACAAATACTCCTTCAAATACACATTGGAATTCCCAAATACACAAATCTAGAACTTAACACACTTTCTTTTTTTATTTTTTTAATGTGCATGATTCAGTTTCAGATTATTGTCTGTAGTGTGTCTTCACTTACACATTTTCTTGTTCCAGAAGACTGCACAAGGAGAACATCGAAGTCCTGTATGTGGTGTGACTGTCATCAAACATGAGCCAGTGAGTAATATTAATATAAGCAGTTTATGTTGTTTGTTATCATTTGGACATTATTATTGGCACAAGAAAGCATGGATGTCACAGTAAGTAATTTTTTACACTTCAGTTTCCCCTCTAGTTAGTAAAGTAGGTGGGGGGGGGGGGGGGGGGGGAGCTGATAACTTGTCTTGGCAGACCTCACAAAATACATTACAGGAAGTCATATACAGAGTGTGTGTGTGTGTGTGTGTGTGTGTGTGTGTGTGTGTGTGTGTGTGTGTGTGTGTACACTTGTTCATTATATTCTTGGATGACTGTCTTGTCAATGAGATCCCAAACTCTCCCATTGATGTTAGTGAGGATTAATTATAGAGGAATGTGACATTGCACAAAACGACCAGTCATTTCAAACAGCATCGTTATCATCATTGTGAAGCAGTCCATGTGGAAGTGGTATGATCAAGGGGACAAAAAGGAAGGGTGCTTACAACGAAGAAGGAAATGCAATTTTGAAAAGAGCTGACAATATACTGATCAGCGTAAATAAACCACAAACTGCTCCAACTGATGTTGAAGTATTTGACTCATATGTAACTGCTACTCTATAGCAAATAAAGAATAAATATCTGGTGATGAAAGCTAAGAGAGGGATATTTAACATACTTTGTAATGTACAGGAGAAAGACTTGGGCAACAATGAGTCACAAGATCATTTATTTTTTTTTTGTTTTGGGTAACAAGTCTGTTTTTCTTTTTTTTTTTTTTTTTTCATTAAAATTTAATTTCATAAAGTGTGTAAATACTAATTGATGCAGTGAATTACCTTGAATGTGAAATGTAATTACAGCAAATTCAAATTACAAAATTTATTGCTAATACCAATTGAGTTAACTTTGAGTATCATACTCTCTCCTGCATACCATATTAACTTTTCAGTCATAATTTACATTAATTATTTTCAAGATTTGGTTCTGTATCACTACTGAGATTTTTTTACAGATTCCCACTGACACTGTAGTGTTGAAATATTAATGAAAAGTGTGTCTCACTTTCCTAGCTTCTTTAACTGACTTGATGACGTAATTTTCCTATGCCTCTCAGATTATTTTTCTGCCATTGTCCCAGGATGATGATACACTGATTGGTGTCGTCTTTCTTTTCCAATTGTCCGACATAACTCTTCACACATGTATCCAGTAAAAAACTATGTAGCACACAAATAGACAATGTGATTTTCTCTACAGTTCTAACTGGTAGCTCCATTTTCTTAAGGAAAATTCTGAACCTGTTGCTCAGTATTCCAAAAGAATTTTCAGAAGTTCTTCTTGCCCTGTTCAAACAGTAATTAAATATTTTCTGCTGCTGCATTATAATCTCTCATAAGGCACTGCAGTTTGAGTTCCTGATAACATCTCTGATTGAGGAATATTCACTAAATTTTCAGCATCAGTAAGAATTTCAGTGTGAACTGGGTATGGAACACTCCTCCATCATTAACCCTCCCATTACAACCCACTTCCATAGGTGTAAATTTATAATATGCGTCAAGTGTCAGTAACACAATGCCAATACTTCTTTTGTCATTGTGACAGTGTGAACTCGTAGATTTTTTTTGGTCGTAGTTCCACATGCTTCCCATCTAAAGCACCAAGGCAGTTTGGAAAGTTCCACATGTTTTGGAACAGTTATATGTTTCCATTCACTTTCTGTTGAGGCCATCTGAAGGACAGAAAATATGATGTGAATATGTCGAGGGGACTTTCATACACAGTTGAACTTAAAACTTTGGAATCACTGTGTATCAGACATATTTTCCCCTAAGAATTGAAAATGGTAAGTTATGAAGTGCACTGATTTTGTCTGAAACTTTCTGAGGTAGGGGAGGGACAGTTTGGGCCTATAAATTGTAAGGTTCAAATCTTAACATAAACTTTTACAATGTGGAGCTACATATGAATATAAGGTTCAAATCTTAACATAAACTTTTACAATGTGGAGCTACATGTGAATATAATTTCCAAACTATAAAAATATGTGATAATGCCTGCACATAGGCATAGCTGAAGGTTGGATTGGAGATACAGCCTTCCCCACATACTTTTTGGAAATTGTTAAGAATGTCATTTTTAAGAATTCATTGCTATTTTTAACAAACTTAGCAGAATAAAGGGAATGCTAGGGGATTGACAATTAATTAAATGAAACAAATAAAACTGCAGCAAAAGGTTGTGGCAGAGGCACAGAGAATACACCCCCACCCTGAAATACTTTTCTTGCAAAGAGTAATACTTCTCAACAATAATGGTTCACTTATTGTGTTTCTCAAGAAATATAATGAAATCAACATACCTTCATGTATGAATGCTTCAAGCACTGGTAAACTCTGTCACAGGTTTCAGACATAATTGAGGAAATCATGCTTATAAATGTTCTGTATGAAAACATTAGGCTCCTGTAGCTTTCTCCAGTATCTAGGAGCCTCAGTGTTAGAACTAACCTAAATAAAATTATGAAAATAATGACAAGCTTACAAGTATGTGCTGTATGTCCAGCAGCTTAGTAATATTAGGCTTATTTCAAGGTACCTACTCACGTATTTGAAGATGAAATACAGTCTCACATAACTATGTTTTGCCTCATTATTTTCGTACCTACTAAATGGAGCAATTTTAAGAATTCCGTGTTGCCCATCCTCAGAAAATTTTGTATGATTCCCTGTCCTCCAACCTCAGTTCATTGTGTAATAGACAGTGCAATGCCCAACTGCCGTCATCACGTCTTAAAATCCAAGGTCTACTCCACCATCTTCTTTTATGCCGATGTAAATTTCTTTGTTGACATTGTGAAAGTATTACTGCAGTAATGACTGCATAAACAGAAGCTACCACTCTCAGTTCATCAGCCATTTTCTAAAATAATGTTGCTCCATCCGCAGTCCTTATGTATACAAAAATAGCTACTCATTGTGTGTACAAACATAGCTACCAGATGGCATGCCAGCTCTTGACATGTCTGCCGCTCGTGGTCTCGTGGTAGCGTTCTCGCTTCCTGAGCATGGGGTCCCGGGTTCGATTCCCGGCGGGGTCAGGGATTTTCCCTGCCTCGAGATGACTGGGTGTTTGTGTTGTCCTCATCATTTCATCATCATCCAGGAAAGTGGCGAAATTGGACTGAGCAAAGATTGGGTGATTGTACGGGCGCTGATAACCAGGCAGTTGAGTGCCCCACAAACCAATCATCATCATCATTATCATCATCATCATCATCATCATCATCATCATCATCAGCTCTTGAAATAGGAAGTTGTGCCATCCTGTTCTGTTGCACCATTAGTGGAACAAGATGTCGTCGTCTGTACAGGGCTTTAATGCAGTGCTTCTCCTTTTAGCTGTATGCAACCCATGATGATCACTACGGTGATGGAGTACCTCATGATATCTAAACTAACAGGAAAAATCAGTGCTAAATGTTCTACATGGACCCTGAAGCGCAAGCGACAGACAAACGCAGCAGAATAATGCTAGTGGGGTGAACATCAAATGGTACATTGCTCCTTACAATGTGCATTAGCCAGCCATCTGGCCTCTTTATGTACACTTCACTATAGACCTGCTCAAGAATGGAAAGTTCTTCCAGCAGTTGGAAAGCGGTATGTGATGTGCTGTTCTCCCCATGTCAAATGAACCTTCTGATTCCAGGGTTTGTTACATCCTGTAACATAATGAAGATGTCGTGTGTGATGTCATTTGCACACAAATAGAAACAAAACATAAGTCATTCTTTCTTTTGTGTCTTTATCAGTATTTGCAATACATATTTTGGTGACATCTGTAATGTAGCCTGTGGCCCCGGTTAGTGCAATGGTGCCAATTTGGTTATGTTTTGTCAAAGCCAATGACTGTGAATACAAAATCTTTGATGTATTGGCCCATTTATCTGTGGCATAGCCTGAGGTCTGTGTATAGATTGAAACGGAGTAAAGTCTTGAGTTGGCAAAGTGATATCACACTCTTCAGTTAATCTCTCTCGCCCTAAAAACATTTCTCTTTGGAGTGGTAGTTTAGTAGAATGGGGAGAAAAATTTATACTTTTTGAAAGATCAGAAGCAGCTGTCAAGTTGATGCGGATAATGGCATTTGAAGAACTGCATGAAAAAAAATGAATGGGATAGACACAAAGATTGTCTTAATACGGTATGATTGAATGGGAGGCAGACAGTCCAGTAGTGTCCCTGTGTGAACACCACACACCTCTGTTTTTGTAGAGCTGTGCAGTATCTCTGTAATCCACCTGTCCCCTGTCAGACTGTGTACAATCAAAGTCCAGACATTCAATGACTCTCCAGCAAAACACTGAGTAAGTCATCTACTGAACATGTTCCATGTTTCAGGAGTTGTCTGTATATTCTTCATGTGGAATTAATTCAATACACGGATATGCAGTGACATGAAATGAAAACCATTGACAAATGCCAGACCTACAATGTGATGCATTAATTCCTTCCCATTGATTAGTGTACTTAATTTCAGTGCATTTAATTTGTTTCGTGTCTGTTCCTTGTCACATGTAATGCATCTCCCTACACACATCAAAAAAAGTTTTGCATCACCCCAGTTCCCAGAACTCCTGAAGATAGACATTGACTGTGGATATTGTATCACAGACAAAGTCCCTTTAACTGTTCAGAGATGTCACTAAACCCGCCCAAACATATAAACAACCTTGCATGAGCAGCATCTATTAGATGGAGGGGGTTCGACAGCTGATCAATTTGTCATTCCGCCAGGAAGGGGGTACACAACTGGAATGTCTGTAGTTCAACCGTGCCTAGACAGTCAATACCACTGTTCGATCGCATCCGCATGTTTACTTTGTGCCAGGAAGGGCTCTCAACAAGGGAAGTTTCCAGGCATCTCGGAGTGAACCAAAGCGATGTTGTTCAGACATGCAGGAGATGCAGAGACATGAACTGTCGATGACATGTGTTGATCAGGCCGCCAAAGGACTACTAATGCAGTGGATGACTGCTACCTATGGATTATGGCTTGGAGGAACCCTGACAGCAACGCCACCATGTTGAATAATGCTTTTCATGCAGCCACAGAATGTCGTGTTACGACTCAAACTATGTGCAATAGGCTGCATGATGCGCAACTACACTCTTGACATCCATGATGAGGTCCATCTTTGCAACCATGACACGATGCAGCACGGTACAAATGGGCCCAACAACATGATGAATGGACCGCTCAGGATTGGCATGACGTTCTCTTCACCGATGAGTGTCGCATATGCCTTCAGACAGACAATCGTCGGAGACGTGTTTGGAGGCATCCCGGTCAGACAGAACACCTTAGACACACTGTCCAGTGAGTGCAGCAAGGTGGAGGTTTCCTGCTGTTTTGGGGTGGCATTATGTGGGGCTGACGAAGGTGCCATAACAGCTGTACAATGCATGAATGCCATTCTCCGATCGATAGTGCAACCATATCGGCAGCATATTGGCAAGGCATTTGTCTTCATTGACTACAATTCGCGTCCCCATCATGCACATCTTGTGAATGACTTCCTTCAGGATAATGACTTCACTCGACTGGAGTTGCCAGCAGGTTCTCCAGACATGAAACCTATTGAACATCCCTTGGATAGATTGAAAAGGGCTGTTTATGGATGACTTGACCCACCAACCACTCTGAGGGATCTACGCTGAATTGCCATTGAGGAGTGGGACAATCCGGACCAACAGTGCCTTGATGAACTTGGGGATAGTATGCCACAACGAATACAGGCATGCATCAATGCAAGAGGACATGCTACTGGGTATTAGAGGTACGGGTGTGTACAACAATCCTGTGGTCTCGCTGTATGGTGGTACGGCAAGCAATGTGTGGTTTTCATGAGCACTAAAAACTGCGGAAATGTTGTTTGTTTTGATCTCTACTCCAATTTTCTGTACTGGTTATGAAACTCTTAGAACCAAAGTGATGAAAAATTTTTATTGATGTTTGTGTATTGCATTGTATTGGACTAGCTGGAGATTGAGTGGATGATGGAGACACTACTTTTCGAGAAGTGGGTAGGATCTTGGGTTTGGATGTCCCTCATTTCAGAACACGATGATAAATAATGGAAACACTGATGAAGGATTTGGTTCAGTCGTTCCATTCCATGATGATATTGGATAACAAGGGAGGTGCTCCTTTGCACCTGCATTTCGACAGCTGCCATACCTACCACAAAAAAAAAAAAAAAAAAAAAAAAAAAATCCCTCACACAAAATCTGACCACCTGGGGATGACGTATATGCGATGACAAGAATTCCCTTGCACAGTACGCTGAAAGTTTCACACAGGCTTTCACAGACTGGCCCTATCTCCCGACTTGGTCTGCAAACAGGTTTCCCATGCCATATCCCTACACACCCCAATCCTTGCACCACCACCAAGAGCCAGCTACAAAGGAGCACCCCTTTCATTACCCATTACTACCCTGGACTGGAACAACTGAACCACATCCTTCATCAGGGGTTTGAATATTAATCATTGTGCCCTGAAATGAGGGACATCGTACCTGAGATACATCCCACCTCTCCTTAAGCGGTGTTCTGTTACCCACCAAACCTCCACAGCATCATAAACCATCCCAATGTGACTCCCAATCCCAAACCCCTTCCTCAGGCATCATATCCCTGTGGAAGACTGAGATGCAAGATTTGCCCAATCCACCCACCCAGCACATCCTATTCCAGTCCTGTCACCAGGCTGGGCCACATGTGAAAGCAGCCAAGTCACATACTGGCTCTGCTGCAATCACTGCACAGCTTTTTTATATTGGTATACTACAACCAGCTGTCTGCCACGATGAATGACCCCACCAAACTGTGACCAAGAGCAAAGAGGACCATCCTGTAGCACAGCATGGAGCTGGACATAACGTGCCTGATATCAATGGCTGCTTCATAACCTGGGCTAGCCCGATCCACCTCTCCACCACCAGCTTATATCTGAAGAGTACTGATGGGAGTTTTCCGTAGAACACATTCTCTGCTCCCAAAATCATCCCAGCCTCAACCTAAGGTAATGTGCTGTCCCCACACGCTCAGCCCAAACGCTTCTGCCCCTTCAGTACTATCAACTCCTCCAAATTTACATCCTCCATATTCATTGTGCTTCACTCTCTGCCATTGTCACTGGTCGTTTCCCCTCCTCTGCTGCTGTCCTTTTGCACTCCCTTTCTCCGCCCCCCACTTCTTCCCCCGCAGACCCCCTGACACCGTGCCAGGCAGCCTTGTCTCGCCAGCATCTAGTCTCTGCAATTTGTCAGGCTGCTCTGACTCCTTTTTCTGACACCCCATACCCTGCTATACCATCTCCTTCCACACAGCAGTACACCAGTCCATTCTGGCCACAGTGGCCTCAGAGAGTGGTCGTGTACGCTTGAGGTATGCTTGCTTGTGGGAATGTTTGTGTGTTTTCTTTTCTGAAGAAGGCTTTGGCTGAAAGATTAGTGTGCAACAGTCTTTTCATTATGCAGGTTTTCAACTCAGCGTATCATCTTTACAGTGAGTAGTGATATAGAATTATTTTTTCATACCTACATTAATTTAGTAATAAAAGAAGTTTCATTTTACCACATCCAGTCATAATTAAATGAGTTCCGCATGTAATATCAAGTATTATGGAATTCTGGACTCTGTTAACAGTTGCTTGTAATCAACAGGCACTCATTGTTTCAATAGCTTTCAAATTAACTTTCAGGGAAAATAAAAATGTTATTTAAAAATTCATTTATACAGTATTGTAAAGACTGACATAAAATCCATGTGAAACATTTATAGTTATTTTTGAAATGAATATGTATGTAAAATTACCACTTTAAAATGTGACACTGTAGTTAACAAGCCTTTATCCATTTCATTAGTTATTATTCAATATTTGCAAACAGTTGGATTTTCAAACAGTAAGATTGGGATTTACTCACTCTAACATACCGCATAAAGTTGATAAATCTTTGTAAATTATGAGCTTCAGTTGTGTTTAAGCATGGTTTTATCTTATTGTAAAATTTTATAAGCAGCTCGTACCCATGTAACTGTTTGGCGGTATTTAATTGACATACTTTGTGGAATATTGTCAGACTTGCATGCATAGCAATGTCTCTTAAAGTGCCACTTGTGGGCTGGGGAGGTGTACCAGTCTCAGATCAAATCTTACCTGGAGGATTATCAATGAGGATTAGTGTGCTGGCTGTGATGAGAGCGGCTTTTAGGAAGTTTCCCACATCCCACTAAGGGAATACCGGGCTGGTACCCAAGTCCCACGTCAGCTGCAAGATTCACAGAGAGTTAGAAAACTTTCACCCATTTTCATGTGAATAACAGTGCACGCAGGCAATTGGGCTACACTCATTCCACACACGAGGGGAACAGGAAGGAAGAAGAAAGAGAAGCATTATGGAATTGCCAGAGTTAATCAGAATGCTGTGTTGTGTAAACATTATACTGGATGCAGTATAAGTTGATATGTGAATGGAAGAAGCTAACTGCGAAGAAAACGTTGAAAGATTGAGTAAATCAGCCAACCAGTTGCAAACAAAGGTTTATTTTAACATTCAACCCGGGTTTTTAAATTATAACATTTTCTTCAGGAGTAATGGGCCCTGAAAATTACATTAGGCTTATAAAAGGTTTTAAAAACAACAAAGAAGAAACGAATGTAAACAACAAATTGTAAAATAAGCACACTCACTTGTTATATCACACGCTGATAAAGTACATTGAATAAAGCCAAATGGTTTGTCGTATGAGACACTCGTGTTAAGAACAAATAATAACAAGCCATAGCTTAAGACTGTAGCACCATAGCATTTTAGGTGTGAAGGTTATATTGCAAGTGTAATTGTCCATTAATGTAAGACTTTTGTTGAAGTAAAAGTTGACTTAAATATAGTAAATCACAATGATGGCATCTGGATTTCATAGGATGCATAAGATAAATAAGGAGAATCAACTGCCCAAATGTACATGCTGTAGAACATTTTAGGGACCATTACTCACTCTGAAGAAGATAATTTTATAATTATCAAAACCCAGGTCGGAGGCTTCAATAAACCCTTATTTGTAACTGATTGGCTCATCTTTTCAACCTCTCAGTGTTCATTGTCTTGCAGCTGTTGAGTTAGAGCCATGTTTAAGGTTTTAACTGTGAAGATATTTGTAGTGATGTTTTGCACCTGGTAAAAATAAGAGAGAAAGTCAGAAAAATGTGTCAAGTTACAAATTTAAGGCAATCACCTTGCAACAGTCGGCCCCATGTCGAAGTCACATAGATCATATTTTACTATTTTTCTAACAATATTGGCTTCATTCCTGCGATGTGGTTGTATATTTGAGTTATCTTGACAAGAAAAATCACCTGTGAGAGAATTCTTTGTAAAGATGAAACTGGATGGACGGGGTAAGCCAAGATCCATCACCATCTCTATTCGTAATAGTGTTCAGAAAACATTGGGAGGGGGGATAGCTGACATTGAGCTCAGATAACCTAACATTAAGGTGGATGCTCGTGATAAGCAGGAAGTACGTGTATAGATATTCCACTGTCACAACGTAATTATTTGTGTTCTGTAGACCAGTTTAATCTGCACTTCTCGTACTCTGTGTTGCACTTGTACTTCACTGTGTCCTTTTCTTCAGGTGGCTGTCCCACTCACATTTCCGAAGCAAGAGATGGAGCTTCTATCTGTTAAGGAAGAACCTTTGGTAAGTACGAAAGTTCACCTGTACAGAACGACTTGGCTCCTGTGCAGAAACACATACTTGTCCTGAGCACTGAGCAGTTGCATTCCTATGTTGCGAAGGCTTGGCCGCCTGGGTCGACTGCCGGATGCCAACTTCCACACTTTGAACAATCTCACTGATCTCTATTCACTATAACATTGCAACTCAGTCTTCATAAAATTCACAAGCAATGCAGTTTCTTGATTATTGTGCATGTGTGACTGTATACAGTGCCACTAAATTTCTGACAGGAGAGGCAAACATCTCATTAAAAGCTGTGCTTGAGAGGGCTGCAGGAACAGCTAGCTATTCCAATCACAAAATAAAAGTATAAAGAAGGAGGGGGGAAAACATAGCTATAAGAATTGTGGTTTTAGGTTTTCCTTCCCTCCATAAGAAAATCTTGAATATACACACACATCAAAAAAAGTTTTGCATCACCCCGGTTCCCAGGACTTCTGAAGATAGACATTGACAGTGAATATTGTAGCACAGACAAAGTCCATTTGACTGTTCATACATGTCACTAAACCCATCCAAAGATGCAAACAACCATGCATGAGCAGTGACTCTTAGACGGAGGGAGTCTGCCAGACGATCAGTTCCAGTCATTCCACCAGGAAGGAGGCACACAGCTCATGTTGTCTGTAGTTCAAGCATGCATAGACGGTCAATAATGTGATTCGATCACATCCACATTGTTACTTTGTGCCAGGAAGGGCTATCAACAAGGGAAGTTTCCAGGCATCTCGGTGTAAACCAGAGTGATATTCCGACATGAAGGAGATACGCAGAGACAGGAACTGTCAATGACATGACCACTACTTACGGATTATGGCTCTGAGGAACCCTGACGGAAACGCCACCATGTTGAATAATGCTTTTCATGCAGCCACAGGACTCAGACTGTATGCAATAGACTGCATGATGCGCAACTTCACTCCCGACGTCCATGGCGAGATCCATCTTTGCAACCACGACACCATGCAGCGCGGTACAGATGGGCACAACAACATGCTGAATGGACCGCTCAGGATTGGTATCACATTCTCTTCACCAATGAGTGTCTCATATGCCAACCAGGCGATCGTCGGAGACGTGTTTGGAGGTAACCCGGTCAGGCTGAAAACCTTAGACACACTGTCCAGTGAGTGCAGCATGGTGGAGGTTCCCTGCTGTTTTGGGGTGGCTTTATGTGGGGCTGACGTACATAGCTGGTGGTCATGGAAGGCGCCGTAATGGCTGTACGATACATGAATGCCATCCTTCGACCAATTCGCGTCCCCATCGTGCACATCTTGTGAATGACTTCCTTCAGGATAACGACATCATTCGACTAGAGTGGCCAGCATGTTCTCCAGACATGAACCCTATTGAACAAGCCTGTGATAGATTGAAAACAGCTGTTTATGGATGACGTGACCCACCAACTACCCTGAGGGATCTATGCCGAATCGCTGTTGAGGACTGGAACAATCTGGACCAGCAGTGCCTTGATGTACTTGTGGACAGTACACCACGACAAATACAGGCATGCATCAGTGAAAAAGGATGTGCTGCTGGGTATTAGAGGTACCGGTGTGTACAGCAGTCTCGATCACCACCTCTGGAGGTCTCGCTGTATGGTGGTACAACATGCAATGTGTAGTTTTCATGAACGATAAAAAGGGCAGAAATGATGTTTATGCTGATCTCTATTCCAATCTTCTGTATAGTTCTTGAACTTTTGGAAATGATGTGACGCAAATTTTTACTTTTTTTTTATTTTTTATTTCTTTCTTTATTTTTTATGTGTGTATGTATTCATGCGGATATTCATCTGGGTGGCATTATCCAGAAGACAGATATTTCTGCTGACTGATTTCTTGCCATCTTCAAGCATTCCTGATAATAGATTGATATCTGCTGGGTTCTGCTTGTATATCCTTTTCCCTTCGCCACAGCCTCCAGCCGGCCACCTCCGGGTGCGAAACTGGTACATCGGTTTGGGGAACTGCGACATTAAGAAGTCTGTCTACGGTCCACAGTTGTGCTGTGGCTGGTGGTGAATGCATATCTCTGCTGGTGCAGCATCCATCAGTCGTCAGGGATGCCTGAAGGTGGTGAGAAAGTGGCTTGCCGAAATATTGCAGCTTAAAGGCACCAGACTGAATACCTGAGAAATATTCAATATTATGAAAAAGATAGACTGCTACTCACCATATAACAGAGATGTCCAGTTGCAGACAGGCGTGTCTGTCTAAGACTCAACATCTCCTCTATCCTTTTCCTAACATTGTCATTATTCCATCCTGGATTTTCCATTCATCGAGAAATATTAAGGGTAGCAATAAGAACTTCCCGAGGCTTCACTACATGAGGAAATGTGAAGAAGAATACGATGTAAGTTTTATATAGGGTGATTCAGGAAGATATGTAAATAGTTTAATGTGTTATTCTACAAGTAAAACTAAAGAAGAAAGTTCATGTAACATAGGTCTGCAAATGTTTAGTTTCAGAGTTATGGCTAATAAAAGATTTTGCCTGAAATTTAGCAACTTTGCTAATCAACAGTGCAGTGGGAAAGCAAGTATGTGAAACTAATTTTTAAATATTCCTGAGTTTGCATATTGATCAGAACTTGTATTTGAGATCATGTGAAATGAATTTCTCAAATACTTGCATTAGAAACATTTGCTCCGTGTGTAATTGCTGATTTGCTGATGAAAACAATAAAAAATTAGCTTATGTTGTAGACTTTCATTCACTGATTCCTAATGGAATAGCTCTTTGTGGCAATTCCATGCACAGATACAAAGTATTCATTACACTTAGATTTGCTGTAAGGATGTCATCTGGTGTCCATCCTCAAACTTCATGTAGGCAACTGTTTAAAAGATTAGGCCTTAATACTTTTAATCTGTCACAAAGTTCACTGAGGCACCATTTGGATATAACAGCAGCATTCATAAATATAACACTAAGAACAAAAATAAACTCCATTATTGACAACTTAGCCTTTCTCTTGCACCAAAAGCTGCAAAATATTTGACTATTTCCCTTATGAATCAATGGTACTGACATTTCATGAAAGCTTTATAAACAAATTGAAATCATTTCTGCCTACAAATTCGTCCACTCCACAGATGGGTAACTGAATGGATATTGTCTGTATGTGGTTGGCTTACAGTTCTCAAATTTCATGGTGGATTAAGATAAAAAAAGATAGTCATGTAAATGGTCAGCATATAACCATGGCTGAGTAAGCAAAATGTATGTTATCTGTGAACCTACTGAAAAGTCATCTATATATATACTCTGTAGACAACTGTGAAATGAAAGACATACAGTACTCATAGTGAGTTGTCACAAGACCCACAGAAGTGTGAAAGGACAATATCTGTATATCTACATCTAAATACTTTAGGAATGACACAGCGAAAGACAAAAGTGAGTGCACTCTGGCTGAGGGAACAAAAAAAGAAAAAAAAGGATTACTCTGAAAGGTAGAAAGTTTCCTTTCTTTTTTGTGTGTCCCAGTCAACAACTTCATATTTCTGCTTTTCGGTTTGTATCTCCTTTACTCCTAAGGTATTTACAGTCTACCAGAGCTTTTTTTTATAGTGATGCATGAGCTTTCCTTCTCATTCTATTCACAGATGAAATTTGGGTAAAATGGTTGCAGATATGCCTTTCACTGCTATTAGCTTTTTTATTTCCACTGCCTCTGCAGCAAATGTACATGGCATGTGATAAGTATTTCTGCATTCTGTCCTGATAACTGATTCTTAGATTTATTGATACAGATTTCATGGGATATTCGGCATATAGTATATCGAAGTCGTCCCTTGTCAAATCGCGTTGGAACTTATCTGGAACATGCTCTCAAACATGTACTTAAAGATGTCCGAGCTAAATTCACAAGCAAAGAAAGGAAATTAAATAAAACTATTTCAGGGGTCAGTATTGTTCCATATACATTTCAACCTTTATATTTCTGACATACCTGAAACTGGTGCAAAGAGGTTTGAATGTGCTGACAATCTAGTACTTGCGATTCAGTGCAAAGAGTTCATCCCTCAGCAGTATCAATTTAAACAACAAATAAACTGGAGATCTATATGAATGACACAGTACTTCCCTACCAGTCACCTTAATTATCTTGGAATTACGTTTGATAGGACACTATATTCAGGAAGCATCTTGAAAAAATGTCTTGGAAATTAAGGAAATGAAACAACCTAACCCAGAAAGTCTGCAGTACTAACTGGAGAGCATTAGCAGATATGTTTTGAACTTTGGTGCTCAGTTTTGTGTTTTCTGTGGCTGAATTTTGTGCTTCAGTGTGGTTGGACAGCCCTCGCGTAAATAAAACAGTGGAAAATTCAGATTGGAATGCAACAATATTATGAAAAGGATAGTTGCTACTCACCATATAGCAGAGATGCGGAGTGTTGCAGATAGGCATAACAAAAGAGCTTTCACACCATAATCTTTCGTCCAACAAGGCCTGTGTCAAAAGTAAGCAACAGACCCACCCACCCACCCTCATGCCTGCCAGAGCATGTGCGTGACGCCCGTAAAGGGGTAACAAACGAAATATGTGACTGACAATTTCTTGGTAGGGAGAACACTGCATACTATCTTTGATGGAGAGTTATCAACAAATGTAGAAACAGCTTCAGCTGTGACCCAGTTAAGTATGTTCGGATCCTTACTGCTGATGTTACATGACTCTTTGCAGACAAGATTTTAAAGTGGTGCAAAGAGTGGCGACTTGCTTTAAATGTTTAGAAATGTAAAAATTTTCACTTTAAGAATGAAGATGATTACAATATCATTGAGTCACAGTTGGAACTGATTGACTCATACAAATGCCTGGGTGTAACACAGGTTCAGTCATAGGTGAAGCATGTGGCAGACTTCATTTTATTGGCAGAATATTAGGGAAGCACAACTACCCTACAAAGGAAATTGGTTGTAAAACATTTGTGTGGCCCATCTTAGAATATTCCAGTAATCTCCTGGATGTGCAAATGGAAGATATGGAATTATTGGTATTTGTAATGTTTTCCACTTTCCATTATGTCGCTTGCAGTGAGAGAAATGCTGATACTGTTGGTTGGGCACATTAATTTCTGTAGCAAGCAAATCTAATGTCTTCACTGCATAGAGAATATATGAACTTAGAAGTTGTGGTCATAGTGTTGGGCTGTCCAGTTTCCTTTGTAATTGGTATGCTGCCCCGGAAACTTAATCTTAAACACATTAGAAAATGCAAACAGCCAAAGTATGCTAATTTAGAGTGTCTAATATCACTAAGCAGAGATTATTATTATTATTATTATTATTAATTATTATTATTAGACTTGCCACAATTGAGTGTCTGTTGTTTTGCTATTGTTCTGTTCCTCCTTGTTTTTGTTATCAGATCTTACAAGTTATTATAACTGCTCAATTGTTTCTATGCTGCATTGACTTGGATGGAGAATAATGGTTTCAGAGTGCAGATAGAACCATCACACACATCTGCAGACTCCTGTCACCTGCAGTGTCCACCATATAGCAATTAGGCAAAATGCTTTGATCAGTCTGTATGTGAGTGTGGATTACACTGTGGAACAAATTTTCCCTGAAAATTTGTGAATTACTTAAATTTAGGATTTCTGCATTTATTTAGATATAATATCATGGAAAAATAGCTGTTGAAGAAAGTTACAGGCCAGATAAGTTTGGAAACTGTGAGAAATTTATGCTCATCTGTCTCAATACAAATGACTATAACTATGGTTCCAAACTAGAGACAGTAATGTAACATATACCATTGTAAAACTGAAGAGTAGAGCTCTACAGTGGCGTGCAAGGTGGCGGGATTTTAAGAATTTTCACTTGCAAGATCATTGACCTTGAACTTGAATATCTCAAAACACGCCACCTTCAAGATTTTTGAAAAAGTATATTGCATTGCTCCAGAGTGTTACTATAAATATTGTCATCAGCATCAGATCTGTTGTGATTGACTTGAAGATGTTACTCTTCTGCTTCTGAATGGAATTGCCTGGATACTTATTTGATTAGCAATAAACCCAAAACCTTTAATATAAGAAATTTTAAGAAATTCTGGGTTATGAATCCCTGGAGGTGGTGATGAATGTGAAATCACTCATACTGATAAGATCTGATAAACATTAACTCACCAAATTACTAAATTAAACCAAAAGGAATGTAAGAATTTTCCAGGATTTTTTTCAGTTTCTTATAGAAATTGTTAAACATACACAAGCACTCCAATGATTTATAATGAATACAGAAAATACCAGTAGGTACTATTTTATTTAGTAATATGAATACTTTTTACCTTGGCTGTTTCTGACATGACATATTGAATTTTTGAACAAACTATAAATGAGGTGTGTGTTTCCACTTGGCTCGTCGCTTTTAGGTTGCACTTGGAGTACCCTAGCAACAGTCCAGCAGTATTATGCCAGAACAGGAGTTCACTTTTTGCACACCTCATCTCTATTATTGCAATATACTGATGAAATCGAACATCAAGTCTGTCAAACTGCTCCGCAGTTTTCGAGCAGGAAGTTGATGTAGCCATGGACAAATTGTATTTTCAGAGACACGTTACAGCCAAGGTTTTCATAATCTGACAAGATTTCACCTATAATTTCAATATAATTCTGTGCTCTTATTTACCAACAGGTTTAAACAAACATTTTTGACATGATTCTTCAGCTTCTCCCAGCATATCTATTGATTGAACAGTCCACTGGTGTGCTGCCAATCCATATTGTCCAACAGACTTCACTCGTGAGGGTGCGCAACCTACTTGTATCCCCTCTCACTGTGGGCCGTGCCCTCCACGGTCCACCCTCTATGGTGCATGTCGGCAGTCATGGAGATGCTTGCATTGTTGCCTGTGGTAGCGTTGATACAGTTGCTCTGTCTGGCCTAGTCACCAGATTGTTGTTTGCTGAGCATCTTCTTAATTAGACCCACTGCTCAATCCCAAGCATTACTGAGATTGTAGCTGCAGTCCCTAGTGATAAGATTATCTCCAATGCAAATTTCAGTGGCTTCTCTAATGACACTGTCCCAGTATTAGAAAGTTTATGCTAAAATCCTGGTGCCTTTGTATTCCAACACGATTCTCAGACAAACAATGCTCTGTGACCACCGACTTGTAGGGGTACTTTAGTCGAGTGTGCCACTGGTGTTCTTGGCATTGATGTTCGATAGTGAGTACTGTTCATTGAATATGTATCTTGCCACACTGGCACAGAAAAAATGCACACTGACCAGTGTTTGCAAGCTGATAGCTGCCACTACCATGCACAATGGGGTGATAAAAACACTAGTACACAGGGTGCACACCATCTTGGACACAGAGGTCTACCCCAGGAACTGGAACACTTCAAAAATGTTCTGAGAAAACAGATACTCTGAATGACAGATTAAGTGCACTCTTCGCTCCACAACTACAGTACAGTATGTAGAGATGGGAGAAACCATGGAGGAAGATGAAGCCACAGCGTTCATATCATACACTGGTGCACTATCAAGAAAAGTTGGGTGCATATTGAGAAAGCACTGTGTAAGAGTTGCCTTTTACACACCCAATAAAATGCAGGTGTTACTGGGGACTGTCAAAGATGACTTTGGTTTGTGGAAGGTCACGGTGTATCAGATTCTGTGTCAGTGTAGCAAGACGTATATTGGACAAACAGTGCACGCAGTCAAAGATTGATGCCAAGAACACCAGCAGCACACTCGACTAATTTACCCTGACAAGTCAGTGGCTGCAGAGCACTATTTGTTAGAGAATCATGCGATGGAATACAAAGGTACCAGGATTTTAGCACAGACTTCAAATACTGAGACGGTGTAATTACATAAGCGACCAAAATTTGCACCAGGGATAATGTCATCAGTCAGAACTGTGGTTGTAACTGTAGCAAGGTATGGGAATCAGCATTGAGTCTATGTAAGATGATGCTAAGCAAACACAATGATCTGGTGATAAGGGCAGAGAGAGCACCTACATTGATGCCACCACAGATGCTGACGCTGTTTACGGCAATGAGTGGCAACATAAATGCTGGTAGTCAGTGCATCACTACAAATATCAACTGTGTAAAACTGTATTTTAATGTGACTGAGAATTGAGCACCTTGATCATACCAGTACCAGGTTTCATTTAAGGAGGACTTGATGTGGTTCACTTGTCATTCATTTTCTTCGTCAGTAGTGACAAGTGTGAGCAAATGATGTCAGCTTTGTTCAAGAGGCCTCTGCATTGTTTGGCACACTTAATTTTATGGATTACATGTACTGAATGGTTTGGTTAGGGTTGATGTGGCTTTCAGTCTGAAGACCGATTTGATGCAGCTCTCCACTGTACTCTATATTGCTCCTTCATCTCTGAAAAACTATTGTAACCTACATCTGTGTGAACCTGCTTACTATATTCATCCCTTGCTCTCCCTGTATGAGAAACCCTCCTCGTCCCAAAACTCTCTCTCCTACACTCCCCCTCCTCTCCCTCTCCCCCCTCTCTCCCTCCCCCTCTCTCCCCTCCCCCCTCTGCCCCCTCCTCTCTCTCCCCCTCTGTCCCCCTCCTCTCTCCCCCCTCTCCAT
This sequence comes from Schistocerca cancellata, assembly GCF_023864275.1. Lineage (NCBI taxonomy): Eukaryota > Metazoa > Arthropoda > Insecta > Orthoptera > Acrididae > Schistocerca > Schistocerca cancellata. Next base: position 73,393,213 of record NC_064635.1, on the reverse strand, counting down.
CGCCCTCTGCCCCCTCCTCTCTCCCCCCACTCCTCTCTCTCCCGTTCTGTCCCCTTCCTCTCCTCTCCTACATTACCAAAAAGATGATTCCTTCCTCTAGTCATGTTTCCTTTAGTCACATTGCTCGATAAATTTTCTTTTTTCCACAGTGTGATTTAGTACCTCCTCATTTGTTACAGTACCCAGTCTATCCATCTAATCTTAAGCTTTCTTCTGTAGCACCAGATTTGAAAAGCTCCATTCTCTTTTTCACTTCCATACAAAGCTACACTCCAGACAAATGTCTTCAAAAAAGACTTTGTGACATTAAGTTTTATATTAGACATCAACAAATTCCTCTTTTTCAGAAACAATTTTCTAGCTGTAGCCAGTCTGTATTTTATATCCTGTATACCTTTCCGTATGTTCTATTTTTAAAGTCTCATTTCCGACTCTAATTCCCTTAGTATCTCCTTGTTTAGTTAGTATGCATTCCATTACCCTTGTTTACTTTTATTGATGTTCATCTTATTACCTTTTTCTAAGCACTATCCATTCCATTCAGCTTCACTACGAAGTTCTTTGCTGTCACTGAAAAAAATTAAAATGTCATTGTAAATCCTAGGAGTATATATCCTCTCCCTGAACTTTAATTCCCATTACAAATTTCTCCTTGGTTTCCTTTGCTGCTTGCTCATTGTACAGACTGAATAATATTGGGTATAGGTGACACCCCAGTCTCACTCTTTCTCAATTACTGCTTCCTTTTCAAGTCGTCCTACTCCTGGTTTCTGTACAAGTTGTAAATATCCTTTTGCTTCCTGAATTTTATCCCTGCTACCTTTAGAATTTCACACAATGTATTCCAATCAGCATTGCCAAAAGTTTCCTTCAAAACTACAAATGTTGTTGAATGAAGGTTTTCCCTTGTTCAGTCTGTCTTCTAAGTCACAAGGTCAGTAATAATGGCATCGTGTGTTCCTACATTTCTCCAGAATTCAAACTGATTTTCCATAAGGTTGGCTTGTTTCCATTCTTCTGCAAATAACTCATGTTGGTATTTTGCAACCATGGCTTATCAAGCTTATAGTTTGATAGTATCCACACCCATCAGCACCTGCTGTCTTTGGAATTGGAATTATTATGTTCTTATTGATGTCTGAGGATGTGTTGCACATCTCACATACCTATAGTATATAATTTCTATATTTCTATCGCATTCTATGGCATTGTTTTTGCATGACAGTAGAATTAATTAGCAAAGCATAAGAGAAGATAAAGTATAATGCTTTTTATGTTCAGCATGTCACTGGGTCACACACTAGTTTTGAAATCATGAAGCTGAACCGACACTATTTTTTGCACTATTTTTGAAAACACTTAGTTTTGTTCTTCACCAGAACTCTGAAACATCTGATGTAATAGGCACATGTGGGTGCAGAATCTGAAAGTATTTTCTTTTACAATAAATTCCTTGTACTGGTCCTTTTCACAGGAGGTGTATATAAACTACAGCAATTTAAAAGACAAATGTCTTTCGCTTGCTGCACTTTTTTGTAAATATATAATTTATTTGTTCTCCTAGGCACATTTCTCTCTAGTAAGGGATCTCCAGTGGGCCCGTGAAATGTTACATGATTTTTTGTTTGTTTACACATATAGATCATAGATGTAAAGCAGTTAATGGAAGTTTTTATAATAATATAAATTTAAACTGTAGCAGTTTTCTTTTATGTTTGAGTGACATGCTGTTTTTTGTCTAACTACCACCGGGTACCCACAAAATGCAAGTATCTTTGCCATCATGCTCAGACAGCTTCAGTTCTTCTTCTAGTTGAGGTAGAGATGAGTATATTATCTGTATAAGGAACGTAACATGAAACCATACATTCGATAACCCCCAGCCTCACCTAAGCAAAGTAGTAATAGCAAAGGGCACCAGATTACCTACAGCTGGCTGTACATGCATCATTTGCTGCACATTGTTGAAAGGGAGGCAGAATGTTGGGTGGCTGTTATGACTATGGCTTAAGCATTTATGCTCACGAAAGTGTGACTCCGTTTACTCCTTTTCAGGATTGGGAGGTGCCTGATGGCCACGTTAGCACACAGGATCCACTAAATATCGTTAAAGAGGTGAGTATATCTTTACTTTTGCATTATTCTATAATTATATTTTTATATTTTACTTTTGTTGATGTTAAATCGGATTGGGTGAGATCGTTTGCAAGTAGTAATGCATGTAAATTATTAACAGGAAGTTAACCCCACCAAAATTTGTGACTTGGTTTTAGGAAAGGCTTGGTGTTCCTCTGAAAGTAAACCGATTGTTGTGAATATCAAGAACACCAACCAACAAGAAACTAACTTGCATTGTTGTAGAGATGAGAAATACGAAATCCTACTAAGGGAAATTTTCTATAGCATGGAAGCCTGGGGGGGGGGGTTGTTGGACCCATAAAAAGTTTATCTATTTTTTCTTACAAAGCAGGAATTTTCTATAAATTATATTGACACTAACGTTTCATAAAATAGCCAACAAACAATAACTCAAAGGGAATATATAGTATGAAAGTTACTTGGGCAAAAGCAGGGGACATAAAAAAATTGTGGGTTCAACGAATCCCCCCCCCCCCCCCCCCCTTAGGCGTCCTAGGGTTAATCCATCTCCTCCTCTCTCTGTCCATGTCCTCCTTCCACCCCCCACTCCAACCCTCCGCCAAATCCCTGTCCCTCTCCTCCTTCCTCTTCTCTTTATCCTCTTCCTCTCCCCCTCCCCTCTCGACCCAACTAATCTCTCTCTATCCACTTCTCCCCTCCCCCCCTCTACCCATCTCCTCTCTCTCTATCCATTTCTTTCTTCCTCCTCTCTACCTATCCCCTCTCTCTTTATCCATCTCTATCTTTATGCACCTCTCCTCCTTCCTCTCTGTATCCATCTCCCTGTCCCTGTCCATAACCTCCACCCCTCCCTCTTTATCAATCTGCTCCTGCCCCTCTCTCTGACCATCTCCCTCCCGCCCCCTCTGTCAATCTTCTCCTTCCCACTCTGTCCATCTCCCTTCTCTGTCAATCTTCTCCTTCCCACTCTGTCCATCTCCTCCTCCCCTCTCTGTCCATCTCCACCCCCTTAAATTCCATCTCTTCACCCCCTCTCTTTGTCAGTCTCCTCCTCTCCTATCTTTCTATCCATTTCCTCCTCTTCCCTTTCTCTGTCCATTTCCTCCTTATCCCTTTCTCTGTCCATTTCCTCCTCTTCCCTTTCTCTGTCCATTTCCTCCTCTTCCCTTTCTCTGTCCATTTCCTCCTCTTCCCTTTCTCTGTCCATTTCCTCCTCTTCCCTTTCTCTGTCCATTTCCTCCTCTTCCCTTTCTCTGTCCATTTCCTCCTCCCCCCTTTCTCTGTCAATTTCCTCCTCGTTCCCCATGCCTCTGCCTGTCTCTTTCTCCTCCCATCTCTTTCCATCTCCTCCGCTTTCCTTTCCCCGTCCAGCTCTTCCTGTCCCATCTCCCTGATCATTTTTCCTTCTCCTAACTCAGCCCATCTCCTCCTTTGCCGTTCTCTGTCCACATTATCATGCTCACCTCTATAAGAGGCTGATGGTTCTTGCCCTTACAGTATTTCTATCCAGATTTCAACTAATATATGCACCAAATTTGATTGGAAACATTCCAGGGGTTTAGGATGAACATTTTACCCCTGGCATTGCTGCATATGCACATATCAAATATATTTCACACATATTTAACTAATTTCACACATATTTGTACACACTTTTCACCCATACATCTAGTGAATTTCACCATGCAGTTCAATTTTTATGCAGCCTAATGTTGGTTACGTGTGCCTACTATCTGCAAAATGTGTTGTGAGTAGAGTCCGCAGTAAAGAAGTAATAAACTAAATGTCACGCTTGATGTGGCAGTTCTGACATGTCTCAGTGTTTATGATGATGTCATATCTCCAGAACTGTATGTCATAAAGAGATATTTTTCTAGGTACATTCAGTGACTTATACGGATGCCACCAGAGAAATGTGTCATGAACAGAGTTAGTAGCAAAGCAGTAATAAATTTAAATGTCGTGCAGGGTGTGGCAGTTTCTCACACATTTGACATCATATTTTCTGAACTATGTTTCGTACAATGTTATATTTTTGTAGGTACATTCGGTGACATGTGGATGTTGTCTGCAAAAAGTGTTGCAAAAAGAGTTAATAGAAATAAAGTAATAAATGTAAACGTCTTGCGTGATGTGATAGTTTTTCACGAATTCAATGTTTATGACATCGTATCTTGTGAACTAAGTAATGTACAATGATGTAATTTTTTTGGTAAATTCAGTGTTGTGTATCAAACCTTTCTGCAAAATGTGTGACAAATACCATTAGTAGTAAAGCAGTAAAATTAAAATGTCATGCTTCATATGGCAATTTTACTGGATGAACAGCGAAAATTTAGTAAGTTACAAACCTTTTTCTTTCATCGGTTTGTATGGGTTGTCGGCAAGAAAAGGTTTCGTAAAGATTTGAAATTATATGTAAAGTTTGTTGCTGGTCTCTAAGTGTTCTCATTCCCAAATACTGGATAACTAAATGCAGATATTCTCACATTGTGGGCTACACTGATTTTTCACTCCCACATCCACTCCTTAGGTAGTTGGGCAATTCTTACCCCTACAGTGATTCTTTCCAGACAGTAAATGCTATATTTATGATGTTTGGTTAAAATTGGTCCAGCAGTTTAGGAGATGGTGTGGAGCATACATACAACTATACAGGTACATACACACATAAAAGTACATACATATGTACATACAACACAAAACATACACACATTTTTATAATATGTGTGAATGTCCCTGTATTTAAATTTTTCTACACATCTCCTAAATACTCCAACATCAATGTGTAGTTCAAATCTAGTGACGTTATTCATTACGAGATATTTGGTTTTTGTTAGATTTATCTGTAGTCCACATTTGTCACATTAGTGATGTAAGCACAATATCATAAATTCGAGATCATATTTGCATTGGGCTAAAATGGGTTGATCATCAGCAGAATTTAATGAAATTACCTGTACTTCATTAACAATGATTCCTATTCCTTCTCAGCTGTTCTTTCATTTTTGGAGAGCTACTTCTATGTGTAAATTGACAAGATGGGTGCCGTACTGCAGTCTTGTCTCAGCATATTTGTGATAGTAACATGTTTTGATAACTTTGTCCCTCTTTTAGCCTGTACCTTATCATCTCTGTACATAGCAGCTCTGATCTGTAAAAGACGGTAATCCATACCTTTCAGAGCCTCCAACAGTTTTGTTCTGAGAACCATGTCATAAACATTTTCTAAATTTACAAAGGCCATGTGTACTTCTTCCTTGCTGCTGCAAATTTATCCATTAGCTGTTGTAGAATAAAGAGGTTATCTGTAAGGGATCTAGTCTGTCTACACTCACTCTGATCTTTCCCAGTATGGTGACCAACTTTATGCCTTACTTTCTCATACATAATTTTGCCAAATTAGCAACTGATTGTGCAGTTCACACTAATGCCTGGGTAGCAGTTAGTGTGTCTTCCATCCCTTTTCTTGAAAATGGAAACCGTATGTGATCTGTTCCACTCTGATGATGTTTCACTCTGTTGACAACAGTTTTTCATAAGGTGTATTATCTTTGCTTCAAATGGTATCCTCTAGCTTTCAGCAATTCCACAGGAATGTTTCCAAGACCAGATGATCAACCATTCTTCATTTTAGATAATATGCTGTTCACCTCCTCTACATAATTGCTGTATTTCAAACACTTTCTTCAGTCATATCTACTTTCTGCTTCGTACAATGGTGTTTTCTTCTTACCTGTAATTGTCTTCCATACTTCTGTAGTTTGTGATCCACATATTAAACTTTCAGTTTGAATGTATTTTTGAATGTATTTAAGTTCCCACATCTTTTTCATGTCCGATTTAATTCTTTTTCTTAAATCCTCATTTATTGTCTGGCAGTTTTTTCTATCTTCAGGTGATTTAGTTTATAACCATGTTTGGTATGTGTTCTTTTCCCAAAACAACCTTTCCAATTTTTCTAATTGCTTTCAGTGATTGATTGCTTAGTTCAAAGCCCACCTTTTCTCCAAGTGTACAGCACTCTAGCACATCCGAACTGAAGGACCATTTTCCTAATATTCATTAAAATGTTCATTATCATGATTGTACAGCACCACATTGGCAGCTGTAATCTCTTTCTGAAAGGAATTTGTTATACAGATGCAAATTGAAGGAAGCATGCAGAGTATTTGTGACTTTACCTGAAAGTTTGTTATAGCCTTGTCGTGTGTTGTGGTTTTGAGTCCAAAGACTGAATGCTAGTCTATCCTGTGTGAGCCTCTTTATCTCTGCACAGCTACTGGAACACACATCCATTTGGACTTGCTTACTGCAGTCGTGTCTCAGGTTTCTTGTGCAATTTTTACCCCTACCACTTCCCTCCATAACCAAATGAGGTGACTCACTGGTTGGCACATAGGACTCACATTTGGGGCAACAACAGCTTAGATCCCTGTAAGCCCAGCAAGATTTAGCAGAGGTTGAAAATACTGCTCAGTTGTAAGGTTCTTTTTATGCCCCAGTGCTTCAATCATGACTGGTGATCTTTTAGTGAGGACTTCGTGGTCCACCCAGTTTCTGTTTTACATAGCTGTAAAATGTCATGTTTTATTAGAAGTTTACATATTTTTAAGTTTTTATCCTATGACCACGGTGCATTATTGTGTGTCATTATCTGTGTCCTCACTAAATTAAAATTTGCCTGTCACATCTTATCTTATATAAGCCTTTTTGAGTCGCCGTCTTTTAGTGAGCAGTTTTTGAATTGCGCCTATTTTTAATGTGTCCCTTTTGTGCTATTGCTGTTAGCTATTTATTGGTATAGGATTTTTTGACAGTACCGACTTTCCTGTTTTAGCTACCTTCCATTTTGTTTTGTAGCGAAATGTGTTTTAATAGTACTGGCACAATTGTGTGCTCTTTTAACTAATGACAGTGGCACGTTATTCCAGGTTGCCATATGCATCTCCACTAAATTAAAAAATTGCATGCCACTCACAAAAAGGGGAGAAAATATATTTAATTGTTTTTTAGGTTTTATAGATAAGTTTTAAGTTGCTGGCTTTTAGTTAGAGTTTTATTACAGTTCTGTACTGCTTCTGTGCCATATGTTCCTTTACTTGTCATATGTACTTTTTAACACTTTTTTGTAATGTTTCTTCCCTTTCTCATGTAAGTCACTAATTCAAATTGTGAACAGCGGTCCTAGTTTGCCCCGCATTGTTTTTCCCGCCAATAAATGGCAGTACCTTTGCCAGTCCAGGTAACCAGTTTTCTTCTTTCTTCGTGTACGCTACTCCATGCTCTGCTCTTGCTGGTGGTACACTGTGTCCTATACTTGTCCATCATGGCACTTGGGGTCACAGTACAAAGTTTAAGTGTCCTGGTATTTAATATTTCTTTACCCAAGTATTCATTTGTTGTATTGTCTGGTGTTGCTTTCCCACTGACTTATGTTTTACTGCACATAGCTCGACTGGAGTTTTCGAAAATGTTACATGGAACTCTTTTTTTATGTACTACTGCATGTAACAATTATTATTAGCTTCAGTCTCTTATTTATTTTCAGTATCACATCTGATGATGAGCATGTAAGAACCTGAAACTGGTCATGGTTTAAGCATTGGAAAATGAAAAGAACCTAAAACTCAAACTGTATTTTCAGTGAGTTCTTTAAATCACTCCATGTGGATGCAGGTATGGTTCCTTTGATAAGAACAGGGCTGAATTCATTCCCCATCATTTTATAATCTGAGCTTTTGCTCCATCTCTGATGTGTAAACACTCGTCCATCATGCTGTAAACAAGTGTTAAATTCTAATCTTCGTTCCTTCCTTCAATTCCCTTCATTAGTAGGTTGACCATTCCTTGGTGCCTCAGGACACATTCTATCTACTGATCCCTTCTTCTAGTCAAGTTGTACCATAAATTACTTTTTCCCCCAAATAATTTCAGAACATCCTAATTAGTTATTTGGTCTATCCACCTAATCTTCTACATCCTTCTGTAGCACCACATTTCAAAAGCTTCAGCCTTCTTCCTGTATAAACTGCTTATTGTTCATGTCCCAGTTCCATACCAGGCTACACTTCAACAAATACCCTTGGAAATGACTTGCTAACAATTACTTTCGAAAAATCCAAGGTGGAACAACAATAATATAGTGAAAATATAGATTGCTACTCGCCATACAGAGCTGATGCTAAGTCACAGACAGGCACAACAAAAAGACTGCTATACATTTAATCTTTCAGCCAAATGGCCTTCTTTGGAGTCCGGCTTCAGTGACAAGAGAAAACGGTCATGTGTGTATGAGTAGTGCTTGTGAGAACGTGTGTGTGGTCTCTACTTTAGAAGAAAGTCATTTAGCAGAAAGCTTAAATGTGTAGCAGTCTTTTTGTTGAGCCCGTCTGTGCAACTCGTCATCTGCTCTGTATGGTGAGTAGCAATCTTTTCTTTCACAATATTGTCGTAACAATTACTTTTATATTAGGTGTCAACAAATTCCTCTTGTTTAGAAGTATAATGGAACTAGCTTAGCGCAAGCAGCTTTGCTTGTGTAGGCTCTATGCGTGCACAGGTCCCCCCATCCCCGCCACACACACACACACACACACCACCTCATTACAGTAGAAGTGTGCATGCAGCTCTTGACGCTTTTCAAGAAGATGGGTAGGCAGGGCTGGCCTAATACCTTGGCCACTACAAAGCCCAGACTTAACCTCACTGGACTTTTTCTTTTGGGGCTACATAAGAAAATGTTGTGTGCAGTGAAAAGATCAGAGACATCAATCATTTACGGGAAAGATTTGTCGCGGCGATTCGGACAGTCAGACCTGAAATGTTTGTTAGTATGTGGCGAGAAGTGGAATATCATCTCAATGTGTGCAGGGCAACAAATGGATCCCATGTTGACATCTACTAACATTAAATAAAACTTGAAGGAATTCTCTTTCATGAGAATTTCCCCATTAAATTTATACTTAAAACTAGGGAGTTCTTTTTCAAACACCCTGTATTTCCATAAAAACTTTCATACCCGTTTCACCCCCATAGGGTTTGAATTGCCAAAAACATTGAAACACACATTTTCTTTATTTGTAACTGATAAGATAGATACCACTGTTCATAGATGCAGCTTTAAAAATGTTTTAGTAGCTCTTTAATAATTATATATTTCCAAAAGAAAAAAAAACTTTTACCTGCTATTTCACCCCCATAGGGTTAAATTTCCAAAAATGCTGAAACAATTATTTCTTTATAGAGTGTAGAAAAATTTCCACTACCAGTCACAATAAAAGATTATTTATTCGTCACACGACCAGTTCGGGGCTTATGCCCATCCTCAGGTGTTTAAACATACATGTACGTAATAGTGTATTTCACAAGTGCAAGTCGTTCTAGTGAAATATGCAGCTAAACTTTATAAAACTGAAACAGGGATGTGAAAATGATAACAGAAGTGCAACCAAGTGGAAAAACTGTCACCACAGCGTAATTATAATAATGATGCTTCATCTTTATCGATCTCCTGCAATATAAACATGTAAGGAATGTATAAACACCTGAGAATGGGCACAAGCCTGAAACCGGTCGTGTGACGAAGAAATAATCTTTTATTGTGACTGGTAGCGGAAATTTTTCTACACCCTATAAAGGAAAAGTCACAGACTTCAACAGCATCCACTATGGATAAAATTCAATTATTTCTTTATTTCCGACTGAGAAACCAAATACCAATTTCCATTAGTCTAGCATCAGAATTGCCTTAATAGTGATATTTGTCAAAAAAGCACTTCATCCCCTATTGCACCCTCTTAGGGTTGGAATTTTGAAAAATTTCATAAACAACGCCTACAGTACAAGTCCACACCTTCTCCAAGTGTCAAGTTACTGTCCTTAGCAGTTTAGGCTGGGCAATGATGTGTCAGCACATTAACTTTTATATATAGAGACTGAATTGATAAATAATCCAATCATCAAGTGGTGACAGGAGAAAGCACACATCACATTTAAAGAAATGTGCAAGCTCTCAATGTCATTGGCTCCTTTTATGGCAGAAGGGTTGAAGGGGAAGGAACGGGAACGAAGGAACAGGACTGGCAAGGTTTAGAAAATGGGAAGACTTATGAAAAAGTCACTCAGAACTCCAGATCAGGGGAGGATTACCAGATGGGATGAGAAGGAAAGAAATCAGAAATGTTTTTCTTGCTGTAGCCAGCCTACATTTTACATTCTCTCTACTACAACCTGCATTATTTCCTGATCTAATTCCCTCAGGGTCACCTGATATAATTATATTGCATTGTATTACTTTTGCTTTACTATCTTTTCTTATGAGGCATTTTTCAAAACTGTTCCAGGCGTGTTCACCTTCAGATGATTGTCTCGGGCCTAGACCACTCGATACTGGAAAGACAGAGGATGACGAAGATGAGGAGGCAATGAGTGAGGATGACTTTGTGGTGAGTTGTCTGGCCTGTGGCCTGTCGATCACTGATGTGTTGTTGACTGCCATGTAAAACATATGAAGGTCAACTAATGCCATGTAGAATGTTAGATTCGCTTGTTGTGAACCTTTAGGCGAAGAAAGTCTAGTTGGAAGGAACTTTTAATAACAAATAGGTGCACCACCCAGTGCCGTATACTCTTTATATAGAAGTATACACTGTTTAAAAAAATAATTTTCCATATTCTTACAGTAGATAATACTATCTATACTAGAAAGGAAAGGTCCTATAAAGCTATGCCTGGAAACAAATGCTTGTTGTAGTATGAGCCGTTTTACTTGTTCCTGGAGCAGTCAGTACTCGGTGGTGCAAGCACTCCCCTTTTGATGTTCATTGCTCATGGAGCAGTCAGTACTCGGTGGTGCAGGCGCTCCCCCTTTTGATGTTCATTCCTCATTTCTTATTGGTTTAGCCTGTCTGTTTACTTAAAGGGCACCTTGCAGATTGGCTCTTTTCAATTTGCTTCATACTTTTGTAAGATTTGAAGCTCATTGCCCAGAAATGTTTCCCAAAGCAGTACTGAAATAACCCAATAAAATCATCTTTAAAGACTAGAAAATTTGTGAGTGCTGTTAAGCATAAAACACCTATAATTGATTAACATAATCAGCAGTAGCTCAGTGCATACTGTACAAGTCTAGAAATTGTGGAGTTGCTGGATCAAATCTTGCTAGCAAATACTTTTTAATTTTTAAATAAATTCTTCACTTGTTACCAAATAGAAATGTTAATTATGAAGTATTAAATAACATTTTAAAGAAAAACTAGCATGTAATTACATTTAACTACTGGTCATCGGAAAATAAGTTAAATTTGATACAGACATGCAAAATGCCATATTCTTAAATGGAAAAAACTATTCTATACTTCAACAATACTTTTCAGCCTCCATAAATACAAAAGCTTTTTATTTTCCACCTGATGTTTTCATTTTTCGAACAAAATTGCAATTGCTTATTAATACTAGCATTTTCTTACAATTAGTAATTTAAAATAAAAAAAGTTTTATTAAAAAATTATGATTCAGTGTTTGTTCATAAATATTTGTGCTTGTTAATAAATATGAGATTTAAATAAGAGTAAAAAAATTAAAAATAATGAGATTTGAACCACCAACTGTACAGTTATGATAATTTGCATTATGTGCTTGACTGTTGATGACTGAATTAACACATCACAAGTGTTTTGTACTTAAATTCAGAAACCTTCTAATTTTGAAAGATTTTTTTTAGTTTATTTGAGAATTGTGGCATACTACTACAGGAAATTAAGGCACTGGCACTGAGCTATAAAGCCTATAGGTATGAACACAATCAAAGAAGTTCCGACCATAAGGTCCACTTGTCAGTGCTCTGATCGTAATACTGTTGTCAGACAGAAGCACTTACACTTGCCTTCAAAATTAGAGTCCATTGACATCAGCATAAGATTAATGAACCTGTGGAATGTGAACAGTGTAAAAAGTGAAATAGAACCCTATTATTCGATGTGGGAAATGGCGGACATGGTATTCTGCAATGGTTTATCTAATTGTGTTAACCAACTGGTGCATTTTGTGTACGTTGAGTGACATTTTCTACACTGCATTGTATCTGAAAAAATGTGTGGCAGGTTCTTTGAGTGACTTCCAGACATGTGATAATTTTCAACAATGATAAGAAATTGCTGTAGTCTCCTCTCAGTTTCCACACCAGATTTGGAGGAGCAAATGTTTTGATGAGGAGATTAAAAAGTGAAAAATTTGCATATCATAGTTTGTTAAACAATTTATGTTTGTAAATAAAGTTTCTCTTACTTCATTACAAATCGGTTCTTACTTTAAAAATAACCCTTTTACATTTATCGTATTGTGAGACAAGGTGGTCAGTGCCTTCGTGAAAAAATGTTTGCATTTGCCTACAGAACAATGAGTGCACCAAGGCACGCATCTCGTCATCTGAAGAAAATTGAGGGCAACAAATGTCTTTCTTCAGGACTTCAGAAATATGGAAATCACATGTGGAGAGATTAGGACTGCGTAGAGGATGTCGTGTGTTACACCTTTCCAGCGAAACTTATGCATTGTCATCAAAACAAGCTGTGAAACATGTGGACATGCCAAGAAGCCTTTACACGTCCTCCACACAGTATTGATATCTCCGTATACATTCCCATATTTTTGGAGCCCTGAAGTAAGACATTTGTGGCCACTGATTTGCTTTGGACAAAGAGGTGCACACCTGGGTACAATCATGGTGTCCTAGGCAACAAAAAACATTTTTCCATGAATTCCATCTGGTCTCACAGTGGGATAAATGTATTTACAGTTAAGGTGGTTACTTTAGAAATAATAAACAGTTTATTTACTTTTTTCCATCTGTCTTGTTTTCATTTGACTACCCCTTATACATTTATAGCATTTGTAGATTTTACAGAAAACTTTGAACATTGTTGTGTGGAATACATCTTTTGAAAATTCAGAAGCTGGCATGCATAAAACACAGGATATGAAAGGTTATTTACAATTTATATTGAAACCAAACAACAGTATAAGTGTCGAAGGACATGGGAAGGGAAGAAGTAGTGGAGAGGGAGTGAGATAGGGTTGCTACCTAACCCCAGTAAAGAAAACTGAGGAGAAATTTGGAAAGGGAATTAGAGTTAAGGGAGAAGAATCAAAAACTATGAGATTTGCCACATTCACACTGTAATTCTTTCACATACACAAAAGGACCTGGAAGTAGAGTTGAACAGAACGGATAGTATTGTTGAGAAGAGGTTGTCTGATGAACATCAACAAAAGTAAAACCGAGACACTGGAATGTAGTTGAATTAAATCAGGTGAGGATGAGGGAATCAGATTAAGAAATTAGACATTGATGAGTTTTGCTGTTTGGGCAGCACAGAAACTGACAATGGCAAAAGTAAAGAGGAGAAGGTATAAAAGGGAGACTGGCCATACCCAGACAAAATTTTCTGAAAAAGTGGAATTTGTTAACATCTCATATAAAATTTAAGTGTTATCTGGAGTTATTGGTCTGGAGTGCAGTCTTGTTTGAACATGAAATGTGGATTATAAGCAGTTCAAGTAAGAACAGAATAGAAGCTAAATGGAGTGCTACAGAAAAATCTGAAGATTAGCTAGGTAGATTGAGTAATTGATGAAGAGCTACTGACTCAAAACTGTGGGTAAAAGAAATTTATGGCTCAACTTGACTAAGAACAGAGAGGCATCAAGGAATCATCACTTTGGTTAATGAAGGGAAGTGTGTTTGGGGAGGGGGGGGGGGGGTAAGAATTGTAGGAGGAGACCAAAGGATTTATACAGAAAGCAGATTGAGAAGGATGTAGGTTGCAGTAGTTATTCAGAGATGAAGCAGCCTGCACTGAGTACACAAGTATATATTTGTGTGGATTCTTGGCAGTTAACTAATTCTTTGGCATACCTGGCAAGTTCCTTAGACTTTTCTTGATTCTTTAGAGCCAATTACCCATTTTCTTTCTTGAAGCAGAGACTTTGTGGTTGATATCCTATAAAGTTCTTACAAAAATTTCATGTGCTGCTTTTTTCAAAGTTTCTCTTCATTTCAACTATCTGACTGTTTTCGTATTTTCTTTCACCTTTCTGATTAATTTCACAGTATCTTTCATCACTATTAATAATGTTTTGTAGTGGTTTCCTGTCTTACTGCCAATCCAGTTGTTGTAAGAATACTGTTGAGATTGAAGTGCACATTCACATTCTTCAATCCATGAAGGGTGCATTTTCCTTTTCCGCAGAGAAATTGAAGTTTGGGTGCTTTTTATCAGTTTTCTTATGAGTTATTGCCAATTGTTTGACTGCTTTTTCTCTATTTCTTCCGTAAGAGGTGGATAGATTCTGCTAATTTCAAATTTGGGGATCTATGTCTTTTTTTTTTTTTTTTTGTGAACCTCCGAGGTTTTAAATATAGTTTTATTCTTGTCAGTTAATAGTATATGTTTGCACTGTTTCTGATGTGGACATTCATAATTTCTCTATGGTTTCAAAAAACGACTGTTACATGGTCAATTTGAATTTAGCGATGAGTGTGTTCAGTGATCTCCATGTCACCTGTTTTGATGGTTTCTTTTGAAGGGTGTTGATACAATTTTAAGGGTGAATATCGTGCATAGTTCAACTAATCTTTGTGCATTTTGGTTGATCCATTTATGTGCTGGGAATTTTCCGGTTGTTTTCCTGTGCTTTCTTCTTTTGCTAGCTGTGCTTTGATATCACTTGGTAAGATTCTGACATGATTTTGTGGAATTTTAGATATTGTTTCTGGTAACATTTCCCATGCTTTGTCTACCTTTTCACTATTGGTTCTATTTTCAACATTGATTGGAATGTATGCATTGGTTAACGTGTTTTATTTCCATACTTCAGAGTTATTTTCATTAGTCTATGTTACAGGCATTAAGTTTGTTGTGTAGGTGAGTGTGTCTTTCTCAACTGCCAAAGTGGCCCCTAAAAGTGGTGTGTTTTTCAGTATTCATTTATCTGCTTTACTTTTGAAAAGTCTGTGGTTCCCAAAATCCATTGGCCAGTCAGTCTTGTTTCTTAGAGTGCCAGTATTTGTATTTTTTTTTCCATTTATGGTTTGTTCTAGTTCATGCAATAGTCCTGCTCATAACAGTCTATTTGTATTTAGTGTGCTGAAAAAGATTTTGGTTTTTGTTTGAAGTTGGCTAGTGGACTGTGGACTGACTCTGTTTGCGTGTCAGTCCATGTGCTCCAGGATCCAATGCTCTGATTGTAGTGTTCTTGACAGTAGTGGATACGTCACCACCTGGTGTAAAAGTTTGTTTGCTGCCACGCCTCATGATGCTTGATATCTCAAGCATTGGATCGAAGTCCAGTTTTTAGGACTGGATTGTTACTTCCAGAATAAGAAATCCAGCCATACCTCTGATGATCAGACACTGACCACTTTGCCACTTGCTGGAAGTTGCTCAGGAGTGTTTTCGGAGTATGCCTCTTCTGGCTGTAGACTAGTTCAGTTCCCCTCTGCTCTTACAAGGCATCGTATAGTTGTTGTTGTTGATGATGATGATGATGATGATGATGATATTATTATTATTATTATTATTATTATTATTATTATTATTATTATTATTATTATTATTATTTCTTCTTTCTCTTCTCAGATGTTATGTCTTGTCAAAAATGGAAAGTGACGCGGACCTTGATTGAGCATGACTTCCTTTTAACTGTACGGTATATGTTACATCGCATTTAAGAACTTTCGGGTAATTGAACATGTATCAATAATTACAGATTTCTGTAGTTGTATATATACGTTTGGATGTAGCTGTATTGCGTTGATGTACTGGTGGATATTGTGTGGTATGACTCCTGTAGTTGATAGTATAATTGGTATGATGTCAACTTTATCCTGATGCCACATGTCCTTGACTTCCTCAGTCAGTTGGGTGTATTTTTCAATTTTTTCTCCTATTTTCTTCTGTATATTTGTTGTATTGGGTATGGATATTTCGATTAGTTGTGTTAATTTCTTCTTTTTATTGGTGAGTATGATGTCAGGTTTGTTATGTGGTGTTGTTTTATCTGTTATAATGGCCCGCATCTCGTGGTCGTGCACTCAATACACTTACATGATCACAATGCCACAAATATAGAATACATCACATACATTCAGCAACAGAAAGATTCACATTAAGCAGAAAGCCTCGTGATGGCTGGGTGTTGTGTGCTGTCCTTAGGTTAGTTAGGTTTAAGTAGTTCTAAGTTCTAGGGGACTGATGACCATAGATGTTAAGTCCCATAGTGCTCAGAGCCATTTGAACCAATCTGTTATAATGGTTCTGTTCCAGTATAATTTGTATTCATAATTCTCCAGTACATTTTGTGGTGCATACTTGTATGTGGGAACGTGTTGTTTTATTAGTTTATGTTTTATGGCAAGTTGTTGATGTATTATTTTTGCTACATTGTCATGTCTTCTGGGGTATTCTGTATTTGCTAGTATTGTACATCCGCTTGTGATGCGCTCTACTGTTGCGGTATTGGGATCTTTAATAATAAGCTTGCTGTAATATCTGGTGTTTATTGTTTGATCCTGTATTGCAATCATGAATCCTTCCGTCTCACTGAATGTATTGCCTTTTCTTAGCCATGTGTTGGATGCGTCTTGATCGATGTGTGGCTGTATTAGATGATACGGGTGCTTGCCATGTAGTGTTTTCTTTTTCCAATTTACTTTCTTCGTATCTGTTGATGTTATGTGATCTAAAGGGTTGTAGAAGTGGTTATGAAATTGCAATGGTGCAGCCAATGTATTTATATGAGTGATTGCTTTGTGTAGTTTGCTAGTTTCTGCTCGTTCTAGAAAGAATTTTCTTAAATTGTCAACCTGTCCATAATGTAGGTTTTTTATGTCGATAAATCCCCTTCCTCCTTCCTTTCTGCTTAATGTGAATCTTTCTGTTGCTGAATGTATGTGATGTATTCTATATTTGTGGCATTGTGATCATGTAAGTGTATTGAGTGCTTCTAGGTCTGTGTAGTTACTATTATTATTATTATTATTATTATTATTATTATAGATGCTCTTAATCCTTGTTTCAGGTGGTCAAACATGAAGTGGAGTCAGTTGGTAGTGACAGTGAACAAGAAAGGTAATGTGCAGTTTTTTGTTTCTTTTCTTTTTCAATTTGTGCGTGGGTTGTTTCAGAGCTTCATGTTTGATGAAGTGGTCCACCAGAATGTAAGGCTAGACATATACTGATGAGTCAAAACATTATGGCCATTGCCCACCGGGAGGTTGAATGCCTCCGGATGGTCTTGTTTGCATGATGCAGTAAGGAAAGAATGTAAGCAGAAGAGAGATGAATGGGCAGTCATTACAGCAAAGATACTGGCCGCAAATGTGGAAATCCACAAGTATAAGCAGTTTTGACAAAGGGGACATTGTTGTGGTGTTGCGGCTGGAAACAAGAATCTTTGAAATGGCATAATTGATCATCTGTTGGCTGCTGTGAGCACTATGAAAAGTGGTTGAAGGATGTGAAATAACAAGTAGGCCCAGTGATATTGGACAACCACATCTCATCACAAAACATAGAGGTCGGACGTTCCCCCACTGTGTAATCCAGGATAGGCAGCGATCTGTGGCAGATCTGACAACAGAGCACAATTTTGTTGCAGGCGCAAGTCTGTTGTAGGCGCAAGTGTTTTGGAGCACACTGTTCAAAGGTCATTGTTGGACATGTCTACATATACATCTACATTTATACTCTGCAAGCCATCCAGCGGTGTGTGGCGGAGAGCACTTCACATGCCACTGCCATTAACTCCCTTTTCTGTTCCACTCGCGTATGGTTCGCGGGAAGAACGACTGTCTGAAAGCCTCCGTGCGCGCTCGAATCTCTCTAATTTTACATTCGTGATCTCCTCGGGAGGTTTAAGTAGGGGGAAGCAATATATTCGATACCTCATCCAGAAACGCACCCTCTCGAAACCTGGCGAGCAAGCTACACCGCGATGCAGAGCGCCTCTCTTACTGAGTCTGCCACTTGAGTTTGCTAAACATTTCCGTAACGCTATCACAGTTACCAAATAACCCTGTGACGAAACGCGCCACTTTGCTTTGGATCCTCTCTATCTCCTCCATCAACCCGATCTGGTACGGATCCCACACTGATGAGCAATACTCAAGTATAGGTCGAACGAGTGTTTTGTAATCCACCTCCTTTGTTGATGGACTACATTTTCTAAGGACTCTCCCAATGAATCTCAACCTGGTACCCGTCTTACCAACAATTAATTTCATGTGATCATTCCACTTCAAATCGTTCCGCACGCATACTCCCAGATATTTTACAGAAGTAACTGCTACCAGTTCTGCTATCATATAATCATACAATAAAGGATCCTTCTTTCTATGTATTCGCAATACATTACATTTATCTATGTTAAGGGTCAGTTGCCACTCCCTGCACCAAGTGCCTATCCGCTGCAGATCTTCCTGCATTTCGCTACAGTTTTCTAATGCTGCAACTTCTCTGTATACTACAGCATTATCCGCGAAAAGCTGCATGGAACTTCCGACACTATCTACTAGGTCATTTATATATAGTGTGAAAAGCAATGGTCCCATAACACTCCCCTGTGGCACGCCAGAGGTTACCTTAACGTCTGTAGACGTCTCTCCCTTGATAACAACATGCTGTGTTCTGTTTGCTAAAAACTCTTCAATCCAGCCACACAGCTGGTCTGATATTCCGTAGGCTCTTACTTTGTTTATCAGGCGACAGTGCAGAACTGTATCGAACGCCTTCCGGAAGTCAACGAAAATAACATCTACCTGGGAGCCTGTATCTAATATTTTCTGGGTCTCATGAACAAATAAAGCGAGTTGGGTCACACACAATTGCTGTTTCCGGAATCCATGTTGATTCCTACAGAGTAGATTCTAGGTTTTCAAAAACCACATGATAAGTGAGCAAAAAATATGTTCTAATATTCTACAACAGATCGACGTCAGAGATATAGGTCTATAGTTTTGCATCTGCTCAACGACCCTTCTTGAAGACTGGGACTACCTGTGCTCTTTTCCAATCATTTGGAACCTTCCGTTCCTCTAGAGACTTGCGGTACACGGCTGTTAGAAGGGGGCAAGTTCTTTCGCGTACTCTATGTAGAATCGAATTGGTATCCTGTCAGGTCCAGTGGACTTTCCTCTGTTGAGTGATTTCAGTTGCTTTTCTATTTCTTGGACACTTATTTCGATGTCGGCCATTTTTTCGTTTGTGTGAGGATTTAGAGAAGGAACTGCAGTGCGGTCTTCCTTTGTGAAACAGCTTTGGAAAAAGGTGTTTAGTATTTCAGCTTTACACGTGTCATCCTCTGTTTCAATGCGATCATCATCCCGGAGTGTCTGGATATGCTGTTTCGAGCCACTTACTGATTTAATGAAGACCAGAACTTCCTAGGATTTTCTGTCAAGTCGGTACATAGAATTTTACTTTCGATTCACTGAACGCTTCAGGGAGCGTAGCCCTCCTTACGCTAACTTTGACATCGTTTAGCTTCTGTTTGTCTGAGAGGTTTTGGCTGCGTTTAAACTTGGAGTCAAGCTCTCTTTGCTTTCGCAGTAGTTTCCTAACTTTCTTGTTGAACCACAGTGGGTTTTTCCCGTCCCTCACAGTTTTATTCAGCACGTACCTGTCTATAAAATGCATTTTACGATTGCCTTGAACTTTTTCCATAAACACTCAACATTGTCAGTGTCGGAACAGAAATTTTTGTTTTGATCTGTCAGGTAGTCTGAAATCTGCCTTCTATTATTCTCGCTAAACAGATAAACCTTCCTCCCTTTTTTTATATTCCTATTAACTTCCATATTCAGGGATGCTGCAACGGCCTTATGATCACTGATTCCCTGTTCTGCACTTACAAGAGTCGAAAAGTTCGGGTCTGTTTGTTATCAGTAGGTCCAAGATGTTATCTCCACGAGTCGGTTCTCTGTTTAATTGCTCGAGGTAATTTTCGGATAGTGCACTCAGTATAATGTCACTCCATGCTCTGTCCCTACCACTCATCCTAAACATCTGAGTGTCCCAGTCTATATCTGGTAAATTGAAATCTCCACCGAAGACTATAACATGCTGAAAAAATTTGTGTGAAATGTATTCCAAATTTTCTCTCAGTTGTTTTGCCACTAATGCTGCTGAGTCGGGAGGTTGGTAAAAAGAGCCAACTATTAACCTAGCTCGGTTGTTGAGTGTAACCTCCACCCATAATAATTCACAGGAACTATCCACTTCTACTTCACTACAGGATAAACTACTACTAACAGCGACAAACACGCCACCACCGGTTGCATGCAATCTATCCTTTCTAAACACCGTCTGTGCCTTTGTAAAAATTTCGGCAGAATTTATCTCTGGCTTCAGCCAGCTTTCTGTACCTATAACGATTTCAGCTTCGGTGCTTTCTATCAGCGCTTGAAGTTCTGATACTTTACCAATGCAGCTTCGACAGTTTACAATTACAATACCGATTGCTGCTTGGTCCCCGCATGTCCTGACTTTGCCCCGCACCCTTTGAGGCTGTTGCTCTTTCTGTACTTGCCCGAGGCCATCTAACCTAAAAAACCGCCCAGTCCACGCCACACAACCCCTGCTACCTGTGTAGCCGCTTGCTGCATGTAGTGGACTCCTGACCTATCCAGCGGAACCCGAAACCCCACCACCCTATGGCGCAAGTTGAGGAGCTTCATATCACATGACCCCTATGTGTTTGCATGTTGACCCAACAACATTGTCATTTATGATTGCAGTGGGCACAGTATCACTGAGTTTCCACCACAGATCAATAGAAATATGTCACCTGCCAAATGAATCACATTTCTTGTTACACCAGGTCGATAGTTTGGTCCTTAAACGCCGTCATCCAGGCGAATGGCTGCACAAAACATGCACCACACCACAGATACAGGCTGGTGAGGGCAGAATTATGGTATGGGGTAGACTAAGCTGGGCCCCTCCAGGGGATCCACAACTCTTTTGTGGATACGTGCGTGGCGAGCACGGGGCCCCGAGCTATTGCAGCCTTCTTTCTCTCCAGGGCTGCATTTCCTTCCCCTTCCCCTCCTTTCCCCTCCTTGCCCCTCCTTGCTCCTTTCCCATCGCCCTCTCCTCTCCCTCTCTTGGTGTCCTTGCTTATGTTGGCTCTGCTATCCTCCTGGTTCTGTTGGTTTTACAATTCAGCTTTGTTGCGTAATCATCTCCTCCTTTTGGCATTCCTTGGTCCCCCTCTGGGGTTTGATCTCCATTACAAAATTTCTCCTCCGTAGTGTGAGCCATTTGGGGAAGAGCACCTTACCTAGTGTCTCCGACGTGCGCCCTCCTGGTCCATTCCACCTTTCCTTTCACGTCGTTGTCTGATACTAGGGTGCAGAGCCAGCACGGTAGCCAGCCCGTGTGGTGGGGTCGCTATGTACCCTTTTGGTTGAGCCCCCTGAACACACAGGGATGACACTTCTGATACCTGAGCTGTGACCTACTCATGCATGCCTTGGAGTGGTTGCTCGTCATCCTGGAGCATCGGAACTCCCGGCAATGGCCGCCGTGCCAGACGGCCCTTGCTGTGGCTGGGTTGCGCCCGTGAGGAGAGCCCCTGATCGGAGTGGATGGTATCAAGGCGGACGCTATGCAAATGAAACGCATACGGGTCCAGAACTCTGGCCGTTCTTCTGCGGCCGTCTCTCTGCGTGGAACTGATTCTTCAAGTGCTGTTTCTCTTGCCCCTTCGGCCTTCCCTTCCATGGCTACCCCGTGGGAAGAGGGTCAGGCCCGTCGGCTAGGGGCGAAACCTTTCCCCCGTTATCTAGTTTGCACCAGGACTGATGGAGATACTTTCACCAATACCAAACCTTTATTCTTTGTGGAACACATTGAAGACAAGTTTGACAAAGTGGACTCCCTGAGCAAGATGCGGTCGGGTTCGTTGCTGATCAAAACTGCTTCAGCTGCCCAATCTGCGGCCCTTCATGCCTGTACCCATCTTGGCACAATTTCCGTGTCCATTACCCCCCCCCCCCCCCCCCCCCCCACTAGTCTCTAAATATGGTACAAGGTGTGATTTTTCACAGGGACCTCATCCTTCAAACTGATGAGGAACTTCGAGACAATCTCGGACGGCAGGGTGTTCACTTTGTTCGGCGTGTTCAGAAGGGTCCTAAAGACAATCGCATTGATACTGGTGCCTTTATCGTGGTCTTTGAAGGGGATACCCTCCCTGAGAAAGTTAAGATTATGGTTTATCGATGTGATGTGAAGCCGTACATCCCACCTCCTATGAAGTGTTTTAAGTGCTTGCGTTTTGGACACGTCTTCCCGCTGTTCACAGGCCCCTCTCTGTGGACGTCCACTCCATGAGGGGAGTCCCTGTGTTCCCCCTCCTGCATGTGTAAATTGTCATGGTAGTCATTCTCCACATTCACCAGATGGCCCAGTATATAGGAAGGAAAAGACGATACAGGAGTATAAGTCCCTCGATCGTTTAACCTACACAGAGATCCGTAAGAAGTATACACATCTTCACCCTGTGTCCATGACATCTAGTTACGCCTTGGTTACATCTTCACCCCTTTCTCCCCCTTCCTTACCCCCATCCTGGACCCCTCTCCTCCCTCCCTCCCCTGTGGCTCCCACACCTTCTCCTCTGGGCGCTGCTCCTTCTCCCCAGCCAGAGAAGTGTCCCACTCCTTTGGCGTCTGCCGGTCAAGGGCGCCTCTCCCGGGATGCCCCTTCCCGGCACCTTCCAGGCCAAAGGTCTGCTGCCGCACGACGACCGCGAGTGCCGCGGTCTGTCGGCACCCAGGTCGCCCGGTCTCTTTCTGTTCCTGATCTTGCTGCAGCTGGCTCCTTTATGCCTCACAGCCCTCCTCGATCTCAGCCTGAAAAGAAGAAGAAACATAAGTCCCTGGACAAAGAGCCTCTGGTGTCACCAGAGGTCCCATCCCCGACTTCACAACCGGATTCTGACCTGTCGTTCATGGATGGCGCCCCCTCCTTGTCGGTGACGGGTGGGGACCCCGTGGTATGACTGGCTTTAGCGTGTTCAGCCCCCATTTAAATCATCTTTCTGTGGTTTGCCAATGGAATTGTAATGGATACTATCGTCACCTTCCGGAATTGAAATCCCTTCTTTCATCTTACTCTGCAGCTTGTGTGGTTCTCCAGGAATCTCATTTTACTGATGCTCACTCACCGACCCTCCGTGGGTTCCCATGTTTTCTATCGAAATCGGGTCAGACCCCTGCGGGCTTCTGGTGGCGTTTGTACGTTGGTCCGTACAGACATTGCTAGCATGTGGATTCCTCTTCAAACTACATTGGAAGCGGTTGCTGTTAGGGTCCACCTAGACTCTGCGGTCACAGTTTGCAATCTTTATCTCCCTCCTGACAGGGCTCTTACACCTGCTGCCTTAACTGCCCTTCTTCAGCAACTTCCTCCTCCCTTCCTCCTCCTTGGGGATTTTAATGCTCATCATCCCTTATGGGGCAGTGCCTTTCCATCTAGACGAGGTCTTCTCATAGACCAGTTTATTGCAGACCATGACTTGTGCCTTCTTAATGATGGCTCCCTTGCTCATTTCAGTGCCGGTCATGGTACCTTTTCTGCCATTGATCTTTCTCTTTCTTCTCCCTCTCTCCTCCCTTCATTACACTGGTCGCCACACGACGACCTTTGTCATAGTGACCATTTCCCGTTGATTATCTCACTCCCTTCTCGCTCCCCGATGGACAGGTTACCTCGTTGGTCTTTCCAACGTGCCGATTGGCCTCTATACACTGCACAGGTCGTGTTTTCTCCCTCTTTGTCGGATTGTATTGATGACGTCCTACGTGATGTGTCTGATGCGATTGTTCGCGCTGCTAGCCTTGCTGTCCCGCGCTCATCTGGACCATTTTGTCGCCGGCAAGTCCCATGGTGGAGTACGGCCATTGCCATCCGTGATCACCGTAGAGCTTTGCAACACTTTAAGAGGCACCCATCCGTAGCCAGCCTTACTACCTTTAAACGCCTCCGCACTAAAGCCCGTTATTTAATCAAACAGAGCAAGCGGATATGTTGGGAACGATTCGTTTCTTCCCTTGGTTCTACTGTCCCTCTGTCACGGGTATGGGCTACACTTCGCTCTCTCCAAGGTTGCCATCGGCAGTCCACCCTCCCAGGCCTTCACCTCCCAGATGGCCTCTGTACGGACCCATTAGTTCTTGCAGAACATCTTGCGACCCATTTTGCAGTGGCATCAGCGTCAGCCTCCTATCCAGCTGCTTTCCTTCGCCAGAAACAGCGGGCTGAAGCTTCCACCTTATGTTTTACCCCTTGTGAGTCAGAATCTTACAACGAACCTTTTACTGAATGGGAATTTCTTTCTGCTCTATCTTCTTCTCATGATACGGCCCCTGGCTCAGATTCCATTCATAACCAACTGCTTCAACATCTCAGTGCTCCGCAATGGCAACATCATCTTTGGGTGTTTAACGGTATCTGGCTCCAGGGTGACTTCTCTTCTCAGTGGAGGGATAGCATCATGGTTCCTGTCCTTAAGCCTGGCAAGAACCCCTATCTGTTGACAGCTATCGGCCAATTAGTTTGACCAATGTTGTTTGTAAGTTACTTGAACGGATGGTAGCCTGTCGGCTCAATTGGGTCCTCGAATCTCGGGATCTATTGTCCCCTTACCAGTGTGGCTTCCGAGAGGGACGGTCTCCAATCGATCATTTACTTCACTTGGAATCCACAGTTCGGCAGGCTTTTTCCCAGCACCGCCATTTGGTTGAGTATTTTTTGACCTTCGCAAGGCCTATGACACGGCCTGGCGCCATCACATCTTACTTACCCTTCATCAGTGGGGTCTTTGGGGCCCGATCCCGATTTTTATCTGCCAGTTCCTGTTCCATCGGTCATTCAGAGTTCGAGTTGGTACTGTTTTTAGTTCTCCACGGACCCAGGAGACGGGCATCCCACAGTGTTCTGTCTTGAGTGTCCTTCTTTTCCTCATTGCTATCGATGAACTTGAGGCTTCTGTCGGTCCTTTGGTCACCCCTGCCCGGTATGTGGATGATTTCTGCATTTGGGTTAGTTCCTCCTCGATGGCATCTGCAGAACAGCAGCTCCAGGGAGCTATACGGCGTGCCTCTGCGTGGACCCTCTCACACGGGTTTCAATTCTCTCCTTCAAAATCGCGGGTGGTCCACTTCTGTCACCGTACTACAATCCACCCTGATCCAGAGCTCTATCTCGATGCACAACGATTGCCTGTGGTCCCACAGTTTGGTTTCCTGGGTCTTCTTTTCGACAACAAGCTCACTTGGCTGCCCCATATCAGACTCCTGAAGGTAGGATGTTTCCATAAACTCAATGTCCTTCGCTTCCTTGCCCACTCCTCTTGGGGTGCGTTCGCTCCTTCTCCGTCTTTATCATGCTCTAGTTCTGTCTCGCTTGGACTATGGTTGTCAAGTTTATGGTTCGGCTGCTCCTTCCACACTGCATGTGCTGGATCCAGTCCACCATCGTGGTATCCGTTTGGCCACCGGTGCCTTCCTTACTAGCCCTGTTGATAGTCTCCTGGTTGAAGCTGGGATCCCCCCCCCCTTTCTGTTCGGCGGTCCCAGCTTCTGGTGTCTTATGCACTCGCTATCCGTTCCTCTCCCACTCATCCTTCCTATTCTATCCTGTTCCCAGGCCATGGACGTCGCCTACCCGACTCCCGCCCTCGGGCAGGTTTACCGGTTGGGCTCCGCCTTGCGTCTCTTTGCCGTGATTTTCAGCTTCCTTCTTTGTCCTGTCTTCCTTGCTGCCTCCCCTCCACCCCCCCTTGGTTAGTTCCTCGGCCTCGAATTCGGATGGATCTCCGCCAAGGTCCGAAAGATTCCATCCCCCTGATGGTGTTCCATTCCTTTTTCCGCCAAATTTTATGGAAGTTTCGGGATGCTGTTGTTTTTTACACTGATGGCTCTAAATCTGCTGATCATGTGGGGTATGCCTTCACGTCCTCTGTTGGAATGGAAAATCATCTGCTGCCACCTACTTGTGGGGTGTTTACTGCGGAATTGATGACAATTTCCCAGGGCCTTACCTTTATTCAGCAGTCCCAACACAACCACGTTTTGTTATGTACGGACTCGATGAGTGGCCTTCTTGCTATTGACCGGTGTTTTTGGCGCCATCCCTTGGTCTCTGCCTTCCATGACCATCTCGCTGATATTCACAGTGCTGATTGTTCCATTGACTTCCTTTGGGTCCCTGGCCAGTGGGTATCCCGGGTAATGAGCTCGCTGATCGTTTGGCTGGGGGAGCAGTCACTTACCCCGTTTTCTGTAACCCCTCCTGCAGCAGATTTATGGCTTCACATCAAATCCCACTTTGCACAGTCATGGGCCAATTCTTGGGAGGCTACTCCCCTGTCTAATAAACTTCGTGCGATTAAGGTGACACCAGGCCCGTGGCGTTCTTCGTTTCGCCTCTCCTGAAAGGACTCGACCACACTGGCATTGGCCATACCAGGCTGACCCATGGTTTTCTTTTGCGTGATGAGCCACCCTCACTTTGTGGTTGTGGAGCCTTTCAGTCAGTTGCCCACATTTTGGTTGACTGCCCCCTTCTTTTGGCTCTGCGTGCTAAATACAGACTCCCCCACACTTTACCTTTGATGTTGGCTGACAATTCTCGGATGGTCTCTCTGGTTCTCGGTTTCCTCCGGGAAAGTGGTTTTTATTCTCAGTTTTAAGGTTTTTAATCTCTCTCTGGTGTTGGGGCAGGGCGGTGAGTGTTTGGGTGTCTCCCACTGTAAGCCGTGTTTGGAGATTCCCGACTCACCTCCCTGACCGAGATCCTCTTTGCCTCCCCTTTTACTCTGTTTTTACCCCTTTTTTTTAAGGATTGGTTAGTCTCCTTTCCCATATGTACTTCTACATTCTAGCAGTTGCACCTTTTAAGTCACAGGTGGTATTGCCTATACTGCTTCAGCATAGCGTTGGGTTCGTTCTCTTGCTGACTTCCCTCACTTTGTTTTTACCATTGACAACATGACTGCCCGTTTACATTTTTAGCCTTTTCCCTTTTATTGTTCTGACTTTCCTGAGATGTCACATTAGCGGAATGGACCACATTTGAAACAAGGGACTGATGACCTTGCTGTTTGGTCCCTTAAACCCCAAACAACAACAACAACAACAACTAAGCTGGGCTTCCACGAGATCTGTAGTGCTAATTGAAGGTATCATGACAGCAGTGAACAATGTGAACATTATTGCAGACCACATGTCTCACTTCATGCTTGAAATCTGCCCCTATGGTCATGACATCTTTCAGCAGGGTAACTGTCCGTGTTGCAAGATCAGCAGCATGCTATAGTTGTTTGAGGGGCATTGTAGTGAATTCACATTGATGTCTTGGCCAGCAAAAGTTCCTGATCTGTACACACTGAAACACGTATGGGGTGTCACCTTCTTGTCCATAAATCGCCATCCTGTAATACTGTGGGAATTGCTTGACCTGTGCATAGACATCTGGTGCCACATACTTCTGGAATCATGTCAAGGACTTGTAGAATCCATGCAGTGCAGAATCTCTGTTGTACTGTGTTTCAAAGGTGGAACAACACGCTATTAAACAGGTGGTCATAATGTTTTGGCTCGTGGAATACTGAATGCTAGAGACCAGTTCCAATAATGTTCACACTCGTGATCTGCTGTAACCTGCTCAGCCGTGTAATCCTGTACCATCGGAAGCATGTAGCATGTCCATTTCAAAATTAGTCACACAAACTTCTGCTAAAGCTTTGAATCTTCATGAAGATTCTGACAAGGGAACCTCCCCATCGCACCCCCCTCAGATTTAGTTATAAGTTGGATAGGCCTTGAAAAACTGAACACAGATCGATCGAGAAAACAGGAAGAAGTGTGGAACTATGAAATAATAAGCAAAATATACAAACTGAGTTGTCCATGCGCAAGATATGCAACATCAAGGATAATGTGAGCTCAAGAGCACTGTGGTCCCGTGGTTAGCGTGAGCAGCTGCGGAATGAGAGGTTATTGGTTCAAGTCTTTCTTCGAGTGAAAATTTTACTTTCTTTATTTTCACAAAGTTATGATCTGTCTGTCTGTTCATTGACGTCTCTGTTCACTGTAATAAGTTTAGCGTCTGTGTTTTGCGGGCGCACCGCAAAACCGTGCGATTAGTAGACGAAAGGACGTGCCTCTCCAATGGAAACCGAAAACATTTGATCGCAAGGTCATAGGTCAACCAATTCCTCCACAGGAAAACACGTCTAATATATTCTATACAACACTGGTAATGGCATGTGCGTCAAATGACAGGAATATGTCGTCAACCCACCTAACTTGTACACTTGGCAAATGGGTAAAAAGATTCTTCGACCTTGCCTGACTTAGGTTTTCTTGCAGATGTGATAATCACTCCCAAAAAAGTGATGAAAACATAAAGAGTTTGTCTCATAAACTGAAAATAAAAAATTAAACTTTTCACTCGAGGGGAGATTTAAACCAGTGACCTCTCGTTCCGCAGCTTCTCACGCTAACCCAGGAACCACGGTGCTCCTGAGCTCACAGTGTACTTGATGTTAATTATCTTGCGCATGGACTACTCAGTTTGTATATTTTGCTTATTTTTTCATAATTCCACACGACTTCTTCCTGTTTTCTCAGTTGATCTGTGTTCAGTTTTTCAAGGCCTATCCACTGTGCCAACTTGTAACTAAATCTGAGGGGGGTGCGATGGGGAGGTTCCCTTGTGAGGAGCAGATATTGGACTCTGCATCTGTTGAAGGCACACAGTTGACACTGTTGTAGAGTGGCCTCACTGTGAGGAGAAACATCGTCAGTTCTTTTTGACTATCCGAATTACATTCATGGGAGGATTTAGATCCATTATGTGGCTGGAAAAGGATGAATGCTTCTTTTTCTTGGGTGTCTTGGTTCTCTGTAAAACTAGCAGCACCCTGGGACACAGTGCTCCTGCATTTACTAATACAGATCTGTACCATATAGCAGAAAGTTTCCATCTTCTAGTGCAGACTCCATTACACTTGAACACAGTGCACATTTGATTTGATTACTGGTGAGGGCTGTCTACAGGAAGAACTCGTCCAGTACACAAGCCGCATCCATTTATAAGAAGGATAGTAGAAGTGATCCACAAAACTACCGTTCAATATCCTTGACATCAGTTTGATATAGACTCTTATCACATGTTCTGATGTTAAACATAATTGAGTATCTTGAACAGAATGTCATCCTCCATGCCATATAACATAGATTCCGAAAACATTAATTGTGTGAAATCTAACTTGTATATTTCCCATATGGTATACTGAAAGCTTTCGATCGAGGCAGTCAGCTACGTGAGATAGTTCTAGATTTCCAAAAAGCATTTGACTTGGTACCACATCTACGTACATCATGAAAGTATTATCATATGGAGTTGTTGTTGTGGTCTTCAGTCCTGAGACTGGTTTGATGCAGCTCTCCATGCTACTCTATCCTATGCAAGCTTCATCATCTCCCAGTACCTACTGCAGCCTACATCCCTTCTGAATCTGCTTAGTGTATTCATCTCTTGGTATCCCTCTACGATTTTTACCCTCCACGCTGCCCTCCAATACTAAATTAGTGATCCCTTGATGTCTCAGAACATGTCCTACCAACCGATCCCTTCTTCTAGTCAAGTTGTGCCACAAGCTCCTCTCCTCCCCAATTCTATTCAATACCTCCTCATTAGTTATGTGATCTACCCCTCTAATCTTCAGCATTCTTCTGTAGCACCACATTTCGAAAGCTTCTATTCTCTTCTTGTCCAAACTATTTATCGTCCATGTTTCACTTCCATACATGGCTACACTCCATACAAATACTTTCAGAAACGACTTCCTGACACTTAAATCTATACTCGATGTTAACAAATTTCTCTTCTTCAGAAACGCTGTCCTTGCCATTGCCAGTCTACATCTTATATCCTCTCCACTTCGACCACCATCAGTTATTTTGCTCCCCAAATAGCAAAACTCCTTTACTACTTTAAGTGTCTCATTTCCTAATCTAATTCTCTCAGCATCACCAGACTTAATTCGACTACATTCCATTATCCTCATTTTGCTTTTGTTGATGTTCATCTTATACCCTCCTTTCAAGACACTGTCCATTCCGTTCAACTGCTCTTCCAAGTCCCTTGCTGTCTCTGACAGAATTACAATGTCATCGGCGAACCTCAAAGTTTTTATTTCTTCTCCATGTATTTTAATACCTACTCCAAACTTTTCTTTTGTTTCCTTTATTGCTTGGTCAATATACAGATTGAATAACATCGGGGATAGGCTACAACCCTGTCTTACTCCCTTCCCAACCACTGCGTCCCTTTCATACCCCTCGACTCTTATAACTGCCATCTGATTTCTGTGCAGATTGTAAATAGCCTTTCGCTCCCTGTATTTTACCCCGGCCACCTTCAGAATTTGAAAGAGTATTCCAGTCAACATTGTCAAAAGCTTTCTCTAAGTCTACAAATGCTAGAAACGTAGGTTTGCCATTCCTTAATCTAGCTTCTAAGATAAGTCGTAAGGTCAGTATTGCCTCACGTGTTCCAACATTTCTATGGAATCCAAACTGATCTTCCCCGAGGTCGGCTTCTACCAGTTTTTCCATTAGTCTGTAAAGAATTTGCGTTAGTATTTTGCAGCTGCGACTTATTAAACTGATAGTTTGGTAATTTTCACATCTGTCGACACCTGCTTCCTTTGGGATTGGAGTTATTATATTCTTCTTGAAGTCTGAGGGTATTTTGTCTGTCTCATACGTCTTGCTCACCAGATGGTAGAGTTTTGTTAGGACTGGCTCTCCTAAGGCTGTCAGTAGTTCTAATGGAATGCTGTCTACTCCGGGGGCCTTGTTTTGACTCAGGTCTTTCAGTGCTCTGTCAAACTCTACACGCAGTATCGTATCTCCCATTTCATCTTCATCTACATCATCTTCCATTTCCATAATATTGTCCTCAAGTACATCACCCTTGTATAGACCCTCTATATACTCCTTCCACATTTCTGCTTTCCATTCTTTGCTTAGAACTGGGTTTCCATCAAAGCTCTTGATATTCATGCAAGTGGTTCTCCTTTCTCCAGAGGTCTCTTTAATTTTCCCCTAGTGAGATAAGCCTCTACATCCTTACACTTGTCCTCTAGCCATCCCTGCTTAGCCCTTTTGCACTGCCTGTCAATATCATCTTTGAGACGTTTGTATTCCTTTTTGCCTGCTTCATTTACTGCATTTTTATATTTTCTCCTTTCATCAATTAAATTCAATATTTCTTCTGTTACCCAAGGGTTTCTACTAGCCCTCGTCTTTTTACCTATTTGATCCTCTGCTGCCTTCACTATTTCATCCCTCAAAGCTACCCATTCTTCTTCTACTGTATTTCTTTCCCCCATTCCTGTCAATTGTTCCCTTATGCTCTCTCTGAAACTCTGTACAACCTCTGGTTTAGTCAGTTTATCCAGGTCCCATCTCCTTAAATTCTCACCTTTTTGCAGTTTCTTCAGTTTTAATCTACAGTTCATAACCAATAGATTGTGGTCAGAGTCCACATCTGCCCCTGGAAATGTCTTACAATTTAAAACCTGGTCCTAAATCTCTGTCTTACCATTATATAATCTATCTAATACCTTCTAATATCTCCAGGATTCTTCCATGTATACAACCTTCTTTCATGATTCTTAAACCAAGTGTTAGCTATGATTAAGTTATGCTCTGTGCAAAATGCTACGAGGCGGCTACCTCTTTAATTTCTTAATCCCAATCCATATTCACCTACTATGTTTCCTTCTCTCCCTTTTCCTACTCTTGAATTCCAGTCACCCATGACTATTAAATTTTCATCTCCCTTCACTACCTGAATAATTTGTTTTATCTCATCATACATTTCATCAATTTCTTCATCATCAGCAGAGCTAGTTGGCATATAAACTTGTACCACTGTAGTAGGCATGGGCTTCGTGTCTATCTTGGCCACAATAATGCGTTCACTATGCTGTTTGTAGTAGCTTACCTGCACTCCTATTTTTTATTCATTATTAAACCTACTCCTGCATTACCCCTATTTGATTTTGTATTTATAACCCTGTATTCACCTGATCAAAAGTTTTGTTCCTCCTGCCACCGAACGTCACTAATTCCCACTATATCGAACTTTAACCTATTCATTTCCCTTTTTAAATTCTCTAACCTACCTGCCCGATTAAGGGATCTGACATTCCACACTCCCATCTGTAGAGCGCCAGTTTTCTTTCTCCTGATACCAACGTCCTCTTGAGTAGTTCCCGCCCGGAGATCCGAATGGGGGACTATTTTACCTCTGGAATATTTTACCCAAGAGGACGCCATCATCATTTAATCATACAGTAAAGCTGCATGCCCTCAGGAAAAATTACGGCTGTAGTTTCCCCTTGCTTTCAGCCATTCACAGTACCACCACAGCAAGACCATTTTGGTTAGTGTTACAGGACCAGATCAGTCAATCATCCAGACTGTTGCCCATGCAACTACTAAAAAGGCTGCTGCCCCTCTTCAGGAACCACACATTTCTCTGGCCTCTCAACAGATACCCCTCCATTGTGGTTACACCTACGGTACAGCCATCTGTATCGTTGAGGCAAGCAAGCCTCCCCACCAACGGCAAGGTCCATGGTTCATGGAGGGATCATATGGGGTAAGGAATGAAATTTGTGTGAATTGATGGTTTTTTGATAGGGAGGATACAGCAGGTTATCTCAGATGGGGAGTCATCGACAGATGTAGAGGGGTAGTCTGACCAGATTTCAAAGAGGAAAAACACATACACTAGTGTTTATACACAACTTCATTACTTTGCTTACTCCTTACCAAAGAAATTTATAACCTTATCGCAATGATTTGGAAAACTGTAATTGACAGTCATTGTGATATTTTGAAATTGATAATAGGCCTATGATGGTGCAGCAGCTGAAAAACTGATAGCAAGAATGTATCTTCATTTTGTGAATTAGAAATTAACATGAGGGTACATTACATATAAATAAAACTCATTACCCGTAAATAAAATTCTTTTCTTCACAAATAAGAGAGATCAATATACAGTTTTTTTATTGTAATATCCTGGATATATTTTCTGCAACATTTAGTCACTTATTATATACTTGAGTACAATTTTTAATCCTAAAAAATCTGTAATATTACTACTCAGTAATTAGATAGACACAAATTATATATTTCACACAAAAATTTAAGATTTCATTTGACTGTAGACTGTTAGGGCAAATGTGCTTACGAGCCAAACAATATTTGATAAGCACTGCTAACACACACCACATCTCTCACACTCTTCACCAGATTAACTTCCATATGGCTGCAATCCTGTTAGGAGAAGTGCCCCATTATACCTCCTTTGGTTTTGGTTTTACTTGCATTGAGTACCATAAAGTGAAAGGTCGGCAAGCTAGGGGCAGGGGTAAGTAATACCTGCTTTTCTTTGAAACATATCCCTTACTCTTTCATTAGCCTTTTTTATGTTTATTCCAGTCTATGTCTTCCTCTATAATTTTTACCTTCTACAGCTCCATCTAGTACCATGGAAGTTATCCTCTGATGTCTTAACTGATGTCCTGCCATCCTGTCCCTTCTTCTCGTCACTGTTTCCCACATATTCCATTCCTCATCGATTCTGTGGAGAACCACCTCACTCCTTACCTTATCAGTCCACCTGATTTTCAACATTTTTCTGTAGCACCACATCTCAAATTCTTCGATTCTCTTCTTTTCCGGTTTCCTGTAGTCCATGTCTCACTACCATACAATGATGTATGCCAAATGTACCTTCTCGGGAATTTCTTCCTCAGATTGAGGCCTTTCTTTGCTACAAGTAGACTTCTCTTGCCCAGGAATGCCCTTTTTGACAGTGCTAGTCAGCTTTTTATGTTCTCCTTGCTCTATCTATCATGGATTATTTTGCTGCCTAGGTAGTAGGATTCCTTAACTTCATCTACTTTGTGATCACCAGCCCTCATGTTTAGTTTCTCATTGTTCTCATTTCTGATACTTGTCATTACTTTTGTCTTTCTTTGATTTGCTCTCAATCCATATTCTGTACTCATTAGCCTGTTCTTTCTATTAAGCAAATCCTGTAATTATTGTTCACTTTCACTGAGGGTAGCAATGTTCAGCGAATCTTATTGATATCCTTTCACCTGAATTTTAATTCCACTCCTGAACTTTTCTTTTATTTCTGTGATTGCTTCCTCGATGTATAGATTGAACAGTAGGGGGTGAGAGACTACATCCTTGTCTTACACTCTTTTTAATCCGAGCACTTCGTATTTGGTCTTCCACTCTTATTGTTCCTCTTGGTTCTCATATACATTGTATATTCCTCATCTTTCCCTGTAGCTTACCCCTATATTTCTCAGAATTTCGAACATCTTGCACCATTTTACAGTGTGAAACACTTTCTTCAGGTCAACAGAGCCTATGAATGTGTCTTGATTTTTCTTTAGTCTTGCTTGCATTGTGAACCACCTTTCTTGTGCCTTTACCTTTCCTAAAGCCAAAATGATCCTCGTCTAACATATCCTCAATATTCTTTTCCATTTTTCTGTATGTTATTCTTTCACATTGCTAAACGTGCCCAGGACATGTTTTAGTGCTGCAATAAGAGCATTTTTCATTTTGGTTTAATATCTGTGCATTGTACATCTAACAATTCTGTTGATATAAATAGTGGGATGATGGCAGCATGAGGAAACTATTGATATCAAATTCATATGCAAATTAATTAAATTGACCAATTAATTACCACCCCTTCCCCAGATGACATGTTGTGTTTTCTCCAACCGGCACATGGGGCCCCAGCCGCTCCCAACCCTCCCTCCTTCCCATCCCCCTCCACCTCTCTCTCCACCTTCTCCTCCCCCACGTACCCTATCAGTGAGAATTTCGAATTTTGGTGGGAATTTAGAATTTTGGCAGGTATTTCATTATCCCAGGACAGTCTGATGTCCCACTCCAACTCCCACTCAGGGACTGTCAGAAAATTAACAATGGCAGTGAGCTTTCAAGGACTTGAACTCTGATACTTCTGGATGGAATGCCGAAGTGAATCCCCAAACACGTGGAAACTGTCCAGATGTAGGAGACGAAGGTTAGGTTAGTGTACTTTATTTACTTCGGTTGGGTAAAGATCGGTCTTAACTATGTAATGAATCATAAGAACACTCCTAATTACACAACTATATGCGTACTGTTACACAAGGAGTGCCTAAAATTGCAATACAGTTCAAAAATTGAAGATACCATACAACTGGTGTTATCCTGCTGGGAAAAATTTTGCAATAGCACTCAAAACTAGTGGCAGACATACTCAGACTCTGTCCTTCACCTAGAAGTTGGTGGGGAAAAGGCTGGAGTGGAAGATACTACCTTTATTTTTTGGCGGGAAATATCTTCAACTGACGAGATGATTGTCTTGGGTATTACCTGTAAACATGCAGCTGAGGACTGTATGTATTGCTGTTTGATGTCAAGAGTTCCTTACAGATGCCTTGCGCTGCATTGCTTGACAATCACCCTGCAGCTCAGGTAATTGGAATTCAGTAAAGTCAACACTCTACTGCAACTGATAGAAAATGCTTCATTGTTCAAATTACACACTGAAATAGTCGTGCCGGGAGGGGGGAGTCATAATGAAACACATGTACTGGGGCCTAAGGAAAATCGTTGTCCCAAAGATTGCACCAGGAGAGAGAGGTGGCAACTACCCGTATGTTCTTGGCGATGTGCAGTCACAAACTACTGAACTTAAAAGCCACTCATCCCTCCTCCCTCCCTCTCCTCACCATAGGTGGGGCTACAGCCTTTTTCAAATCACCACTTCTGCGTGGCACCTATGTTGACCTCCCCATTCTCATCTGTCCTTGGTGTGCACATGGCTGCATGGTCCTACCAGCCACTCTGTTTTAACGATACCAGCATACACAAAAGGCCATAATGACCACTGAACAAAGTGAGATAAATGACGGCCACTCTGAGAGCAAATTGTTTGCATAAAATGCAGCCAAGCTGCACAGCCCCCAGCTGCCTTGGGTGACCACAGACTCAACCTGTCTCCCACCCACAATTGCATGGCATTCTGCAACAGAGAACACTTTTATTTAACATCAACACAATCCCAACAATAATAAATGCCATCTTTCAACAAAATAGGTGCAGTCCATTTTGTTTTACTTTTATTAACAAAAACTGTATAGTTTCTACGCTCAACTGAAGGATACAATTTGCATCTCCCTCTCCCCCTGCATCCTATTATTTTGCAACATCCAATGAAGTGGGGGAAAAAAAACTACAGAAATGTCGCCAATTACAGATTACGAACTGCAGAGGTCGGGCTACACATCTGCAGTACATCTCCACCCTGCATAAAATCACAAAAAAAGGAAAGATACTACCACTATTTAGCTGCAAAAGCTACCAATCACTGCAGAATGTCCTCATTATTTTGAAATCATCATCAGAGTAAAGAAAAATATAGAATTTAAACTCTGAAGAAAAAGTCTGTGTTAAGGAATTTATTTCAGGTTAACGGACAAATTACATAGCTTGAAATCATCCCTCTCATTCAAATCAGTGTCTGTAAGTAAACTGTTATGCGTGTGTGTATTACAAACATTTCAGACACGTAAACTAATATTGCAGAATGCAACCTTTCACGCCATTTGCTTGCAGCTCTGCAAAAACACAATCATTTTATGTTCAGCAACAACAAAAAACTGTAATTCAAGAGGACAGTGTTGTTTTGTACAATATGACAGGTCCCGTTTGACCAAAGCGATGCTATATCGCACTGGTGTTTACGAAACAAATCATGAGATTCTGCCTTGTACTGCAACCTGCTAAAGTCACCTAGCATAGAACCCTACAAGATTCCTCCGATACATCATAAACAAATACCATATGCGTAATGAAATCTGACACTTTTTGCTCCATAACTCGTATCTGCCGAGCTGTGTGTAAAGTTTCTGTCATCAGGCAGAAAATCATTAGCAATAGCAGCAGATTCTTGTGTTGTAGTTTTGTAAGCAATTTGATCATTTCAGAACAGCCTATTTCACGTAATTTACTAACATGTCATGACTAACACTATAATTTCTAGGTTCCACAACAAGCTATAATTCAAGTGGTGTCTTCTTTATAATTAGAGGTTATGAAGTATGAAATAACATGAGACTTGCAATAACACTTATTTTTAAAAAGGCAATCGTGATGATAATAATAAAAGCGGTAATGATTCCACGAGAACAGAAACAATCGATTTCTATTACTTAGCAAAATCGTTGTAGTTTGAGGGCATTCTTCATGTTCAGATTACAAATTGTTATGCATTAGGTCATTACATTCATTTCAGACGTATAAAATATTGATACAGATCAGTACCTATACAGTCATTTATTACATTTTAGAGCACTCTTCACCAGTATTTATAACATCAAGAATAGGTAAAACCCTATGAACTATCTGCATCCAAACTTCAACCTCTCATACCTCTCCTTGTAATAAAAGCTACTATAAGGTTGCTCTCTTCTGATATATTGAAAAACAAGTACCGTGTGCGTGTTGATGCAGAGCTTATTACATATACACGTATTGCTCCATTGGAGAAGGTGACCAGTGGTCAAAGTTGTCTGCACAGACTTGAGTAAAGTTTTGTCGCCTGTACTGGAGGAAGGCCATATCCAACAGACTACCAATCGCGACAGAGTTCCTGTGTTGTTCTTTCATGAGCAGTTTAATACATTGTTTTTCAGCTGTAACACCTCCAAGCAGTGTAGGACTACAGCTTTATACTCCACCGTACATTTTGTTTTTCTACTATAACTTCAACGTCTGTGTCAGGTGATCACATTTTGATCCATTGGTCTCACAGAAAGCTGAACATCACGTGGTGTAAACTGTACTGCTCCCACAACACACAGGATGGTAAGACACAGAGGCTATGTTTCTTATTCACAAAAATTTAGAAGACATTGTAACTTATGGAAACTGGAAGAATTTGCAGTGTTTCCAAAGAGCTTTCTGACAGCAGTGACCATACAGTTAACCTCATCTTTCACAGTGACAGGGTAGCACATGTCTAGTGTTCCACCAAGACTTTCTCAAACTAGTGTTCTGAAACACAAGTGTCTGGGCACTACATGATACGGAACTGAACGAAACGTGCACTGCCTTTCCAGTCATGTGCTGTAACTACCATACCACAGAAACTATCTCTCAATCAGAGCAGCATAACTGGGATTCAAATCAGAAATTTGATTGCCGAGGACTGTGCATTAAATGATGGGCAGGCAGTAGACGCAGAGAGAAGCGAATGCATTTCCCTGTCTGAGTTAATTATCACCACAGGTACCTGCATTACACCCTACACATGGCTCTGTGGGGGAGCAGCAGAATGACGACTATTTGTTCTGGTCAGCTGTGAGGAATCACAGGTGGACTTCTCTACCATGACCTGACCCAAAACAATGTTTTCCTTGAGCAAAGCATTGGGCTCATTGTTGGTGGACTAGAACAGCTATGTGTTGATTGTTTCTTATTTGGCAACTACATGTGTAAAAGTGATGCTTCTTACTGTGGTCAATAGTTGGCAGGACCCTGTGTGTGTGTGTGTGTGTGTGTGTGTGTGTGTGTGTGTGTGTGTGTTTTGGGGGGGAGATGGAGGGGGGGGGGGCTGTAAGCCACCCAAACCCTCCACTTATATACATATTTTTAACACTAAAGGAAATTCATCGCAGCAACATTTTAGATAGTATATAAGTAATCAGACTACATAACTAGTGAATTATACAATTTCCACTGTTCACAACACTATTCTTAATGATTCTGTAAATTACAGGAATTCTGATTGAGTGAATTAAGTGGTTATGGAGTGCTTGTCAATTACAAGTAGCTCTAATGTTGAGTTAAGTAGGAGCAATTGCAGCAGCCCCTAACTGCAGATTCTCGTTCTACATGTTGGCATCCCGATTGCACGCTTCTCATTACATCGAATTTGCACCATGTATTGTCTTTTAGTATTATCACTTAAGGTTTGGTGAATAAAATCTGTTGTACTGCAACAGGATATAAGTTAACCATTCTGATGTATTCTGGTAGATGAAACACGCCCACATGCAGCTAGTCGTGTAATCCCAAGGCAGCTCATCCAATAGGGATGTATTCGACCTACCCCACCAATCGGCCATCCGTGGCTCTCTTTCATCAACAATCACCATGGTTCAGTCAGTGCTCAGCGTTATCATTGAGCTTATCGTGAGCTCCAGGATTTGCTGTAAGTCCCTCTTTCTCCTTAATTATTATCAGTTCCATGTGTTTACTCATCTACATACGTATGTAGTCCGAAAGACAGCGGTTGTGATTTTTTCATCTTGTTCCAGCCCAATCTGAAGAAGAGGTGAGATGGGTGTAGCTGAGGAGGAGGAGAAGGAGGATGGGGATGTAATCTCCACAGCAGACATTGTGGAGTTCAATGGAGGTAAGTAACCTAGTTGTGGTATCTTCAGTCAGCTGATAGATAATTACAAATAAATAACATGCAGCAGTGTAACTTCGTGTGTTTTTGTTGCTATCTGCGGGGTAGCTCCTATATCAGGCAGAGGGGGAAGAAGTCGAAATGGAGGGAGACATGATTGATGGTGAGCTCGTTTTTATTATTATTATTATTATTATTATTCTTTTTTTTTTTTTTTTTTTTTTTGTCGTCAGTCTTCTGACAGGTTTGTGCAGCCTGCCATGAATTTGTCTCCTGTGCCAACCTCTTCATCTCAAAGTAGCATTTGCAACCAATGTCCTCAATTATTTGCTGCATGTATTGCATTCTCTGTCTTCCTCTACAGTTTTTGTCCTCTACAACTCCCTCTAGTACTATGGAAGTTATTCACTTATGTCTTAATAGGTGTCCTATCATCCTATCCCTTCATATTGTCAGTGTTCTCCACATATTCCTTTCCTCTCCGATTTTGCACAGAACCTCCTCATTCCTTATTTTATCAGTCCACCTAATTTTCAACGTTCATCTGTAGCACCATATCTCATATGTTTCAATTCTCTTCTGTTCAGGTTTTCCTGTAGTCTCACCACTATACAATACTGTGCTCCAAACACACATTCTCCAAAATTTCTTCCTCAAATTAAGGCCTATGTTTGATACTAGTAGACCTCTGCCAATGCTAGTCTGTTTTTCATGTCCTCCTTGTTCCATCTGTCGTTGGCTGTTTTGCTGCCTAGGTAGTAGGATTCCTCAACTTCGTCCATTTCGTAACCATCGATCCTGCTGTTAGGTTTCTCACTGTTCTCATTTCTGCTACTTCTCATTACTTTCATCTTTCTTCAATTTACTTTCAGTCCATATTCTGTACTCATTATACTGTCCATTCCATTCAGCAGATCATGTAATTCTTCTTTACTTTCACTGAGGATAGCAATATCACTAGTGAATCGTGTCAGTGATATACTTTCACCTAGAATTTTAATTCCGCCCCTGAACTTTTATTTCCCTAATTGCTTCTTCGATGTATATACTGAACAGTTGGGGCAAAAGGCTACAGCCCTATCTTACAACCTTTTTAATATGAGCCCTTCGTTTTTGGTTGTCCACTCTTATTGTTCCCTCTTGGCGCTTCTACATATTGTATGTTACCCATCTCTCACTATAGCTTACCCCTATTTTTCTCAGAATTTCGGACATCTTTCACCATTTTATATTGCCGAACACTTTTTCCAGGTCAACAAATCCTATGAATGTGTCTTGATTTTACTTTAATGATGCTTCCATTATCAGCCACAAGGTCACAAGTGCCTCTGTGGTTCATTTACTTTTCCTAAAGCTGAGCTGATCGTCATCTAACACATCTTCAAATTTCTTTTCCATTCTTCTGTATATTATTCTTGTTAGCAACTTGGATGCATGAACTGTTAAGCTGATTGTCTGATAATAGGCTATTTTCCTGTGTTAAAAATATGATTCGGATTGTTGTTATTCAGAATGATTATAAGATTCAAGTTGCTTTTACAGTCTATATTCTTACAAAATATATCTTTTTTTTTTTTTTTGTAATCGAAGCTTAACAATCATTAAATATAAAGATTATGCCACATGATAGAAAACGCTCTTTTATTAGCTGATGCTCTGGTGACATCACAAACTAGCAGTAAGCTGAAGGTATGGTGTGTTACAGGAGTGTTAGCCATAGTTACTAGGTTTTTACATACTTTTTCTGCAAATAATTTAGCTATTTAGTGATGGAAAATGGCTTTACAACTTTTAAGTAACAATGCAAAGAAATTTTGTGAATGCTGATAGTGGAAACCTTACAAAAATTGATGTGTTTATGCTCCACTAATAGCAGAAATATGTACAAGTATGGATATTGTTTTCCATGCACCTTGCAACATCATTACAACCGCTCAAAACCAAGGAATTGAAGAATATTTGCAAATGGATCTGTATCTTATATCTAAATTGTCGACTATCAGTCATGAAATACGACCCAAAACACAATAAAATTTTTCTTGGCAAATCGTAGTGCTGATTTCCGCTATAAAAGATACTCAGCAGAGACAGAAATGGAGCATTGGCACTTTGGTGCAACAGATAGTGCATGTAACTACAGATAAGGGGAACATAGGTTCAAATCCTGCAAGGGTCTTAAATTTTTGAAAGTTTACATGAAATATGAAAAGAGCATTAGCAAGAACTCATTGTAGCAGTTGTTTCTGTAGTGGGATGTATTGTATATAGCTATATAGCTTTACATTAATCTTAGTCTATGAAATGGACAGATGGGGATAAATGCATACGGAGCAATGTAAAGCCTGTGCAACATGCAGGTAACACAAAGGAAAGGGCTGTGCTGTTCGTGAGTGTAAACTCATGTTAGTGTCTGAAGTAGACTTAACTCCATCTTATGTAATAAGGATCCTAGCTCGACAGTACAAAGATAAAAAATTGCTTCTAATAAAGTAAAAAGTGTGTGGTCACATTAACTAGAAAATATCTTTTTAAACATGACGTGTGTAAAACAACTGTAGCAAATTTAAGCGCATGTAAACGCTAAGGAAAACACAATAATACTCTGTTTTTAATCGGTGCGGTGAAGGTTTCTAATTGTGGTTTAGTTTTCATATAAAGTACTGTCACTTTATTTTATAAATAAATTAAAATATTGTTGCTATGTAGTTTTGAGCCGGGGACTTCCGTATATCATCTTTCAATATTCAACAGTCCACCACACTACCAACTGAGCTACCAATAGTACGAGGGCAGTTCAATAAGTAATGCAACACATTTTTTTTCTCGGCCAATTTTGGTTGAAAAAACCAGAAATTTCTTGTGGAATATTTTCAAACATTCCCGCTTCGTCTCGTATAGTTTCATTGACTTCTGACAGGTGGCAGCGCTGTACGGAGCTGTTAAAATGGCATCTGTAACGGATGTGCGTTGCAAACAACGGGCAGTGATCGAGTTTCTTTTGGCGGAAAACCAGGGCATCTCAGATATTCATAGGCGCTTGCAGAATGTCTACGGTGATCTGGCAGTGGACAAAAGCACGGTGAGTCATTGGGCAAAGCGTGTGTCATCATCGCCGCAAGGTCAAGCAAGACTGTCTGATCTCCCGCGTGCGGGCCGGCCGTGCACAGCTATGACTCCTGCAATGGCGGAGCGTGCGAACACACTCGTTCGAGATGATCGACGGATCACCATCAAACAACTCAGTGCTCAACTTGACATCTCTGTTGGTAGTGCTGTCACAATTGTTCACCAGTTGGGATATTCAAAGGTTTGTTCCTGCTGGGTCCCTCGTTGTCTAACCGAACACCATAGAGAGCAAAGGAGAACCATCTGTGCGGAATTGCTTGCTCGTCATGTGGCTGAGGGTGACAATTTCTTGTCAAAGATTGTTACAGGCGATGAAACTGAAGAAAGACTTCAGCGTGTTTGTAGGCACAAAAATCTGAACGAACTTCTCCTTCATGACAACGCAAGACCTCACACAAGTCTTCGCACCCGAGAGGAGCTCACAAAACTTCAGTGGACTGTTCTTCCTCATGCACCCTACAGCCCCGATCTCGCACCGTCAGATTTCCATATGTTTGGCCCAATGAAGGACACAATCCGTGGGAGGCACTACGCGGATGATGAAGAAGTTATTGATGCAGTACGATGTTGGCTCCGACATCGACCAGTGGAATGGTACCGTGAAGGCATACAGGCCCTCATTTCAAGGTGGCGTAAGGCCGTAGCATTGAATGGAGATTACGTGGAAAAATAGTGTTGTGTAGCTAAAAAATTGGGGAATAACCTGGTGTATTTCAATGCTGAATAAAGCAACCACTGTTTCAGAAAAAAAAATGTGTTGCATTACTTATTGAACTGCCCTCGTATTAAAGAAATGGGTATCGTGATAATTTTTAATAAGAGTTTAATTTCATTTACTGACACTATCCATCTGTGTAATTAATGTTAACTTTAGAGCACAAGACATTTTTAATTAAGTAAGAGAACTAGAGCATCAACGTGGTGGCATTTTGCCAGTACAGTTCAACCAATTTTTATGCACCTTCTCATTCTCTGAAACAATTGGAAACAATTTTTCAAGAGTTTTTATGGGTGTATTTGTACAGTGTGGTACAACATGCCATTTGTAATCCATTTTCTGAAATGTAAATTCCAAAACAAGACATCACTGTGAATTACCTTTATGATGGTAGAAGCAGCGAGCTAGCCGGTGATGTCACAAATATCACATGACTCGAATGGAACACTTTAGTGGGCTTTCAAATTATTTGAATTTCATTTCCGTTTTTATAAAAGAATACTGATATTCCAGAAGGGAAAAAAACATGTTCCAACCATAAAACAACATAATTAACCATTTAAGATGATTTCCTAAAACAGTCAAATATCCTATTCTTGCACTTGTCAGCTCTTCCAGTGTTCAGAAGTGTGTGGATGGTATTTTTCCGAAAGTCAGATGGTATGTCATCAGACTCGTACATTGTACACACTAAAGTGAATAGTCGATTTGTTGCCATTAAGTCCTCCAAAGCTCTCTTAAAATCTGATTCTAATACTGGATCCCCTATCTCTTCTAAATCAATTCCTGTTTATTCTTATATCACATCAGACTGATCTTCCCCTTCATAGAGGGCTTCAGTATACTCTTTCCACCTATCTGCTCTCTCCTCTGTATTTGACAGTGGAATCCCCGTTGCACTCTTAACCTTACCAATACAGTGTTTGATACCAAAGAATTTGATCTTGCATGCTTTTCATGTAGTTGAAAATATTTCTAGGCATTTCGAATTGTGCAAGTTTTTCAATAAATTTAACAATTTATACATTGTTTTGATGTTATCCACAGATGAGGAGCAGAGATTGACAGCATAATTGAAGAGCTTGAGATGGAAGAGGAGGAGGAGATGGAGGTGGTAAGTGCACTACAGTGTTCATAAGCAGAGATGTTTGAGTTGCAGATACACACA
Organism: Schistocerca cancellata; assembly: GCF_023864275.1. Taxonomy (NCBI): domain Eukaryota; kingdom Metazoa; phylum Arthropoda; class Insecta; order Orthoptera; family Acrididae; genus Schistocerca; species Schistocerca cancellata. The sequence continues at coordinate 73,348,509 of NC_064635.1, read as the reverse complement.
CACACACACACACACACACACACACACACCAACCATCACCCATATAATCGACTGTCCACGGTGTTAGTTTGAAATTCATGTGTAAAATCTTCCCTGTCCTCCACCAGCACAATTGACAACTATCACCATCAGCACTCAGCTCTATCTGTGAAGTGATCCCAGTCCCTGTGCTCTTGACCACTTCACAAGGTGCTTAGGGAATGTTCTATGATAGTGGAATGACCACAGTTCATTACATGTGCTAGTTCTCGAGTAACCTGACACATATGACCATAGATTAATAGGTTAAAACATTCTTCATCAAAACTTGACGAGCCAGTAATGCTGAAAATGAGACTCCGTTTTCTTACCATTCCCTGTCCAGTGGCATTATCAGCATACACAGCACAAAATGTTACGCAGCTGCTGCCAGCTCTCTATTGATTTGTTTATCAGACTGTAATGAAAGGTCCAAAAGAAATTTCTAGGACGAAACACCAAGCTTCACATATTAACAGGGAGTAGTATCACTTGCGGTTGACATTCGATCAAATGATTCAGTGGATCTGATTTCGACAAATTTAACTTTCCCATATGACAGTGCAGTGTGAATGCCATTTAATCTTTAAAATAACATCGGATGCAAAATTATATGCATTACATGACCTGAACTGTAAATTCATCAAACAGCAGTTATAGCCCACAAATTATTTGTAATTAGTTGAGGTGATCATTTAAATTTATCTTTCATTGCAACAATAGCATTATTATTATCAACATCCACATTATTGCTGTTACTTTGTCTACACAAAAGTTGTGCATCTTTAGGTCCTTGTCTTTCAGTCCACCTTGTTAGTGTTCTTCTTCAAGGCATAACCTAAAACAAATACAGTTTCTGTATAACAAGGGAAGTCATGGCTATTCAAAGTAAACGAATTGAAAATTGGGAAATTACTTCAAATTTCATGGTAAAGGAGGTAAATGAGCACAGTTACCTGTCGATGGTTGAACCCAGGACTCCAGATGGCCGAGCTGAAACTGGCATCCACCATACTGTTGCTCATCAGGAGGCTGAGCAAGTTCAGTAGTGTCGAGGGGCAGTGCAGAGTGATACAGCAGTATTCGGTAGCATTGCTTTATTTACAGTACTTCGACGGGAGCAGTGTAGTGTCGGCATGCCGCCCACAGCGTTGCCCCGGAGTCCAGCCGGCTCAGCAACTACTGGTATGCTGACGCCGCTGCTTCGTCATCAAAGCCGCTCAGCTGGGAGTTGACCACGCTCTCCCCGGTCGCCGCCCGCCAAGACGTCGCATCTTGTACCGCGTAGGTGCCTGCGATTCCGGAGACTGTTACAGTCCCTGGTCCCCACCGCCCTCTGCCCTGCTCTGTCCGACCGTGGTATGAAGGTGGATGTACTGGTCACCCGTGGCCCTCGGGCCGCCGCTGCTCCCAGGACAGGACTGGACTCAAACCCGTGCCCTCCTGGACGCCATGTTGCAACTTGCCGCTAGTGGTGCTTGCCGGATGGCAACACCTGCTGCCGCTGGGCTGCCACACCTCCCGCAGCGTACACCTCGCCCAGACCCTGGTACGACAGGTGGGAAGCAAACATGGCCCATCCTGGACCTGCTGCAGACCGCTGTCATTGCCCTCCTTCAGGCAGACCGTGCAATCTCCAAGTACCCGGCAGCCGTTCCGTCCTGCCCTGGTGTTGTGTCCTCGGAGGCAGAATACAGCCCGAACAAGTACATAGAAATAAAGTACAGGTATACACATTATATTTACAACATCGCTGCCAGACTGGCCCCTATAAGTGTAGACCAGCACAGGTCCGACCCGACTCTCGACTGACCTGGCACACACCTCTCAAACTAAAAGTGCCTGACCATTTATACTGCTTTTCCCCTCGCTTCTGATGTAGTGTCAGAGAGAGACATAAACTATGGCAGGGGTAAATTCCCATACGTCAGCCACTTACACATCGCCACTCCTGGCTCTATCCCACTGCCTCGCCTCATACATCGCAATAACTTAAAGCAACACTGCAGCTCCAAGCCATATTTACTCTGTCTGGCCTACTGGCTGCCGGCTATTGCCACACATTGCCAGCGGCCCAGACTTCATCGCCCAACTGCGCCTTTACTGAATTTTAACAAAATTCCCCTTTCCTATGACTAATGCTAGCGCAGCATACTCCTACAAGAAAAGTAAGTGTAAATTACTCTAATGAACAGTGCATTTATTGTAACTGCCCAATACACATGTGTTACTGAACATAAATCAAGTAAACATGAATGTCCTTACATACTGTCACAGACTGCTGTTACTTTTGTGTGTCATTTCAACCACAGCACCTGATCAGTGTTGGCCCCAATATCAGCAATGTGAGAGACAGAGGAATTTTTCATTTTCACTTATTAATATTATGGTTGTCCACTAAAACAGCTGCATTAGAACTGTGAGTGTCCTCATTCGTACTACTTTTTTTGCTCAAAAAAATTGTGTCTCTTGCTCCAGCCCGTCAGTGTTCTCCTTCTAAGCATAGTCTAAAACAACCATGTTTTCCATATAATAAGGGAAGATGGAAGTCACAGAAATTCAAAATGAAGAAATCAAAATTAGGAACTTACTTTAAATTTTCTTGTAATGGAAGTAAATGGGCTCAAGGTTACTCCTACAGAAAAGTAATAGAAATCATGACGGCAGCATAAAACATTACTTACAGACTTCTTTACGATGATATTTTGATTTGCAGTGCTGAAACTTCATCTGCCTAACAGATCTTACACTGTAACTGCCCTGTATGTACATGCTACTGCACATGAAACAAGTAAACATGTACGTCCCAAGGTTTCAATTTCACGAAATGTTGTTACGTTCACGTGTCATTTCAACCACAGTACCCGATCAGTGTTGGTACCAGTATTAGCGAAGTGAGATATGAGGAATTTCCAATTTTCACGTACTGGTGATTTTAATGCATCATAGAGAAGATATTATCAGAGTTATGAATATGAATGCATATACTTCCTTACGACTCTTTAACAGCTACATACCCACACAATTTTTTTCTTCGTGCACATCTATGGCAAAGTATGTTTAAAATTCTATAAGAACATTGGCTCCCTTGTGTAATTAATATTAAAAATCTGCACTAAAGTGATCAGTTTCATTTATTAATTTTATGATAGCCATCTAATGCCTTACAAAACCTTGATTTGATCTTTTAAACATGTTTGGATAGTTAAACTGATACTATCATTATTTTACCTAAATAAAAAATGTTCTGTATCTATTCCCTATACATCTTATTGGCAGTAAATTCAATCAAGTTATACGTTGTCATTTCCAGTTGAAACCAACATTGTCAATTAAGGAAAAAAAAATTACATTACTGCTGGATCTATCATATAAATTTTTTATGGAGATAGATAACCTTACCTGCAGTGTTATGCTTACTAATGACATACCCAAGTTACTTTCATTTTAGAATGGAATTTTCACTCTACAGCAGAGTGTGCTCATATGAAACTTCCTGGCAGATTAAAACTGTGTGCCGGACCGAGACTCGAACTCGGGGCCTTAGCCTTTGGTTGAAAATTCGATGTCCTGCATCAAGTTCCTGGCTTGGTAATGTACTTAATGCCTTTTAGATATGTATAAATCCCTCTTGCTTCTTGTTAACATCGATGCCGTATTTCACTCAAGCAGTGTCCCCTGTTTCTGCATGCCCCTTTTTTTTATAGCACTTACATGCAGTATTTGTTAGTGCTCTTTGTTGTTATGAGTACCAATCACTATATGTGAGATTTATCATAAAAAGTTATATTGTCTAACTCCCTGTGACCAGGTATCTATGGTGGTATTTGCTAATACGCAGAAAATCCATGGTGGATTTCAGTACATAGCTGATGCTTTGTGTGTGTGTGTGTGTGTGTGTGTGTGTGTGTGTGTGTGTGTGTGAGAGAGAGAGAGAGAGAGAGAGAGAGAGAGAGAGAGAGAGAGCGCTAATTTCATTTTTATTATTTACAGAAGCGTTACCCGATAGTCCGGTGTCACTGTCACTGTCGTTGTCGCCGCCACCACCACCACCGCCGCAGGAACCACCAAGGTGGTACTTAGTGCCTGAGGATGAGGAGGATAATGAAGTACAATGTTTGTATGAAGTTGTAAAAATAGATTAAAAGGACTATATTTTTTATAGAAAAAGCTTTTTTTTATTTTTTTGTGACCTCTCTCTCAAATACCTAGCATCCTCTACAACACTAGTCTCATACAACAAAGTACACCACTGCGAACTGTGTGTGTTTGATCCTTTAGAAATACATCATGTAATGGATCATGAGCTGTTAATTTCATCATGGCAACAGCAAGCACAGTAAGTAAATGCTTCACTAACACTGCTGCGTGCCGACGACGGGAATGCCGAGACAGAATGTGTCTTACTTAGCCGCCAAGTGCCTTCGATATTTGTGTCACTTTGCCGCGCGGCTTCTCCCAATCTATTTGAACGATTCCCACCTTCATACCTTACTATACGTTCTCAATTTGCACTATAACTTTGATGCCATTCTCAGCTGCTATACCAACATTAACATGCATACTCTGTATTTGGATTGTAATAGAGTTTTTTTTACAGATAGCTAGTTCACTTCACAACGGACCTGAATTGTAATCAGAGAGAGAATATAATCACATTTTGCCATCACAAATTATGCCAAAGTATTGCAACCATCAGATCCCATTTCGAAAGACTCGTCCGTCCTTCATTCAGTTTGAAGACGTTCAGTGGCTCTTCAGCGTAGGTTATAGCACCATCCTTACTCTGAATAGTTCACTCCTCCACTTTCACTAGGAGTGCAGTGCCATGTGTTGTAATGAGACAGTCAGACCAGTACAGTAAATGCCCATGCTTGTTTCAGTCGAAGTTAGTAAACAGTGCTTTAGCACTTTTCAATGCATTTCAGATATCCATCAACCCCCCCACACACACACATTGCTCATTGATCATGTAACTCACAATTGTTTGATGAATGCTCCCCGATCATCAAATTCATGTGATCTGAATGCCAGTTATGTTGCTCTGGTTAGGAGTTAGTTTTTGTGGTGTAGTAAGGCACTTGACTAGGAGTACAGTACATGTTTCGTTTGGTGTCTGTGCCAGACAGTTGTGTTTTACAACACTAGAAAGGTCTTGGTGGAATACTAGACATCCATTACCCTGGCACTGTAAAAGATGAGGTTAGTTGTACAGGTCACCACCTTCAGACAGCTGTTTGGAAATGGTCCACAATGCAGCAAACTGATCCGGTTTCCATTTGTTGCAATGTCGTCCTCCATAATTTTGTCAGTAAGAAAAATCACCTCTGTGTTTTGTTTCTACCGTCCTGCGTGTTGTGGGACCAGCATAGCTGGCACCATGCAAGGTTCAGCTTGAGCCAATGGATTGAAACATGTTAATTTCAGTGTAGCACCTGACAGAGGTCTCTTAAGTCATGGTAGAAAAACAGAATTTATGGCATGGTACAAAGCTGTAGTCATACACTGCTTGGAGGTGTTACAGCCGAAAACAATGGTATTAAACTGCTCATGAAAGAACAACACAGGAACTCTATGTTATGTTTGATAGTCTGTTGGATATGGTCTTCCTCCATCGCAGGCAACAAAACTTTACTCAGGTCTGTGCAAACAAACTCGACCACTGGTCACCTGCTCCAATGGAGCAATATGTGTATATGTAACATGCTCAATGTCAACACGCATATGGTATTTATTTTGGACATATCGGAATAGAGAAACCTGGTAAAGTCTTATAGTAGGTTCCATTACAAGGAGAGTTATGAGTGGTTTAAGTTTGGATGCAGATAGTTCATAGTTCTTTACCTATTCTCGATGTTACAAATAATGGTGAGGACTGCTCTCGAATGTAATAAATGACTGTATAGATGCTAATCTGTATCCGTATCTCATATGTCTGAAATTAATGTAATGCTCTCAAACTGCATCGATTTTGCTTGTAAAACTAATCATCTGTATCTATTCTCATGGAATAACGAAAGTTTTTATCATCATCATCATCATCATCATGATTGTGTGTTTAAAATAGGTGTTATTTCATACTTCATTACCTCTAATGATAAAGTAGACACCACTTGAATTATAGCTCATTATGGAACCTAGAAATGATAGTATTATTCCTGACATGTTAGTAAATTACATGAAATAGGCTGTTCTGAAATGACCAAATTGCTTACAAAACTACAACACAGGAATCTGCTGCTATTGCTAATGATTTTCTGCCTGATGACAGAAACTTTATACACAGCTCGCAGATGCGAGTTATGGACCAAAAAGCGTCAGACTTCATCACACATACAGTATTTGTTTATGATGTATCGGAGGAATCTTGTACAGTTCTCTGCTAGGTAACTTTAGGAGGTTCTAGTACAAGACAGAATCTCATGATTTGTTTCATAAACAGTGCGATATAGCATCACATTGGTAAAACAGGGCCTGTCATAGTGTACAAAACATTGTCCTCTTGAATTATAGCTTGCTGTCGAATGTAAAAAAGATTGTATTTTTTCCGAGATGTGAGCAAATGGTGTGAAAAGGCTGCATTCTGCAATGTTATTTCACATATCTAAAATCCTTGTAATTCACACATGCATGAAAATTTACTTACAGCCACTGGATTGAACTTCAGGGATGCCACCAGATAACATATGCGCCGCACAGAAGTAGTAGCACTGGCCATTTGAAAAAGCCTGTATACCCACCTACATTGAGGAGAGGGAGGGATTAGTGGCTTTAAGTTCGATAGTTCATGACCGCACATCGAGGAGAACATATGTGCAGTCGTCTACGAGTGTTGGTTTTTTCACGACTATTTGAATTTTTGATTAGAGTAGTGAAGCATTTTCCATCAGTTGTAGCATGACTGTCGAGCAATGCAATTGGAGGCACCTGTAGCGAACTCTGACATCAAACTGCTATAGATAAAGTCCTCAACCGTATGCTTACAGGTAAGTGAGTTGAATGTATTTCTTGGCAAAAAATAAAGGTAGTACTTTCCACTGCAGCATTTTTCCCACCAGCTTGTAGGTGAAGGGTATAGTTTTAGCACGTCTGCCACTAGTTTCGAGTGCTATTGTGAAATTTTTTTTTCCTAGCAGGATAACGCCAGTTGTAAGTCATCAATTTTTGAGCTGTATTGCGATTTTGGCACTCCTTTATTAGCGCTGTGCATATAGTTGTGTAATTAGGACTGATCTTTATGATAAATTATGTAGTTAAGACTGATCTTTACCCAACCAAAATAAATAAAGTACACCAACCTAACCTTTCTCTCCTGCATCTGGACAGTTTCCCCGTGTTGCAGGATGTACATGGGCTTTCCATCCAGAAGTACAGCCATTTTTAATTTCCTGTCAGTTCCTGGGTTGGGGGGGGGGGGGGGCGGTGGGGAGGGGTGGATGGGGTGGGACGTCAGTACAGCCCCAGGACAATAAAATTACCGCCAAAATTCGAAATTCCCAATAAAATTTGTAATTTCCACCAGTGGGGTGGTTGGGCGAGGGGGGGGGGGGGGGGGGGGAGCAGATGATGATGCACGTGCCAACTGTGGAAAACACATGAAGTCATGAGGGGGTGGCAACTGATTAATCAGTTTAATTAATTTGCAATTCATTTCGATGCCAAGTGTGTCCTCAGGCGCCATCATGCCACTACTGACATACTCTTTCAAGACATTACCAATTATGTAACGACAGTACCAAAAAACTTGGCAGGAGAATGAAGTGCAACAATCTCTAAATGGCAAATAGTTGTTAAACTAAATTACAGATGTGAGTGACGAGTTACACAACCCACCGTACAGCACACATTTTTGTCATACAGATATAAAAGTGATCTTACTCTGTGCCCAGTTTTGTTTGACACAGCACATGTTTTCTCGTGGTGGAGATTGAATGAACAACGATACTTTTTTTTTTAATTTTTATGTTACATGATATTTGTATGGTTTTTGTCTGAATCATGAGCTATAACATGAAACTTATTCCATATACATACTCCTTCTTTAATGGAACACATTTGCAATTGTGTACTTTGCAAAAATTAATTTTCGTCTAACACCTTTCACAGTCTTACAAAATGCAACTTTGTTTAAAGGCCATCATGTCCCGACAATCGGACATTTCACCTTGTCACTGCTACTTTACAGCAGCAATATGTGTCCCCGTCTCCCGTACTAGAATAACACTAAATCATGAGTAGCCTTGCACTCCATCATACTTCAGTAAGATAGAGTGAGTCATCCATTATGAAGTGACTGCGGCACTACAGTGTTCCCAGTCGTCAAACTTGCGGAACTACTGTGGGGACGAAGGAATCCCTTCAGCATTGATGTAACAGCCAGAACATTAGACTCACACTCGCCTTATTTTTGGTATCATTTGCATGTAGTGCACCAAAGTGTCAGGTAGTAATAATCCTGTAATAGGGATGGTGAATTTTTTTATGTTTCTGGTTGGTAGTAGTATAATTATTACTACAAAAATGTATAAAAATACATTTGTATTAAAATAAAATTGCATTTCCAGAATGAGATTTTCACTCTGCAGCGGAGTGTGCGCTGATATGAAACTTCCTGGCAGATTAAAACTGTGTGCCCGACCGAGACTCGAACTCGGGACCTTTGCCTTTCGCGGGCAAGTGCTCTACCAACTGAGCTACCGAAGCACGACTCACGCCCGGTACACACAGCTTTACTTCTGCCAGTACCTCGTCTCCTACCTTCCAAACTTTACAGAAGCTCTCCTGCGAACCTTGCAGAACTAGCACTCCTGAAAGAAAGGATATTGCGGAGACATGGCTTAGCCACAGCCTGGGGGATGTTTCCAGAATGAGATTTTCACTCTGCAGCGGAGTGTGCGCTGATATGAAACTTCCTGGCAGATTAAAACTGTGTGCCCGACCGAGACTCGAACTCGGGACCTTTGCCTTTCGCGGGCAAGTGCTCTACCAACTGAGCTACCGAAGCACGACTCACGCCCGGTACACACAGCTTTACTTCTGCCAGTACCTCGTCTCCTACCTTCCAAACTTTACAGAAGCTCTCCTGCGAACCTTGCAGAACTAGCACTCCTGAAAGAAAGGATATTGCGGAGACATGGCTTAGCCACAGCCTGGGGGATGTTTCCAGAATGAGATTTTCACTCTGCAGCGGAGTGTGCGCTGATATGAAACTTCCTGGCAGATTAAAACTGTGTGCCCGACCGAGACTCGAACTCGGGACCTTTGCCTTTCGCGGGCAAGTGCTCTACCAACTGAGCTACCGAAGCACGACTCACGCCCGGTACACACAGCTTTACTTCTGCCAGTACCTCGTCTCCTACCTTCCAAACTATACAGAAGCTCTCCTGCGAACCTTGCAGAACTAGCACTCCTGAAAGAAAGGATATTGCGGAGACATGGCTTAGCCACAGCCTGGGGGATGTTTCCAGAATGAGATTTTCACTCTGCAGTGGAGTGTGCGCTGATATGAAACTTCCTGGCAGATTAAAACTGTGTGCCCGACCGAGACTCGAACTCGGGACCTTTGCCTTTCGCGGGCAAGTGCTCTAGCATGAGGTACTGGCAGAAGTAAAGCTGTGTGTACCGGGCGTGAGTCGTGCTTCGGTAGCTCAGTTGGTAGAGCACTTGCCCGCGAAAGGCAAAGGTCCCGAGTTCGAGTCTCGGTCGGGCACACAGTTTTAATCTGCCAGGAAGTTTCATATCAGTGCACACTCCGCTGCAGAGTGAAAATCTCATTCTGGAAACATCCCCCAGTCTGTGGCTAAGCCATGTCTCCGCAATATCCTTTCTTTCAGGAGTGCTAGTTCTGCAAGGTTCGCAGGAGAGCTTCTGTAAAGTTTGGAAGGTAGGAGACGAGGTACTGGCAGAAGTAATGCTGTGTGTACCGGGCGTGAGTCGTGCTTCGGTAGCTCAGTTGGTAGAGCACTTGCCCGCGAAATCAAAGGTCCCGAGTTCGAGTCTCGGTCGGGCACAAAGTTTTAATCTGCCAGGAAGTTTCAAAATTGCATTTGTTTGACATTGTAATTAAAAATTAGCTCAATATAGTTTTACGCAGATTCAAGAGCTCCAGAACACACTTACAGCAAAAGCAAATTCCCCCCCCCCCCCTTCCTGGGTTGGACTTAATTGAGTGGTTGTCAAAACTGCAGCCCTCAGACCGCGTGCAGACCTAATCAAATATATGTGTGGTGTACTGTTGTCAGCCGTATTTTATAACTGTACGTAGCAGGAACCACCCAAATCCAGAAACATCAGTTATTGCTAAAGGCTTCTTAAGAGTGTAGTTTTCGTGCTCAGTAACAAGCAAAAATATCTTCAGAGAGAGTAATAATTTAAAATGTGCTGTATTTCAGTTGACGGTGATGGATTCAACCATGAGGTAAATAAATTTGGCCTATTACATCAGGGTCAAAGGAATAAGTAGCTTGTCCACTGCCAGGTTAGAGGATGTGAGAGGTGGTATGTGTGGAACGGTATGAATTTTGACATGGAAATAATATGGATTTGTGAATGCACATTACAGTTGTCTTCTTCAAATGCGGTACTTGTTTGTAGCAAGGAATATTGAATTAGTTAAAGCTGTTGTAATGCAATGCAACTGACATTTAAAACATTATCAAGCTTTTGTGAAGATGTCGCATTTAAATAAAAGTACAAAGAAGTCCTATAATAAATCAAAATCATTCACATACACAGTGAGACCGACAACATTTCACCTTGCAACTATAGTGTCACAACTGTCAGATCACTGAGGCTCACAGCAATCCCAAACAAGACCACAGTCTACATGATGAGCTCTGAATAGTGCCAACTTTTAATGATTAGTACTTATGGGCTGATGCGAACTTATCATGGCCATACTATAGCTAATTTCATTATGCCCATCTTGTAATGGATAACAGGACAACAGACGAAAATTAATTTATGCAAAGTACACAATTGCAAATGTGTTCCATTAAAGAAGGAGTATATATGTGGAATAAGTTTCGTGCTATAGCTCATGCAGCAGCAACAAAAACAATAACACTAGTTGATGTTTCTATTAGTTTTGTTTAATTGCAACCAGTTTATGGGATAAAATCCACCATCTTCAGACCCACCCCTGCAACATAGGGCGACGACTGTTTCAGTAGGCATCGTCACCATGTAATTGTGTAGCTTATCGCTCACTTCTGTAATTTATTGTAAGAATTAATCACCATCTAGAGCTTGCACTTCATCGGCCTGTCATGTTTTCTGGTACTGCCACTACATACTCGGTAATGCCTCGAAAGAGTGTATACGTCAACATAATTGATAGACATTCTCTGAACAGATATTAAACCAGAATGAAAAGTGCTCCTATCGTAGCACAAAAAAAGGTCTGTATGTCCTGGACAGATTTAGCAATGTGAAAGAAGGGAGATTTAAATCAAAACATCTTGACATATTCATGCTTTTTTACTTGTCAGTATTAGTACACACGACGTAATATAGTGCATTGTGTCAAGTAAGGTACCATGATACATGACGTCATGTCATATATAGCATCGTGTTATCCAACATGGCATTTGTCACGTCATGCAGTATGACACAATATATAATTAAAGTCTATGGTGCATGCCTCCGCAATGTGGGATACTTCGTATTGTAGATGCATCCCACTATCTAGATGCAAATAAATTTGTGTCTGTTTGATGCAACCACAACAGATGGGGATTATTGAGAAGTAGACAAACCTGTGATTCCTGAACAGGGGTAGCAGCATTTTCAGTAGTTCAGGGCAACAGTCTGGATGATGGAGTGATCTGGCCATCAATCAGAACTACATTGCTGTGCCGGTACTGCAAATGGCTGATAGCAAGGAGAAACACTACAACCCCCTGTGTACTGCTCCTGTAGGGATCATGAGGGCAAGATTACATTAATTACAGCAAGTATGGAGACATTTACAAAATCATTCTTCACTTGCTCCACACGTTAATGGAATGGGGAGAAATCCTAATAACTGGTACAATGGGGCTTACCCTCTGCCATGCAGTTCACAGTGATTTGCAGAGTATAGACGTAGATGTAAATGTAGAAATTCACAGCAGCTGGTACCCCATGTATTTATAACAGGCAGTCAATTTCATCATAATAGAGAAGCAGATATGAACTCCTTCGCTAATGCTGAATATTATGTCTTCACCAAGTTTTTCATATGACCCATGTTCAGAAAGCAAGTAGAAGATCTACATTAATATTTAATTAATGATTAAGTATTGGAGAGACACATTTACATCTATTACCAAGACAAACCTGCTTCACTCAGTAGTCAGCTATAGTTCTAGCATGTTGACTCAGACTCAACTTCATGAGACCTCTTGGCCATCAGAATTACAGAGAAACGTCATTTTTACATGTAGATAGATACTCTGGAAACCACTGTGATGTGCATAGCAGAAGGAACTTAGCATGGTACAAAATGTTTGGGTTTCCTCTGGTTCCAAATTTGCCAAGGTTGGGGCATTGTGCTTTGAGCCTAAGAATTACAAATCAATCCTCAAATTATTGTTAAATATGGAGAGATTTTGAATAAATGAGATTGGAACTAGGTCAGAAAATTAAAAACGATAAAGGACAATTGTTGTTTCAAAAATTTATAAATGCTCTTGTTCAATTTACCTCAAATTTTTACGTGATGCTCCAATAAACATTCGGATAGACATAGGCTATATACTTTTTAAGATGAGTACTAATGTATAATGGGGAACATTGTTAGCAGAAATGTCAAAAAGCTCTTGACCAGTGTACTTAAAATTTTTACACAATAGACTCTAATAAACATGCAGATGAACATACCGTGTAATATATTAGATTTTGTAAACAATAATGTAGAAGTTTTCTGTTAAAATCAACTGTGAGACAGTAATAGTTGTGCTGTGCTATGAAAAGGTGCGGTTTTGTTTTATTTTTTGCAGTCAGTTTTAGCTAACATAGCCTAAACTGGATATAAACCCCCTGGGATCATTGATGTATGGGTTATGAGAGAGACCTCTCCAGCTACTGAATCAGTTACAGTAAGGGGCGATCAAAAAGTTTCTGTTCTAACGCCGTACGGTCGAGAATCGGCATGCCAATCAGGCAAATTTGCCTTGAGGAGTGACACAATTATCGTGCTGACACACCATGTTTAAAATACTCGTTCGGTAAAACACTATGTCATGCTGCATGAAGAAATTCGTAACTGCCTCTGCACATCCACGTCTCATAGGAATCGCCGAACCTTAAAAGGCTATTTTTAGAAAACTAAAGGCTTAATAATAGCATGGGAAAAGATCAGGACTGTAGGGTGTGCGCTCAAGTGTCTCCCACTTGGACTGGCATAACTTCTGCAGTACGACACTTACGATCGGGGACATGCAGTATCGTGAAGCAACAGCGCCCTTTGGCCCACCATTCCACAACTGTGGTTTTCGCCAAACATACTGGCCCATTCTCATTCTTCATTCTCCGATAGATGTCTACCAGTGATTGCCCTTCAGCTGTCAAGAAAAGAATAACAGTTTGTTGGTCATGTCTGGACACATTTGCTAATAACATCGCCACTGTTCCTGTTTCCATGTTTACCACACGCACGGTGGAAAGACTTTGGGTGCCACACCAAACCCTCGCCTACATCTCTGTGCTTATACAAGGTGAACATTAATAAAACTGATACTGCAAGGATGGGTTCCTGACTGAAAGTGGAGGAAAAAAGTTCCTACAGATGTGTCTCCAGAAATGCACGATTGACATGACAGATAGGCCTAGTGCTGACGATTGAAAGTTCTTCTGACCATGTACCATGTGTTCCTTTTGTGTTGCACGCTGATGGTTGCCCGTATTGGCAATTGCAAATAAATTTCATGTGTTTCATAACAGCTGTAGTCGCCGCAATGCCTGTAATTCATAATAATACAGCCACTGCAATACCGTATTTATCCGCCGTTGCCAGTCTAGTGACTTTCAAGTAATAGGCCTATGTCTCGCCTTTACTGGAATATATATGATGGATGTACGAGTACAGGTTGTAGAGTCATGGTTGATGACATAAGGAAGTTTGGGTCTGGCCGTGACTCATGCACGGATAGCCTAATGGTAAGGTGGCTGCTTGCGATAACCAGGAAATCTGGGTTCAAGCCCTGGTCCGGCACAAATTTTCATTGTCGTTATTCCATTATATAGCTGATGGTTGTCCGTATTTGCACTTGCGAATAAATTTCATGTAAGGCCATTGTAGTTGTTGATTTTCTTCAAGTTGAGTACTAGCACGAATTTTCGACTAATTTCTAGATTGAACTTTTTCTAACCACCCATTGTCATTTAAATACATTTTTCCAGGCATCTGCAAGGCTTACAAATAAGTGGCCTTGGGAGTATTGATGCTGATGTAGTTCACACAGTATGATAAGAATTTTGCACTCCATATCAGTTAACTTTTTTCAAGTACAAGAGTAGGCTAATAATTTTTTTTCCTGTTATTCTGATGTTTCACTTTGCAGTAATCCAACTACCACTAGATAGTCCAAATTCTCTCTCTCTCTCTCTCTCTCTCTCTTTCTCTTTCTCTCCCTCTCCCTCCCTCCCCCCCCCCCCCCTCCGTCTCTCTCTCTCTCTCTCTCTATCTCTATCTCTATCCCCTCCCCCTACGCCCCATCCACTCTCCCTTTCTGTTGCTCTTAAATAAAACCTAAGGATTATTTTAATTCAAGGCAGTGTGCTACTAATTTATAGCATAGTTTAGAGGACCTCTTGTGACCATGTATTCATTAATACGGGGTGTTCAAAAAGTCTCTCCGCAGCCATTTGCCGAAGTTAAAATACTGATATGAAACTCAGTGAAATACAAATTTTTAATTTATTGAATATTCATTTTTACTCGCAAATTTTCACATTAAGTGTTGAAAGTGTCCCCCCTGTTGTTGAATACACAATTCAATTCGTCTAATCATTTTTCCAAATCCAAGCCATAACATTTCTTCTGTAACAGAAGCAGTGAAAGTGGATATTGCAGTTTTCAATTCATCGATGGATTTTCGGGTAATATCCAAGAATGATTGCCTGTCGAAGTCGTGGGGTCCAAAGGATACATATCGAACGTGCGATCGGAAATCGATCATGCGACTGAGGTGGCGGCCGTTATGAGTATGTTACCGTTGGTCAGTACAGCAACGACAAAAGAAGAGCGTTACAAAAATACTTGTAGTTGTAAAGGAGACGACTTACCTTACCCGTCGTCGGTGTTTTCGTCATGTGAAAGACCATTACGGTGGTTTGGATGGATAATTTGGAAGAGTCGAATTATGTATTCTTCCTGATACACGTTCGTTTTCCACACAGTCCGCAATGAAATTGTAACGGTATTTCAGCATCGAAACTGTTCATACGAGGTTTTACACACTTCGCACCACCACAATCTACACAGTCCCTTCTTTCCTCGTCCGGTAGTACTCCATATTTGCGACAAAAAGCCGAACAATTTTCTACGCTGGATAAACATGGAATTAGATTTTTCTATGTGTGAGAATCCGCCGAAGAAACGTCAAGAACACCAGACACCCCACTCACTTACGGCATACATCGTCTGGGTTTCCTTAGCAACTCATAAACAATTCGCGGAGATATGTAATTTAGAACAACTAAGGGAACGACGGAAAACAGATAAAAATGACGATCACAAATAATTGATAACACTCACCACCTAAGTCTGATGATCGATTTGCGATCGCACGTTCGATATGTATCATTTGGACCCCGCGACTTCGATTGACAATCGTTCTTGGAAATTTCCGATTTTGGACCGTTTTTATGGACAGTTGCTTTCGCTGCACCCCAGAAGAAAAAGTCAGGTGGTGGTAGGTCAAAGCGATTGTGCAGGCCCAAGTCCCTGTGAAATTATGCGATCACCAAAAACATCAAGCAGTGACATTGAAACGCAAGCTGTATGCGCGGTTGCACCATCGTGTTGAAAATAACCGTTCAGTATTTCATTTAACACAAGTTCTCCTATGAATGGGTACGGAATATCACTGCAGTATCGTTGTGCGTTTATTGTTTCGTTGAAAAATATGGGACCCACAATCCGATGTCTAGAAATTGCAATCCAAACTCGTATTTTCACAGAATGAAGTGATTTCTCATGAATACACAATGGATTTGCAGTACTCCACATACGAGAATTTTGCTAGTTCATGTACCCGGATAAATGAAACCACGCCTCATCCGTGAAATACATTTCATTAAGACTATCCCTTCCATTTTGTTGAACGAAATTTTTGAACCATTGACCATAATGCAGTCTCTTGCCACAATCAGTATTTTTCAGTTCTTGCACGACTGTCACTCTGTATGGGAAAAGTTCTAATTTTTTCCTTACAGCTGTGTGGGCCGTTCCGACACTAACATCGATTTCCTGGACGAGTTTTCTTACTGACTTGTTCGGACTCGTGAACATTTTATCGGAAATATCGCATCGTTTATCCTCAGACAAAACGCTAGGACGACCACTTCTAGGTGCATCTGTCACTGAACCCGTACTTCGAAATTTGTTAATCAAATCTTGCACAGTATTGCGGTGTGGGAGTGTTGTCTCCGGGAAAACTGAATTAAATGTTTGACGAACTGAAACTGTGTATTTACCGCCAGCTTTGACCACCTGTTCGACTAAAAACACACGTTCTTCAACGGTTAGCATTTTAACAATGACAAAAACGAAACAAAGGAACTAAAGTTAAACGGTCACGTCAACATGTAACAATACATACCAACGATACTACTGACGGTGGCTGAGATAAACGAAACAGTGGAATGTTGGGAGAGTCCACTTGAAGGGAAGTAACCCAGGCAGGCGAACAATCATACCGCACGCGCGGCTCTCAATCATACGGCACTGCAGAGAGACTTTTTGAACACACCGTATAATTAACTCTGTAGTTGCAGTGTTACGACAATAATTTCTAATACAGTTTTCTCCAATTTTCTACAGTGCTATCCCTGTTGGCGTGGAGAACATCAAGCATAATGATGACAGCAGTAGTTTGGTTTCCAACGTTTCTCTGGGTGCAGGAACAGGCAACAGGATACAATGCACCACCAAGGAGGATACACCCTTTGGGAATAAGAGTGATACAGTGCATGTGGGCCACAGAAGTGGCATCTGCAAAAAGTTCGCACAGTTGCAGGAAATGAAGAAGCACGCTCACGTGGAGAGGCGTGAACTTCTACATCTGTGCGGTGTTTGTCACAAAACATTCACAATGAGTAGCAGTTTGAAGAGACACTTCCTCTTACACACTGGTGAACGCCCTTACGTCTGTGGGATTTGCAGCAAGACATTTACACAAAGTTATCATCTCAAACTGCATTCGAGGCTACACTCTGGTGAACGTCCCTACGTCTGTAGTGTTTGCAGCAAGTCATTCATACAAAATAGTGACATGAAGCGGCATTTGCTGTTGCATACTGACATATACCCATACAAGTGTGATGTTTGTCACAAGTCATTCATACAAAATAGTGAACTGACACAGCATTTGCAGTTGCACACTGGTGAACGCCCATACATTTGTGTCGTTTGCAAGAAGACATTCAACCAAAATACTGAACTGAAGGAGCATTTGCGGGTACACATTGATGAATGCACATACAGCTGTGGCGTATGCAACAAGACATTCATGCGAAATAGTCAGCTGAAGAGGCATTCACGGTTGCACAGTAACAAAACTGCTAAATCTGTGAAGCGTGTCATAAGAGATTCAAGAGCATCAGCAAGTTGAAGGAACACTCACAGCTGCTGCACACTGGTGGAAAACCACAAAGTTGCAACATTTGTCAATAGGATTTCTGTTATTGCAGCAACCTGAGAATAGTTTCTCTCATGAGGTAATGCCCATCTTATGTATTTTCATAAAGATTCGCGATGAGCCACAGACTGTAGAAGCATTCATTTTTGCTCACATCTGCAGCTCATGGTCTAGTGGCTAGTGTTGCTGCCTCTGAATCATGGAGTCCCAGGTTCTATTCCCGGCCAGGTTGGGGATTTTCTCTGCCCAGGGACTGAGTGTTTGTTTTGTTTTCATCACATTCATTTGTGACAGTAGTTAGAGTGGACTGTGTAAAAAGAATTGGACTGTGTACGAGCACATGCAGTTGAGTGCCCCACAAACCATTCATCATTGTCATTTTTGCTCACCGTACCCATCAAAACTGTCTGAAAATACATTTGCAAGTGCACATTGGTGAATACTGCTACTGATATGACTGTGCCGTTATAAGATGAAGAGCAGAAAAGGCTCAATAGTGTACGTGAGATCTCACATCTAGTGAGGGTCGTATGTCTGTCTTTCCTGAACAGTCATGATGGATAGTGATAAAGTTTTCACTAAAACATCGTAAAAATAAAGTTATGTAATTAATGTGTGGTTTTTTTACATCTACATATCTTCAGTTGTGCAGTACTCTGCGCTCTTGACGAAGATGAGTGTGTCACAGGTACCTTTCTAGAACTTTCTAAGGCTTTTGATACTTTTGACTATAGTAGTCTAATAAATAAACAAGAAGCTTTAGGAATAAGTGGCGTAGCATATGAGTGGTTCTGATCATACCAAGCATACCGTTAGTATGCAATGAAACACTCAAAACTCCATCTATCTGTGAAAACTCTTAATTTCAGTAACCAGTAACTCCATAATCAAAGAGAGATTTGAAAGTGCGTGGATTTCTCCAATCTATCAATATCTAGGTTTCTATTATATAGTTACATATTCAGTAACTTTCTCTATCACTTTATATTATTTTTTAAGGAACCATTTTTGCTTCACCTGCAAAATTTAATAAAATGGAGTTACGAGGTTTTCATTGCCTCCATAGATATAGTGTATGAAGAGGAGAGATGACACATACCTCGAGTAAGCCTAAACTTTTAGCAAAACACTTGTCAGAAGCAAAATATCTTAATATGAGATCCTCAGGATACCATAGTAAGGCAAATTCTGTTCTTACTGGTGCATCAAATTGATGTTTCAGCTTGGACCGTACTGAATTAACAGGCTGTATAATAGTTAATACAGGTTACATCTACATACATAAGTGTGATGCACACAACTAGATAGAGGAATTTCTTCTGCGTCTGACCATAAAACTTTAGAAATAAACACTGCTTAATCTACACTAGATGATGGGTTCACATGATCTACAGTATTTCCTCATTTTAACTTCAAGACACAGACACTAAATAAGGGCACAGAATATGATTCAGTACTACAAATTAAAGGTAGGACCTTGTAGTAGCTGAAACGAGTCTACAAGCAAATTTTCCCATCTACTTAGTGCCTTTAATTAACACAGCATACTTATCTTGCTAACAGGACCATGCAGTAGCATCCAACACACTGATCTCTTGTAAGAGATAGTATAAATCCAATATTTAATGGACTTTCAGATCATGATGCCCAGTTGCTTGCATTTAATATAGTGGGGTCTGATTCAACTAATAACAGGAAGTGGGAAACTATACGAATAACAAATGAAACATGAAATGAAGGTATAAAAAACTGTTTGAGGAATACAGACTGGAAAGATCCATACAATTCACCTGGGATAAATGAAAAATATAACTGTTTCTCTAATATGGCCAAGGTCACCTTGAAAACTGCTGCCCTAAGAAAGTAATCAAAGTAAATGGATTAAATGTTTCAAAACCTTGGATTACAAATGGAATTAAAGTATCTTGCAAAACAAAAAGAAGACTGTACTTAATGTCAAGGGAAAATGATTACTACAGAGCTAAATCACATAACAAATTATATTGTAAAATTCTAAACAAAGTAATCAGAACCTCATAATGTATTTATTTTCAAGAGAAAATAAATGCCTCTAGTAACAATATAAAAACTATATGGAACATAGTAAAAAGTGGAACAGGAGAAACTAATCAGGCAAATGAGAAAGTTATGTTAAATGTAAATAATGGGTTGATTAGAGATACCTCCAAAATTGCAGACACTTTCAATAACTTTTTCCTTTCAGTAGAAGACAACTTAGGTTCGCATACTTTCTTCAGAAGACAGCTTAAAATATTTAAAAAATGCATTTCCACAGAATTTTGACAAAATTCAACTATATCCTACCTCACCGAAAGAGATTTATAATATTATTAGCTCTCTTAAAACCAAATGTTTCAGTGGTTATGATGAAATCAGCACTGCCATAACTAAATGTTGCTCCTTAGTGATGTACTGAATTACTTATGTAATGAAACCATCCACAGTGGTACTTTTCCAGATAGGCTTAAATATGCTGTTGTCAAACCATTACACAAAAAAGGACACAAATCGTCAGTGGAAAACTTCTGTCCCATTTCAATATTGGCAATATTTTCAAAAGTGTTTGAAAGGATTACATACAATAGACTTTATAAACACTTACTACAGAAAAATATTATTATTCGCAATCAGTTTGGATTTCGGAAAGGATTGTCAACTGATCAAGCTATATTCATTTTCACAGATGATATATTAGAATCAATAAATCAAAAGTTATTACCACTTTTACCACTTGGAAAATTCTGTGATCTGGCTAAAGCTTTTGATGAAACAGAAGGCAAACATAACACTTTAAGATTATAACCACAGCCAATATCGAGCTTCAGTTACAACAATAAGGCGAACCTCACATGTTAGAATCAACAGACCATACAGCATAACAATTTGTAGTCTGAACACTTTGACACTTGGGCAATAGGCAATATGTAACAAGTGATGATCACAGATTTTGCAATAAATAAGTAAAAAAAATAATACTACATAAACATACAAAGCATCAGTACATGCTACAGATACTCTCACTTTGATGTACGTAGACTATGTGACATAATTTTACTCTCTTGTTCTTAATAATCACATGTTACTGTCAAGAAGGTAAGACACAACTAATGACAAAGTTTTGTTTTTAATGATACCTTCAGCCTTTGCTGGACAGACAGTACCATCATGGTGTGACAGTGAATACTAGAGCAACACCAGCAAGCTGAATATAAGTAACCTTACTTCCAGATAAACTAAACAACAGTGGAAACAAAAGACACTGGGCTTACTACGGTGGCTATTTTGTCCCTTCTCTTTTAACAACAAAACTATGACCATATAGATGGTGCCATATTGTCAGGGAAGTAATAATTACACTTTCAACAAGCAATATACCATCCAAAATACACCAAAGTTAGAAGTGATGGCTTTATGAGTTTGGATATCCAGCAAAATTCAGTGCGACTGTCTAGCACCACCTTCAGTTTACTGTCTTAGTGTGTCACACTCTTTATTGATCATACCAAATCATTAAGTACTCTGCACTTCTGAGAATAACTGTGCAGGACGGGTTGCACTGCAACATTCTAAAAACATTTTCACGAATGCAAGTAGATCAACAATAGAAACGTGATGGAATTTATGAGGTCTTAGTGTCAGAAATATATTGCATTCTCTAACCTCTTTGGTGTACTGGTACGTCCAGAATAGTATCTGCTACCTTCTCCACACCTGTATGTTAGAAACTCCTGTATCAGTAGTTTATTAATAATATCACTGTGGATGCAAATACTGAAATGTATTCTTCCATCACAATACGCATTTAACTTAATTCTGTTAAAACATCGCCAATGCTGGGATTTTCTCATCTATTTCATGCTTGCAACATGGGTGTGACATAATCATCTATGGCCCACTAAACTACCTTTTTCTGCCACAGTCGCTGTCATAAAAAAAATAGAAGAAACTGGGAGACCATAAACAGCATACAACAAAACACAAAAAGGCGGACAGTGAAATATAGTAGTAAGACAATACTTCTCTGGTAGCAAACAGCACTGACCATTGTAGTGCCTCAAGAATTTCAGGGTAAATTCTAGAGACACTCGTATTTTCACCGTCTCAAACACACGTTATTTTAGACATAAGGTAAGTGAAGTAGAACTACACTCCTGGAAATTGAAATAAGAACACCGTGAATTCATTGTCCCAGGAAGGGGAAACTTTATTGACACATTCCTGGGGTCAGATACATCACATGATCACACTGACAGAACCACAGGCACATAGACACAGGCAACAGAGCATGCACAATGTCGGCACTAGTACAGTGTATATCCACCTTTCGCAGCAATGCAGGCTGCTATTCTCCCATGGAGACGATCGTAGAGATGCTGGATGTAGTCCTGTGGAACATTTCCACCTGGCGCCTCAGTTGGACCAGCGTTCGTGCTGGACGTGCAGACCGCGTGAGACGACGCTTCATCCAGTCCCAAACATGCTCAATGGGGGACAGATCCAGAGATCTTGCTGGCCAGGGTAGTTGACTTACACCTTCTAGAGCACGTTGGGTGGCACGGGATACATGCGGACGTGCATTGTCCTGTTGGAACAGCAAGTTCCCTTGCCGGTCTAGGAATGGTAGAACGATGGGTTCGATGACGGTTTGGATGTACTGTGCACTATTCAGTGTCCCCTCGACGATCACCAGTGGTGTACGGCCAGTGTAGGAGATCGCTGCCCACACCATGATGCCGGGTGTTGGCCCTGTGTGCCTCGGTCGTATGCAGTCCTGATTGTGGCGCTCACCTGCACGGCGCCAAACACGCATACGACCATCATTGGCACCAAGGCAGAAGCGACTCTCACCGCTGAAGACGATACGTCTCCATTCGTCCCTCCATTCACGCCTGTCGCAACACCACTGGAGGCGGGATGCACGATGTTGGGGCGTGAGCGGAAGACGGCCTAACGGTGTGCGGGACCGTAGCCCAGCTTCATGGAGACGGTTGCGAATGGTCCTTGCCGATACCCCAGGAGCAACAGTGTCCCTAATTTGCTGGGAAGTGGCGGTGCGGTCCCCTACGGCACTGCGTAGGATCCTACGGTCTTGGCGTGCATCCGTGCGTCGCTGCGGTCCGGTCCCAGGTCGACGGGCACGTGCACCTTCCGCCGACCACTGGCGACAACATCGATGTACTGTGGAGACCTCACGCCCCACGTGTTGAGCAATTCGGCGGTACGTCCACCCGGCCTCCCGCATGCCCACTATACGCCCTCGCTCAAAGTCCGTCAACTGCACATACGGTTCACGTCCACACTGTCGCGGCATGCTACCAGTGTTAAAGACTGCGATGGAGCTCCGTATGCCACTGGAAACTGGCTGACACTGACGGCGGCGGTGCACAAATGCTGCGCAGCTAGCGCCATTCGACGGCCAACACCGCGGTTCCTGGTGTATCCGCTGTGCCGTGCGTGTGATCATTGCTTGTACAGCCCTCTCGCAGTGTCCGGAGCAAGTATGGTGGGTCTGACACACCGGTGTCAATGTGTTCTTTTTTCCATTTCCAGGAGTGTATGACTACTGCCCCACAATTATGTGTGTACAGGATGGACGTATATCGGACAGACAATCGGCGCGAGCAGGTAGTCAACGAGCTCGCCTAAGAAGTCACACGTACCGCCCATGGAGTAAACGCATCGTACACTGTGAAATATGAAACATTGTTGTTATAAAACATTTGATGGGTGTTGAAAGAAAAGACTTTTATTCATTCTCTCACTTACTGCATAAAGACTGGACAGTTGTCTTATTAAACTTGGAGAGATTTATAAACTGTATGTATAGAAAGATAGTTGTAATAGAGTCTGTCGCTCCAGAAGGTGTTGATCTTACAAGAAATGTTTAGTGTATGAAAACTGCTGCATGGTATGAAAATACAGTGGTCAAAGTAATTTCGAGTGTATGTTCAAAGTAATCTCGAGTGTATCGAAAAGTGTGTGGAGGGAATAGAAAATTCCTCCAGAATAGCATCTATTCTTCAGAGAAGAAGCGGAACAGAGAACCGCAGCCGGTTATCCTGAAAGAAGATCGCCAAAGCAAGTAAGTTCGACAGCCAAGGGGGACTATGAGCCTTGCACACTAGTACCACATTGCCACCCTTAGTCGTAACCGCCAGAAAGTGGCGACCAGAGTGAGCAGGACATGAAAAGGAGTTTTTTTTTTTTTTAAGAAGAAGAAGAAGAAGAAGATTGAGGTAAGAAGAAGTTGACAGTTGCGACAGTAACCCTTAATAACGCAAAGAAGAAAATGGTCTCCAAGATCCGATGAAGAATATTTGGTTGTGGGGAGGAAAAAATCCTCACACACGCAGTAACCTGCCAACACTGACACAGTCACAGTAACATTCCATCGTTGCTGGTTGCTGTTTGAGTTGCTGACTTCGCGTCCGCCGACGCCAACGCTGACGCGACCAATGTGTGATGCTGCCGGCGCCCGTGCAGTTCACTGGTGCCGTTCTTACACCTCACCAACGCAGCCTAAAATCTTATGCCGGGTGAGCTCAAGATAATAACTATTTGAATGTGAGCTGAGGTGGTTATTATTTATAGAGGGGATTTTTTTTTAAATGCTAAAGAGAGCTAAGAGCGAGATGAGTCGGGATCAAGAGCAACAACTAGCAGAACCGGTCACAGCCATCAGGGTGACTAGGGAAGCGCCAGATTTGTCTAAAGTAATAAACTTAATTAAAGCTCAGAGTATTCAATTAAATAGTAAATTCGATGCTCAGGGAAATCTTAAACAATCAAGCAACAAGTTTAAGTCTGCTAAAGACTGTATTTAATACTCTGAAAAATAAAGTTGAGAATCTGAAAGTAGGTTTAAAGAGTAAACTATCCAGTTCTTTAAATTCTCATGTTAATTATGTACTGAATTTAACCAAAGACAGGAGGAGCAATTACGCAATTTTACCAAGAAACTAGAATTTGACATTGAAGACAAGTGTAGTAGTGTAGAGTTACGGAGTTTAATGAATAATTAGGATCATTTCAAAATGTGTATAACGTTACATTCGACACAGTAAAACAAAGATTACATACTTTAAATGATTCCATTGATAGACAGGACAAACTGATCCCTATTGTCGAATCGCAAATTGCAGGGGTCAACACTCGTGCAGATGCAGTAGAACAAAATTTTAAAGAAAAGATAGTCGACTTCGACATTACAAATGTAAGTAGTGTCGTGGAACCTTTTGAGATAATTACGGATCGAGAAATTTCCGAGAGTGTAATCTCCGGAAACATTTCGACTATTGATTTTTACAAACTTAATTGATATCTAGCATGGTTATGGACATAGAAGTCAAACTTGTCCATGGCAGAGTGAAAAACAGAATAACTTTACCTAATGTTGTGTTACGTAATAAAATGGTAAGTATTTCATTGTGGGGAGACTTTCACACGAAAGTTAACGAGAAATATTGGTCCGTGAATAATCAAGTGAGGTTAATATCAGGTCCATGGGATCTGGATGGAGTCACATCTGTTCCCAAAGGACGTTAACATTCTGTGTTAACGGACGGAGTGACGACTGTCGGATCTCGAGTTGGGTTCGGTGTTACTTCCTTATTCATTTTCCCACACCGAATTCTCTTCAAATCTTATACTATCCTGTATTCTATTCTCGTCCTATTATACTGTCATGGACCTTAGTACTTGTCTTAACGAGGCGAACAATCAAGAGTTGCAGCAAATCACTGATATCAAGGTCATATGCCTTCTTTTGGAGGTAGCCTTAAGTGATTTTATCATTATACTCAGTTTTACTTGGTTTACGGGTACTATAGTTCCCCGTTGTATATTCACCATGATGAATTAGGTTTTATACCGAGTCAAGACTGAAGCACTAGGTAATGTATTCTAATATATGAATTGGCAGCATGCTCCAATTTCATATCAATGTAAAAGTGAATTAGCACCATGCTCCGCTCGATGTAAAAGTGATGTGGATGATACGATACAGGGTGTGATGATGTGATACATAATATGATATATAACATGATATGATATACATAATTCCTATTTTCGATAATATGACAGTTATACCTTTTGCAAAATGTGATATAAATGGGGAGGGTTTGTATCGATTTTGAAAGGGGGGTGGGTAGTGTAGGTATATAAGGTTAACACTACATGCACACCACACCTTTCACAGAACCCTCACAGACAAGTGTCACTGATTCTTCACCATTTGCCGTTCCATAGGAGTTGCTAAGATGTTTCTTCTGGGACTTCAAAGGTGAAGATGAGAATGTTCGTTTGCAGGAGACGTTTAACATCATACCTTCTCCGGCTCCGGCTCCTCACTCAGGTACTGGCAAAGTGGGGATCCTGGGGAAGAGGGGTGGGAAGGGTTTCCTGTCTTTGAGGTTATCTTCTTTCTCTTCTTCGATCTTAGCAACCATTTCTACTTTTTCCTTTCTTACTTCTCTTTTGAGTACCAGTATATCTTTCCCTCTGTCCATATGCATACACCTCTGTTGCTGAAGTCCCCCTCAATTTCCATGGTTTTCTATAACCTTCAACTTATTTTACATAAGCTGGCCGAAGAATCAGGCTACACAACTACACATACACATACACTCAGTGGAATACAAAGACGCAAACAGGAAGGATACAGTTTAAGTTAATGTAAGAACTGTCATGTGTTGGAGGGGGAAAATTGTGTACGTAGTGATAGGTATGCACACATGATTGTGTGAGTTGATGGTTCCACGTTACTTAGAGGTATGTACGGAAGAGTATTCATGGTCATGGACAGGGATATTTATATAGGTAAGAACAGTATTTATGGTTATGACGATGGTATTACACTAATATGAGTACATAGTCTAAGGAGAAACGTCTTGTGGTTCATTATGCTACAGCATATACTTAAATGGACACTTCTGACGAATTGTAGGATAATGGGACAAGCAGAGTATAAGTAGGAATATATATATATATATATATATATATATATATATATATATATATATATATATATATTCCTACTTATACTCTGCTTATATATATATATATGTAATAGAAGGAAACATTCCACATGGGAAAAATATATATCTAAAAACAAAGATGATTTGACTTATCAAACGAAAGCGCTGGTACGTCGATAGACACACAAACAAACACAAACATACACACAAAATTCTAGCTTTCGCAACCAACGGTTGCCTCGTCAGGAAAGAGGGAAGGAGAGGGAAAGACGAAAGGATTTGGGTTTTAAGGGAGAGGGTAAGGAGTCATCCCAATCCCGGGAGCGGAAAGTCTTACCTTAGGGGGAAAAAAGGACGGGTATACACTCGCACACACACACATATCCATCCACACACATACAGACACAAGCAGACATATACAGAGGCCTTTAAATAATATTCCCAAGTATGGTGTCTATTGGAAACTTAGTACTGGAAGAGAAATGGAGGACTCAAAAAGGGTAAAGGAAGTATTGTGAAGTGAGTGTGATGGATAAAGCAGGATATTAATTTTTCCAGGTAGTTTCGAATCATAGTGTACATAAAGTCAGGCCATGGACAATGAAGCCTACTCATGAAGGACAAGGAGGGCATACCCAGAGTTGACTGGATGGAAAAGGGCAGGTAGGCAGACCCAAGGAAGTCTGACCTATACTGTGCAGGCAGGGGCTCCAAGAAGGGGATTGACCAGTATCATAGTATATTAGGAATTTGTTTAAAATGGCGTACCTACCAAAATGGAAGGAGGTAGTGCATTCATAGTGTTCACCATTGGGTAAGATATAAGTACTGTGCCTAAAGGAAAAGGGCAGTATCATGACAAAAGTCATATTTTGTAGAGATTATTCTGATAAGTTTGAATTCTTGTTCCCACTCGCAGTGTAACGTTCGTGTGAAGTTACATGTGTTGAGAAGAACACCTTTATTTACTCAGGGTTCCTCCAGATTGTAATAAATAGTGAGTAAATCCATACTCAGAGAAAGTAGTATGCGAAGTAACAGCAAATAGCAGCATATGATTGGTAATGAACATTCGGAATTTATGATTGGAACGGGAACAGAGAGATCCTTGTCCTTACATAGTTTAAATTAACCCAAAGGTCCATAATATTGTACATAATGAATGTGTATAAAATATCGTGTGTTCGAGCTAAGGAGGGGGATATGTAGTGCCTCGAGAATTTGGGAGTAAATTCTAGAGACACTCGTATTTTCACCGGCTCGAACACACATTATTTTAGAGATAAGGGTGGTGAAGTAGAACTATGTCTACTGCCCCACAATATTGTGTCTACAGGAAGGATGTGTATCGGACGGATGTTCGGTGCGACAAGGTAGTCAACGGGCCTGCCTAAGAAGTTACACATACCGCCCATGGAGTAAACGCATCGTACACTGTGAAATATAAAACATTGTTGGTATAAAACATTTGAAGGGTGTTGAATGAAAAGACTTTTATTCATTTTCTCACTTACTGTCAAAGTCTGGACAGTTGTCTTGTTAAACTTGGAGAGATTTATAAACAGTATGTATAGAAAAACGATTGTAATAGAGTCGGTCAGTCCGGAAGGTGTTGATATTATGAGAAATGTTTCGTGTACGAAAACTGCTGAGTGTTATGAAAATACAGTGTTCAAAGTAATCTCGAGTGTACCGAGTTATTTTAAAGTATAGAAAATTCCTCCAAAGTAGCATCTATTCTTCGGAGAAGAAGCTGAACAGAATACCGCAGCCGGTTATCCTGAAAGATGATCAGCGAAGCAACTCCAAATAAGTTCGACAGCCAAGGGGGAGTGCGAGTCTTGCAGGCCAGTACAACATTGTCACCCTTAGGCACCGGTAACCACCAGACCATCAGCAGTTGCTGCCTCTTTACGAGGGGGTCAAAAAGTTTCTAGTCTAACATATACAGAATGACAGAAATTTCTTTATACCAATTTATTTTTCAATTTTTGCAGAGTTTCCAGTGTTGTGAGGGCTTTGTGTGCTGGTGTGTTGTCCTGAGGCAAAAGAAATCCACGCACCAATCTTCTGCACCTTTTTTTTTTTTTACCTCTTCTCTCAAACAGAGTAGGAGGGTGCAATAGTATGATGCACTGATAGTTACGCTCTTTTACAATTAAATCACCGTAATTACCCCTTCCGCATCCCCGAACACCTATGCCATCATCTTACCGGCCGATTTTTGTACCCAGAATTTTTTTGGGGTGAATAATATTTCCATTGCCATGACTGTTCTTTTGTCTCATGATCAAAGTGGTGAACGCACATTGTGTCCATCATAAAATACCTTGCAAGAAAGCTCATCATTAATTGGCTCATGAATGACAGTGACCATTCCTATACCGTATTGTTACAGGCGAGGAGAAATAGCGACTTTACACTAACATCGGGAAAAGAAAGGAATGAAAGAGCCCAAATAAAGCAGCAACTCCCCATATGGAGACCTATGTGCATCCAGAAAAGATGATGTTACGCACTTGGTAGAACAGCCATTGTATGGTGTTCTTGGAACTGCTTTCCCAATGTGTAACCATCACTGCTAGCATTTAGTGTTGTAACTGTTCTGTATAATAGTTAATACAGGTTACATCTACATACATAAGTGTGATGCACACAACTAGATAGAGGCATTTCTTCTGCGTCTGACCATAAAACTTTAGAAATAAACACTGCTTAATCTACACTAGATGATGGGTTCACATGATCTACAGTATTTCCTCATTTTAACTTCAAGACACAGACACTAAATAAGGGCACAGAATATGATTCAGTACTACAAATTAAAGGTAGGACCTTGTAGTAGCTGAAACGAGTCTACAAGCAAATTTTCCCATCTACTTAGTGCCTTTAATTAACACAGCATACTTATCTTGCTAACAGGACCATGCAGTAGCATCCAACACACTGATCTCTTATAAGAGATAGTATAAATCCAATATTTAATGGACTTTCAGATCAATATGCCCAGTTGCTTGCATTTAATATAGTGGGGTCTGATTCAACTAATAACAGGAAGTGGGAAACTATACGAATAACAAATGAAACATGAAATGAAGGTATAAAAAACTGTTTGAGGAATACAGACTGGAAAGATCCATACAATTCACCTGGGATAAATGAAAAATATAACTGTTTCTCCAATATGGCCAAGGTCACCTTGAAAACTGCTGCCCTAAGAAAGTAATCAAAGTAAATGGATTAAATGTTTCAAAACCTTGGATTACAAATGGAATTAAAGTATCTTGCAAAACAAAAAGAAGACTGTACTTAATGTCAAGGGAAAATGATTACTACAGAGCTAAATCACATAACAAATTATATTGTAAAATTCTAAACAAAGTAATCAGAACCTCATAATGTATTTATTTTCAAGAGAAAATAAATGCCTCTAGTAACAATATAAAAACTATATGGAACATAGTAAAAAGTGGAACAGGAGAAACTAATCAGGCAAATGAGAAAGTTATGTTAAATGTAAATAATGGGTTGATTAGAGATACCTCCAAAATTGCAGACACTTTCAATAACTTTTTCCTTTCAGTAGAAGACAACTTAGGTTTGCATACTTTCTTCAGAAGACAGCTTAAAATATTTAAAAAATGCATTTCCACAGAATTTTGACAAAATTCAACTATATCCTACCTCACCGAAAGAGATTTATAATATTATTAGCTCTCTTAAAACCAAATGTTTCAGTGGTTATGATGAAATCAGCACTGCCATAACTAAATGTTGCTCCTTAGTGATGTACTGAATTACTTATGTAATGAAACCATCCACAGTGGTACTTTTCCAGATAGGCTTAAATATGCTGTTGTCAAACCATTACACAAAAAAGGACACAAATCGTCAGTGGAAAACTTCTGTCCCATTTCAATATTGGCAATATTTTCAAAAGTGTTTGAAAGGATTACATACAATAGACTTTATAAACACTTACTACAGAAAAATATTATTATTCGCAATCAGTTTGGATTTCGGAAAGGATTGTCAACTGATCAAGCTATATTCATTTTCACAGATGATATATTAGAATCAATAAATCAAAAGTTATTACCACTTTTACCACTTGGAAAATTCTGTGATCTGGCTAAAGCTTTTGATGAAACAGAAGGCAAACATAACACTTTAAGATTATAACCACAGCCAATATCGAGCTTCAGTTACAACAATAAGGCGAACCTCACATGTTAGAATCAACAGACCATACAGCATAACAATTTGTAGTCTGAACACTTTGACACTTGGGCAATAGGCAATATGTAACAAGTGATGATCACAGATTTTGCTATAAATAAGTAAAAAAAATAATACTACATAAACATACAAAGCATCAGTACATGCTACAGATACTCTCACTTTGATGTACGTAGACTATGTGACATAATTTTACTCTCTTGTTCTTAATAATCACATGTTACCGTCAAGAAGGTAAGACACAACTAATGACAAAGTTTTGTTTTTAATGATACCTTCAGCCTTTGCTGGACAGACAGTACCATCATGGTGTGACAGTGAATACTAGAGCAACACCAGCAAGCTGAATATAAGTAACCTTACTTCCAGATAAACTAAACAACAGTGGAAACAAAAGACACTGGGCGTACTACGGTGGCTATTTTGTCCCTTCTCTTTTAACAACAAAACTATGACCATATAGATGGTGCCATATTGTCAGGGAAGTAATAATTACACTTTCAACAAGCAATATACCATCCAAAATACACCAAAGTTAGAAGTGATGGCTTTATGAGTTTGGATATCCAGCAAAATTCAGTGCGACTGTCTAGCACCACCTTCAGTTTACTGTCTTAGTGTGTCACACTCTTTATTGATCATACCAAATCATTAAGTACTCTGCACTTCTGAGAATAACTGTGCAGGACGGGTTGCACTGCAACATTCTAAAAACATTTTCACGAATGCAAGTAGATCAACAATAGAAACGTGATGGAATTTATGAGGTCTTAGTGTCAGAAATATATTGCATTCTCTAACCTCTTTGGTGTACTGGTACGTCCAGAATAGTATCTGCTACCTTCTCCACACCTGTATGTTAGAAACTCCTGTATCAGTAGTTTATTAATAATATCACTGTGGATGCAAATACTGAAATGTATTCTTCCATCACAATACGCATTTAACTTAATTCTGTTAAAACATCGCCAATGCTGGGATTTTCTCATCTATTTCATGCTTGCAACATGGGTGTGACATAATCATCTATGGCCCACTAAACTACCTTTTTCTGCCACAGTCGCTGTCATAAAAAAAATAGAAGAAACTGGGAGACCATAAACAGCATACAACAAAACACAAAAAGGCGGACAGTGAAATATAGTAGTAAGACAATACTTCTCTGGTAGCAAACAGCACTGACCATTGTAGTGCCTCAAGAATTTCAGGGTAAATTCTAGAGACACTCGTATTTTCACCGTCTCAAACACACGTTATTTTAGACATAAGGTAAGTGAAGTAGAACTACACTCCTGGAAATTGAAATAAGAACACCGTGAATTCATTGTCCCAGGAAGGGGAAACTTTATTGACACATTCCTGGGGTCAGATACATCACATGATCACACTGACAGAACCACAGGCACATAGACACAGGCAACAGAGCATGCACAATGTCGGCACTAGTACAGTGTATATCCACCTTTCGCAGCAATGCAGGCTGCTATTCTCCCATGGAGACGATCGTAGAGATGCTGGATGTAGTCCTGTGGAACATTTCCACCTGGCGCCTCAGTTGGACCAGCGTTCGTGCTGGACATGCAGACCGCGTGAGACGACGCTTCATCCAGTCCAAAACATGCTCAATGGGGGACAGATCCAGAGATCTTGCTGGCCAGGGTAGTTGACTTACACCTTCTAGAGCACGTTGGGTGGCACGGGATACATGCGGACGTGCATTGTCCTGTTGGAACAGCAAGTTCCCTTGCCGGTCTAGGAATGGTAGAACGATGGGTTCGATGACGGTTTGGATGTACTGTGCACTATTCAGTGTCCCCTCGACGATCACCAGTGGTGTACGGCCAGTGTAGGAGATCGCTGCCCACACCATGATGCCGGGTGTTGGCCCTGTGTGCCTCGGTCGTATGCAGTCCTGATTGTGGCGCTCACCTGCACGGCGCCAAACACGCATACGACCATCATTGGCACCAAGGCAGAAGCGACTCTCACCGCTGAAGACGACACGTCTCCATTCGTCCCTCCATTCACGCCTGTCGCGACACCACTGGAGGCGGGATGCACGATGTTGGGGCGTGAGCGGAAGACGGCCTAACGGTGTGCGGGACCGTAGCCCAGCTTCATGGAGACGGTTGCGAATGGTCCTCGCCGATACCCCAGGAGCAACAGTGTCCCTAATTTGCTGGGAAGTGGCGGTGCGGTCCCCTACGGCACTGCGTAGGATCCTACGGTCTTGGCGTGCATCCGTGCGTCGCTGCGGTCCGGTCCCAGGTCGACGGGCACGTGCACCTTCCGCTGACCACTGGCGACAACATCGATGTACTGTGGAGACCTCACGCCCCACGTGTTGAGCAATTCGGCGGTACGTCCACCCGGCCTCCCGCATGCCCACTATACGCCCTCGCTCAAAGTCCGTCAACTGACATACGGTTCACGTCCACGCTGTCGCGGCATGCTACCAGTGTTAAAGACTGCGATGGAGCTCCGTATGCCACGGCAAACTGGCTGACACTGACGGCGGCGGTGCACAAATGCTGCGCAGCTAGCGCCATTCGACGGCCAACACCGCGGTTCCTGGTGTGTCCGCTGTGCCGTGCGTGTGATCATTGCTTGTACAGCCCTCTCGCAGTGTCCGGAGCAAGTATGGTGGGTCTGACACACCGGTGTCAATGTGGTCTTTTTTCCATTTCCAGGAGTGTATGTCTACTGCCCCAAAATTATGTGTGTACAGGATGGACGTATATCGGACAGACGATCGGCGCGAGCAGGTAGTCAACGAGCTCGCCTAAGAAGTCACACGTACCGCCCATGGAGTAAACGCATCGTACACTGTGAAATATAAAACATTGTTGTTATAAAACATTTGATGGGTGTTGAAAGAAAAGACTTTTATTCATTCTCTCACTTACTGTCATAAAGACTGGACAGTTGTCTTATTAAGCTTGGAGAGATTTATAAACTGTATGTATAGAAAGATGGTTGTAATAGAGTCTGTCGCTCCAGAAGGTGTTGATCTTACAAGAAATGTTTAATGTATGAAAACTGCTGCATGGTATGAAAATACAGTGGTCAAAGTAATTTCGAGTGTATGTTCAAAGTAATCTCGAGTGTATCGAAAAGTGTGTGGAGGGTATAGAAAATTCCTCCAGAATAGCATCTATTCTTCAGAGAAGAAGCGGAACAGAGTACTGCAGCCGGTTATCCTGAAAGAAGATCGCCAATGCAAGTAAGTTCGACAGCCAAGGGGGACTGTGAGCCTTGCACACTAGTACCACATTGCCACCCTTAGTCGTAACCGCCAGAAAGTGGCGACCAGAGTGAGCAGGACACGAAAAGGAGGTTTTTTTTTTAAGAGGATTGAGGTAAGAAGAAGTTGAGAGTTGCGACAGCAACCCTTAATAACGCAAAGAAGAAAATGGTCTCCAAGATCCGATCAAGAATATTTGGTTGTGGGGAGGAAAAAATCCTCACACATGCAGTAACCAGCCAACGCAGTAACCTGCCGACACCGACACAGCCACAGTAAAATTCCATCGTTGCTGGTTGCTGTTTGAGTTGCTGACTTCGCGTCCGCCGACGTCAACGCTGACGCGACCAACGTGTGACGCTGCCGGCGCCCGTACAGTTCACTGGTGCCGCTCTTACACCTCACCAATGCAGCCTAAAATCTTATGCCGAGTGAGCTCAAGATAATAACTATTTGAATGTGAGCTGAGGTGGTTATTATTTATAGAGGGGATTTATTTTTTAATGCTAACGAGAGCTAAGAGCGAGATGAGTCGGGATCAAGAGCAACAACTAGCAGAACCGGTCACAGCCATCAGGGTGACTAGGGAAGCGCCAGATTTGTCTAAAGTAATAAACTTAATTAAAGCTCAGAGTATTCAATTAAATAGTAAATTCGATGCTCAGAGTGAGGTTTTAAGTAGCCAAAGGTAAATCTTAAACAATCAAGCAACAAGTTTAAGTCTGCTAAAGACTGTATTTAATACTCTGAAAAATAAAGTCGAGAATCTGAAAGTAGGTTTAAAGAGTAAACTATCCAGTTCTTTAAATTCTCATGTTAATTATGTACTGAATTTAACCAAAGACAGGAGGAGCAATTACGCAATTTTACCAAGAAACTAGAATTTGACATTGAAGACAAGTGTAGTAGTGTAGAGTTACGGAGTTTAATGAATAATTAGGATCATTTCAAAATGTGTATAACGTTACACTCGACACAGTAAAGCAAAGATTACATACTTTAAATGATTCCATTGATAGACAGGACAAACTGATCACTATTGTCGAATCGCAAATTGCAGGGGTCAACACTCGTGCAGATGCAGTAGAACAAAATTTTAAAGAAAAGATAGTCGACTTCGACGTTACAAATGTAAGTAGTGTGGTGGAACCTTTTGAGATAATTATGGATCGAGAAATTTCCGAGAGTGTAATCTCCGGAAACATTTCGACTATTGATTTTTACAAACTTAATTGATATCTAGCAAGGTTATGGACATAGAATTCAAACTTGTCCATGGCAGAGTGAAAAACAGAATAACTTTATCTAATGTTGGGTTATGTAATAAAATGGTAAGTATTTCATTGTGGGGAGAATTTCACACGAAAGTTAACGAGAAATATTGGTCCGTGAATAATCAAGTGAGGTTAATATCAGATCCATGGGATCTGGATGGAGTCACATCTGTTCCCCAAGGACGTTAACATTATGTGTTAACGGACGGAGTGACAACTGTCGGATCTCGAGTTGGGTTCGGTGTTACTTCCTTATTCGTTTTCCCACACCGAATTCTCTTCAAATCTTATACTATCCTCTATTCTATTCTCGTCCTATTATACTGTCATGGACCTTAGTACTTGTCTTAATGAGGCGAACAAATAAGAGTTGCAGCAAATCACCGATATCAAGGTCATATGCCTTCTTTTGGAGGTAGCCATAAGTGATCTTATCATTATACTCAGTTTTACTTGGTTTACGGGTACTATAGTTCCCCGTTGTATATTCACCATGATGAATTAGGTTTTATACCGAGTCAAGACTGAAGCACTAGGTAATGTATTCTAATATATGAATTGGCAGCATGCTCCAATTTCATATCAATGTAAAAGTGAATTAGCACCATGCTCCGCTCTAGTCTCGATGTAAAAGTGATGTGGATGATACGATACAGGGTGTGATGATGTGATACATAATATGATATATAACATGATATGATATACATAATTCCTATTTTCGATAATATGACAGTTATACCTTTTGCAAAATGTGATATAAATGGGGAGGGTTTGTATCGATTTTGAAAGGGGGGTGGGTAGTGTAGGTATATAAGGTTAACACTACATGCACACCACACCTTTCACAGAACCCTCACAGACAAGTGTCACTGATTCTTCACCATTTGCCGTTCCATAGGAGTTGCTAAGATGTTTCTTCTGGGACTTCAAAGGTGAAGATGAGAATGTTCGTTTGCAGGAGACGTTTAACATCATACCTTCTCCGGCTCCGGCTCCTCACTCAGGTACTGGCAAAGTGGGGATCCTGGGGAAGAGGGGTGGGAAGGGTTTCCTGTCTTTGAGGTTATCTTCTTTCTCTTCTTCGATCTTAGCAACCATTTCTACTTTTTCCTTTCTTACTTCTCTTTTGAGTACCAGTATATCTTTCCCTCTGTCCATATGCATACACCTCTGTTGCTGAAGTCCCCCTCAATTTCCATGGTTTTCTATAACCTTCAACTTATTTTACATAAGCTGGCCGAAGAATCAGGCTACACAACTACACATACACATACACTCAGTGGAATACAAAGACGCAAACAGGAAGGATACAGTTTAAGTTAATGTAAGAACTGTCATGTGTTGGAGGGGGAAAATTGTGTACGTAGTGATAGGTATGCACACATGATTGTGTGAGTTGATGGTTCCACGTTACTTAGAGGTATGTACGGAAGAGTATTCATGGTCATGGACAGGGATATTTATATAGGTAAGAACAGTATTTATGGTTATGACGATGGTATTACACTAATATGAGTACATAGTCTAAGGAGAAACGTCTTGTGGTTCATTATGCTACAGCATATACTTAAATGGACACTTCTGACGAATTGTAGGATAATGGGACAAGCAGAGTATAAGTAGGAATATATATATATATATATATATATATATATATATATATATATATATATATATATATATATATATATATTCCTACTTATACTCTGCTTATATATATATATATGTAATAGAAGGAAACATTCCACATGGGAAAAATATATATCTAAAAACAAAGATGATTTGACTTATCAAACGAAAGCGCTGGTACGTCGATAGACACACAAACAAACACAAACATACACACAAAATTCTAGCTTTCGCAACCAACGGTTGCCTCGTCAGGAAAGAGGGAAGGAGAGGGAAAGACGAAAGGATTTGGGTTTTAAGGGAGAGGGTAAGGAGTCATCCCAATCCCGGGAGCGGAAAGTCTTACCTTAGGGGGAAAAAAGGACGGGTATACACTCGCACACACACACATATCCATCCACACACATACAGACACAAGCAGACATATACAGAGGCCTTTAAATAATATTCCCAAGTATGGTGTCTATTGGAAACTTAGTACTGGAAGAGAAATGGAGGACTCAAAAAGGGTAAAGGAAGTATTGTGAAGTGAGTGTGATGGATAAAGCAGGATATTAATTTTTCCAGGTAGTTTCGAATCATAGTGTACATAAAGTCAGGCCATGGACAATGAAGCCTACTCATGAAGGACAAGGAGGGCATACCCAGAGTTGACTGGATGGAAAAGGGCAGGTAGGCAGACCCAAGGAAGTCTGACCTATACTGTGCAGGCAGGGGCTCCAAGAAGGGGATTGACCAGTATCATAGTATATTAGGAATTTGTTTAAAATGGCGTACCTACCAAAATGGAAGGAGGTAGTGCATTCATAGTGTTCACCATTGGGTAAGATATAAGTACTGTGCCTAAAGGAAAAGGGCAGTATCATGACAAAAGTCATATTTTGTAGAGATTATTCTGATAAGTTTGAATTCTTGTTCCCACTCGCAGTGTAACGTTCGTGTGAAGTTACATGTGTTGAGAAGAACACCTTTATTTACTCAGGGTTCCTCCAGATTGTAATAAATAGTGAGTAAATCCATACTCAGAGAAAGTAGTATGCGAAGTAACAGCAAATAGCAGCATATGATTGGTAATGAACATTCGGAATTTATGATTGGAACGGGAACAGAGAGATCCTTGTCCTTACATAGTTTAAATTAACCCAAAGGTCCATAATATTGTACATAATGAATGTGTATAAAATATCGTGTGTTCGAGCTAAGGAGGGGGATATGTAGTGCCTCGAGAATTTGGGAGTAAATTCTAGAGACACTCGTATTTTCACCGGCTCGAACACACATTATTTTAGAGATAAGGGTGGTGAAGTAGAACTATGTCTACTGCCCCACAATATTGTGTCTACAGGAAGGATGTGTATCGGACGGATGTTCGGTGCGACAAGGTAGTCAACGGGCCTGCCTAAGAAGTTACACATACCGCCCATGGAGTAAACGCATCGTACACTGTGAAATATAAAACATTGTTGGTATAAAACATTTGAAGGGTGTTGAATGAAAAGACTTTTATTCATTTTCTCACTTACTGTCAAAGTCTGGACAGTTGTCTTGTTAAACTTGGAGAGATTTATAAACAGTATGTATAGAAAAACGATTGTAATAGAGTCGGTCAGTCCGGAAGGTGTTGATATTATGAGAAATGTTTCGTGTACGAAAACTGCTGAGTGTTATGAAAATACAGTGTTCAAAGTAATCTCGAGTGTACCGAGTTATTTTAAAGTATAGAAAATTCCTCCAAAGTAGCATCTATTCTTCGGAGAAGAAGCTGAACAGAATACCGCAGCCGGTTATCCTGAAAGATGATCAGCGAAGCAACTCCAAATAAGTTCGACAGCCAAGGGGGAGTGCGAGTCTTGCAGGCCAGTACAACATTGTCACCCTTAGGCACCGGTAACCACCAGACCATCAGCAGTTGCTGCCTCTTTACGAGGGGGTCAAAAAGTTTCTAGTCTAACATATACAGAATGACAGAAATTTCTTTATACCAATTTATTTTTCAATTTTTGCAGAGTTTCCAGTGTTGTGAGGGCTTTGTGTGCTGGTGTGTTGTCCTGAGGCAAAAGAAATCCACGCACCAATCTTCTGCACCTTTTTTTTTTTTACCTCTTCTCTCAAACAGAGCAGGAGGGTGCAATAGTATGATGCACTGATAGTTACGCTCTTTTACAATTAAATCACCGTAATTACCCCTTCCGCATCCCCGAACACCTATGCCATCATCTTACCGGCCGATTTTTGTACCCAGAATTTTTTTGGGGTGAATAATATTTCCATTGCCATGACTGTTCTTTTGTCTCATGATCAAAGTGGTGAACGCACATTGTGTCCATCATAAAATACCTTGCAAGAAAGCTCATCATTAATTGGCTCATGAATGACAGTGACCATTCCTATACCGTATTGTTACAGGCGAGGAGAAATAGCGACTTTACACTAACATCGGGAAAAGAAAGGAATGAAAGAGCCCAAATAAAGCAGCAACTCCCCATATGGAGACCTATGTGCATCCAGAAAAGATGATGTTACGCACTTGGTAGAACAGCCATTGTATGGTGTTCTTGGAACTGCTTTCCCAATGTGTAACCATCACTGCTAGCATTTAGTGTTGTAACTGTTCTGTATAATAGTTAATACAGGTTACATCTACATACATAAGTGTGATGCACACAACTAGATAGAGGCATTTCTTCTGCGTCTGACCATAAAACTTTAGAAATAAACACTGCTTAATCTACACTAGATGATGGGTTCACATGATCTACAGTATTTCCTCATTTTAACTTCAAGACACAGACACTAAATAAGGGCACAGAATATGATTCAGTACTACAAATTAAAGGTAGGACCTTGTAGTAGCTGAAACGAGTCTACAAGCAAATTTTCCCATCTACTTAGTGCCTTTAATTAACACAGCATACTTATCTTGCTAACAGGACCATGCAGTAGCATCCAACACACTGATCTCTTATAAGAGATAGTATAAATCCAATATTTAATGGACTTTCAGATCAATATGCCCAGTTGCTTGCATTTAATATAGTGGGGTCTGATTCAACTAATAACAGGAAGTGGGAAACTATACGAATAACAAATGAAACATGAAATGAAGGTATAAAAAACTGTTTGAGGAATACAGACTGGAAAGATCCATACAATTCACCTGGGATAAATGAAAAATATAACTGTTTCTCCAATATGGCCAAGGTCACCTTGAAAACTGCTGCCCTAAGAAAGTAATCAAAGTAAATGGATTAAATGTTTCAAAACCTTGGATTACAAATGGAATTAAAGTATCTTGCAAAACAAAAAGAAGACTGTACTTAATGTCAAGGGAAAATGATTACTACAGAGCTAAATCACATAACAAATTATATTGTAAAATTCTAAACAAAGTAATCAGAACCTCATAATGTATTTATTTTCAAGAGAAAATAAATGCCTCTAGTAACAATATAAAAACTATATGGAACATAGTAAAAAGTGGAACAGGAGAAACTAATCAGGCAAATGAGAAAGTTATGTTAAATGTAAATAATGGGTTGATTAGAGATACCTCCAAAATTGCAGACACTTTCAATAACTTTTTCCTTTCAGTAGAAGACAACTTAGGTTCGCATACTTTCTTCAGAAGACAGCTTAAAATATTTAAAAAATGCATTTCCACAGAATTTTGACAAAATTCAACTATATCCTACCTCACCGAAAGAGATTTATAATATTATTAGCTCTCTTAAAACCAAATGTTTCAGTGGTTATGATGAAATCAGCACTGCCATAACTAAATGTTGCTCCTTAGTGATGTACTGAATTACTTATGTAATGAAACCATCCACAGTGGTACTTTTCCAGATAGGCTTAAATATGCTGTTGTCAAACCATTACACAAAAAAGGACACAAATCGTCAGTGGAAAACTTCTGTCCCATTTCAATATTGGCAATATTTTCAAAAGTGTTTGAAAGGATTACATACAATAGACTTTATAAACACTTACTACAGAAAAATATTATTATTCGCAATCAGTTTGGATTTCGGAAAGGATTGTCAACTGATCAAGCTATATTCATTTTCACAGATGATATATTAGAATCAATAAATCAAAAGTTATTACCACTTTTACCACTTGGAAAATTCTGTGATCTGGCTAAAGCTTTTGATGAAACAGAAGGCAAACATAACACTTTAAGATTATAACCACAGCCAATATCGAGCTTCAGTTACAACAATAAGGCGAACCTCACATGTTAGAATCAACAGACCATACAGCATAACAATTTGTAGTCTGAACACTTTGACACTTGGGCAATAGGCAATATGTAACAAGTGATGATCACAGATTTTGCTATAAATAAGTAAAAAAAATAATACTACATAAACATACAAAGCATCAGTACATGCTACAGATACTCTCACTTTGATGTACGTAGACTATGTGACATAATTTTACTCTCTTGTTCTTAATAATCACATGTTACCGTCAAGAAGGTAAGACACAACTAATGACAAAGTTTTGTTTTTAATGATACCTTCAGCCTTTGCTGGACAGACAGTACCATCATGGTGTGACAGTGAATACTAGAGCAACACCAGCAAGCTGAATATAAGTAACCTTACTTCCAGATAAACTAAACAACAGTGGAAACAAAAGACACTGGGCGTACTACGGTGGCTATTTTGTCCCTTCTCTTTTAACAACAAAACTATGACCATATAGATGGTGCCATATTGTCAGGGAAGTAATAATTACACTTTCAACAAGCAATATACCATCCAAAATACACCAAAGTTAGAAGTGATGGCTTTATGAGTTTGGATATCCAGCAAAATTCAGTGCGACTGTCTAGCACCACCTTCAGTTTACTGTCTTAGTGTGTCACACTCTTTATTGATCATACCAAATCATTAAGTACTCTGCACTTCTGAGAATAACTGTGCAGGACGGGTTGCACTGCAACATTCTAAAAACATTTTCACGAATGCAAGTAGATCAACAATAGAAACGTGATGGAATTTATGAGGTCTTAGTGTCAGAAATATATTGCATTCTCTAACCTCTTTGGTGTACTGGTACGTCCAGAATAGTATCTGCTACCTTCTCCACACCTGTATGTTAGAAACTCCTGTATCAGTAGTTTATTAATAATATCACTGTGGATGCAAATACTGAAATGTATTCTTCCATCACAATACGCATTTAACTTAATTCTGTTAAAACATCGCCAATGCTGGGATTTTCTCATCTATTTCATGCTTGCAACATGGGTGTGACATAATCATCTATGGCCCACTAAACTACCTTTTTCTGCCACAGTCGCTGTCATAAAAAAAATAGAAGAAACTGGGAGACCATAAACAGCATACAACAAAACACAAAAAGGCGGACAGTGAAATATAGTAGTAAGACAATACTTCTCTGGTAGCAAACAGCACTGACCATTGTAGTGCCTCAAGAATTTCAGGGTAAATTCTAGAGACACTCGTATTTTCACCGTCTCAAACACACGTTATTTTAGACATAAGGTAAGTGAAGTAGAACTACACTCCTGGAAATTGAAATAAGAACACCGTGAATTCATTGTCCCAGGAAGGGGAAACTTTATTGACACATTCCTGGGGTCAGATACATCACATGATCACACTGACAGAACCACAGGCACATAGACACAGGCAACAGAGCATGCACAATGTCGGCACTAGTACAGTGTATATCCACCTTTCGCAGCAATGCAGGCTGCTATTCTCCCATGGAGACGATCGTAGAGATGCTGGATGTAGTCCTGTGGAACATTTCCACCTGGCGCCTCAGTTGGACCAGCGTTCGTGCTGGACATGCAGACCGCGTGAGACGACGCTTCATCCAGTCCAAAACATGCTCAATGGGGGACAGATCCAGAGATCTTGCTGGCCAGGGTAGTTGACTTACACCTTCTAGAGCACGTTGGGTGGCACGGGATACATGCGGACGTGCATTGTCCTGTTGGAACAGCAAGTTCCCTTGCCGGTCTAGGAATGGTAGAACGATGGGTTCGATGACGGTTTGGATGTACTGTGCACTATTCAGTGTCCCCTCGACGATCACCAGTGGTGTACGGCCAGTGTAGGAGATCGCTGCCCACACCATGATGCCGGGTGTTGGCCCTGTGTGCCTCAGTCGTATGCAGTCCTGATTGTGGCGCTCACCTGCACGGCGCCAAACACGCATACGACCATCATTGGCACCAAGGCAGAAGCGACTCTCACCGCTGAAGACGACACGTCTCCATTCGTCCCTCCATTCACGCCTGTCGCGACACCACTGGAGGCGGGATGCACGATGTTGGGGCGTGAGCGGAAGACGGCCTAACGGTGTGCGGGACCGTAGCCCAGCTTCATGGAGACGGTTGCGAATGGTCCTCGCCGATACCCCAGGAGCAACAGTGTCCCTAATTTGCTGGGAAGTGGCGGTGCGGTCCCCTACGGCACTGCGTAGGATCCTACGGTCTTGGCGTGCATCCGTGCGTCGCTGCGGTCCGGTCCCAGGTCGACGGGCACGTGCACCTTCCGCTGACCACTGGCGACAACATCGATGTACTGTGGAGACCTCACGCCCCACGTGTTGAGCAATTCGGCGGTACGTCCACCCGGCCTCCCGCATGCCCACTATACGCCCTCGCTCAAAGTCCGTCAACTGACATACGGTTCACGTCCACGCTGTCGCGGCATGCTACCAGTGTTAAAGACTGCGATGGAGCTCCGT
Source organism: Schistocerca cancellata (assembly GCF_023864275.1). Taxonomy (NCBI): domain Eukaryota; kingdom Metazoa; phylum Arthropoda; class Insecta; order Orthoptera; family Acrididae; genus Schistocerca; species Schistocerca cancellata. The sequence goes on along the minus strand of NC_064635.1, from coordinate 73,304,534 downwards.
ATGCCACGGCAAACTGGCTGACACTGACGGCGGCGGTGCACAAATGCTGCGCAGCTAGCGCCATTCGACGGCCAACACCGCGGTTCCTGGTGTGTCCGCTGTGCCGTGCGTGTGATCATTGCTTGTACAGCCCTCTCGCAGTGTCCGGAGCAAGTATGGTGGGTCTGACACACCGGTGTCAATGTGTTCTTTTTTCCATTTCCAGGAGTGTATGTCTACTGCCCCAAAATTATGTGTGTACAGGATGGACGTATATCGGACAGACGATCGGCGCGAGCAGGTAGTCAACGAGCTCGCCTAAGAAGTCACACGTACCGCCCATGGAGTAAACGCATCGTACACTGTGAAATATAAAACATTGTTGTTATAAAACATTTGATGGGTGTTGAAAGAAAAGACTTTTATTCATTCTCTCACTTACTGTCATAAAGACTGGACAGTTGTCTTATTAAGCTTGGAGAGATTTATAAACTGTATGTATAGAAAGATGGTTGTAATAGAGTCTGTCGCTCCAGAAGGTGTTGATCTTACAAGAAATGTTTAATGTATGAAAACTGCTGCATGGTATGAAAATACAGTGGTCAAAGTAATTTCGAGTGTATGTTCAAAGTAATCTCGAGTGTATCGAAAAGTGTGTGGAGGGTATAGAAAATTCCTCCAGAATAGCATCTATTCTTCAGAGAAGAAGCGGAACAGAGTACTGCAGCCGGTTATCCTGAAAGAAGATCGCCAATGCAAGTAAGTTCGACAGCCAAGGGGGACTGTGAGCCTTGCACACTAGTACCACATTGCCACCCTTAGTCGTAACCGCCAGAAAGTGGCGACCAGAGTGAGCAGGACACGAAAAGGAGGTTTTTTTTTTAAGAGGATTGAGGTAAGAAGAAGTTGAGAGTTGCGACAGCAACCCTTAATAACGCAAAGAAGAAAATGGTCTCCAAGATCCGATCAAGAATATTTGGTTGTGGGGAGGAAAAAAATCCTCACACATGCAGTAACCAGCCAACGCAGTAACCTGCCGACACCGACACAGCCACAGTAAAATTCCATCGTTGCTGGTTGCTGTTTGAGTTGCTGACTTCGCGTCCGCCGACGTCAACGCTGACGCGACCAACGTGTGACGCTGCCGGCGCCCGTACAGTTCACTGGTGCCGCTCTTACACCTCACCAATGCAGCCTAAAATCTTATGCCGAGTGAGCTCAAGATAATAACTATTTGAATGTGAGCTGAGGTGGTTATTATTTATAGAGGGGATTTATTTTTTAATGCTAACGAGAGCTAAGAGCGAGATGAGTCGGGATCAAGAGCAACAACTAGCAGAACCGGTCACAGCCATCAGGGTGACTAGGGAAGCGCCAGATTTGTCTAAAGTAATAAACTTAATTAAAGCTCAGAGTATTCAATTAAATAGTAAATTCGATGCTCAGAGTGAGGTTTTAAGTAGCCAAAGGTAAATCTTAAACAATCAAGCAACAAGTTTAAGTCTGCTAAAGACTGCATTTAATACTCTGAAAAATAAAGTCGAGAATCTGAAAGTAGGTTTAAAGAGTAAACTATCCAGTTCTTTAAATTCTCATGTTAATTATGTACTGAATTTAACCAAAGACAGGAGGAGCAATTACGCAATTTTACCAAGAAACTAGAATTTGACATTGAAGACAAGTGTAGTAGTGTAGAGTTACGGAGTTTAATGAATAATTAGGATCATTTCAAAATGTATATAACGTTACACTCGACACAGTAAAGCAAAGATTACATACTTTAAATGATTCCATTGATAGACAGGACAAACTGATCACTATTGTCGAATCGCAAATTGCAGGGGTCAACACTCGTGCAGATGCAGTAGAACAAAATTTTAAAGAAAAGATAGTCGACTTCGACGTTACAAATGTAAGTAGTGTGGTGGAACCTTTTGAGATAATTATGGATCGAGAAATTTCCGAGAGTGTAATCTCCGGAAACATTTCGACTATTGATTTTTACAAACTTAATTGATATCTAGCAAGGTTATGGACATAGAATTCAAACTTGTCCATGGCAGAGTGAAAAACAGAATAACTTTATCTAATGTTGGGTTATGTAATAAAATGGTAAGTATTTCATTGTGGGGAGAATTTCACACGAAAGTTAACGAGAAATATTGGTCCGTGAATAATCAAGTGAGGTTAATATCAGATCCATGGGATCTGGATGGAGTCACATCTGTTCCCCAAGGACGTTAACATTATGTGTTAACGGACGGAGTGACAACTGTCGGATCTCGAGTTGGGTTCGGTGTTACTTCCTTATTCGTTTTCCCACACCGAATTCTCTTCAAATCTTATACTATCCTCTATTCTATTCTCGTCCTATTATACTGTCATGGACCTTAGTACTTGTCTTAATGAGGCGAACAAATAAGAGTTGCAGCAAATCACCGATATCAAGGTCATATGCCTTCTTTTGGAGGTAGCCATAAGTGATCTTATCATTATACTCAGTTTTACTTGGTTTACGGGCACTATGATTCCCCGTTGTATATTCACCACGATGAATTAGGTTTTATACCGAGTCAAGACTGAAGCACTAGGTAATGTATTCTAATATATGAATTGGCAGCATGCTCCACTTTCATATCAATGTAAAAGTGAATTAGCACCATGCTCCGCTCTAGTCTCGATGTAAAAGTGATGTGGATGATACGATACAGGGTGTGATGATGTGATACATAATATGATATATAACATGATATGATATGCATAATTCCTATTTACGATAATATGACAGTTATACCTTTTGCAAAATGTGATATAAATGGGGAGGGTTTGTATCGATTTTGAAAGGGGGGTGGGTAGTGTAGGTATATAAGGTTGACACTACATGCGCACCACACCTTTCACAGAACCCTCACAGACAAGTGTCACTGATTCTTCACCATTTGCCGTTCCATAGGAGTTGCTAAGATGTTTCTTCTGGGACTTCAAAGGTGAAGATGAGAATGTCCGTTTGCAGGAGACGTTTAACATCATACCTTCTCCGGCTCCTCACTCAGGTACTGGCAAAGTGGGGATCCTGGGGAAGAGGGGTGGGAAGGATTTCCTGTCTTTGAGGCTATCTTCTTTCTCTTCTTCGATCTTAGCAACCATTTCTACTTTTTCCTTTCTTACTTCTCTTTTGAGTACCAGTATATTTTTCCCTCTGTCTATATGCATACACCTCTGTTGCTGAAGTCCTCCTCAATTTCCATGGTTTTCTATAACCTTCAACTTATTTAACATAAGCTGGCCGAAGAATCAGGCTACACAACTACACATACACATACACTCAGTGGAATACAAAGACGCAAACAGGAAGGATACAGTTTAAGTTAATGTAAGAACCGTCATGTGTTGGAGGGGGAAAATTGTGTACGTAGTGATAGGTACGCGCACATGATTGTGTGAGTTGACGGTTCCATGTTACTTAGAGGTATGTACGGAAGAGTATTCATGGTCATGGACAGGGATATTTATATAGGTAAGAACAGTATTTATGGTTATGACGACGGTATTACACTAATATGAGTACATAGTCTAAGGAGAAACATCTTGTGGTTCATTATGCTACAGCGTATACTTAAATGGACACTTCTGACGAATTGTAGGATAATGGGACAAGCAGAGCATAAGTAGGAAGATATATATATATATATATATATATATATATATAAACAAAGATGATGTGACTTACCAAACGAAAGCGCTGGCACGTCGATAGACAAACAAACAAACACAAACATACACACAAAATTCTGCTTTCGCAACCAACGGTTGCTTCGTCAGGAAAGAGGGAAGGAGAGGGAAAGACGAAAGGATTTGGGTTTTAAGGGAGAGGGTAAGGAGTCTTTCCACTCCCGGGATTGGAACTACCCTGGCCAGCAAGATCTCCGGATCTGTCCCCCATTGAGCTTGTTTGGGACTGGATGAAGCGTCGTCTCACGCGGTCTGCACGTCCAGCACGAACGCTGGTCCAACTGAGGCGCCAGGTGGAAATGGCATGGCAAGCCGTTCCACAGGACTACATCCAGCATCTCTACGATCGTCTCCATGGGAGAATAGCAGCCTGCATTGCTGCGAAAGGTGGATATACACTGTACTAGTGCCGACATTGTGCATGCTCTGTTGCCTGTGTCTATGTGCCTGTGGTTCTGTCAGTGTGATCATGTGATGTATCTGACCCCAGGAATGTGTCAATAAAGTTTCCCCTTCCTGGGACAATGAATTCACGGTGTTCTTATTTCAATTTCCAGGAGTGTATTTTTCCCACGTGGAATGTTTCCCTCTATTATATTCATATATATATATATATATATATATACTAAATAATATTCCCAAGTATGGTGTCTATTGGAAACTTAGTTCTGGAAGAGAAATGGAGGACTCAAAAAGGGTTAAAGGAAGTATTATGAAGTGAGTGTGATGGATAAAGCAGGATATTAATTTTTCCAGGTAGTTTCGACTCATAGTGTACATAAACTCAGGCCATGGACAATGAAGCCTACTCATGAAGGACAAGGAGGGCATACCCAGAGTTGACTGGATGGAAAAGGGCAGGTAGGCAGACCCAAGGAAGGCTGACCTATACTGTGCAGGCAGGGGCTCCAAGAAGGGGATTGACCAGTATCATAGTATATTAGGAATTTGTTTAAAATGGCGTACCTACCAAAATGGAAGGAGGTAGTGCATTCATAGTGTTCACCATTGGGTAAAATATAAGTACTGTGCCTAAAGGAAAAGGGCAGTATCATGACAAAAGTCATATTTTGTAGAGATTGTTCTGATAAGTTTGAATTCTTGTTCCCACTCGCAGTGTAATGTTCGTGTGAAGTTACATGTGTTGAGAAGAACACCTTTATTTACTCAGGGTTCCTCCAGATTGTAATAAATAGTGAATAAGTCCATACTCAGAGAAAGTAGTATGCGAAGTAACAGCAAATAGCATATGATTGGTAATGAACATTCGGAATTTGTGATTGGAACGGGAACAGAGAGATCCTTGTCCTTACATAGTTTAAATTAACCCAAAGGTCCATAATATTGTACATAATGAATGTGTATAAAATATCGTGTGTTCGAGCTAAGGAGGGGGCTATGTAGTGCCTCAAGAATTTTGGAGTAAATTCTAGAGTCACTCGTATTTTCACCGGCTCGAACACACATTATTTTAGAGATAAGGGTGGTGAAGTAGAACTATGTCTACTGCCCCACAATATTGTGTCTACAGGATGGATGTGTATCGAACGGATGTTCGGTGCGACAAGGTAGTCAACGGGCCTGCCTAAGAAGTTACACATACCACCCATGGAGTAAACGCATCGTACACTGTGAAAGATAAAACATTGTTGGTACAAAACATTTGAAGGGTGTTGAAAGAAAAGACTTTTATTCATTTTCTCACTTACTGTCAAAGTCTGGACAGTTGTCTTGTTAAACTTGGAGAGATTTATAAACAGTATGTATAGAAAAATGATTGTAATAGAGTCGGTCGGTCCGGAAGTTGTTGATATTATGAGAAATGTTTCGTGTACGAAAACTGGTGAGTGTTATGAAAATACAGTGTTCAAAGTAATCTCGAGTGTACCGAGTTATTTTAAAGTATAGAAAATTCCTCCAAAGTAGCATCTATTCTTCGGAGAAGAAGCTGAACAGAATACCACAGCCGGTTATCCTGAAAGATGATCAGCGAAGCAACTCCAAATAAGTTCGACAGCCAAGGGAGAGTGCGAGTCTTGCAGGCCAGTACAACATTGTCACCCTTAGGCACCGGTAACCACCAGGCCATCAGCAGTTGCTGCCTCTTTACGAGGGGGGTCAAAATGTTTCTAGTCTAACATATACAGAATGACAGAAATTTCTTTATACCAATTTATTTTTCAATATAATACCTGTGTACACTAATACACTTGTGGGCAGGCTCAGATAACTTCTGCAAACCGTTAAAATAAAAGGTCTTTGATTTCGAGTCCAACCAAGCGTTCGCAGCATCAGTCACTGTACCATCATTGTCAAATTGTCATCCTTTGAGGTCTTTTCTCAGGTTTAGGTAAAGAAAAAAGTCTGATGGAGCCAAATCTGGAGAATATGGTGGATACTGTAACAATTCGAATCCGCAGTCTTGCAGAGTTTCCAGTGTTGTGAGGGCTTTGTGTGCTGGTGTGTTGTCCTGAGGCAAAAGAAATCCACGCACCAATCTTCTGCACCTTTTTTTTTTTTTACCTCTTCTCTCAAACAGAGCAGGAGGGTGCAATAGTATGATGCACTGATAGTTACGCTCTTTTACAATTAAACCAACGTAATTACCCCTTCCGCATCCCCGAACACCTATGCCATCATCTTACCGGCCGATTTTTGTACCCAGAATTTTTTTGGGGTGAATAATATTTCTATTGCCGTGACTGTTGTTTTGTCTCATGATCAAAGTGGTGAACGCACATAATGTCCATCATAAAATACCTTGCAAGAAAGCTCATCATTAATTGGCTCATGAATGACAGTGACCATTCCTATACCGTATTGTTACAGGCGAGGAGAAATAGCGACTTTACACTAACATCGGGAAAAGAACGGAATGAAAGAGCCCAAATAAAGCAGCAACTCCCCATATGGAGACCTATGTGCATCCAGAAAAGATGATGTTATGCACTTGGTAGAACAGCCATTGTATGGTGTTCTTGGAACTGCTTTCCCAATGTGTAACCATCGCTGCTAGCATTTAGTGTTGTAACTGTTCTTATCCCTGATATCAAAAATCATTTGTGTATATCGAGAAAAAGTAACTGTTCAAACCAAACATATACCATAAAACTTGAAAAACTTCACAACACTGCTTCTTCATACAATATTTATGTAAATTCTATTCCAATATGTTTTGAATCAGTAATTGATGTGAACTATGTATTTCTTATATTGTCAACATAATGCAAAGTAAAACCTAGCGTAGAAAGTAGTACAGCCACAGATGGGCCCCTTCTCACAAATGGGGGAGCCATACAGCAATATATTGTCCTATGCAAGTGAATAAAATTCTGTATCCATAACTCTAGCACATAAGACGAAGCTGCAACGAATGGTCGTCGCCGAGGCGGATTAATGAAGTTTTGCGGATTGGGGCAGTTACCTACAAGACAAAGAAGATCCAGAGGTCCTCCCCTTGGAAGCTGAGGAGAAAAAATTTTCAAAAACTACTGTTTCAAGCTTTTTTCATATCAAACAACTGCAAAAATGTGTTTTATTTTTGATAAAAAAAAATTTAAATTTCTTGAAATGTGTAACATTCACATCCTTTTTCTGAGCAACTTCTTTTATATAATTGTGAACACAGCAACAAGCTCATAAGTCTTTTGTTTACACAGATGTCATAAGCAAATTAAAAGCAAATAAACTGAAATCAGAGTCTAATACTTTTAAAACTGTAGTTCTTAATTTGTTGACAGCTATACTTTTGCCAGGTACGTTCATAATTATCCATGTTCTTACATTCTGAAAATAATACTTGTAAGTCTTGAATATATACTCAAATATTTTTCTCGAATTTTTGTTTTCAATACAATTCACAATGATACTCGTTTCTAAAGAAACATAGTGGGAATAAAAATGCAATATCAACATTAAATATGTTATTTAAACAATGCATTTGAGACTACTACCTCCAAAGAAGAATGATGCAAATAGTGAGAATGGTATTACATTGTGACAATAGCTCAAAGATTACTTGCATTTACATAAAGCCATAGTTTTGAACCTAATATTGTTTTTTAATAAACTCTGTGCTTAAAATTTGGCAAAGATCTTTCACAAAAACAATCGTTTCTATATTTTTCATTGTAGTTCTCTACACATATAGTGTATATTTGGCATGATTCACACATATTAACCTCTGACTCACTCTTTTTTCAGTTTTTATACAAAACTGTAATCCGAGTGTGTGAATGTTATTTACTCAATCATTTTGCATCACAGAAGAACAACTGACATTATATTAATATTATCTGTACTTAAGAAAACATGTCTTTTCTTTTCTTTCTGACCTTCTCAGTATACCCATCTATTTTTTGTTTCTTAATAATGATGTCTCTCTGGACAGACGACAAAGCAAGCTCTGTTAAGTGGTTTTCGCCCACAAGGATGTCCCAACCAAATCTTAATGAGTTTGAGTGTCAAGAAGGTCTTTCTGCTGTTTCAATTGACAGAAGAAGAGAAGAAAAGATTAACATCAAAGATCTAATGGTAGGAAAAATTTCTGGAGCGCAAAACTACAAACACTCAACTGCATAGCCTTGCTGGAGTGTTTTCTTTGCGTCCTCCCTTCTTCATTTTGCCACCCACAGCTTAGAAAAGCAGTCACTTTCACCCTCTCCAGTTACTTTGATCTAACGGGTCTTTTGGACGGCCCAGTAAAATGTTATTGCGTCCATTTGCTGTTAGGATGGGATGCGTGGGCGGTAGTTCCGGTTAGTGCAGAGTGTGGAACACGGAAAACTTAGTTTTACCATTTATTAATAAAGACGGTGCGACAAAGCATTACGCGCGTCTGGTAACCCATCATCACTGTGTCGAGAGCGATACATATTCGCAACTGGCCGGTCTCAGACTGCTCTTCGTAGCCGGTGGCTGTGTACACCCACAGCGCGCGACTTAGATTGCATTTCCCGTCAGCATTCCGCGTGATAAGCGCACAGCGTGGCGACTCTGGTGCTGTCCGCTACACCGTTCAATTCTGCCGTTACATTGAAGTACTTTGAATGCAGTAGTTTCTGCATCCCTAATGACTGACTCCAAGGACACTGTTGAAGGTGATCAGATTTTTGGTAGAAGCGTGTTGAGATTATAGATACTGAGAACGTCTTTACAGAATCTGTGTTCTAGATCAGTGTTTATTTTGTCAAGAATAGGGATAAAGACATTCACTCTAAAATAGCTTTCAGTACTTTATGGAGCCACATTGGGCCAATTAACTTGTCAAGGTGTGATCCTGGGTGTCAGAACGATGCTTCCTATATCATCTGCCAGTTTTTTCGCTTCATCATCCAGCAGGCTGAATTCTGCAATCACATTTTCTCGCTTTGTTTTCTAAAATATGAAAGTATCGGCCAAGATCTCAGTTGCTTTGCTACCATAAATGGTCTCTTTTTGGGAAAACCTGCTGAGAGCTAATGTTTGGCTGAGTACATCAGCAAGACACGAGAGTGCTACCATGAATTCTCCAATGCTGATTGCATATAAAAGGGCACTAGAGGTTAAGCTGGAGATATCACTTAAAAAATGTGACCATTGCGATATTTTCTCAAGGCATGACACGATTTTTTCAATGTTTTTTTTTAAGAAACAGACAATCTCTCTAATGATAACAGCTGTGTTTGGCACTAACTGCATGTCAGAGCAGTAGTGGAGTAAGGGCAGAATGGGTGCTGATTTGATACCAAATTGATATTAATAATATCTACTTGATATTAACAATTCATTTGCTCCACCCCAGATGATGTCATATGTTTTCTCCAGCTGCCACATGGGTCCTCACCCCCTCTCCTTCCCCTCTGCCACCTACCCTTTTGGCGGGAATTTCAAAATCATGGGAATTTCTTTGTCCTAGAGCTGTGCTGATGTCCCACTCCAAGCCCCTCAAATTGGCGGGAACAAATCATATGCACACACAAGTTAGTATATAAGAATATAGAAGTTAATATTTTAACACAATTTCAAATGTGGTAAGAAAGAAAAATTGCAGAGAAAAACTTTACATGGTTTTGCATCTGCACACGTATTCCGCAAGCCACCATATATTATGTGGCAGAGGGTATCTTGTACAACTACTAGTCATTTTCTTTCCACGGAGTTTCAAATTGACGTGACTTGAAAACTGAGAAAATTTTATTAATTTCCTTTCCTGTGCCACTCACAAATAGAGTGAGGAGAAAACGACTTTCTACATGCCTCTGTATGAGCTCTAATTTTTCTCAACTTATATTTGTGGGACTTACGTGAAATGTACATTGGTGCCAGTAAAAGAACTCTGCAGTCAGCTTCAAATGCAAGTTCCCTAATTTTTTTTCAATAGTGTTCCTCATAAACAACATCGTTTTCCCTACCTGGATTCCCATTTGAGTTCCCAAAGCATCTCCATAATACTTGCACGTTGTCCAAAACTACCAGTAACAAATGTAGCAGCCTACCTCTAAATTGTTTCCACATTTTCCTTTAATCCAGTCTGTTGGTGATCCCAAACACTCTAGCAGTACCCAAGACTGTGTCGCACTAGTGTCCTATGTGCGGATTCCTTTACGGATGAATCACACTTTTTCAAGCCTCTCCCAATAAACTGAAGTCAACCATTAATGTCCTTTGTATTACAACCCTTACATGCCTGTTCCATTTCATATCGCTTTGCTGCATTATGTCTAGATATTTCAACCATGTAACTATAATGCTATATTTCAAACATTATGATGATGGAGGCTGTTATGGAAAGCTTCTGATTTTATACAAATTTTACAGGGAAAGTTAATAGAACTTCTTATCCATGTGAGTAAAACTATTGTGTAAAACTGATAGCTGAGCATCTTAACAGGAATCTCTTCAGGGTCCTCAGGAGTCTTAGACTTAAATTTCAGTATATTTACTCCCTAATAATATTTGTTGTTAATAACAGGTGTAATGTTACTATGTTCAGTGAAATGAATTTGCAAAATACTGGAAGTAAAAATAATGTCCCTGTCTCCGATTCTGAATCGAATTTTACATTCTGATACAAAAGTCTTTAACAGGTTGCTGCTAGACATCAGGCAGAAAACTGGAAATCCCAAGATGTTAAAAAATGAAGTAAAGGATTATTTTGTGAGCCTCTCCTTCTATAATTAATTATAATTAAGCACAATGTTTGGACTGAAGGATGCATCTTCTGGTTAACATTACTATTATATGTAAGGCTGACAGTACTCTTTGAAAAGTTATGAAATGCTTTGTATGAAGTCTGAGACAAAAACAGCACTTGAATATTTATTGATTTTAGAACTATTACTTCCTTCCTTTGGGATGATAGATAGGTTTTGGAAGATTGGGAATGAGCGGAAGGTCATTTAGACCACCTGTGTAGCTGATCGGTGTGGCCGAGCTGTTCTAGGCGCTTCAGTCAGGAACCGCGCGACCGCTATGGTCGCAGGTTCGAATCCTGCCTCGGGCATGGATGTGTGTGATATCCTTAGGTTGGTTAGATTTAAGTAGTTCTAAGTTCTAGGGGACTGATAACCTCAGATGTTAAGTCCCATAGTGCTCAGAGCCACCACCTGTGACCCATTCATGTGTACTGCTCAGCGCCTTTCAGATCCCCACCAAGTCAAATTAAACGAACGTATTGAAACAACTCAGAGGCAGGCTGCTAGGTAGGTTATCAGTAGGTTCAAACAACATGTGAGTATTATGAATATGCTTAGTGGATTCATATGAGAATCCCTAGACAGAAGACAATGGTTTTTTTTTTGTGGAACACTATTGAGAAAATTTGGAGAACTGGCGTTTGAAGCTGACTGGAGAACAGTCCCACCACCACCGATGTATATTTCACTTAAGGACTATGAGGATATGAGAAATTAGAGCTCATATTGAGCTTTATAGATAGCCTTTCTTCCCTCAGTCTGTTTGCGAGTGGAATAGAGAAGAAAATTATTTGAGCGGTACAAGGTACCCACCGCCATGCACCAATTGGTTACTTGTGTAGCACGTATATATATATTATTATTCGTAATAAAATTGTGACTGCCTACAACATCAAAAAATATTAGTTGATACAGACCTAAAGCTTCATGATTTATTTCACATGTTTTGTTTCACATTTAACTGTACGTGATACACTCTGATAATGAGTTACTTGCATCTATAACAGTCTTAAATTAGCTCAGATCTGTTAATAATTCCTCATTAAGCTCTGTTTATCAAGATGCCACATAAAAATGAAGTGTATTTTGAGAACCTACATATTGGAAAATGTGATTGGTATATAGCTGTTTGTTTACACGTCAACAATCAAAATGTAACCATATCAGTAGCACAGACTGGGAAAGAGCACATATCTGGGCTAGAGTACTATATTGCATTCCCTCCCCCCCTCCCCCCTTCCCTAGAAACCTTGGCTGGAGTAACAAGCTTTTCTGTAGCGTAGTCTGAAGTGTACATTACGTTGAAAAGAGATAACTATGTTGACAGTTGTGGAACTCAGAAAATGAGAAATAAAGGTGGTGGTAACAGACAGATGTGTGGCGTTGCCTAATATTTTGTTTGCGCCATATTTAAATGCATTTTTCCATATTTAACTTACTTTTTATAATAAAAAATAAAACTACTAGCTCAAGCCCGAAAATATACATTAAGACAATGAATAAGCACCCGATGTGTGTTTGATGCATATTACGTACATATATCGTACACAAACTGCAAAAATGCACGGGGCGTTCCACTACATATCTCTTACCGTATTTGACCCGTTTTTCCGCATTTGTTACTGTTGGTATGGATGCAAAGACAAATTCGTAGTTAAGTATTTCAAACGTCTGAGTGGTAGTTACATTAGTAAGCCTCACTTAACATGTTAAAAAAACATTTAGAGACATTGTCCTGAAGGCATAATACAATCACTCTGCCATTCAAATAATAATTCGTAGTCGGTTCACCTCAATCAATCACGTAAGACTCTAATCTGTAACTATCTACGCTGCGGATTAGTATGTCATCATAATCGAGTTGTTCGCATTCGAAACTTGTTTCTACATTTAATTCTCATAATGACAGCTTCATTCAAGCAGTCTGTATTGACTTGATATTTCAAAATAACAGCTGAGGGCAGGTCAGTATAGAGGCTGGGGACAACAGGTGAGTGACGTCATTTATGTCAATAGAGGTGCTTACAGATCTAGTCACCAAGGCAACACTGTCACACTTTCAGCCTTTCTGATGACATGAAGTGATTCCTCGGAACCCGCGAGAGGTATAGACAATCTTTGAAACCAACTGATCTTATTTGAAATAAATGAATGTAGCAGTCGATATTATTACAATCACAGTTCACGAATTATGTCGAAAAGAATTGAAGGTAACGAAAATACGAGAGCTGACTGAAAAGTAATGCCTAAATCTTCGTAACTCTTCAACAGTTGGCAGCATTGGTATGTGGCAGGTACTGGCTTGTTCCGTAGCCTCTTGTCTACAGCTCCACTTGGTGGGAAGCCTTAGCATTGAACGGTTGTGTTGTTACAATATAAAGTATGGACCCTGCACAGAGGGTCGGTCAATGCGATTTAAGCAAAGTGCAGTCATTGAATTCTTAACAGCAGCAGGTGTCACACCAAAGAAGATTCATCAGACAATGAAAGCAGTGTTGATGTGACTGCTGTGCGCCTTCATTCTCATAATGCAAGAGGAGTTCCTGTCAAATTTCAAGTATGTGCACTTTCATTTCAGGAGTCAGCATCCAGGATACCCATTGTGCACAGGTCTTCCTGTAGCCCAGCAAAGCAATAATGTTACGCACACTTTCTTGTGAAATTCGATTGTGTTTGAAATTTCTCTGTGAGTGATACGGCCTTCCTTTGTGGCCGAGCAGTTCTAGGTGCTTCAGTCTGGAACCGCGCGACCGCTACGGTCGCAGGTTCGAATCCTGCCTCGGGCATGGATGTGTGTGATCTCCTTAGGTTAGTTAGGTTTAAGTAGTTCTAAGTTCTAGGGAACTGATGACCTCAGATGTTAAGTCCCATAGTGCTCAGAGCCATTTGAACCATTTGAGTGATACGACGATCGTCCTGAATCAATCTTTCAACATTTTGCTTGTGAAACTCGGTGGTTGCTGTCACAGGATAACCAACTCCTTGTTTGACATGCATGTCAGATGTTCCCCTCTCAACATCTTTAAACTTACTCCCCCAACGACGCAAAGTACTCAATCAACACAATCACCAGAAACTGCTTTCATTCTCTGATGAGAATCTCCTTTGGTGTGACACCTTCTGCTGTCAAGAATTCAGTAACTGCACGTTGTTTAAATCACATTGACCGACCGTCTGCTCAGGGTTCCATACTTTACACTGTAACAACACAACTGATAAATGGTAAGGCTTCCTGGCAACTGGAGCTGTAGAAAAGAGGCTATGGAACTAGGCAGTACCTGTCGCATACCAATGCTGCCAACTGTTGAAGAGTTACACGGTGGAGGCATTAGTTTTCAGTCAACCCTCGTAAATAAAAACAAAAAAAGAGAAAATACATATCTGAAATAAATTATTATCGTTATTTAAACAGAGATAAAGTTTAAATCCATTACACTACCAGTATAGAGCATTATGAGGTCGTAATACTGAGAAACAGCGTTAATTTGTAATAATGTTTTTTTAAATCTGATGGGAGTACTGAGAGAAAGTGGGGGTTCTGGACGAGGAGAAACTAAAATGTAACACAACAGGAAAATTAAATAAATAAATAATATATATGAAACATAAAAGAACAGTAGTATGAAATGTGCAGAAACCGACACAGAAATCCTAAAAGAAAAGCCAGTACACAAATAACTAAAAGTCACAAAAAGAAACAAATATTAGAATCGGTAACTACAATTAAGCTATATAGGTTAGTTCTTGTTTCCGATTACAACCATTCCGCAGTTCGTTATTTACATTGTTTTTGCAACAAGTGTTTGCACTAGTGTTATGGGCTCTCTTTGTCTGGTATTATTCCCTTCACTATTATGAAACAAAAAAGGGAAAGAAACAAGAAACTTGGAACCGATCCCTACGAATTTTGTTACTTTTTAGAAGTAGTTCAGAGATCAAAAAGAATTCTAGAAATTCTACGAAAACCGAGTTCACACATTTTCAAAATTATGAACCACCGAATGGTTGAAATCGCTAACTAAAATTGACCTCCAATATAGGTCAATTCTAGTTACCGATTCCAACACTTCCATGGTTGGTTATAGTTAGATCATTTTTCCGGCAGGTGTATAAAATGAAAAAAAATAGCATTTCAGAATTTGAAATTGCTCTGTAAACTACTGCAATAAAATGACAAATATTGGAATCGGTAACTAGAATTAAGCCGTATAAGAGGTAATTTCTAATTACCGATTCCAACTATTGCATGCTTCATTATTTAGATTGTTTTTGCAACATGTGTGTGCACTTAAATGTAATAGAATTTCTGAACTTGTAAATGCTCTCTGAACTACTGTGAAAAAATATTGGAGAACGTATGTCAGTTAGTTCTAGTTACCGATTTCAATATTAGTTACATAGGCAAATTTTCGTTATCTGTGTACTGGCTTTTTTAGGACTATAGTGCGTTTAAAATGAGTTGCGACTTTTGACAGTTCAGCACGGAGTGAGTGGAGGGAAGCGTAGTTGCCAAAGTGTGTTGCAGATGGCCACATGCGGTACGTGGCAGGGTCGCTTCACTGTGTTAACAACAAGCTGTCCGATCTGCTATCTTTCTGAAACGATTTTAAACAAACTATTCAGTAATAAACCACTTATCATTTCGTTAATGGTCATAGTTATTGTGATATCTGCGATCTTTCTGAAACGATTTTAAACAAACTATACAGTAATAAACTTTTAAATCTTACCTGAAGTCGTCAGATTCATGACGAACCACTCATTATTTCGTTAATGGTCATAGTTATTGTGATTCATGACGAACCACTCATCATTTCCTTAATGGTCATAGTTATTGTGATATTTCGCTAGTAGATAAATTACTACAAGAAATTCTAAGTTTGCCATGTAAAATAGGTTTCGCCATGAATTTGTGTTTCTTGTGTGTTGCTGTGTATTAAATGTAGATAATATATTAAATTTCTCCTTAAACTTGGCAGGATACCACTGTCTGTTTCCAAACTTGAGCAAATGGAATGTACATAAAGCGCTCTGGCACGAACTCGTGCATCAGTGAAAAAACTAGGATGAAATATTCATAAATTCCTCATATCTCATAAAAGTTTTGAGATATCGAAACAGATTTTGGCGAATGATAACAATTACGAGACTGTTTTGCCATATGATTAATATCTACAGCAATATTCAAGTGACTACAGATTTTTTTCAAGAAATATTGTAATTATTGAGGGCTTTGGCGAAACGAGAACTGCTGTGAGTTTTGTAACAATATAAGTAAAGAAGTTACACATTTACTTTTATACAGAGAATTTGCTCTTTCATAAACTACTGGACAGACTTGCACTCAGTTCTTAGTTTAATAACACACTATTTCAGGATTATGTCCCAATTTCAACTGCATTACAGTGTTAGTGAGATGAATATTTCAAAACTCTGCTGTATTTTAACAAGAGAAAATTTTAACGTGGCAGCAGGAGAAGTTATGTATTCCTCAGAACTCGTCACTGACCTTCATGAATCAATGTCTCCTCGACTACCTTCTTGGTATTATGGCTGACAACTCAAGACCAGGCCTGCCATGTAACATTCGCAGTAGCTTCTTTCACCAGTATTTCAATCTCAGTGAGCATAAATTTCTTGCTGTTTCTTGCCACATTACTTTTCACCTAGGCCCCTATACTCTGTCGGATTTAAATGAGCATGATACAGATGAAGACTGATTGAACTATGTCCTTTACCGTCCACCACTTCGCGTGAAGTTTTCGCTTGTACAACACTGAAAGTTCCATTAACTTCGCCTTATACATGCTAGGTTAAACTTTGTCACATGAAACATTTCTTTGTGCCCAGAGCAAAATTTGCAGTTTCCTCCATTGCATTGTTGGAGCTTTATGCATCGAAACAGAGTGGCATGGTGTTTTGTCCATTACTATCGTCGAATTCCGACGAGTGTTTCATAGCAGAACATTATCTTCGCAGCAATAGTACTACTACTACTTGTAGTAGTAGTAGTAGCTTTATTCATCTGTACATTTTTTTTATATGTCAAAGTTTTTACAAGTTTATATCAATTTAAAATAAGCTAATTCATATACACATATATTTACAGACTTCTAGCTAGAGACAATCATTAGATTTACGCCAAGTATACAATACTACACTCCTGGAAATTGAAATAAGAACACCGTGAATTCATTGTCCCAGGAAGGGGAAACTTTATTGACACATTCCTGGGGTCAGATACATCACATGATCACACTGACAGAACCACAGGCACATAGACACAGGGAACAGAGCATGCACAATGTCGGCACTAGTACAGTGTATATCCACCTTTCGCAGCAATGCAGGCTGCTATTCTCCCATGGAGACGATCGTAGAGATGCTGGATGTAGTCCTGTGGAACGGCTTGCCATGCCATTTCCACCTGGCGCCTCAGTTGGACCAGCGTTCGTGCTGGACGTGCAGACCGCGTGAGACGACGCTTCATCCAGTCCCAAACATGCTCAATGGGGGACAGATCCGGAGATCTTGCTGGCCAGGGTAGTTGACTTACACCTTCTAGAGCACGTTGGGTGGCACGGGATACATGCGGACGTGCATTCTCCTGTTGGAACAGCAAGTTCCCTTGCCGGTCTAGGAATGGTAGAACGATGGGTTCGATGGCGGTTTGGATGTACCGTGCACTATCCAGTGTCCCCTCGTCGATCACCAGTGGTGTACAGCCAGTATAGGAGATCGCTCCCCACACCATGATGCCGGGTGTTGGCCCTGTGTGCCTCGGTCGTATGCAGTCCTGATTGTGGCGCTCACCTGCACGGCGCCAAACACGCATACGACCATCATTGGCACCAAGGCAGAAGCGACTCTCATCGCTGAAGACGACACGTCTCCATTCGTCCCTCCATTCACGCCTGTCGCGACACCACTGGAGGCGGGCTGCACGATGTTGGGGCGTGAGCGGAAGACGGCCTAACGGTGTGCGGGACCGTAGCCCAGCTTCATGGAGACGGTTGCGAATGGTCCTCGCCGATACCCCAGGAGCAACAGTGTCCCTAATTTGCTGGGAAGTGGCGGTGCGGTCCCCTACGGCACTGCGTAGGATCCTACGGTCTTGGCGTGCATCCGTGCGTCGCTGCGGTTCGGTCCCAGGTCGACGGGCACGTGCACCTTCCGCCGACCACTGGCGACAACATCGATGTACTGTGGAGACCTCACGCCCCACGTGTTGAGCAATTCGGCGGTACGTCCACCCGGCCTCCCGCATGCCCACTATACGCCCTCGCTCAAAGTCCGTCAACTGACATACGGTTCACGTCCACGCTGTCACGGCATGCTACCAGTGTTAAAGACTGCGATGGAGCTCCGTATGCCACGGCAAACTGGCTGACACTGACGGCGGCGGTGCACAAATGTTGCGCAGCTAGCGCCATTCGACGGCCAACACCGCGGTTCCTGGTGTGTCCACTGTGCCGTGCGTGTGATCATTGCTTGTACAGCCCTCTCGCAGTGTCCGGAGCAAGTATGGTGGGTCTGACACACCGGTGTCAATGTGTTCTTTTTTCCATTTCCAGGAGTGTGTTTTTTAAAAATAACTTATTAAATAATGTAATGCCACACTGTTCACTCATGTCTCACTATCAGTCACTGCCAACACTATATTCACATTGTTTCATAACCACTCACTACACACACACACACACACACACACACACACACACACACACACACACACACACACATTGGTGATCTCTGGGCCATTTTCTGTACTGCAAGTTCCCATTTGCTATCCTGAAAAACTGAGTCAGCATCCCTCCATAATGAGTGAGATGTTGAGCTCAAAAAGAGGAAGAGGTGTTAGTATTGTGCTATGCATATCTTGGGGGTAAGTATTTCTAGAAAGGAAAAAAGAAGGGGGAAAACATAAAGTGAAGGTGTTATGTGGAATGTTGGATGTTTTATAATCATTATTATTATTATTTATTTGTATAACATTTTTTATAAAACCCCTGCTCTGTTTTATCTAAGTAATCCTTCAATGTATAAAATGTATTGCATACAGGTACTTTTTAGCTGCCTTTTTAAATAAGTGCATTTTTGCAATTTTTTAAATCTCTTTTGGTAATTTATTGTACAGTTTTATTCCTTGGTGAAAATGCTGTTTTGAGTTTCATGCTTATTTTTTCTTGGAAAATATAAGTTGAGTCTATCTCTTGTTGCATGGTCATGGACAGAGCTGTTTGTGCAGTAATCACCAATGTTATTTTTGATGTGTACAACTGACTGGGAAATGTATTCACATGGAGCAGTTAAAATCCCTAGTGGTTTGAACAGATCTTTACAATGATCTCAACTAGTATTTTTGGTTATTATTCATATGGCTCTTTTCTGGAGTTTAAAATTGTGCTTATATTTTGTGCATTTGTTCCCCAAAAAGAATGCCATAGTTAAGAATTGAGTGTACATATGAATAATATGTAACTAAAAGACACTGCATGCTACACACTGGTGATAGGATTCTAAGGGCATAACATGCTGATGACATTTGTTTGCAAGTACCTTTGTGTGTTCACACTACTTCAACTGAGAATCAATATTCATTTCTAGAAATTTTGCATTTGTTACGCAGTCTATACAGGTGCCACCTACATTTAATTTAACATTGTCGTTTTCACTCTTCAAACTGAAATTCATGGCATTAGTTTTCTTTATGTTCAATGTCACTTTATTGCTTATTGACCAGTCACAAACTTCCTTGAGAGTTTCATTTGGTTTGTTGGCAAGGAGTTCACTTGTTTTCTCAGTGACTATAATATTGCTGTCATCAGCAAAGAGAATTTTTTCACCATGAGTAACACTACTGAGAAAGTCATTGATGTATATCAGGAACAGTGTTGGTCCTAATATGCTACCTTGCGGAACCCCTATATTAATGTATGTTGATTCTGATAAGTGTTTTATTAAATGTTTAGATCTATTTCTAGTGTGCGTGATCTCTACTCTTTGTATCCTATCTGTTAGGTATGATCGAAACCAGTCATTAGCTACCCCTATTATGCCTAATGCTTCTAATTTATTTAGTAGAATATTGTGGTCGACTGTATCAAACGCCTTAGAAAGACCCAGAAATATGTCTGTAACACACTCATCTTTATCAAGAGCATCAAGTACAACTTTTGTGAATTCTACTATGGGTGACTCCATATTTTTGCCACTTTGGAAACCAAACTGTGATTCGCTTAAAAGACTGTATTTATTCAAGTAATTCATTAATTTGTCTTTCATAATTGCTTCTATTATTTTTGAGAATGCTGACAGCAGGAAAATGGGCTGGTAATTTTCTATGTCTTCTGCATTACCTTTCTTAAGCAAAGGTACAACTCTTGCCTATTTTAACTGCTCTGGAAATGTCCTGATGTGAAGGATTCATTTATTATATTTGTCAAGGGGACTTGCATAATCCTTATGCATTGTTTCAGTACACACACTGGTGTTTAATCTAAGCATACTGACTTTTTATTTTTTAGTTTTTGAACAGTTTTATTGACTTCATTCTCTGTGGTTGGAAATAACATCATTGTATTTAGTATGACATTGTTTACAGGAACAGTGTTGGTCCTAATATGCTACCTTGCGGAACCCCTATATTAATGTATTTTGATTCTGATAAGTGTTTTATTAAATGTTTAGATCTATTTCTAGTGTGCGTGATCTCTACTCTTTGTATCCTATCTGTTAGGTATGATCGAAACCAGTCATTAGCTACCCCTATTATGCCTAATGCTTCTAATTTATTTAGTAGAATATTGTGGTCGACTGTATCAAATTTTTGCTGTAACTTCTCTGTACTACTTGAAAAATGCTCGTTTACAAAGTTTGCTAAGTGTTGTGGATCATTTATTACCTTATCCCCCTTCCTTAGCAGTATGTTATTCTGCGTTTGTTTGCCTCTCACCGTTTTCTTTTTTACAACATCCCAGACTGCTTTTTATTGCAAATCTCGTATGCAGACGTACTGCGTTGTTGTCATTAACGCAACAGTAACACAAAACACTTGTTCACAATACCTGACGACTACAGAACAGCAATTCTAGAAAATACGACTTTACTACGAGAGGCGTCAAACGTTGACGCATCTACAGCGTGATACCACGTGGTGCTGTTTACTCATAGTTTGGCAGCAGGGGCACTTTATCAGACGAACCGCTGGCTGCGTAGTAGGGAAAGCCGGCTCGCCATTGGTGTTACCTGGGCAACGGCGTCATGTCCCGCTCCGGTCAGCCAAACGTCAAAAGTCATAACTAATTTTAAACGCGCTACATGATTCCTGTGTCGGTTTTTCAACATTTCATGCTACTGTTTGAAATACATTATTATTTATTTCATTTTTCCATTATTGTGGTACATTTTAGTTTCTTCCTTTCCAAAACCCCACTTTCCAGCGGTGGCCTCGATAGATTCAATAATTATTGTTATAAATTTGCGCTACTTCACCGCTTGCCTCTGGTATGACGTAACTGCTCAAAGCGTAAGAGTCTTATTATCGGACACTAGAATTCACTCCAGAATTGCAATACACGGTTGCGCCGTCGAAAGTGTTACGGTTATTTAATTGGTTCCGATCACTCCTATCCATTGCCCCTCCCCCCCCCCCCCCAAAAAAAAATTAATAATATAGCTATTTATTTTGTTAAAGTATTTAGACGTTTTTGACCTGATTTAGGGGAATTTCAAATGCAAAATAGGAGGAAATTGTACTTCACAGTTGGCGACCCTTCTGCAGCTCGATGTTCAGTTTACAAACAAAACAGCTGTGACAGCGTAGCTATCTGATTTTAGTTTGACAGTTGTGACAGCAAAACTACGTCGAAAGAAATATCCATAATTAATCCTCGGAACATTTATGCCGGAAATGTTTATAGTAACGGCAATAGGTCTTTGTTTATTTGTTTATGTGACCTGATATCTCAGTGTGCCACTGACATTGGACAAAACCTACTGATATCTGCCTTGGGTAGGTTATGGTCCCAATACATTGCAACTGCTTTGTACAAGTTCATGAAAGGGCTCCGCAGTAAATCGGTCGGAACGTCGTCAGTTTACTTGATTTAGTTGTTTACGATAACGCGGACCAGTACCGAAAATCATTTTATCCAAAATGTTTTATATAATATTTGCCACCCAGACTGGTTGATATTTGTTCCCTTTCTCTCCAAACCAACCAACATACATACATTTCAAAATATAAAAGCAGTGCAGTTTACCATCTCCAGCCATCTGAAAATGGATTTTGCAAGTGTCTGTTGGTTTGTTCCCATTACTGACTTCCATGGCTCTGGATTCTAAAATTACTAGTAGCAACTGGAGAACGCGCCCAATAATATCGCAATATATTTTATGTGAGCCTGTATGTATGCATTTTATGCACTTAATCGGGCAGTAATTTCCTTTTATTACGACGTATTTTACGCAAAATGTGTTGCATATAAAATTTAACATAATTCTATGTTGGAAAAAAGTCACTGAACAAAATATCAGGGCTAAACTAATTGGTGCAATGTTCATCGGAAACTCCTACTCCTAAGTGTCTCACAAAAATAGAGATTTAAAAACTAGCTAAAATAGGTATCTTGTCTTAGCCTGGTTCTGTAATTTTCAAATATGTTAGAAAGATCCTTTGATCACATTTGTTGGATTCACAACTATAACTTTTTGATTGAACCAATACATTGGGTATACTACGGTGCAATCAGTCACTATAATACTCATTGTGCATGATTATATTATATATGGCAATTCTATCAAAGGAGCCCACCTGTGTTTGTAGTTCTCGGGTGTGGGATGAATTTGTCCCTGTTTACAAGCAGATGGAATATTCTGGAATGCTTTCAAATGATTGGAAGCTATTGTGATTGGGTATGTGGGGTGATAACAGAGATACTTAAAGTACTGTCTTCTCATGTAGGTACTGGCTCTTCTGCCCACATCTCATGGTCGTGCGGTAGCGTTCTCACTTCCCACGCCCAGGTTCCCGGGTTCGATTCCCGGCGGGGTCAGGGATTTTCTCTGCCTCGTGATGGCTGGGTGTTGTGTGCTGTCCTTAGGTTAGTTAGGTTTCAGTAGTTCTAAGTTCTAGGGGACTGATGACCATAGATGTTAAGTCCCATAGTGCTCAGAGCCATTTGAACCATTTTGAACTGGCTCTTCTCCAAGAATAATAGTGCTCATCACTGTTTGTTGTCTTGACTGTGTGGTGAGTCTGTAGTGGGTTTAATCCTTTGTACATAGGAGGGACAGTTCAGGGTACTACACCCTTACTCCTTACCATTAAATTTGAAGTGCTGTCTGTTGCAGACTGGGGGAATCCACTTTGATGAAAGTCTCACTTGTGTGAAAAAATCTAATAAAGGTGTCCTGGTACAGACAGAAATTAAATAATGTCTAAACTAAAGGATGAAGAAAACTTATCTTGTGCCTTGATGTACTATTCGAAGAACAGTTCCAAACTAACAGTACTCAGTTAAAACTCTAGGCAGGTGGTCTCTGTCCATACACAAAAATTCTATTCACTGTTCAGTTTCTACTGAAGGCTAATCACTGTCTATCTATAGGCCACTATTTCTGTCTCACTCAACAAATTGAAGGCACGCTGAACATTCTGCAGGAACTCCCTAGCAAGACTCAGTCTGGCATTCAGGCTTACAGTTCACAACATCTTCTTATGCACGGTTACTCAAGTGCACTTCTGTCTTATGAATAGCACTGTTACTCCAAGGCACATGGTTTTCAAGGGCTGCAGGATTGGTTTGTGCATTGCAATGTTCTTGCTGTGGATGGAGGTCCATGGTACATCTGGTACCAACTGTTGCAAACTCTTCTTGTGTAGTATCTCAGTACATTGCACTGTCTTGCTCTGAAACTGAGCTATTGTGACAAACTTCACCAGTAGGAAGCCTGCTGTGTTGAGGGAAAGCATGTGCAAATGGGTACAAATCTGTTAACATTGGAAGTTTGAATTTTTCCATGACTGTTGCTACCCTTTAGGGAAATGTCAAGAAAGGATGTGAAGGATCAGATTGTGCATCCAGTGTGTATGCCTGGGGTGCCTCATTCAACATGTCAAAGAAACTGTTCTGAAGACATTGAGGCAGCAGGATGCAATCAGTTGCAGATTTTGGCATATGTTGCAATAAATGATGTGTCAACAAAAATAATCAGTATTTGAAAATAATACAGCATAATAGGTTTGATGAACAAGACTATTCACCTAGCAGCAGCAACAGCAGTAGCATGAGGAAAAGACACACAAAAAAGCTGTGAAAACAGGTGAGTTTCTGGAGCCAATGACTCCTCCTCCTGCCAGAAGGGTTGACGGGAATGGAAGGGCGGTGAAGGAAAAGAACTGATGAGGTTTATGAAATGGGCTGAGCTATGGAAGAGTCAGCCAGAACCCAGTGTTAGAAGAGACTTACTCTATGGGATAAGGTCCATTCTGTCTGATATTTTGCCCTGCCCGCCTATAATAGTTTTCTGCTCCCCCCCCTCCCCCCTCCCCAAAACAAAAACCTCTCATCCAAGTTTCTGTCACACACTTGTCTCACACACCCCATGCTCCTTATGCAAAAAAATTTCATACCCCTGGCTCTGACCCCTGAGTCCCTCCTCTAAGACTGCCCGATGCGCCACCCTGGAACCACCTACATGAGCTCTGTAACAGCAAGACTTACACTGATCAGCCAGAACATTATGGCGCCTACTTAATAGCCAGTATGTCAACCTCTGACATGAATAACCATGGTAACACTTAATGGCATGAAAGCAGTGAGGTCTTGATAGGTCACTGGAGGGAATTGGCACCCCACACACACACACACACACACACACACACACACACACACACACCACGTAATTCCTGTAAATTCTGGGGACTGTGAGCTCTGACACCGCATTCAGTCAGATCCCAGATGTGTTCGATCGGTTTCAGATCTGGACATCAATTGTAACTCACCACTGTATTCCTAGAACCTGTCCATCACACTGCTGGCCCTGTGATATGGCACATTATCTTGTTGAAAAAATGCCATGATTCTCATGAAGGGGGTATGTGGTCTGCAACCAGTGTACGAAACTCCTTGGCCATCATGGTGCCTTGCACGAGCTCCACTGGACTCTTGAGTGCCCATGTGAATGTTTCCCAGAGCATAATGGAGCCACCACCAGCTTGTCTCCATCCAGCCGTACGGATGTCGAGGAGCTGTTCCCCTGGAAGATGGTGGATTTGTGCCATCCAATCAACATGTTTATGAAGGTACCAGGATTCATCAGAACATGCAGTGCTCTGTCATAACATCAACATCCAGTGCTGATGGTAATGTGCCCATTTCAGTCGTAGTTGCTGATGACGTGAAGTTAACATTGGCACATGCACGGATCGTCAGCTGTGGAGACCCATTATTAGAAGTGTTCAGTGTACTGTGTGTTCAGACACATTTTCACTCTGCCCAGTATTAAAGTCTGATGTTAGTGCTGCCACAGTTCACCACCTGTCCTGTTTTACCAGTCTGCCCAACCGTGTGTGTGTGTGTACAGAGGGTGTATACTGCCAACACACAATATCCTGTTACGAGCATACTCTGCAATATGACAGTCATGACCTCAGTACCTGTTTCACCATACATGCCTTCTGTATTTCTCAAAAGTACGCAGTTGGCTTTACAATGTGCGCTCCATTCTCCCCACCCACCTGGCCGAAATTTAAATTAATATCTGTGGTCTCAGCATTTATTTCCAGTAACTGTTCCTTTTCTTTGCTCCCTTTTATTTTTCTATATTTTTTAAAAATTTTCTGACCTGTCTATTTTCTTCCACTACATGGTGAGTGGAAGTAACTCCTTATTTTTAATATTTTTCCTCTCCTAAAATATTGTACGCCTAAACTCAGTCTTTTACAGAAATGTAGCGTGTTGTATACCATTATCTTTCCAAAAGTTACAACTCAGTTTGTGCTCCAGTATTTGATAGACTCTGTCTTAAATGAGCAGCTTACCTTCTGTGTTTATCCCTGCACTATCTTTGGATCTGAATTACAGACTGCTACACCTTAAATGTTAGTACATTTTTAGCCTCCTCCTCAATTGTTAGGTGTCCTGGCATCTTTCTGGCTTCAAAGGAACATCAGAAGCATACAGGATCTGGAGAAAATGTGATAAAAACGGCATACTTTAGTCAATAAAACAATATAGCTTTCATTGCTATCTACACATACCATTAATAGAATTTCAAAATCACTCTGTATAACAAATTTAGCTTTCCACTCTTATTGAATCTTTCATCATCTTTTTTCAGCAATATCTGTCTTGTTTATTAACCAAGCTTCCACCTTTAAGTTCACAGCCTTTCAAATTTCGTCCAGTGCAGACATTAAAAATTGGACTTTCCTTTTCATCCTGTCCAGTAAGTCTCCCCTGACCTGGAATTCTAGATGACTTTTCCGCTACTCTTACCATTTCTTAAACCTTACCAGCCCTTTTCCTTCAAACCTCTTCGTCTCCCACTAACCCTTCGGGTGTCAGAAGAAAGAGTCACTGGTTCTGAAAGCTCGTTCATTTTCACAACCTTTAGCCATTTTCTTCTGCTACCACTTGGCGGGTAGAGCTTTAGCTTTGCAACTTAAAGTGATGGTTTTAAAATAAATACTTACAACACATTGTAGGTTAACAATAATCATTATTAACGGCTACCTGAAGACTTCTAAACTGTGTTTAGGTTTTGCAAGCACAGTGAGGAATGTTTCAATAATTAAATAAGCAATGGAACTGACACCTGACACCAGATAGACTATAACCATGATAACGCAGTGATAAATGTTGAAGTTGTTATAACACAATTTTTTATGAGATGACACTGTCAGATATATTTCCCTGTATAAAATATCTGTGTTTATTGTTTCACAATTACATACATTGGACCACTTAATAGTGAGAAGTTCTTGTGAGATATCTGCCATGATATAAGTTATTTAAAGTTTATGGTTCTTTCTGGTGAAACCCTTTTCTGATTCTACAGTCCTTCTAAGGGGTATAAAAGTTTTTCTCTATTCCAATATTTGTAAGTGTTCTTAAAATGCAATAACATTATTTATTTTCTGTAACATTTTTACATGTTCTCCCATTATAGGGGCTGTAGCCTAGTCTCATTAAAGGCTACATTCCTAAACTTAAACACAACAGATTTTTACCACATCTTAACTGGCCTGAGCTCACTCATGCTGTACCCTACACATCATTATTAATGCGAGGAATCAGTTCAGAACAGGATTCTGTGACCATTTCACACATTCAGTTAATAACTGTTATTGAAGCGCATAAATATTATTCCATATCACATGTTTCAGCTGTTTCCAACATTGGTCCCTGTAAAACAAATGTGAAGCATATACAAATGAACATAATGTTCTTAAATATTTTACCACCCACAGTGAAGTCTCAAATACAGCCAGATCATGGAAAATCTGAAAACAAAGTTGTGTGACATAGGTCATTGATAAGTTGTATACATCATCAGAGTTCTAGCTTCCAACACAACTTTTCAGATTGTAAAATTTATTATAAATGTTTGCTGCTATTCTCTGTTGGGAATAGATCAAACATGTGTGAATGAAGAATAACCTTTTTTTTTTTAATTCCAGACAGGCAGAATTAAAGACATGGAGATTTTAGAGAAGTGTGGCTGCATTGATGTGGGGATGTGGTCGTGAATTTTTCTGCATGTTTGTCTAGTGAGGAGTGTTGAGAGACCAATGAATAGAGTACAACCATTTTTCAAGTCGTTGAGATAACTTGTAAGATCTATATACATAAGGTGTAAATGCTTTTGGAAGTGTGTTTATTAAAATATTAGCCTGTGGTTCAAGATGCTGTACGTTCAGGAAAATGCCACGATGGTTGCTGCAACAGTGTCTCATTAAACTTCCTGAGCTCATATATCTACTGTCTAGTCCTACACTGCTCCATACATACATTACAGCTTCAACAGCAATCATTAAAAAGTCAGATGCTCACCTGCCTAAAAAAGTACATATTAAAGATTATTACATTATCTTTGTACTAATAGTAACAGTAAAAGTTATTTCTGTTTGGATTTACAGACATTGACTCATAAAAAAGAATCAGATGACTATAAATATATTCAATTATTACTAAGTAATTCAGTTAACTTCAGTTTGTGGTCCTAAAGTCGTCTGCAAATGTGTGTGTTCATGTGCAGTGAAAATTGTTAAGAGAGTAAATGAACAATGTATAATGTTTGTTTGTTTGTTACATTAGGAATAACCAACTGAGATAGTGAATTAGAAAAGCATGGACCTTAGATTTGGGGTGCAGTTTATTATTAAATTTTAATCCCAGATAGACTGTGCTAGACAGAGTTTTTCTTGATAAGTGGTATTCCAGATTGACTTCTATTACACAGTCATGCGTAGAACTGTTAATGAGACACTTAGAGTTTTCCTGATGGACACAACAGAATGGCAGATACGCTCACTTGGTACAATAAGGGGACTTGAAGTTTTTAAAAATAGTTCTATACAAGGAGCTCAGCTAATTGTTATTATTATTATTATTATTATTATTATTATTATTATTATTATTATTGCTATAACCCTTGTCTCTTGTTTTAATAACCATGAAAGAAGGTTGGGTGGTAGTTACCCGGAGATACTAAAAGGTTTCAAATAATTTATATAATGCTAAGACAGAGATTCTGAAACCAGATTTTAAAGTGCAAGACATTTCCAGGACAAATGTGGACTTGGACCATAATTCATCGATTATTAACTGCAGATTAAAGCTGAAGAAATTGCAGAAAGGTAGGAATTTAAGGAGGTGGGAGCTAAATAAGTTGACTAGAGTGAGAGGTTGTTAAGAGTTGCAAAAGGAGTATTTGGCAACAATTGACTGAAAGAGGAGTAAGAATTGCAATAGAAGTGAAATGAGTAACCGTGAGAGATGAAATAGTGAAAGCAACAGGGGATCACATATTCAAAAAGATAAGGCCGAGTAGAAATCCTTGGATATCACAGAGGTATTGAATCTAACTGATGAAAGGAGAAAATATAATATTGAAGCAGGCAAAAGCTAGGAAAGAAGGAAGATTGGCATTTAACATGCAGGCAAAAGAGAATACAGATATCTAAAATGATGCCACTTATAGGAAAATTAGGTGCCTTTGGAGAAAAGAAAAGCAATTGTATTAGTGTCAAAAGCTTATACAGTAAGCCAGTATTAAGCAGAGAAGGATAATCTGAAGGGTGGAAGAAATACACATAGTGACCTCGAAAGCTATGGTATAGAAAGAGAAAAAGTAGTAAATAAGTCTGAGTAGAAATCCTTGAATATCACAAATGGGAGATATGATTCTGTCAGAAGAATTTGACAGAGTAGTGAAAGATCTAAGCCAAAACAAGGCTTCTGGAGTAGACAACATTCCTTCAGTATTAATGAAATTTTTGGGGGAGCCAGGCATGACAAAACTGTTCCACCTCATCCACAGGGTGAGAGATGTGAAAAACAGTCAGATTTTCAGAAGATTGTAATAACTACTATTCCAAAAAAGACAGATGTTTACACATGTGAATATTACCAAACCATCAGTTTAATAACTCATTATTGCAAAATGTTTACATGTATTATTTACAGAAGAATGGAAAAAATTGGTAGAAATTGGCCTCAGGGAAATAAATTTGGGTTCCAGAGAAATGTAGGAGTGTGTAAGGCCATACTGACTCTACAACTTATCCCAGATTATAGGCTGAGAATGGAAAATCAACATTTATAGCTGTTTTAGAGTTAGAGAAAACTTTAGACAGTGTTGACTGCAGTACAATCTTTGAAATTGTGAAGATAGGATGGTTGAAATATAGAGAGTGAAAAGTTATTTACAACTTGTACAGAAACCAGACAGCAGGTATAAGAGTTGAAGGGTATGAAGGAAGGGAGTAAGATAATGGTGTAGCTCTCTCCAATGTTATTCAGTTTGTTCATTGAATAAGCATTAAAGGAAATCAGGTAGAAATTTGAAAAGTGAATTGAAGGTCAGGGAGAAGAAATAAAAACTTAGAGGTTTGCCAGTGACATTGTAATTCTGTCAGAAAGCAAAGAACTTGGAAGAGCAGTTGGAGGGAATAGGTAATGTCTTGAAAACAGGTTATAAGATGAACATTGACAGAAGTGAAACACTGGTGTTGGAATGTAGGCAAATCAAATTGGATGATGCTGAGGAAGTTAAATTGGGAAATGTGACACATAGAGTAGAAGATGACTTCTGTTATTTGGACAGCAAAATAAGTGATGGCTGAAGTTCAGGGGATGTTGTTGTTGTTGTTGTGGTCTTCAGTCCTGAGACTGGTTTGATGCAGCTCTCCATGCTACTCTATCCTGTGCAAGCTTCTTCATTTCCCAGTATCTACTGCAACCTACATCCTTCTGAATCTGCTTAGTGTATTCATCTCTTGGTCTCCCTCTACGATTTTTACCCTCCACACTGCCCTCCAATGCTAAATTTGTGATCCCTTGATGCCTCAAAACATGTCCTACCAACCGATCCCTTCTTCTAGTCAAGTTGTGCCACAAACTTCTCTTCTCCCCAATCCTATTCAATACCTCCTCATTAGTTACGTGATCTACCCACCTTATCTTCAGCATTCTTCTGTAGCACCACATTTCGAAAGCTTCTATTCTCTTCTTGTCCAAACTAGTTATCGTCCATGTTTCACTTCCATACATGGCTACACTCCATACAAATACTTTCAGAAACGACTTCCTGACACTTAAATCTATACTCGATGTTAACAAATTCCTCTTCTTGAGAAACGCTTTCCTTGCCATTGCCAGTCTACATTTTATATCCTCTCTACTTCGACCATCATCGGTTATTTTACTCCCTAAATAGCAAAACTCCTTTACTACTTTAAGTGTCTCATTTCCTAATCTAATTCCCTCAGCATCACCAGACTTAATTTGACTACATTCCATTATCCTCGTTTTGCTTTTGTTGATGTTCATCTTATATCCTCCTTTCAAGACACTGTCCATTCCGTTCAACTGCTCTTCCAAGTCCTTTGCTGTCTCTGAAAGAATTACAATGTCATCGGCGAACCTCAAAGTTTTTACTTCTTCTCCATGAATTTTAATACCTACTCCGAATTTTTCTTTTGTTTCCTTTACTGCTTGCTCAATATACAGATTGAATAACATCGGGGAGAGGCTACAACCCTGTCTTACTCCTTTCCCAACCACTGCTTCCCTTTCATGCCCCTCGACTCTTATAACTGCCATCTGGTTTCTGTACAAACTGTAAATAGCCTTTCGCTCCCTGTATTTTACCCCTGCCACCTTCAGAATTTGAAAGAGAGTATTCCAGTTAACATTGTCAAAAGCTTTCTCTAAGTCTACAAATGCTAGAAACGTAGGTTTGCCTTTCCTTAATCTTTCTTCTAAGATAAGTCGTAAGGTCAGTATTGCCTCACGTGTTCCAACATTTCTACGGAATCCAAACTGATCTTCCCCGAGGTCGGCTTCTACCAGTTTTTCCATTCGTCTGTAAAGAATTCGCGTTAGTATTTTGCAGCTGTGACTTATTAAACTGATAGTTCGGTAATTTTCACATCTGTCAACACCTGCTTTCTTTGGGATTGGAATTATTATATTCTTCTTGAAGTCTGAGGGTATTTCGCCTGTCTCATACATCGTGCTCACCAGATGGTAGAGTTTTGTCATGACTGGCTCTCCCGAGGCCATCAATAGTTCAAATGGAATGTTGTCTACTCCCGGGGCCTTGTTTCGACTCAGGTCTTTCAGTGCTCTGTCAAACTCTTCACGCAGTATCTTATCTCCCATTTCGTCTTCATCTACATCCTCTTCCATTTCCATAATATTGTCCTCAAGTACATCGCCCTTGTATAAACCCTCTATATACTCCTTCCACCTTTCTGCCTTCCCTTCTTTGCTTAGAACTGGGTTGCCATCTGAGCTCTTGATATTCATACAAGTGGTTCTCTTCTCTCCAAAGGTCTCTTTAATTTTCCTGTGGGCAGTGTCTATCTTACCCCTAGTGAGACAAGCCTCTACATCCTTACATTTGTCCTCTAGCCATCCCTGCTTAGCCATTTTGCACTTCCTGTCGATATCATTTTTGAGACGTCTGTATTCCTTTTTGCCTGCTTCATTTACTGCATTTTTGTATTTTCTCCTTTCATCAATTAAATTCAATATTTCTTCTGTTACCCAAGGATTTCTATTAGCCCTCGTCTTTTTACCTACTTGATCCTCTGCTGCCTTCACTACTTCATCCCTCAGAGCTACCCATTCTTCTTCTACTGTATTTCTTTCCCCCATTCCTGTCAATTGTTCCCTTATGCTCTCCCTGAAACTCTCTACAACCTCTGGTTCTTTCAGTTTATCCAGGTCCCATCTCCTTAAATTCCCACCTTTTTGCAGTTTCTTCAGTTTCAATCTGCAGTTCATAACCAATAGATTGTGGTCAGAATCCACATCTGCCCCAGGAAATGTCTTACAATTTAAAACCTGGTTCCTAAATCTCTGTCTTACCATTATATAATCTATCTGATATCTACTAGTATCTCCAGGATTCTTCCAGGTATACAACCTTCTTTTATGATTCTTGAACCAAGTGTTGGCTATGATTAAGTTATGCTCTGTGCAAAATTCTACAAGGCGGCTTCCTCTTTCATTCCTTCCCCCCAATCCATATTCACCTACTATGTTTCCTTCTCTCCCTTTTCCTACTGACGAATTCCAGTCACCCATGACTATTAAATTTTCGTCTCCTTTCACGACTTGAATAATTTCTTTTATCTCGTCATACATTTCATCTATTTCTTCATCATCTGCAGAGGTAGTTGGCATATACACTTGTACTACTGTAGTAGGCATGGGCTTTGTGTCTATCTTGGCCACAATAATGCGTTCACTATGCTGTTTGTAGTAGCTAACCCGCACTCCTATTTTTTTATTCATTATTAAACCTACTCCTGCATTACCCCTATTTGATTTTGTATTTATAACCCTGTAATCACCTGACCAAAAGTCTTGTTCCTCCTGCCACCGAACTTCACTAATTCCCACTATATCTAACTTTAACCTATCCATTTCCCTTTTTAAATTTTCTAACCTACCTGCCCGATTAAGGGATCTGACATTCCACGCTCCGATCCGTAGGACGCCAGTTTTCTTTCTCCTGATAACGACGTCCTCCTGAGTAGTCCCCGCCCGGAGATCCGAATGGGGGACTATTTTACCTCCGGAATATTTTACCCAAGAGGACGCCATCATCATTTAATCATACAGTAGAGCTGCATGTCCTCGGGAAAAATTACGGCTGTAGTTTCCCCTTGCTTTCAGCCGTTCGCAGTACCAGCACAGCAAGGCCGATTTGGTTAATGTTACAAGGCCAGATCAGTCAATCATCCAGACTGTTGCCCCTGCAACTACTGAAAAGGCTGCTGCCCCTCTTCAGGAACCACATGTTTGTCTGGCCTCTCAACAGATACCCCTCCGTTGTGGTTGCACCTACGGTACGGCCATCTGTATCGCTGAGGCACGCAAGCCTCCCCACCAGCGGCAAGGTCCGTGGTTCATGGGGGGGGTTCAGGGGATATAAAATGCAAACTGGGAATACCGAGAAAAGCCTTTCTGGCAAAGAGAAATTTGTCTATGTCGAATATCGATATAAGTGTGAGTGAGTCTTTACTGAAGGTATTATTAGGAGTGTAGCCTAGAATGGAAGTGGAATGTGAGCAAGAAGCAGTTCAGACAAGACAAGAATAGAAGCTTGTGGAGTGTGGTGCTGCAGAAGAATGCTGAAGATCAGATATGCATTCTGTGTAAGTTGCGAGGAGGTACGTAATTGGATGGGGGAAAAAGAAATTTGTGGCACAGCTTGACTAAATCAAGAGGTCATTTGATAGGACATAGCTGAAAGTACGGTGGGTAAGAATTGTAGAGAGAGGCCAGTGCTTCAGTAGAGTACACAGGTTGAAATGGATGTACATTGTGGTGGTTATGTATATGAAAAGGCTTCGGTAGGATAGACTAGCGTGGAGAGCCGCATCAAAGCAGTCTTCAGACTGAAGAGCATGACAACAGTGACCATTTACTGCAGTGTAAAAAATGTTCCGTATTTTTTTTATTTGATCCACAGAAAAGAATTCTGGAGCCAAGAACTGTGTGTATAAAGGATTAGTGTGTCACCCCAATGCAATGGCTGTTGCTCTGCCGATATGCTCTTAAAGTCATAACGTGCAGAGAACATTTTCTTTGTTGTCAAGAACTTGATGCTTTGCATATGTGTATCCACATTTTGCCACGAGAAAGTCCTGCTGGGGTTTTCATCAACACTTGACATCGCTCTCTAAATGTGACAGCTGAACGCGAAATCAAAATATTGCAGACATGACACCACCTGACGTGTTGCTGAGATCTTTAGCAACACTACTTTATTACATGTTCTGTAATAAGTGGTTTGTGTGTGCTCAGTTTCTTTCTTTTTTTTTTATTTTTCCTTCCCAAGTATATGATGATGTAAGAGAGGTCACATACAAATGATACTCACTGCTACAAATGACTCGCATCAAAATGAAGTTCAGCATTATACAATGACAACTATAGTGTCAGGTCTACGTTGGCAGCGAGAAGAATAAAAATATTAGCGGCTCGAATTTCAGCAACATCTACTGACTCTGTACCAGAGAGAAGAGTAGCCAAGAAAATATGGTTGTACTTTACTGAGAGTGAAGATAGGAACTGCACTGCCACAAAGACAAAATCTAGCTCACCATTTTTAATTATACATATGCAAAAGCAACAGTTTCAGATGGAAATTTCATTACATTCATGAGATACAAATATGACTTACAGTAAAGTAATTTTCTGACAAATATGCCACATAAAATTTGAAATTCCTATAAAAAATGTATTATTTATTGTGACACATGCATAGAAAACACAATGTTGAACAACAACCATACAAGTGAAGGGAGATCTGTTGGCACAGAGCTTGCGTAAGAAAATGTATAATTTGGAGTATTCTGATTTTCCTTAAATTACAAGATTTGTGAAATTCATGCTCCTCCAACACAAACTGTCTCAGACATGTCTTTAGAAGCAGTCTGGATGACTGTTTTGCAGAAGACATTACCCTAAATACATGACATGTAGTATCAATGGTATCGATACCCATTAAATATACATGTTTGTGAGAACTCTAGTTATCCGACCACAGAAAGCTGCTATTGATTTGATGCCTCCATTTTGAGTATCAAGTATTGGCAGAATTTACAGTTAGATGTTTGTTGACAAGATACCTTGTGATTGCTATCATTGCTCCATGTTTCTACCACAGTTCACAGTTTTCTTATGATTTTGCTGACTGGAAGTGGACACATCTATGTTGCTCATCAGTCATCTTTCCTAAAACATGGAATTGTCCCCCTTGCTGGACACATGAAAATATGTGACAAAATTTAGCTATCATTCTTGCTAATGTGAAGTTTTATACAAATTTAAGCAATCTACCAGTATCAATATAAATGACTAAATGAAAGAATGTCTAAAATTCATTTGTGTCCACTTAGATAACAAGCATACAAGATCCATAAAACTGTGAAGTACTGTAAATGGTAAAGTACCAAAAATCTCTTGTAAATGTGATTGAGCAAAGGAAAGCAGACTGGGTGGGATGCATACTAAGAGGAAAAGGTGTTCTGATTATAGCAGTTAGAGGATCAGAGGTACAGTGGAAGGACAGAAGAAAGCAGGAACAAAAGGAATAAAAATACTGAATGAAGTGGAAAGAGGAAATACTGGATGGTGAAGAAGTCGACCTGGAATGGGATCACATGGAGACAACAATTGCTTCAGGAACCTGACAATAGACACACCACCTTATGATAATAATGAGCTAACAAGTTAAAATAGCCAGCATGTAGATGAAAATAATGAAGTTTAGTACACCATGCTTTGCAGCAAGTGTCTGATTGCATTAATTTGAGTACAAGAGTGATAGTATAATTTGTGTATGTGTTCTCTCTTTAGTTTTGTGGAATGAACTTTAAAATAAATAAAAAATTTGTTCAGTAGAAGTATAGTAATGGAAAGTAATACTGGAGTGTAAATAATTTAAGGAGTAGAGATAACAACACACCAAATAGCAAAGGAAATTGGTTGTTGAAAGGCATGTAAACTAAACTGAGAACTATGCAAACTTCCAGATGAATTCTGTATTCCAGAAAATGATTTGTCCAAAAGCTAGCAACACAAGAATAAGTAACATGAATTTACTCATTATCATTTACAAGTGTAATTAAAAAATCAACATTTTGTGCCATTGTTCTGTAAGTTGGCAGTACTGTTACCAGTGATGTAAGGAATGCCCTAGAGGTGACAGCATATTATGTTCAAGTGAAATGCGACCACAGTACCTGTTGAAAATGAGTGCCCTGCTTGCGACATACCCTGAGGAAGAACAACATTCTTTTGTCATATGTTTTCTGTGCAGTGAAGGTATGAAACCTATTGAAATCCATTGGTGAATGAAAGTCCAGTATTATGATGCATGTCTACCTTTGCATCAAATGCATGAACAGAGTAGAAAGTTTGGAAATACAGATGCTCTGCCCCTGGGTCAAGAATGCCTTGTTGTGACACCAGAGTCTGCTGCAACAATTGAAGCCATTGTGATTCACAATTGCTGTGTCATGGTGTATGCAGTAACTGCAAATCTGAACCTTAGTCATGGCTCAGCCCATCACATCATTCACTAAGTGCTTAAGTTTCACTGAGTGTATGGAAGATGGCTGCCATGGCAGCTCACTCCAGAACTTAGAGTGATGCATTGACATTGTAAAGAACTTATGTGATGCTTTAAAGCAGAAGGTGGTGGCTTCTTTGTGAGAATCGTTACAGGAGATGAAACCTGTGTATACTTCCACGAGCATGAAACAAAGAGAGCAAGTTAGGAATGATGCCATTCCTTACCCGAAACCCAACAAGTTCTGGATGCAACCGTCTTCAGGGAAGTATTTTCCAACTCTTTGGGGATGAGCAAGGTGATGCCATGGAACATGACACGACTAGGGGAAGCACCACCACCAGTCTGTCATATGCCAATACATTAAAAAATCAGATCTGGCCTGCAATAAGATCAAAGCAATGTGGACTTCTGACTACAGGTGTTATTTTGCAATATGACAAGAGGAATCTGTGCAGTTCCTACATGCTGGAGGAAGTATGTCGAATGACAGGGAGACTATGTTGGAAAATGATACACTTGTGCTCCATTTTTGTTCAATTAAAAATATATTTAAGGTTTTTATTTTTCCCTCCCCCTTTCATATAAATCTGACAAGATACGTTTTAGCTGTACTTTGTTCATCTTAGTTTTGTGTTTCTTGCTAAAACTGCCTTTTGCAAAAACTCTCCACAAATCATATATTCAATGTCAGCTTCTCTTTCCATCTAGTTTTCCTTAAAATGAAAAATTTTTATGTGTACAGTTTTCCTTAGAATACATCCAACCTAGTTCACTTTCATCTTTCTGCCATAGTGCAGTAGAGTTCTTATTTCCTTTGCTCTTCAAGTATGCCATCATTCCCTACTCTGTCCAAACATTTAATTTTCTCTGTTCTTTTCTACAGCCAGATTTCAGAGCTTCAAAATGTAGGTTGTACAATGTTGATAACTGCGCATCTTGCAGAGTCCTCTTCAAAACCCTTTTGTTAATACAGCCTACATAATTATTTCTGACACACTTTTTTTAATTTAAAACTTAGGTTTTAGTTCTAAGAGATTATGATATCCAGTTGTGAAAGTCATTTCACGCTATTCTAAACACATTGCTTATTAATGCTTTTAAGGTAGCAAAGTAAACAACATTTCTGGAGATAATACCCATATCTTCAGGGAAAACTCGTACAAGAATCCTAGCATATTTGCACAGAAGTGAATGAAAATCTGTCCATTTATCCTCTGAAATACCATACTAATTCTCTTTGTCTGGTATTTTATAAAATGAGCAGAATGGTTTTTATTCAGTTTTGTTTAGAATGCTAGTTTAATAAGTTTTCCTAGAGAATGGAAATCTTCTCCTGAAACACATTGTTCTTCTCATAATGTGAATTACTTGAGTAAAATAGGTCCTAGGCCCAGTGTTTGTCAGTTTTAATCTGTCAGTTTCAAAACAGATTCATTCCAGAAATGTTAATAAACATTGTGTTTAAGGCTAACTGAAGTACTGTCAAAATACCATAACTTATTCCTCATCCATGGAATGTCTCCTTCACAGTGTGAAGTACCACACATGAATTAATACTGCTTTAGTTGGAGAAAATTTCTATTAACTTGTTCAATTTGTACATATGTATAACAGTAATAATATCCTGTTCTTTTTTAACAGGGCATCAAGCATTAGAGGACAGACATTGCAACTATTCTCAATTGATGGATCTTGTAAAAGCTGCAAGGCATAGCCCACCTCAAGATGATGTTGGTAGGCTTGATACTGTGAGTCTGTTAGGAACGACAACATTACAGGCACCGGAGAAAACCAACTACTACTGGAGTGTTTGTGGCTTGAGTGCCTGTTCCGAGGCTACAGAAGATCTTAGATCGCCCATTTTTTCTCATCCAAATTCAAGTAAATGGTGTGTAGAACTGGAAAATGATGTTGGCACGCCAAGGATGTGCTTCCGTCTCGTGGCTAGCGCCGGTTCGCAGCCTGTGGGTGTGACCCTCAGTGCTTCCGTTTCAAGTCGGGAAGGTACGGAATGCCAGGTATATCAGCTGCAGTTCTGCACTCTTCAAATAGGCGAGAGATCTCCTCTGCAGTGCATTGTGGACGTATTCAATGGGGAGGACTGGCTTTTTGAGTTTGAAGTGGAGATCGTGGAAGTCGTATCAGAGAACATCAGTCCTCCGACCTGGGAAGTTGCAGGTGGTCTGAAATTGGATCTGAAGCGGTTGTGGGACTCAAAAAAGTATGCAGATTTCACACTGTGTGCTGGAGGTGTCCAGCTGGAAGCACACAGGGCGATTTTGAGTGCACGCAGTCCAGTCTTTGCAGCCATGCTCCGTCACGATACGAAGGAGGCTCGAGAAGGCCGTGTGGAGATCACGGACGTGGACCCGGAAGTCATGTCGGAGGTCTTGCGCTATGTCTACACTGACAGTGTGCTGTTACCAAGTGATACAACGGAGAAGCTCTTGGTGGCATTCGACAAGTACGGGCTCCCGTATGCAAAGTCGGAGTGCGAATCGGAGCTGGCGAGGAAGCTGACAACAGACAATGTTGCCGTAACTGCTGCGTGTGCAATTCTCACCTCATCTTTCTACCTACAGGAGGTGTGCCTGGCTTTCATTAAGACCCATCTTGAAAAGGTGGTGGGGACCATAGGCTGGGCAGACATCATTGACCAGTGCCCTGTGGCCGCAAAGATGGTCAGCAAATTGATCTCCGGAGGATCAGAGAGGTAATGCACCACTGAATTTGCTGACAAAGTGTGAGGTTTGTCTGGAAAGTAATGTCACTAAGTAAATAAAAGCTAATTCATCGTTCAGAAAGGTAGGTAAAAGTGCACTTACAATGTCGGTGGCTTTTTCCGTCGTGTGTTGCAGTGAATAACTGTTTGTGTGGTGAACGTTGGGAAGTGGATGTGACAAATGATAAGTCACACGATTAGAGGCAGTGGCAGAATCGGTGAGAAAATAATGTTCACTACATGTTGTCATGATGTAGAAAATATGAAATTACAAGGCAGCATAATGGAATATATTGTGCAGAATGTTGTCATATAAAACAGAGTACTCTGTAATATTTAAACTGTAGTCTTTGGTTTCTGAATAACCACAATCTTGGAAATTGGGACATTTTGAAAATACCCCACAAATTTTTAAAAACAATCACTGGGGTACGATACAGGTCCATATGTCACCACAGCCAGTCTTCCTCCAGTCACATTTGTTGGCTCTGCCAACTCAAAACCTGACTATAATGAGGAAATATGACAATATCCCAAGAAATTCTGTCATGTTCCAGGAAACATACAATACAAGACATATATCTTTTCATTATTATATTTTTGTTGGGTTCTGATTTGTTTAGTTGTTATATTTCACTTCAAGTAATTCTTCCAGAATAGTCCTTTAAAGTCAAAGTTGATGGTTGGTAAATAGCCGTGCCAAATGCGAGCCACATCACTTAGGTCGTTTAAAGATTGGCATAGTTTGTCATAACTAGTAGCATGAGAAATCATCACTGACATCAGATTCTGTAGCCTCACGTAACCTGCTAATATGCTATGCCAATACCTAATACAGAGAGTGGAAATCCAGGTTATTCTCAGCTGTAATTTAAAACAAACACAATTTAACTTTATTTTAAGTTTCACCATGTATAATAAGTGAGACATTTATTCCTTTTCAGTCGTATATCCACAGTTAATTAAAACTGACTAGATGACATACTCGAGCTGTAATCAGTATCACATCTGTATGCTATGTCTGTTTTAACAAAGCCTGCAACCATTCTCTTTTTTCCATGTTAATCTATACGAACTCAAGGCGGTAGCCTCAGGAACAATTCCACGAGCACAGACGATTGCTACCGTGCCAACACTAACAAATCTGGTTGACAGAAACATAACTGAAAATGTGGCATTCGCCAGGTACTTATAAAGTCGAGTAACCAACTTTCAAATGGAAATAAATTTTAACAGGAGCAAGTAAAGGAAGAGCCACAACACAGTAACTGCATTTTAACCAAAAGGTACAATACGTAAAAATTCTTAACAATAGGGTCCTTCTGCCTCAATAAATTTTTGCCAGTGAGATTCCCAGTTGTAGGCAGCCCAGAACATCCAGGTCAGAATGTCCATAGGGCACAGGTAACAGCAGTTTTCACATTGTCACCAGTCTCTAAACTGTGTCCTCTCGAGGGTGTCTCAAGCTGAGGAACAAAATGGTGCGACAGAGTGAGGTCAGAATTGTAGAGGGTCTGGGCAGCACTGCCACATTGTTTTTGAGCAGATAATCCCTCACTGAGAAGACATTATTGTAGCTGCACGGATTGTCTCTGTGGAGCTTCCAGGGACCGCCATTGTGCAGCCTGATGTGCACCACCATGCCTTTCTTCCCCCAGTCTTTTGAGCACTTCCATGTAAAAGGCAAAATTGACTATCTGTCAGATGTGCAAACTTGCAGTGGACAATAACATTAGTTCATAAAAGACAATAGGCATTGCCTTTACTTTGGACCTGCTCATCTGTGCCTTCTCAGGACATGAGTTGACCGGATAAGAGCTGTGAGGTGTGCCATACAGAGCTCCACATCTTGTCTCTGTCTCAGGGTCATATTCAAAAATCCATGACTCATCATCATTTATAACATTATCCAACATTTCTACACAATTCCAGGAGTTCTTCACAAATGAGCACTCAGTTGCACTTGTGGCAGTCAGTCAAAATTTTCAGAACCAGTTTTGCCCACACTTCCTTCTTTCTGAAATTGATTCATTACAATTGTGTGGACAATCGTTTTGGCACATCCAGAGTTGGAGCTATAAGAGAAACACTCATTGTATGATCTGCGTTCAAAAGTTGAAGGATACGAGTCACGATGTCTTTGCCTATTGGTATTGCGTGGCTTCTGAAGCAAGTTTTGTTGTCTGTTTCATCCCGGTCTACCAGACATGCCTTGTGCCTCTGAAACACCTGCTGTTTTGACAAATGTTCATTTCCAAATTCCTACTCAATTGTTTGATACATTTTGGGAGTGAACTTCCCGAGTTTCATGCAGAATTTGATCACATGCAGTTGTTCAAGTGAACACTCTGTAGCAGGTGGAATCGGATGACCAGGTGGAGGTTCAGGTATGGACATATCCTGACTCTCCAAGCAGTTGGAGGAAACTGAGACTGCTCGTGTTGTGAAGCTAACAGCCCCACCAACTAGCTTGGACAAGTAGATCATCCTCTATCCAATAGGAGCATTAGGATGGAACCAGTGATATTTCTTTCCAGGCAAACCTCGTAATATTCATTAGCTTCTAGTACTTTCATTTTCTATAACTATTCCATATGACACAGTATAATAAAGTGGAATGGTTAACAGGCTATTAACATTAACAGTATGTATACAAGAATGCACCTTGTGTCTCAAATGTGAGGTGTTTTCAAAAAATAACACCAATTTTGTTATTTCGTATTTTCTGTTGCTCCAGTTCACATAATTTTTTCATTGTTATGATGTAAAAAATTCCTGAAAAGGGTCTGCACACTGTTAGCTATATTGGATATTTGGTCTGTTGTGAAATGTCAAAAAGGCTACATGTTTCCAGAATGAAATTTTTGCTCTGAAGCAGAGTATACACTGAGATGAAACTTCCTGGCAGATTTAAACTGTGTGCCAGACCGAGACTTGAATTTGAGACCTTTGCCTTTTGTGGGCAAGTGCTCTATCGACTGAGCTACCCAAGTATGACTCACAACTCGTCCTCACAGCTTTACTCCCATCATAACCTCATCTCCTACCTTCCAAACTTCACAGAAATTCTCCTGCAAAACTTGCAAGACTAGCACTTCTGGAAGATCGGATATTAGGGAGACATGGGTTAGCCAAAGCCTGGGGGATATTTCCAGAATGAAATTTTCACTCTGTAGCAGAGTTGTTGTGACAGAAAACTTCCTTGGGGCTTAGAACTGTGCGTTGGACTGAGACTCAAACTTGGGACATTCCAGTAGTGCTAGTCTTGCAAGTTTCATGGGAGAGCTCCTGTGAAGATAGGAGACGAGGTACTGGCAAAAGTAAATCTATGAGGACAAGTTGTGAGTCGTGCTTGGATAGATCAGTCGATAGAGCAGTTGCTTGCGAAAAGCAGAGGTCCCAAATGGCAGTCCTACCCCAGCAGACAATTTTAATCTTTCAGAAAGTTTCAGGCCATGAGTGTTTTGTTAGTATCTTCAGTTATTTACTGTGTATAAAAATGGTTCAAAGAATTTTTATTGCATTTTGCTATCAAAATAGAATAATGTGGAATAAATTTTCAAAATATTGAATATTGCTTTTGGTGAGTCTGCTTTGGGTATAACAAGGGTTTTCAAATGGTATAAGTATTTCAAAGAAGGCTGTGAAGTCATTGACGACATCATAGCACTTCATCAAGCGATAAAGCAGTGAAAGAAATGATAATGAGAAATCTCTGAATCACTATCAGAGGAGCTGCTGCTGATGTTTGCATATCATTTGCTCATCTCATGACATTTTTCAGTTATTTTAGGTATGAAACATGTGACAGCAAAATTTCTGAATTTCAGATGAAAACAGCAGCAAATTCAAGTTTCTCAGGAGTAGCTAGTGATGAGAAGTGGGTTTATGAATATGATGTCAAGTGTCCTATGCATGGTCTCCTTTGTAGATGAGCTACACTTTCCTACAACTCTCCCCTACTACAGCCCTTATGTGCTTGTTCCGTTTCATATTGCTTTGTAGTAGTATACCAAGATATTTATTTGATGTGACTGTGTCAAGCAGCAGACCAGTTTGAACATTACAGGACTGGTTTTCCTATTCCTCTGCATAAACTTACATTTCTCTACATTTAGAGCAAGCTGCCATCTAACACACCAAAATTCCATATAAGTCATCTTGTATGCTTCTACAGTCACTCAATGATGCTTCTTTCTCATATACTACAGAATAATCAGCAAAAAGTTGCAGATTGCTGCTCACTCTATCTAACAGATCATTTATCTCTTAAAGGCGACGTTGTGAGTGACTGACTGACTGACTGACTCACTCACTCACTCACTCACTGACCCACTCGTCATCACCCACCCCAAGGACAGAAACTTGAAATTTGCAGAGGGTGTGGATCTTATACTGTTGAGGTAATTTAAGAAGGGGTTTCTTGAATTTCCACCCCGAAGGAGGTGAAATATGGGATGAAAGGTTTTTTGAAAATATGTCACTACTAACGCAGTTTTGAAGCTATACTTACAAAAACTGGTATTTTGTTACTCAGTCAGAAATAAAGAACATGTGTTTCTGCATTATTGGAAATTTTACCCCTGTGGGGATGAAATAGAGGGTAAAATATTTTTTTAAAAAATAAAACATTATTAAAGAAATAGTAAAGTATTTTTAAAGCTACAGCTATGAAAGTTGGTATTTGATTCCTCGGTTACAAATAAAGAAATGTGTGTTTCATTGTTTTTGCTGGATGAAATGTTTTATTAAACTATTTCATTATGGCAACGTTTTTAAAGCTTAGTTATAAAAATTTGAATTTGGGTTCTCGGTAGAAATAAGAAAAAAAATAGTGTTTCACTGTTTTTGGAAATTCAGCCATTAAGGGGCTGAAATTTGGAGTGAGATGTTGTATGAAAATATTTCATTGTGAATGTATTTTTAAAACAAAATCTTTGAAAATTTGTATTTGGCTTCTCAGTAAGAAATGAAAAAAATATGTGTTTCACTGCTTTTGGAAAGTCGACCGCTAAGGAATGAAATAGGGCAAGACTGATCCACTGATTCCCCAGCCCAAACTACTAAGGACAGAAACTTGTATTTTGGAGAGGGTGTTGATCTTATACGGTAGGTGTCATTTAAGAAGGGATTGTTCATAATTCCACTCCTAAACGTGTGAAATAGGGGATGAAAGGCTTTTTGAAAATATGTCACTATTAAGACAGTTTTGAACCAAGGACTGTGAAAATTGATGTTTGATATCTCAGTCAGAAGTAAAAATATTTTATATATATGTATGTATGTATGTATGTTTCGGAGGTTTTGGAAATTCAAGTACTGATGGGTAAAATAGTGGATGATTTTTTTTAATTTTTTTCCCAAAAAACCAGTGAATCATTATTAAAGACCTACTGAAGCATTTTGAAAGCTACATCTATGAAAATTTGTATTTGACTTCTGGCTT
Organism: Schistocerca cancellata; assembly: GCF_023864275.1. NCBI lineage: Eukaryota > Metazoa > Arthropoda > Insecta > Orthoptera > Acrididae > Schistocerca > Schistocerca cancellata. The sequence goes on along the minus strand of NC_064635.1, from coordinate 73,259,653 downwards.
AGAAATTAAAAAAAAATGTGTTTCACCATTTTCAAATTCAACCCGCTAAGGGAGTTAAACAGGGGATGAAAAATTTTATGAAATTATTTTGTTACAAAAGCATTTTCAAAGCTAAATCTATAGATATTTGTATTTAGCTTCTCTGTTGGATATAAAAAAAAATACATGTTTCACTGTTTTTGGAAGTTCAACTTCTAAGCAGGTGAAATAGGAATGAAAATTTTTAAGAAAATATTTTGTTATATTAAAAAAATATGGAAATTGGTATTTCACCCCTTGGTTGGATAGAATGAAATTTGTGTTAGGGAATGAAAGTTTCTGGGGAAATATCACTGCAGGAACACAAAAGATATGATTACCTTGGTCTCCAGCTACCTTAATTGCTTTTTGGTCAGAAGTACATTCAGAAAAGACCTTGCTTCTATGGCCTTAATTAATGCGAAAAGTTTAGAAGATGTTGCAATTTGTGAACAGCATGAAAATCCCATTAAAGAAAAACAAAAAATTTGTCTAAACCATACAGTTTACACAACTGAAGCAGTGGGCAATAAGGTAGTGTATATATAGTACAAAAGTAGTTTTGTCACACTTCCCTAGGACACTCCTGATGATACCCTCATCTCTGATGAACACTCATTGTCAAGGACTTTCTTGTTTGTGAATTTTTCACCGAAGACAATGCTGTAACAGTGCCCTCATTCCCACTCTTCACGAGACATGGCCCTATGTAACTTTTTTCTTGTTTCAGAAATAAAGACAAGCATAGATGAGATTAAAAATCACATCAGTGAAAGGGCTGAAAGCTCTCTGAAAATCACTGGCCTGAGTTTTATAATATCTAATGGTAACTATTTTGAAGAGATTAATATTTATATAGATAAATAAAAAAGTCCTGTCATATTTTACACTTATTATATGCATTTACCAGACACTCTCCATTGTGTTACCTTAAGAGATTGGTCTTGGCTTACTTTTCATGTTTTTCACTCCCTGTTATTTCATGGAATTTCTTCTGAGCTAATGCATAAAAGGTAAGACAGTCATTGTTTGAGCACCAAAGTGTTTTATTAGGCCATCTCCTTGAGTTCCCTCCAGCCTCTGAATTGATGTAGGCAATATTGTTCATACATTTTTGTAGATAAACATATGTTTTAATGCGAACTATGGTGCAACTCAGCATTTATACAGCAAGATCAGAGACCTTGGACTGACCAGTGATCAAATGCAAAACGTTTAGGTCTGCCATGTGGCACTTAACCACTGAATCACTGAGGCAAAGCAGGTGAAGTAAATGTTTATTAAGTAGAAGTGAGTATAAGGACAGAGACAGTTTGTGGTTTTCATACTGTTCAAGCCTACAACATTTATTGATCAGGTCAAACCTAGACATTTGACTATGCTACTGATCAGTCCATCACAACAAGCCAAGATTTCTGAGGGATAGCAAATTTTACTGAAAAGTGCATTTTCAAGAGATCTACAATGCTGTGTATGTTAGCTTCAGTGCATGCTTAGTGTTTTAGTGCTTTAATTCTAAGCTGCATGTGTTCTGTCCTCGGTGACTGAGTTTGAGCAATAAAATGGTAACGAGTCATTGATATCACGGGTCTTGTGCTGTGAATGTGATGTTTGGATGAATAAATAAATACCTAATTGCATCTGAATCATGCAGTGACATAGAAAACAATATTGCAATTCTTTGGTCTATATTCCCTTGAATGCTCACACAGTGGAGCAAACTCACTCGAGAGAGAGAGAGAGAGAGAGAGAGAGAGAGAGAGAGAGTGAGTTCAAGTATGTACATAACATCTAATGTTACAGACCATACTACTTTGAAATTGATAAAAATAAGTCCTAGAATCCTTTAGAAAATTCAAAGGTGAATAAAAAAATTGAGAGAGCAGGGCAAGAACCAACCACATTTGATATAGTAAGTCTATACCTCTAACCACTGTGCAACTGTGAACTGCCATGCGTAATTTCTTTTGTTCTGTGATCCCTCTAAAGGACGACATTAATCTCTGGTATGTCATTAACTGACATTTAATTGTGAAAAATCATAAGAAGGATGAGACAGTTTTGATGTACCTTCAGTAAACTGTTGTGTTGGAACAGCTTAGTTTTATAAGATGCTAGTTATAATACAAAAACAAAGAAATCTGAATTTTACTTAATGACCTATATGATGTTTCCCATCATTTTCTTACAAAAAACTGTACCAAAACGAGGCATTTTCAAGAGCTCCTCAATGCGCCGGTGATTTGGAGCAGCATATGTTAATAGGGCATAAGTTATAATGTAAAACTCACCGAATATAAGCTTTAGCTGATTAGGACGAAATCCTATATGTCATCTACCAAGTTCTGTTTGTGATATAGGGACTGAGCCTTTGAGAGGCTCACAAGAGCTGTACCCTGCAGAAGCTACAATCTACATATAGGTAACGCATTTCAAAGCACAGCTTTCAGACTGGCTGCTATCTGTTCAAAAAAGTCACTTGATATCATCAACATGTCTGAAACTGTTGTCTGCATTATGTACATTTGTGTGGGAAATGCTTGAAATGCACCCTGATAATTCTGTAATTCATTATTGAGAAATGTATTTTGGTACACAGATTGGGCCTTCTCCAACTCAGAAACATTAACTATGAGCCACACTTGAGTAAGAATATTATTTAAAGTAGATAACAGCATATGCAGTCTATGTAACAGTCATGGAAGTCTTACTCTTACTTTCTCATACATTTTCTTTTCACTGACATTGGTTACTGGCTTAGAAATCAGTTTCAGTGGAAATCTCTTGTGAACAGTTAGAATACTAAACCAAAATAATGCTTTGCCTCTTTGTGTGAAATTCAGAGGGTGGGTGCAAAGATATTCAACAGGATTCCATGGACATAAAGCAAGACATTGGGAATTTTTGTTAATCCAAAAGAAAATGAAAAACATACCTCGCCACTCATTGTACAAATTATCTGACTATTCATATCCAATGACTGTCATTGCTGGTGGCTATAAGTGCCAGTGTTCACTGTAATATCACATGTCAGTTAATGGTATATTGTACACAGGCCAAGTACCATATTGCTACAGCTGTGAGCTTCGTCTGAAGATGGTGGGGATGAAGTGAGGGCATTATCTCACAAAAATACTAGGTCTACAACTTTGCTTTCACCATTTTTTCTCGAAGTTCGGGGCTTTATTCTGAAAAACTTAGAAAAAAATTATGATTGATAGTATTGCCCATCACTGGCCACTGCATTCTCCCATCTTTTGGATAGCATACGAATCCCGTGGTGGAATAACTTGTTGTCTTTTGTGGGGATCCATGAATCGATTCAATTTTGCACTTGTTCATGTGTGTGTGTGCGCCACTGATCGAAAAAGGTGGTAGTCAGAGAGAGCAACATATGGAGAATACGGCGTGAGGGATAGGACTTCTCATTTCAACGTTTACATGTATATTTTGACTGGTTTTGTGACGTGGGGTCGAGCACTGACCTGCTGCAAAACTACCTTTATGTGTCTATCGCTGTATTATGGCTATTTGTGTTTCAGTGACTGTCTTCGTCTGTTTCAGTAGCTACGAAAACATTCTGTCTTCCACCACCATGCTGGTCTTTGACATCAAAATCACTGTCCTTAAGGCATTGAAAACATTCTCTGCATGTTCTTCTACTAATAGTTCCCTCACCATTGGTCTTACCAGCATTTTAAGAGCCACAGCCACAGATTTCTTCACGTTAAAGCAGAAAATTAAAACTTCCCGCAAATGGCGAGAAATGGGTACATAAGTTGACTTACTTAATCGAGAATAACCTTATGATGCAATCGCAAATCGACTAATATTTTTATGGCATTATGTTCACTGATCCCTAAGCTTATTGAATTACACCTATGACCAGCCACCTGAGCCCCACTTGCCGCTACTGCCGTCTATTGCAAAAGGGCGGAAGCAAAGTTGTAGTAGACCTAATAGTTATTCAGTTCTTAATGTAAATTGCAGTAATAAACAATGTATTTGAAACTCGCTGAAAGGCATGATCTCTATCTGATAAGATGGGAAAAAAGAAGCTATTTAAATTTTCAGTGTAACTTTTGAATGATTAACAGGCTATTAACATAAATCTTTTTATACAGGAACACATCTTGCTCACCAGTTTATTCTTCTTTTTATTGTGCCTTTGTTTTGCATTGTGGCAGGGTCAGCATGACTATTAACAGATTTAAAATGCTTAATTTAAGGATTAGCTGCATGCCGTTCCTATTGCCAACCCACTACTACCTGGGACAGATATGTGTACCCCAATAGTCTGGGTGTAGTGTTATTCATGTGAAAGTGAGTGAAAGTTTTCTAAAGCTTGTGAATCATGTAACTGACACAGGTCTTGGGTACCAACATGGTATTCACCTAGTGGGATATGAACAACTCCCTAAAAATCACATCCAGACTGGCCAGTGCACCTTGCTTCATTGTTAACCCATAGGGCGGATTCGATCTGCGACCAGCACACGGCTATCCAGGTGGCTCTTGCCCATCTATTTATTATATATACACAATCATGAGATATTTCAGTCACCAATAAGTGAAGCTTATAACAGATAGGCACATCTTTGTTGGTCTACTGTACTCACTATTACTCAATTTTTTCTAATGTACTGCACAAAATTTTTTTGACTCTTTGTTTTTTCAAGGTAATAAGACTTTGTGGCTATGTCTTGTATGTTCTTCAGTGTATTGGGGTAGGTGGTATGAATACCCAGCCTCTCAAGCACAGTCAGGACAGATTTTATTGAAACTGAATAAAAAATCTTTCTAAGACTTTTGAATCCTAGACAGGGTGATAGTTCATATTCACTGCTCCATTCTGTAGTTTCTTCACAACTTTCAAATGGTCTGTCCACCACACACACTTCTTCAGTCAGCTTACTCCACTGCTTGATTAAATATAAAACTATTTATATGCCACTGGTGATAATTTTAGTCAGTATCTTGTACAGAGAGTGGGTTGACGAATCTATAGTTGTTTCTTTTTCTCTCACCTGCCTTATGAAGTAAAATAATTGCAGAATTGTTCCAGTTTTGGGGAATTGTCTTCCTCTGTAGACATTCTGTACACAGTTTTGCAAGTTCATTTTGGGTTGTAATGCTCGGCACACCTGTGGCATCGAATAAGTCTCAAGTGCCCCCAGATTTTGCCAAATGTTGAGCACCTCAGGGAGCACAGTGTTCATTTCCTGGGTATGAGCTAGATGAACCCAGGTGTCCTGAAATGGAGTTTCATAAGTTTCACCAGTCCTCTATAACCATAAGCTCTGGGCATGTTTCAGTGAGCACTGTGCAGTGGGACAATGAGGTGTTGTGTGTCACAGGGAACGGGGATCTTGGCTCCGCTACCCATTTTGCGAGACTAGAATAAACTTCTCTATAAAAAAAAAAAGACCTCAATCTCAAAGTGAACTGTGCACCAATCACATGTCTGGCTGTTGAGATGGAACAGTTGAACCTCTGTTGAACCTGCCGAATCTTGGTTATATAAGGCTTACGCAGGCAAGAGGGGCTCCGTCTGTGTGGACCGTTAGTTTTCCTACTTGCTTGTGGGGCTGAGATGGAACCCTTGAGCCTGCCATTTCAGATCCCAGTGGAATGGATGTACTGTTGATAGATATCAACACCCAGCCTAACAAGAGGGTTCATGTCACCAGTTGTCCTGATATGGGAAGTAATTCCAGTACTTTTGATATTAGCAACAGAACATATGCTGCTAGTCAGAATGTGTTTTTAATAGTTTCAAAGAAAGAGGATAGGTTTGCAAAGATTTCACCTTTCTACATTTGAAAGTGTTTAGAGGGCACTGCTGGGAATTTAGAATGTGTAAAGCGACAACTACAAAATTGGACATTGCTGGTTCAAGCTTCTATTTCCCAATAGGCAGTGAACCTTCAGAAAGCTAAACGCCTTAGGGAATATGCAGTTGAAATGGAGCTATACAGCACCTTAAAGTGCAGCAAATGTGTTGTGTCTTGCACAGATTGTGTATATATTCCAAAAGAGAAACCTAGAGATTAGCGGGCTCCAGAAGGTATAATTGATGTGCAAAATACAATAAAAAGGGCAGAAGGCAGTCTGGTCAAATCAGACTCCTTTATCCTTGCATTTGATAGCATGAAACTTCCAGTGCATGTCAAGGCAGGTTTCCTTCACTGAAATGTGCAGTCAAGCCACTTGTGGCATATGTGATAAAGAGACCCATGACGGCATCGTTTGTTCCTTTCCTCTAAGTTTATAAATTGCTCTGGGGATTACGCTGTGTGGATGATGATGATGATGTTTGGTTTGTGGGGTGCTCAACTGCGTGGTTATCAGCGCCCGTACAATTATCCAATCTTTGCTCAGTCCAATTTCGCCACTTTCCTGGATGATGATGAAATGATGAGGACAACACAAACACCCAGTCATCTCGAGGCAGGTGAAAATCCCTAACCCCGCCAGGAATCGAACCCGGGATCCCGTGCTCGGGAAGCGAGAACGCTACCGCGAGACCACGAGCGGCGGACGCGCTGTCTGGAGTAGAGACTGCAGCATCTATATTGAAGAAAGGAAGATACAGGAACTCAAAACATTGAAGCGCATCCTGTACGGTGCGGCTGGAAGGATCTATATGGCTGCGTGGCCTACTCCATTCACTGCTTCTTTGGATGCATCTCTTCAAAAGCCTATTATGGCAGCCAAGGCCTCTACACAAATTGAGGTTACTATGTCAGCATTGCTACCTGCATTTTTCAGTGCACTTGTAAATCTGCTGTTATTTCGAAGCCCATAGCTCTGCCCGCCCTTAGAACATCAGGAAAACTTGCAGTCACCAACATTCTGGAGCTCCCAGCACCTTCAAAGGCAGAATCTGGTTAACAGACCAGCAATCCAACTACTAGTGCCACAGCTGTGCCTCCAAAGTTATCTCAGGCAAAAAAAAGAAGACCCTAATGGGAAGTATGAACCGCAGATGAAGACAGGAAGTAAACCGTCTGACCATGTTGAGCTCTTTCTGTCTGACGGTTCTCACAATTCTGCTTAGGAGCAAACGGGATATGAAGTCCTCCTGAGCCACTGTCCAATCCTCCATCTGTTGCAAGATGCCTACACTGTGTGAAAGAAAAACCTTACAGATAAAGTGGCTGTCATACTATATTAGAACATCAGTGGGTTCAGGACACACATGGAGGAACTGAAAATCGTAGCCCAGGAGTGTCTTGTGTACTTGTGCTTAAAGGAAACGTAATTTTAAGCTTACTGAAGTCCCTGTGCTATGAGGCTGTGCCCTCCACAGCAAAGAGGACCCAACTGGAGCAGGGCCAGGTGAGGTGTAGCTGTGTTTGTCATCATTGCTCTGCACTCTTCTTGGTTACTGGCCTACAAACGGTAGCAGCTGAAGTTCGTGTGGATCAGAGGATTACTGTCTGCTCACTGTATTTACCTCTGCAAGGTGCAATAGACTCTGTAGCTCCCACAGAACCTCCACCAATCATTTCTCCTACTGGGAAATTTCATTGTCCATAATTTATTATGGGGCTCGCACCCAACTTGCTCTAGGTGTCAAGTTTAGGAGACCTTCGTGATATCTCAGGAGCTGTACATCAACAACATACACTATCCCACTCTTTTCTGTGCCACTGCTGGTATAGTGTGCCTCATGTCGCCTTTCCTGAATTTCTCATGGAAAGCAATTGTATGACTGGATTTCATTATCAATTGAGTACACCAGTTAAGAGCTTAAATGTAATTGCAGCAGAGCCAAAGGCTCATTAATAAATTTGATAAATCACATAAGGTGATCTGAAGTTCATCCTTTAATTATAGGCTGAAGTTCGGTTCTGTTTACTTAAAGAGAACACTTACTTAAGATAACAATTTTTATTGTACCATGAACAAAATGAACAATTACCAATTGTCAGAAAATAGAGAACAACTGTACATGAAAGACATTGGACTAAAGTAGAGTCTTAAGCCATTTTACAATTAGTTGTATAATATGCACTCAACCAGCGACTGGATGCGGTAAGCAGTAAAGAATCCATACATTGGGAAGTAATATAGATTCTCTGGATGGTAGTCACTCAAAGCAAAGGTTTTGCCACCACACCAATTGCACGATCGTATGTATTTTAAATATATTTTAAAATGTACAATTACATGATATACTGCACTGGGTCATCCTCAGCCATTGGCCTCTCTTTCTCCTCTCCACCCCTCTCAGACACTGCCCTGTGGGAAGTAACAAATGACCTACATTTGAGCGACCACTTACACTCTGGATTCACCTAGCAGATGGAGCAATACTTGAAAGGAAGATGCTGAAATCGATGATCAGTGGATCTAACTGTGTGCTAAGCCAGCTGGTGGCTGTGTTTGAACGTCGAGGCAGCTTCTAGGAATGGGTGGAACACATCACACATGTAATCCACCATGCTGCCAACTTGTTCATTCCAGAGTCATCTTCATTGGTGGACTTATGCACGCCACTCAGCAATCCAGGTGTGCTGTATGGCTCTACAATGGTTTCAGCACTGCCCAACAGTAGAAAATCTCTTCGCTCTCCAGGATGTAAGAGCCAAACCTCAACGCATAATTGAGGAGAACAAGAAAAGGTCATGGCACATCTTCCTGACTCTATCAACCAGTCCACTTGTTCTGTGGAAAGCTGTCAGGAGGACTTTCAGTGAATGTAGTTGTTCACCAACAGCGGCAGTGCTGAAACAGGGATGTCTGCAAACAACACCTGCAGTGTTCTGCTGTTACTTTGTGAGATGAAGAGGGCAAGTTGGACTTAATATCCAACAATTCTAAGTTCTATAGCTGACTTTTCTCCATGTGGGAATTTGACTTCACACTGTCTGAGGATCATGATAATGCACCCAGTCACGATCAGATCCAGTACACCATGCTGTGCCACTTACAAGCAACATCAAAGGCAATCTTCCTCGAATGTTTTAAGTCGATGTTTCAGAGAGGACACTCCTGACAAATGGAGGAAGGCTGTTTTGATACCTCTCCTTAAACCAGGAATGGACCAGATGTGTCCCAGTAGTTACTCAAGCAACGCCTTATCGAGCTGTGTAGGAAAGAACCTCAAGTGAACCAGTGTGGATTCAGGAGATATCAATCCACTGTTGAAAACTTGACATTGTTAGAGGTGGCTATCCAGCAGGTTTTCCTGCCTAAACAGCATTGTATAGATACATTCTTTGATATCAGTAACCACTTGAAAACATAGTATTCTAGGACAGCTCCACAAACGGAGCTTTTGTGTCAGCCTCCTGGTATTCATTTGATCCTTCCTATATAAGTGCTTCCTTAGGTACTGAATTGAAGATGTGGTATCACATAGTTTTGAACAGGAGAATGGCAGTTCCATGGAAAGTGTTTTAAGTGCCACCCTCTGCCATAGTATAATGTCTGTCCTATCCTGTACAATACTTCTTATTTGTGGACGATTTTTCAGTCTGGGTAGAACAGCTCACACATGTTGTATTAGGTTTAAGTGCTCTGTGTTGGATGGAGGAACTGTAACAGTGCTAACAAATTAGTGACACAAGAATATATACTTTATTGCATTGCGATACTTAACTAAAGTTGTCCAGCAACTTGTTGGATGTGGTTCCCAAGAGGTCTGTCAAGATGTGCATTGCTGAATACAATGTCAACAAGACTAGTCCATCCTGGGTGGCACACTGTCAAACACTGTAGCAATCACCTCTTCCTGTGCAAAGGCTATAGCTGACTCCGCATGTAAACTAAGTCTCGCAGGCTGTTCTCCACTACAAAATGTAGCTATGAACAGCAACCCTGGAACTCCGTAATAGAACTGTTGTATGCCAATGCCCAACATGAACTGTTTATTGCTGGGGTCACTGCTGATTACAACATGGAAGTTCATCTCATTGGTGGCCGTGCAGAGGTTGGTGACTGGGCAACACTTATGATTGGTGGCGAACTTCAAAGTGCCGCCCGTGGCACCAGGTGGAAGCCATCCTCGCATGCCAGTTCCGGTTGCATCCATTGGTGAGGACACAACACTCCTATCCCCTAAACCTCCTCACTGTTGTCATGTAGTGTCAGTTGCTGCTACAATGGCAGGGGCAGGTGTGGATGCAGCAAGCGATCGAGGAGCTGGAGCTGAGTCTGTAGCTGGTGTCGAGCCCGCACTTGTGCCCCAGCATTTTCCCTGTGACCACTCGGAATGCTGGCTGGAAGACGAAGCAGAGGGCACACTCCTACGTCTGACAATGGGGTGCAGTCTTCGTGGTGTTGCCCCACAATGGCGTCATTATGTGGGATAGCATTCCCTCGGTAGGCTGTGGCGTGGAGTAGACCATCTGCAGAAGATGTCTGTTGTCCACTAGGTGATGGCTGAAGCATCAGTTCCAGGTCCCTGGGTTCGGGCCCTGGTAGTGGTGACACAGGACCCCAGGTCACTGGATGGAATGCAGGCTGCGTCATCCAGGTAGGCACTGAAACTGTAAACTGTGGTGTCACCGCCAGACACCACACTTGCTAGGTGGTAGCCTTTAAATCGGCCGCGGTCCGTTAGTATACGTCGGACCCGCGTGTCGCCACTATCAGTGATTGCAGACTGAGTGCCGCCACACGGCAGGTCTAGTCTAGAGAGACTCCCTAGCACTCGCCCCAGTTGTACAGCTGTCTTTGCTTGCGATGGTTCACTGTCTACATACGCTCTCATTTACAGAGACGACAGTTTAGCATAGCCTTCAGCTACGCCATTTTCTATGATCTAGCAAGGCGCCATATTCTTCAAGAATGTATTCTGAACAGATAATATTGTGACTCATGTACCGTCAAGAGCGACGTTCATCATTAATGGATTAAAGTTAAGTATCAAACTAACTATGCCTGCTTTCTGAATTCTAATTCCTTGTCATGTTCCAGACCTCACATCAGTATAGTTCTTCCCTCTCCACGCCAGCCTGCGTGATCTTAAACGCGTGCATTTCGGCCTCCACTCGAAACATGGTGTTGGCTCTTCTGCTAACACAACATAAACAAAGACTCAGTGCCAGGATGACACAAATTATAAGGGCAAAGTTGGTTGCGGTGCTGCAGCTGAAAACCCCCTTGACCCTGTACAAGAAACATGGATCTACCTAATGATTTTACAATACTGTTGTGCTCCCAGGTCTGCCATCTGCCATACAATCTGGAAAAAAATAAAAAAATGTTGACTACCTTTATACATGGCCTGAGTGGACAGAGTAGACATTGTCCACTGTGGGTGGGGGGTGCAGTAACTGAAGCAGTGTGCGGTGGTGCCGTCCATGGAGTAACTCCACTGGCAAAGGGCTGTCATGGGGCAGGGAGTGTTAAGATGAGAGGAAAATCAGCAAAGGTTGTTCCCATGTGTGGTGGGTGCTTAGCTTATCCATCTGCTGCTTGAAGTGCACACAAAGTACTCCGCTTCTCTGTTTGATTGAGGGTGGGAAAGCACACTGCTGATGTGACGAATGGCGTTTGTTGCACAAAAGTCCTCAAATTCGGCCGACACAAACTGAGGTCACTTGTCAGTCACTAGCAATTCTGGATGACCTTCAATGCAAAATACAGACTGCAAAGACTGAGGGTCGAATTCATATGTATGACAAAAGGAAACTTGCTGTCTGCATTGATGATAATCAGCCAATGAATTTTCCATTAGGGTCCAGAAAAGTCCAAATGAATGCACTGCCAAGGCGCTTCTGGTATTGGCCAATCAAAGAAATGATGAGGAGGGGCTGCCTGGTGTTCCACATAAGCAGATGCCATCATCTGTTCCATTTGAGAATCCTTTCTGTTGTGTAGACCATGCCCCAGTGACCTTGATGGAGCAAGCTGATTACACGTCGCTGGAGAGCCTCTGGGATCACCACACGTGATTGTTCTGGTTAAGTGCTTAGCAAAGTAACACATTGAGGCACTGACAAATCATGCCGACGTGCGAAACATCGGTGGAATACCGGGATAATGGTTAGTTTCGCTGAGGGAGGTCAACCCATAGAGATGTAGTGCAACAAAATCTGCAAGTAAAGATCCACTGCCATTGCCTAGGTGACCTTCCAGTGACCTGAGGGGGACTGATCCAGAGCATCTAACTCCTGTGCGTTAGTGTGACAACCTGATGCTTCCGATGTGTCAAAGTCCGGCTCCACAGAAAGACATGAGAGCATGTCTGCATTGGCTTGCTTGGATGTGGGCATGTAAATTATCTCGTACTGATAATGCAAAAGGATAAGAGCCAATTGTTGCAATTTTTGTGCAATGCAGTTTGGAAAAGGCTTGGCTAATTGAAAAGTGACTGCAGTGATTTGTGATCAGTGGCTAAGTAGTTTCCTTCCAAAAAGGTATTGGTGAAATTAAGTCACTTCATAAATTATAGTTAGAATCTCCTTGTCTACATGTGATAATTGGTCTGAGGCTTGAGAACTTTGGAGGTGAAAGTTACTGGTCTGTCTGCAGAACCAATTCTGTGCAAAAGTATGGTGCCAGTACCATACGAGGATGCATCTATGGGCAAGACAACTTGTTTATTAGGATGGAATGGACCAGACAACAATTTGCTGAGCAAAGTATCTTTAAGTTTCTGAAATGAAATTTCACATTCAAGGGACCACACAAAAGGTACATTCTTGTGTCGAAGATGATGTAAGGGCATTGCAGTTTGAGCTGTATGAGGAATGAAGCGAATGTAGTAGGTCAGCTTCCTTAGTACTGTTTGCATTTCAGAGAGATTTCTTGGAGGGTTGAGGTCACAAATATCCTGCAAGTGTGACTGCATCAGATGAACACCTTGGGAATTGAGCACATGACATATGTCTCAATTTCTGTCAAGAACACACACTTGTCCTTGTTACACGTGAGACCTGCCTCTGACAACACTTTGACACAGGGTATGCAAATTATTAAAGTGCTTTCCTGCTGTGTAGCCTGATACCACAGTGTCATCCAAGTAATTTACACATGAAAGCACAGACGCAGTTAATTGTTCCAGGAAGCTTTGAAAGATTGCTGGTGCAGATGTACTACTGAAAAGCAAGCAAAGAAATTTGTAGTCTCATGTGTGCATTAATCACAAACACTTCCTGTGATAGTTCACATAACGGAACCTGTAGGTTGCATCATGCAGATCGATGTTGGAGAAGTAGCAACCCACTCCTAAGAGGACCATAAGCTCATCAGGTCGTGGCACTGGGAATGAACTAGCTACTGTTGTAGGATTCACTGTCACCTTAATGTTTACGCAGATTCTCAGTTTCCTTGAAGGTTTCTTCACAAAAACTAACAGGGACACCCACAAACTGGCTGTGATGGGTTCAATGATACCTTTTTCCTGCCACTGTACAAGTTCCTTTGCAGCATGTTCACGGAGCACATATGGTACCGTGTGAGCTCTGGAAGAGTGGGCCTGTGTGTTGTCTTTCATCATCATGTGAGCAATAAAATTGGTGACTTTACCTAAGACCTCAGGAAACAAATCTTTAAATTTGTCACACAACTGAGCAACACTGTCTCTAGAGTCAAATGAAGTAAATACTAACACATTGTCTACAATACACAATCCAAACAAGTCAAATCAAGGCAAAAAAAAAAAAAAAAAATTAGCACTGTCCTGTCACCACAAAACCTCAAATGACACAGTCTTTTGTAAATTTTGATAGATGCCAGGAAGGCCATGAAATCATAATACTGGAATACCCTGTCCATCTTACAGTGTCAGCATAGTTTGTGACTTCCGTAACTTGAGTTTCCCAAGCAGATCATAAGTAATGCAATTTAGCAATGACACTGAAGTACCTGTGTCAAACTGAAACTGAAAACTTTCGCCAGCAACAAAACGGTCCACAAAAAGTTTGTTGAAGTAGCATTGCACTGAAGAAACTATTAGTTCTTTATTTCACTGTTATGTTCTACACCGGCATCACAGCTCGGCTCAGAATGGACAACACGCACTTGAAAGTTCGAGTTATGTGGGCATTTGTTCTGAGCAGAAGTCTTTGTCTCGTGCAGACAAGCAGCTTGAATTTGCCTGTTCTTACCACGTGCAAAACAGGTTGCATAATGCAAAAGACACAGGTCACATTTGTGAGATTTGAAACAATGGAGGCAAGATTTCACGCCAGTAGATTTCCGGCCAGGTTGTTAAAGTGGCAAGCTTTGGTGTATCCGACTGGGCTGATGTGTGTTTACCTTTGAAGTGGGCTGCTTACATTGCTGCGAAATGTTATCTCTTGGGGCTATGGCACAAATGTTCCCTGCTGAAAACTGTGAGCAGCGCTGTCACATGAATCTTGAAAGTCAATAATTTGCTAAATACACTCCTGGAAATGGAAAAAAGAACACATTGACACTGGTGTGTCAGACCCACCATACTTGCCCCGGACACTGCGAGAGGGCTGTACAAGCAATGATCACACGCACGGCACAGCGGACACACCAGGAACCGCGGTGTTGGCCATCGAATGGTGCTAGCTGCGCAGCATTTGTGCACCACCGCCGTCAGTGTCAGCCAGTTTGACGTGGCATACGGAGCTCCATCGCAGTCTTTAACACTGGTAGCATGCCGCGACAGCGTGGACGTGAACCGTATGTGCAATTGACGGACTTTGAGCGAGGGCGTATAGTGGGCATGCGGGAGGCCGGGTGGATGTACCGCCGAATTGCTCAACACGTGGGGCGTGAGGTCTCCACAGTACATCGATGTTGTCGCCAGTGGTCGGCGGAAGGTGCACATGCCCGTCGACCTGGGACCGGACCGCAGCGACGCACGGATGCACGCCAAGACCGTAGGATCCTTCGCAGTGCCGTAGGGGACCGCACCGCCACTTCCCAGCAAATTAGGGACACTGTTGCTCCTGGGGTATCGGCGAGGACCATTCGCAACCATCTCCATGAAGCTGGGCTACGGTCCCACACACAGTTAGGCCATCTTCCGCTCACGCCCCAACATCGTGCAGCCCGCCTCCAGTGGTGTCGCGACAGGCGTGAATGGAGGGACGAATGGAGACGTGTCGTCTTCAGCGATGAGAGTCGCTTCTGCCTTGGTGCCAATGATGGTCGTATGCGTGTTTGGCGCCGTGCAGGTGAGCGCCACAATCAGGACTGCATACGACCGAGGCACACAGGGCCAACACCCGGCATCATGGTGTGGGGAGCGATCTCTTACACTGGCCGTACACCACTGGTGATCGTCGAGGGGACACTGAATAGTGCACGGTACATCCAAACCGCCATCGAACCCATCGTTCTACCATTCCTAGACCGGCAAGGGAACCTGCTGTTCCAACAGGACAATGCACGTCCGCATGTATCCCGTGCCACCCAACGTGCTCTAGAAGGTGTAAGTCAACTACCCTGGCCAGCAAGATCTCCGGATCTGTCCCCCATTGAGCATGTTTGGGACTGGATGAAGCGTCGTCTCACGCGGTCTGCACGTCCAGCACGAACGCTGGTCCAACTGAGGCACCTGGTGGAAATGGCATGGCAAGCCGTTCCACAGGACTACATCCAGCATCTCTACGATCGTCTCCATGGGAGAATAGCAGCCTGCATTGCTGCGAAAGGTGGATATACACTGTACTAGTGCCGACATTGTGCATGCTCTGTTGCCTGTGTCTATGTGCCTGTGGTTCTGTCAGTGTGATCATGTGATGTATCTGACCCCAGGAATGTGTCAATAAAGTTTCCCCTTCCTGGGACAATGAATTCACGGTGTTCTTATTTCAATTTCCAGGAGTGTATGTTGCAATTTGGGGTCAGAGTATTTTAAGATTTGTTCAAGGATTCTTCTATCTGCCTCATTTTGAATAATAGCATCACGAATCATCAAGTCAATGTAGTATTTTCCACATTCGCACTTAAATTTGTACTGTCTTGTGAGCCCCTGCGAATCTGTCTCCCATTGCCTGTACATTTGCCCTGGTTGTTTCTTGAGCCTGGAAAATTTAAATCCAGCAGCCACAACATTGATCTTATTATCATAATATTTGCTCAGTGTTTGAATAAACTCCTCATAGCTAACTAGTTCCGGCCTCATAGTAGGGAATAATTTTGCACAAATGTGTTAAAGGGTGATACCGACGGTGGCCACAAAATAAAAAGACTGCTTCACAGTACCCTGAATTTAGTGAACGGGCAGGTGTGCTTCAAATTGTGGCAGATATTCTGGGAACAGTCTTCCTTTTTTTGTCGAAACAAAGTAAGCAGTGAAGATTGTGATGCTTGTGGTGGTGCAGTGTATGACAGTGTCTGATTCCGTATCTCAGTTGCTGGCACTTCATTAGCTCTGTAAGCTGGTTCATTGACTGCATCTGTAACTGAAGAAACTGATTTAAATCAAGCAGTGGTGCTGCAGACATCTGCATTAGTTACTTTTGAATACATTGTGGCAGCAGACAGTGATCAATGTTATTACTAATAGTTGCTATTAAAATCAGTCTTGATCACAAATTTATTTATTCTGGTAACCGGTTTCAACCACACCTGTGGTCATCTTCAGACCTACAAGAGGGCTATGTACCTTAAAGAAAATTTTATAAAATTACAAAGTTATAAAATGATGAATTACTGAAATACTGTATGAGGAGGAGCCTCCTCCTGGTGGTAAATCACTGCTAGATAGAGCAGTGCATGTCTACTTATATACTGGAGACTCTGTCCACTTTTGACAGAATGATGTCATCGCTAACCGATGGGTTAATAGTCAAATAACAACATAAAATTTCATAATTAAAAGAACAATGACAAGAATGAAAAATAAAAATGCATCGAACTTAGCTGGTTCAAGAGCTATTGTCAAATGAAATATATAAAAATATTAAACATATGAGAGAAATAAAAATCGTTTCGATGGTAAATGAGTCGCCCTCTCTGGACCTGGTGGAGAACCATTTAGAAGCTACTGGTTGCCATGGTAAGTATGGATGCTATTCCAAAGATGTGGCAGCAGGCTACTCTCCAACGAGATTGTTGTAATATTGATGGGCTAACACTGTCACGTCAGATGACGTACCATGAACAGCAGTATGTTCTGGAAACGATAGGGGCTCTACCAGGGTGCTTTCCATTAAGGAGGCTGCAAAAATCGTGGACTGATGTATTGTTGTAAATGCTGCACAGATACAACTGCTTTTAACCCATTGGTTAGCGATGACATCATTCTGTCAGAAGTGGCAGAGCCTCCAGTATATAAGTAAGACATGCACTGCTCTGTTTAGCAGTGATTTACCACCAGAAGGAGGCTCCTGCTTATACAATATTTTGGTAATTCATCATTTTATAAAATTTTCTTTAATGTATGTAGCCCTCTGATCAGACTTTGTATTTGACTTGTAGGTCTGGAGATGACCACAAGCATGGTTGAAACAACTTGAGGATAACATGATGAATAAATCAAACTTAAAAAAAATGATAATAATAAATAAATAAATAAATAAATAAGAGCCACCCCAATGTGTGTGTGTGTGTGTGTGTGTGTGTGTGTGTGTGTGTGTGTGTGTGTGTGTGTGTGTGGTTTTCAGTTTCATAATTTCCCTGTTGCATGCATCTATATCACTGAGTAATATTGCTGCTTTATTCTTCTCCCTAGGTATTACTCTCCACCTGCTACACCTGGTTCATATTCGGATGCTACACCAGGAAATTCTTCAGCCTTAGAATGTGTGCCAGAGCACAGCATTTCCACGACTTGTGAGGGCATTTCGGACACTGTGTGCGATTCAGGCCACACGTGCTGTGAAAGAAAGAAAGTGATCTACGGATGGACAGTTTCAGGGTTGAATTACTGGCCCAAGGGCAGGGAGTTTGTCGCATCACCTCATTTCTGCCATCCCGAGTCAGTTCGCTGGGAGCTAAGGCTCTACAAACTTCGTGAATGGGCATACGAAGTACGCTTCCATCTGTTGAAAAGTGAAGGAGGTCGGAGCATAAAAGTAGATCTGAGTGTTAAGGAAAAAGTACGAATGAATTGCACTCAAAAAACAGATTGTGTGATTGACGAAGGGTCAGAGTCACAGCATTGTTTCCCATGCAAATTTTTCCTTCAGAATACGGAAGGGGTGAGGCTTGAATGTGAAATCAGTACGGTGTGCCTTGTACAGCACTGGGTAGGAGCAATTAAGCCAGTGCGGCAGTCAAGCTTCGAACAGGATCTACAGTCATTGCGACTGTCAGGAAATTTTGTAGATTTCATATTGTGTGCAGGAACTGTCGAGATGGGAGCGCACAGAGCAATACTGGCTGCCCGTAGCCCTGTCTTCGCCCGTATGCTGCAGCCGGGCTCGGAGGTGTCGAAGAAGGGACGACTGGAGTTTCCGGATATGAAACCTCAAATTTTAGAAAAGGTTCTGTATTACATGTACTCGGCTGAAGCAAATAATCTTTATTGGGATGCCTCAGTGGAACTTCTGGTGGCGTTTCACAGATTTGAACTGTTCTTCCTGTGTACCGAGTGTGAGTATTGGGTGATCTGGAAACTCAGTCGGGACCGTTCTGTCGCTGTCGCTGTCACTGCAACTGCAGCTGTGTTTGCATTGGAGAACGAGCGGGATTTTTTGCTGGAGTGGACTGTGGACTTCATCGAATCAAATTTAGAAGTAGTGAAGGGCACCCGCGAGTGGAGTGAGGCAACTGAGAGGCACCGGGAAGCCGTGGAGAGAATCTGCCAACTGGTAGAAGAACGACAAAGGTATTTTTTCTAAGGACTGTTCCACAGCTCTACAGTATGAAACTTGCAATGTATGTACACACACCAACAGATGCTTTCAGATCATCTTGAGGTACAGCTGATTAACACATATAGGAGGCACACTTAATTCATCAACATGGAAAAATTATATCCAATAATGACAGGCATCACACATCAGTTATACTTACAAAAGCAATACCACAATGTACACACATTCACGTTATGATTTCTGAACACATTATCAAGTAGTGTCAAAAGTTCCTTAAAATCAGATTTGAAAAAAAAAAAAAAGAAAAAAAAATTGTCTCTGGATGTCTTGGTCGGCAGCATGAACTGCTCATATACATTTGGCAATACCTGTAAGCTTTAAGATTATGAACACATATTTGGAATGTTTTTCTTGGAGTGATCAGCTACAGATCTGTATTTTTCTCACCACATCTGTCCAAACCTTTATAACTGTCTCACATAATATGTTGTTGTAAGTCTATAGTGTGAGCATGCATAATCAAATTGCATGCTGTATGAGTGCCTCCACAACTGGCCTACAGAGGTTATTTCGCAACCTGCACAGATAGCACAGCAAGTGCTGTGCCATGTGTGTGACAGCCCAGTATGGCCCAGCGTACTGGGCCCTTGGTCTCATCTATGTTTACTAACTCATTCCAGAATGAGATTTTCACTCTGCTGCGGAAGCTCTCCTGCAAACCTAGGTCTCCTGCAAAGGTTCGCAGGAGAGCTGTAGAGTTTGGAAGGCAGGAGGTGAGGTACTGGCAGAAGTAAAACTGTGAGGATGGGGTGTGAGTCATGCTTGGGTAGCTCAGATGGTAGAGCATTTGCCCGGGAAAGGCAAAGGTCCTGAGTTCTCGATCCCGCATACAGTTTTAATCTGCCAGGAAGTTTCATATCAGCACACACTCATTCTGGAAACTTGCCCCAGGTTATGTCTAAGCCATGTCTCCACAATATCATTTCTTCCAGGAGTGCTAGTTCTGCAAGGTTCACAGGAGAGCTTATGTGAAGTTTGGAAGGTAGGGGACGAGGTACGGACAGAAGTAAAGCTGTGATGACAGGGCATGAGTCGTGCTTGAGTAGCTCAGATGGTAGAGCACTTGCCTGCGAAAGGCAAAGGTCCCATGTTTGAGTCCCAGTCTGGCAAACAGTTTTAATCTGCCAGGAAGTTTCTTACTTACTAATTGTATGCTCACCTACAAAACTGTGTATTTATCTGTTCTTTAGTTATGAGACTTTGACCCACTCCATACTCCATTCAGTGTTACTGGAAGCAGAATAAAACTTGGTTGGTGTTACTTTTGATATTGTGTCTGTACAATGTTACAAGATACTTGGCAATGCGGGCGGTATTCTACTTCGCACGTTTTGTTTCTTAGTTTGATATACATCCAATGTGTCAGTTGAAGAAATGCTTCAATCTCTTGTTCAACAAAAGTGAGCTCTCACTGACAAGCACCAGGCTCTTTCTGTGGCAATAAACAATTTGACAGCCTCATTGATGCACCAGGTTACATTGCCGTTGGTGCAACCCCTACTGTTTCCTCTGTATGATGAAGATAGGGACGTGTTTGAAAAATGCCTACGGCAACATATTCAAGCTTTCAGAGTTGCTGACCCCAACTTGTGTAAGTCTTTATTTTTGTCATGGATATCTCCTTGTCCAGAATGAGTTTTCACTCTGCAGTGGAGTGTGCGCTACAGAGTGAAAATCTCATTCTGGAAACATCCCCTAGGCTGTGGCTAAGCCATGTCTCCGCAATATCCTTTCTTTTAGGAGTGCTAATCCTGCAGGGTTTGCAGGAGAGCTTCTGTAAAGTTTGGAAGGTAGGAGACGAGATACTGGCAGAAGTAAAGCTGTGAGGACAGGGTGTGAGCCGTGCTTGGGTAGCTCAGTTGGTAGAGCACTTGCCCGCGAAAGGCAAAGCTCCCAAGTTCGAGTCTCGGTCCAGCACACAGTTTTAATCTGCCAGGAAGTTTGATATCTCCTTGTGTTTATCACCTTTTGTGTCAGCTAGCTCCTCTTCAGGAACCTGCCAGTTTCTCTTTCGATGAAATGTCAGTTGCTCTCTAATTATCATTGCAACGTACTCACATTATTGTTGCTCACATTGAGTTCTACCACTGTGAAAAGCTGTCGCAACAGCCGTACAGAGCTCAAGCAGTGGAACTTCGTGGGCTTAGCAACCATTGCCAGTTTGTTCCTAAGTTCCACGAAGAGTCATATGCTGATTCAATGGTTTGTGATGCTACAATGTGCCTGGCCTCTGGCATGGAAGTTCATGAACATGCTTTACAATGTGAAAGTCCCCCTCTCACAGATGTTCTGAACATTGCTCAGTCTTTTGAAGTATGTAGGACCTAAGAAAATCAGATAGAAGCACAGTGTGATGTAGCCACCGTTGCTTTCTCTCCACCTCGGCCACTGTCAGTTAGCTCACAGGGGGAAGACTTGGCCGTGTAACTGTGACCTCTATGCTGCATGGGGCAGTGCTGTGCTAAGCTGCAGTTAAGAGTCACAAGAGCAGCTGTCTGCTCCTCTTCCATCATGCCCGTATTGTCCTGTTCAGCATGAGCAGGCTCTGTGCCTAAAGCGCAGGGTGACGTGCAACCATTATAAAAATATGGGAATATTGTCTCTGTGTGCAACTATCTACCTTGTTCACCAGACATGAACATGGATGTGAGCAGTGTTTCCAAAGTCACGGTAGGCCCAAACAATCTACATTGGTGTACATGTGTGTACTTGTTAAAAAGTGGACATGGCTGCAGCAGTGACTTTGTTAAATTCTCAAACCTCTGTGGATCTTGGGATCACCGGCATTATTCTGTCTCTCATCAGTGGGGGAATTACAACAGATACCCATACTGGTACAGTTTTCTACTTCTATACCGAAAAAGTGGTTGCTTGGCCTTTGACCTTTCTAGTAGTTGATGATGCCAACACTGAAAATTTATTTGGGTTAGATGCCTTCAGAATTTTTGAGTACTCTATTTCTGATGAAGTACATCTGATATCAGATCAGGTTCTGTACACACAACTGGATGCACTCTGCTCGGAATAATGCTCCATATTTTGTGGAAGGTTTAGGGTGTGCTACCAATTTTCAAGGCTCACATCACAGTGAAACTGATGGTGTGCCTCCTTCTCCCCCTCCCCTCCCCCCCTCCATGCTCGCCCAGTCCCAATAGGTTTACGGGAGCATGTCACATTGGAACTAGATTGACTTATGGCTTTGGGTGTTATCACACTTCTTTCCTCTAGTGAATGGTCTTCTCCATTGGTAATTATCAAACAACTTAGCAGAGCCTTCAGCTCTGTGGTGATTTTAAAGTATCTGTAAATCCACAGTCTGTTATTGATATCTATCCCTTACCCTGTCCATATGAAATCTTCTCACAGCTTTCAGGAGAGCAGTATTTTTTCAAACTAAATTCATCAGAAGCCTACTTACAACTGTTTCTGGATTATGATTCCAAATGTGTCCTTGTAGAGACTACCCCCTTCAGGTTGTATCAATACCAGTGCCTGCCATTCAGTGTGGCTAGTGCCCATGCAATTTTCCAGCAAGTTTTGGATGAACTCATGGCCTTCTTGTCAGATTGCATTTACTACCTTGATGATATTGGGGTCTCAGATTCCTCAACAGATGAACATTTGTAGAACCTGCATGCCTTGTTCATGGTGCTCCAGGCCACCTTGAAATGTGACATTGATAAATCACAATTTTTTCAGCCATCTAACATCTATCTCAAACAATGGAAAATCCAGGATGGAATGTAAAAATACGAGAGAAGGAAAGTTGCTACTCACCATACAGCAGAGGTGCTGACTCGCGATAGGTGCAATAAAAAGACTCACACAGTCATAGCTTTCAGCCATTAAGGCCTTTGTCAGCAGTAGACACACATACACACACGCACACACACACTTACGCAAGCGCAACTTGCACACGCGCCTGAAGTCTCAGAGAGCTGAAACTACACTGCGAGCAGCAGCACCAGTGCATGATGGGAGTGGCAACTGGGTGGGGGCAAGGAGGAGGCTGGGGCGGGGAGGGGGAGGAATAGTATGGTGGGAATGGCGGACAGTGAAGCCTTGCAGTTTAGACGGAGGGTAGGAGAGAAGGTGCGGAGGGGGTAAGTAGCAGAAAGGAGAGAAATAAAAATAAAAATAAATTAAAAGACTGGGTGTGGCGGTGAAATGACAGCTGTGTAGTGCTGGAATGGGAACAGGGAGGGGGCTCGATGGGTGAGGACAGTGACTAATGAAGGTTGAGGCCAGGAGGGTTACAGGAATGTAGGATGTTTTGCAGGGAAAGTTCCCACCTGCGCAATTCAGAAAAGCTGGTGTTGGTGGGAAGGATCCATATGGCACAGGTCGTGAAGCAGTCATTGAGATGAGGGATATCATGTTTGGCAGCGCCGGCCGGTGTGGCCGAGCGGTTCTGGGCACTACAGTCAGGAACCACTACGGTCGCAGATTCGAATCCTGCCTTGGGCATGGATGTGTGTGATGTCCTTAGGTTAGTTATGTTTAAGTAGTTCTAAGTTCTAGGGGACTGATGACCTCAGAAGTTAAGTCCCATAGTGCTCAGAGCCATTTGAACCATTTTTTTTTTTTTTGTTTTTGTTTGGCAGCGTGATCAGCTACATGGTGGTCCACTTGTTTTTTGGCCACAGTTCATCAGTGGCCATTCATGTGGACAGACAGCTTGTTGGTTGTCATGCCTACATAGAATGCAGCACAGTGGCTGCAGCTTAGCTTGTAAATCACATGACTGGTTTCACAGGTAGTCCTGCCTTTGATGGGATAGGTGATGTTAGTGACCGAACTGGAGTAGGTGGTGGTGGTAAGAGGATGTATGGCACAGGTTTTGCATCTAGGTCTATTACAGGGGTATGAGTCACGAGGTAAGGGATTGAGAGCAGGGGTTTTGTAAGGATGGACGAGTATATTGTGTAGGTTCGGTGGACGGCAGAATACCACGGTAGGAGGGGTGGGAAGGATAGTGGGCAGGACATTTCTCATTTCAGGGCACGACGAGGGGTAGTCGAAACCCTGGCGGAAAATGTAATTCAGTTGCTCCAGTCCTGGATGGTACTGAGTTACAAGGGGAATGCTCCTCTGTGGCAGGACTGTGGGACTTTGGGCGGTAGTGGGAGACTGGAAAGATAAGGCACGGGAGGTTTGTTTTTGTACCAGGTTGGGAGGATAATTACAGTCAGAGAAGGCTTCAGTGAGACCCTTGGTATATTTAGAGAGGGACTGCTCATCACTGCATCACATCCCTGTACGGAAGGGACTTCTTGGTATGAAACAGGTGGCAGCTGTAGAAGTGGAGGTATTGCTGGTGGTTAGTAGGTTTGATGGATGGAGGTACTGATGTAGCCATCTCTGAGGTGGAGGTCAACTAGGAAGGTGGCTTGTTGGGTTGAGTAGGACCAGGTGAAGCAAATGGGGGAGAAGTTTTTGAGGTTCTGGAGGAATGTGAATAAGGTGTCCTCACCTTCAATCCAGGTAGCAAAGATGTCATTAATGTACCTCAACCAGGTGAGCGGTTTAGGATTCTGGGTTTTTAGGGAGGATTCCTCTAGATGGCTCATGAATAGGTTAGCAGAGGATGGTGCCATGCGGGTCCCATAGCCGTACTGCGGATTTGTTTGTGGATAATGCCTTCAAAGGAGAAGTAATTGTGGGTGAGGATATAGTTGGTCATGGAGACTAGGATGGAGGTTGTTGGTTTGGAATCCATAGGGCATCTGGAAAGGTAGTGTTTGATAGCAGTAAGGCCATGGGCAGTAGGAATGTTAGTGTACAGGGAGGTGGCATCAGTAGTGATGAGCAGGGTACCGTGTGGCAAAGGTAAAGGAACTGTAAAAAGTCGGTCGAGGAAATGGTTGGTATCTTTTATATAGGAGGATAAGTTCCGGATAATAAACTGAAGGTGTTGGTCTATGAGAGCAGAGATTCTCTCAGTGGGGGCACAGTAACCACCCACAATGGGGCTGTAGCTGAACACGCTGACAAACATGATACCCCCATCTCAGTGACTGCTTCACAGCCTGTGCCATATGGATCCTTCCCACCAACACCAGCGTTTCTGAATGTCACTGTCCTCACGCATCCAGCCCCCTCCCTGTTCTCATTCCAGCACTAAACAGCCAGCATTTCACTGCCACACCCAATCTTTTAATTTCTTTTTATTTCTATTTCTCTCCTTTTTGCTACTTACCCCCTCCCCCCTCCACACCTTCTCTCCTACCCTCCGTGTAAACTGCAACACTTCACTGTCCGCCACTCCCACCATACTATCCCTCCCCCTCCCCGCCCCAGCCTCCTCCTTGCCCCCACCCAGTTGCCACTCCCACCGTGCACTGGTGCTGCTGCTCGCAGTGTAGTTTCAGCTATCTGAGACTGCAGATGTGTGTGCAAGTTGTGCTTGCATGAGTGTGTGTGTGCATGTGTGTATGTATGTGTGTCTGCTGCTGACAAAGGCCTTAATGGCCAAAAGCTATGACTGTGTGAGTCTTTTTATTGTGCCTATCGTGACTCAGAATCTCCACTGTATGGTGAGTAGCAACTTTCCTTCTCTCGTATTGTAACATCTATCTCAGTTTTGAAGTCTTGCATGCTAGTGTCGAGCATTTATGGCAGCATGTTGATGCATGTTCTACTAATGGTAAAGAGTTGCAAGCCTTTCTCAGAAAGATTGTGTACCACTACCATAAATTTTTTTCTTGGTTCACCCAGCCACTTCATGCTCTCTTAAAGAAGTTCCTTTTTCACTGGTTGCCTGCCTGTGAGCTTGCCTTTAACCCTTCTTACATTCCGCACCTTGCTTAGTTACCTTCCAACCAGGCTAATATCTTGTACTGGCCACAGTTACCTCCCAGTCTTGGGACTGTTCTGGTATGCAAATATGTGGACAATTCCAAACGCCCTGTTACGTATGCTTCCAAATCTCTGAATCAGGTGTAACAGCACTACTCACATATAGGAAAAGAAACCCTTGCTATTGTGACATGCTCAAAAAATTTCATGTTTTCATGTATGGTTCTTAAGTTGTATTTGATTATTAATTATAAATTTCTAGTGTCTCTTTTCAGTCTTTTGGCCTCTTTGCTGGACAAAATGGCCCATCACATGCAGTGCTGAGCTCTGTTTTGTCACGCTATAAGTGTGAGATTCATTTCTGACCCACAGCACAACACATTCATGTGGATGGCCTTTCTCCATTGCCAGCTGGCCACTATCCAACATTTAATCAGGGTGAACTGTTGTGTTTGCATGTAGGCATAGAAGCCCAAAACATTGTGGATGGTTTTCCCATTACCAGTTGTTTGATTTTGGTGGCTATCACGGCTGATCCTGTCTTACATCAGGTTGTTCAGTTTGACCACCATGATTGGTCAGATGAATCACTGGGCTGAGTGTTGAATCCTTTGCATAATTATTGTGCTGTCTGCCACCACTTCTCAGGCCTTGGTGGTTTGTTACTGTTGCCTGCTGAAGAGTTGGTGCCCAGGGTTATGATCATCTCGGTATTGCGGCAGGACATCATGCGCCTTCTCCACCTGGACCACTGTGGTGTTTCTACATCTACATGATTACTTTGCTATTCACAATAAAGTGCCTGGCAGAGAGGGTTCAGTGAACCACCTTAATGCTGTCTCTCTACGTTCTACTCTCCAACGGCACGTGGGAAAAACGAGCACTTTAATTTTTCCGTACAAGCCCTGATTTCTCTTATTTTATCGTGATGATCATTTCTCCCTATGTAGGTGGGTGCCAACAGAATGTTTTCGCAATCAGAGGAGAAAAGTGATTGAAATTTCATGAGAAGATCCCATCGCAACGAAAAATGCCTTTGTTTTAATGATAACCACTCCAATTCACGTATCATGTCTGTGACACATCTCACCTATTTTGCGATAATACAAAACAAGCTGCCCTTCATTGCACTTTTTCAGTGTCCTCCGTCAGTCCCACCTGACACGAATCCCACACAGCACAGTAGTACTCCAGAATAGGGCGGACAAGCGTTGTCTAAGCAGTCTCTTTGGTAGGCCTGTTGCACATTCTAAGTGTTCTACCAATGAATCGCAGTCTTTGGTTTGCTCTATCCACAATATTATCTATGTGATCATTCCAATTTAGATTATTTGTAATTGTAATCCCTAAGTATTTAGTTGAATTTACAGCCCTGAGATTTGTGTGACTTATCATGTAATCGAAATTTAGCTGATTTCTTTTAGTACTCATGTGAATAACTTTGCACTTTTCTTTTTCAGAGTCAATTGCCACTTTTCACACCATACAGATATCTGATCTAAATCATTTTGCAAGTCGTTTTGATCATCTGTTCAATTTCTTGTACAAAATTGCTACCCTTCCACCATGTGTTTTGGCCAGGTATTTACAATGAAATCATGTGTATTGTGATAGCCTGTCCACAGTTCGCCACCCATCAAGCAGCACCACAGGCCCCTCTTCCTCCATGGCCCATCCCCCCCCCCCCCCCACAGCATCCCTGTGAGCATATTTATACTGGTTTTGCATGTCTGTTCCTTAACTCCTTTTGGTTTGTAGTTTTTGACACTCTCTAAAAGTTTCCTCATCTGGTCCGTTGTCCATCCCCATCCACAGTTGCTGTGGTCTCAGCCCTCTCCAAGATTTTTTCCTTAGAAAAACTGCCATATACACTTGCGATGTACAACAGCTCACAGTTGGTGTCTCAATATTATGAATATTTTTGTACAAAGAGGGATATCTGGCGTGTTACAGCCCTTCCCTTTCATACCCAGTCCAATGAAGAGGCGGAGTGGCTGTTCCATCCATTCGCAACCGAGATGAAAAAATATATCACTCAATCTTCTCCCAAGGAAGCCTTTGATAGGTTCTCGAGTTCATACAGGTTCACTCTAATCGCTGACTGTAGCCCAGTGGAGCTGCTTCACAAACCCCAGCCCCGTACACACACTGCTTCATCTGCTGTGGCCGATGTGTGGCCAACCACTGGAGCCTGCTTTGCCACAATGTCGTCCTGGCTCCACTGTTTGGGTCCACGGGTTTGGCTGGCACCCTAAGTGGATACCAGCAGGCATCCACCACTGCTGAGGCTGCTGACTCTGTGCCGTGTGGACCTTCGATGGCTCGGTGACACGACACTACGACTGGTTCCGTCCGTACGTGACTGACCGTGCACCGGAGAGCCCTCTGCCCCTGCAACTGCCTCCACCAACTTCACTGTCACACGCATTGTGGTCCACGCCTCCTCCGACTCCTGTGCCACCTTCACTCTACGAGCTGCTGCTGCCGGGTGGAGGAGTCGGTGCTCAGCCACCTCCATCTATACAGCCCC
The DNA here is from genome assembly GCF_023864275.1 of Schistocerca cancellata. Classification (NCBI taxonomy): domain Eukaryota; kingdom Metazoa; phylum Arthropoda; class Insecta; order Orthoptera; family Acrididae; genus Schistocerca; species Schistocerca cancellata. Next base: position 73,231,546 of record NC_064635.1, on the reverse strand, counting down.
TGTCTCTGCTGCAGTCTTCTCTGCTGCCTCCATTGCTGAGGGCCTGTTTGAATGTAGACATGGACACAGCACCTCCATCACTGATGCTCCCTTGCGGTAGGTGCTGCACCTGTGTCTGCATCTGCTCCATTTCAGACCGTATTCTTCTCTGACAGCACAACATCAGCAGTTATAACATATTGATGAAGACAGGGACATCTGCATATAGAATACTTTACTCCATGGGGAAGGAGTGTTGTAACCCTGTAGTGTGAGCATGCATAATCAAACAGCGCACTATACAGTCAGCCTAGAGAGATCATACCATAACCTTGACAGATGGCGCAGCAAGCACAATAGCCCAATATAAGCCCAGTTCGGCAGACCTTCGGCCTTACTTACGTTTACTTACTTGTTGTATGCTCACCTACGAGACTGTATATTGATGTATTCTATAGGTATGAGACTTTATTGCATTCTATACTACACTCCTGGAAATGGAAAAAAGAACACATTGACACCGGTGGGTCAGACCCACCATACTTGCTCCGGACACTGCGAGAGGGCTGTACAAGCAATGATCACACGCACGGCACAGCGGACACACCAGGAACCGCGGTGTTGGCCGTCGAATGGCGCTAGCTGCGCAGCATTTGTGCACCGCCGCCGTCAGTGTCAGCCAGTTTGCCGTGGCATACGGAACTCCATCGCAGTCTTTAACACTGGTAGCATGCCGCGACAGCGTGGACGTGAACCGTATGTGCAGTTGACGGACTTTGAGCGAGGGCGTATAGTGGGCATGCGGGAGGCCAGGTGGACGTACCGCCGAATTGCTCAACACGTGGGGCGTGAGGTCTCCACAGTACATCGATGTTGTCGCCAGTGGTCGGCGGAAGGTGCACGTGCCCGTCGACCTGGGACCGGACCGCAGCGACGCACGGATGCACGCCAAGACCGTAGGATCCTACGCAGTGCTGTAGGGGACCGCACCACCACTTCCCAGCAAATTAGGGACACTGTTGCTCCTGGGGTATCGGCGAGGACCATTCGCAACCGTCTCCATGAAGCTGGGCTACGGTCCCGCACACCGTTAGGCCGTCTTCCGCTCACGCCCCAACATCGTGCAGCCCGCCTCCAGTGGCGTCGCGACAGGCGTGAATGGAGGGACGAATGGAGACGTGTCGTCTTCAGCGATGAGAGTCGCTTCTGCCTTGGTGCCAATGATGGTCGTATGCGTGTTTGGCGCCGTGCAGGTGAGCGCCACAATCAGGACTGCATACGACCGAGGCACACAGGGCCAACACCCGGCATCATGGTGTGGGGAGCGATCTCCTACACTGGCCCACTGGCCGTACACCACTGGTGATCGTCGAGGGGACACTGAATAGTGCATGGTACATCCAAACCGTCATCGAACCCATCGTTCTACCATTCCTAGACCGGCAAGGGAACTTGCTGTTCCAACAGGACAATGCACGTCCGCATGTATCCCGTGCCACCCAACGTGCTCTAGAAGGTGTAAGTCAACTACCCTGGCCAGCAAGATCTCCGGATCTGTCCCCCATTGAGCATGTTTGGGACTGGATGAAGCGTCGTCTCACGCGGTCTGCACGTCCAGCACGAACGGTGGTCCAACTGAGGCGCCAGGTGGAAATGGCATGGCAAGCCGTTCCACAGGACTACATCCAGCATCTCTACGATCATCTCCATGGGAGAATAGCAGCCTGCATTGCTGCGAAAGGTGGATATACACTGTACTAGTGCCGACATTGTGCATGCTCTGTTGCCTGTGTCTATGTGCCTGTGGTTCTGTCAGTGTGATCATGTGATGTATCTGACCCCAGGAATGTGTCAATGAAGTTTCCCCTTCCTGGGACAATGAATTCACGGTGTTCTTATTTCAATTTCCAGGAGTGTACATTCACTGTTATTGTGAATCTCTTCATGTGGAAGTAGAATAAAATTTGAGACTTCCTGGCAGAATAAAACTATGTGCTTGAGTGAGACTCAAATTTGGGACCTTTGTCTTTCACAGGGAAGTGACTGAGCTACCAAAGCACGATTCATGACCCATCCTCACAGCGTTACTGCCACCACCAGTATGTCATATCCTGCCTTCCAAAGTTCACAGAAGTTCTCCTGTGAAACTGGCAGGGCAAAGGTCCTGAATTCGAGTGTTGTTAATCTGTCTAGAAGTTTCATATCAGCACGCACTCTGCTGCAGAGTGAAAATTTCATTCCAGAATAAAACTTGGTTTGTGTTACTTATGGTATCAGGTCTGTACAATTTTACAAGACTTGTATTGTCTTAGACCATTAGGATGGTTTAATTACATTCTGTCAATCCTTCAGTGATCTGCTGATTAGGTAAATACTCCTATGTGCATTACCAACTTGTGCTATAAGGATCCCAACATGATTGTATTCATATACTGAAGATGATGGGACCTCCTTTCAGTAACATCATTAGTACAGTAATATGGCTGCTGTTCAAAAAAGTAGAATCAGTATCATATTTTATTTAATTTTCAATAAGTGACTCTTATTACACACACCTAATAATGGGAGAGGCCTCCACTTTTACATCTCTCATGTTACCATGTGTGTGTGTTTCTCATACACCTGCTTCCATTCAAAGCAGTATTTGGGACAGTATCAAATAATGTCAGTGAATAGCAACTCTTCCTTGCACAACAATGTTTTCTATCACTGCAATAATGAAACACTTATATTAATATTGTTCAGATAATGTTTCATCACCTTAGATGAGAAGTCTTTGAGGAAATCTGCAACCATGATGGCACTAATGACACACATCTTGGTCACCAAAATTTTTTCATTATTTTTAATTTCTGATGATGTGTTTTAGATTACCCCAGCACCAGATCTGTGGCATAAGAATACAGTGTAATATGTACTAGAGACACCTTTAAGGTAAATTTCGAAGCTTTAACTGTGCATAATTTGCTGTAACACCAATAGATAAACATATTTTATTGAACCTAATTTTCATCACACTAAGCATAATGTTACGTATAGAAATGTACCATAGTTTTACATCTGCGTATATCCAGTGAGGCAAATATTTCATCACCTTAGACAAGAAGTCTTTCAGAGATCTGTGACTGTGTTGACACTAATGATTATACATTTGTATTGGTCGCCAAAAATTATTCTGTATTTTTAACTTCTCATGACATGTTTGGGCTACCCCTTCATTGTAACTGTGGCATAAGAGTTCAGTGTGATACAAAATAGAGAAATATTCATTACAATGAAATGCTCTGATGAGGGGGTAACTCAAAATGCATCATTATAAGTTCAAAATAAAGAACAAAATTTTGGCAACTGAAGCAAGTGTATAATTGTCAGGTAATATTATCATTTTAAGTTTTGGCAAAGTACTTGAAGATCAGTTAAATGAAACACATAGTGTGTTGGGAACAGGTTATCAGACAAATGTTAATAAAAGTAACATGTGAGTAATGGAATGTAGTCAGGTGCTGGTGGGGTGAGGATGGGGAATTAGGTTAAGAAAATGAGGCACTAAAGGTAGAAAACAGAGATCTGCTATTTGAACAGTTAAATAACTGATGACTGTAGAGCTGAAGAGAATGTAAAATGTAGAAAAGATAATAGCCTTCCTGAAAATAAGAAAATATTAACATTGAATGTAAATTTTACCATTAGAAAGTCTTTTTTATTTTATTTGTCTGGAGTGGAGTATTATTCAGAAGTGAAACATAAACTTTAGATGAAACAGGCAAGAAGAGATTAGAAGCTTTGGTATGTAGTGTTCCTGAAAAATTTTGAATATTACGTGGGTAGATGGAATAACTAATTGAAAGGAACTGATTTAAATTTAGTAGAAAAGAGCTTTGTGGCACCGCTTGAGTAAATGAAGGGGTAATAGAATGAAGGCTTTCATGACTGAATGACATTGCTGCTGGTAAACCTTCCATGAAACTCTTCTGTTCCTAACATTTCATCCAGAACTGCACTGGACATCTTCCGAGGCATTGCTCCTCCATTGAGTCTTACCGACTGATGGATCAGACATCTAAGAGCAACATATGCGCTGTAGAAAATGGTACGTGGCCAGAGTTACGTGTGATAAGCAGAGATGATCCTGTCAGAGATAAAACTTAACTATTGATTGTTGTCTTGTCAAAGATAACAAACTGTTTAATGATTCAGGAGAGCCACTGTCCATATGTTGCTAAGTTTCATTGTCTCTTCATTCCTATGAAAATTATCCCTGTGTTTTATAGTTCATGTTATGAAACAATGTGCATATAGTGTGTGCAGTGACTGATAATGAGATATGAGTGAACAGTGACATTACATTATTTAAGTTATTTGTAAAAATAGTATTGTATGCCAGGAGTAAATCTAATGATTGTCTCTAACTAGAGGTGTGTAAATATATGTGTATATGAATTAGCTTATTTTAAATTGGTCAAAATTTGTAAATACTTTGACATGTCGTATATCCTTGTAAAAAGAGACCTACAGATGAATAAAGCTACTACTACTACTACTACTACTACTACTACTACTACATTGTCATAGATAAAATTTTTATTTCAGGGAACTTCATGCTGTGCTACAGTCAACTTTTCTGAAACTAAAATTTTATCTAAGATGATGAACTATTATCCACAGCTATGTAGAGAAGCCATTGAAACATATACACTTAGGAATAATGTTAATAGGTAAGAAAAGACCATGAAACTTAGCGAGATATGGACAGTAACTGCTGAATTGCTAAACTGTTTTTCATCTTTGACAAGATGACAATTGATAGTTAAGTTTTACCTTTGTCAAAGATCATCTCTCATATGTGACTCTGGCCATGCTCCATTTCTATAATATATATGTTATTCTCAGACGTCCAACCCTTCAGTCAGCAAGACTCAATGGAGGGGCAACACCACCGAAGATGCCCAGTGCAGTTCTGGATGAAATGTTAGAAACAGAAGACTTTCATGGACCACAACATTATACCCTGAAAGGTTTACCAGCAGAAAGATGAAGGGATATTTAGATAGGATACATCCTTAGGCGTCAAGGAATTGTGTCCAGAAGTGCATCACTACCATGGTAGATGGCACTGACATATGACAGTTCCTCTGACCACATGCCACATGTTCCTTGCATGTTGCAGACTGTGTGATAGATTCAGTGTGCTGTAAGCAGCCAAATGGTCTGGTATTCATGTCGGGAACAAACCGTTTGGTGACTAGAGTGGACTAGAACAACTACTTTTAAAAAAAATGGTGTTGTATTGCTTTTAACTGTTATAATTTTTATTTTACTATTCTGTTTTGGCATTTCCACCATTTTTAAGCATCTGCAAAACATAATACAATGTACTGACAACAATATAAAATGGGGTTAGAACTAATTTTGTAGTTTGTTGACATTCACATAAAAGATTTTTTCACATGCAGGTTGATGTTGGACAGAGATTACAATGCATATGCATCAAAGAGCAGCCAGTCAGTGGTACTAGTCAATTAGAAATTATGACAATACATTTTATGTAGTGTAATTTTGAGTGAATAGTGCATATCTTGAATGGTTGACATGTCCAAAAGTGTGCACATATAATGCATTAGAGTAAATGTCTAAAGCAGTTGAGAAAAGTTTTATTTCTGAGGTGTACTTGTTCATTAAGTATATAAAGGCTCAACATTAATTAAACTGTCAAACTGCAGGGATGGATTCCTGACTGGTAATGGAGGAAAAAAGGAAAGGTCCTATGAACGTGTGTCTGGAAGTGCATCACTACCATGGTAGATGGCACTGACAGATGACAGTTCCTCTGACCACATGCCATATGTTCCTTGCATTTTGCAGACTGTGTGATAGATTCAGTGTACTGTAAGCAGCCAAATGGTCTGGTATTTACGTCGGGAACAAACCGAGATGGTGTTTGTATATGGCCAAGAAGACGGAAATGGTCGAGAGGCAGTACAACTGTATGAAAACGACTACCCTCACAAACGCCAACCACATCTCAGAACATTTCAAGCCCATTTTGGATATTTGTGTGATCGATGGTCCTTTCAGACAGATGAATGTGCAGGGAGGTAGCGGACTGTGCATACACCAGATCTGGAGAACCGGGTTCTACAGGATATTGAGACAAACCCAAGTACAATCTCCAGGCAAGCAGTTTACCAACAGCCAAAGTATGATTATTTGTATCCCCCATGACAGCCGCTACTATCCTTGTCACCTGCAACACACAAGGAACACACGGAACGTAATCAGAGGAACTGTCATTCGTCTGTGCCATCTACTGTGGCACCAATGCATTTGTGGACACATGTTCACAGGGCTCTTTTCCTCCATTTCCAGTGAGGAATCCATCCCTGCGGTTTTATTAATGTTCAACCTGTATCGTGGTCATTCTTGGAAGGAGCTATAAATCTCAATTGTTTCTAGTGTCCATTAATCTGCCTGCCTTTCTCTACAGTATGTAGTAGTACCTTTAATGGTTCCTTCATGCTGCTGGTACTATGATTGTAGTGTTGTAGTTGTGCACTAAATGAAGATTTACAGTTCTCACTTATGTTTGTGTGCTCCCTACTTTGTTGTTTGTGCGAAATAAAGTAGGGATGATAATGATAATGAGACACACCACCCACAAAACAAAACCATTTACATAATATGTAACCTATAAAATCAAATGTGGTGAATGTGAAAATTTCTGTGTGGGGCAAAAAAGTAGACGTTTCTCCACCAGATTCAGAGAGCACACAAACATAAGCAAGCACTAGAAATCTTCATTTACTGCACACCTGCAGAATGATGTTCATAATATCCAATTCAATTCAATTTTTATTATCACATAACATGCCTTGTACAATAAAAGATTGTGACATAGGTGACTTGTCAGTTTTACATTATATATAATAATACTAAAAATAGACAACCTTCAAAGAGGTATTTTAATTACAATTATAATGCATTGTTGCCATTCACGAAATCTTCTACACTATAGTAACATTTATCTTTCAGATATTTTTCCAGGTCTCTTTTCATACCTTTTACATTTGGGTCATCCACATCTTTCCATATTTTATTTACAAATTTCATGCCTATATAGTATGGGGTTTTATCATATGATTTTAAACTGTGGGTAGGTAACATGTAGCTTGTTCTATATCTAGTATCATATTGATGCAAGAAGAAGTTGCCCTCAAAAAGTTGTGGGTTTCTTTTTGTGAAAGTGGAAGTTTCATAGATGTATATGCTTGGAATGCTCATTAGATCTAGCTTTGCAAATAAAGGTTTACAATGTTGCTTTGGCTTTGCTCCCACCATTGCTCAGATGATTCTTTTTCGTAGTCTAAAAGCTCTAAGTAAATTGGTTTTTCAGACCCCCAGAAAATTATACTATATCTAATGACTGAAACAAAATATGCATTATATACAGTTTTTCTTACAGCTAAATCAGTAATACTATACAAGATATTCATAATATATACAAGGCTATTCAGTCAACCCAGTATGTTGTCCACATGGTGACTCCATAACAGGTTTTTATTGACTAATATGCCAAGGAATTTGACGCAGTCTGCAGTCTCTAATTTTTTATCCATATACCTTATTTCACTTATAGACTGTGCAGATTGTTTTGTGGTGAAATGAACAATTTCTGTTTTTGTAAAATTTAATATCAAGGAATCTTTACAGATACTATACAAGGAAGAGGAAAGCAGATTAAAGGGCGTTCTGGAAGAAATTAGACTTATTGTAGTTTCAAACAACAACCACAATATACATGGTGTTGCAAAACTTGATGGAAAATCTTTGGATGGATTCCTCATATAACAAGGAGAAGAAAAGTCTAGTAAACGTACTCCAAAAATGCATACATTAAGAGCCATGAGCACCCCTTCATCTTTGATACTGTGAAATGAATCTGTTCTGCTGAAGGTGAACAATAGGTCATAACTCTTTAGGAAAGCGAGGAACTTGCAGTAAAAGCGATTTGCTTCACAGTATCAAAGGTGAAGTCCTCATAGCTCTTAAGGCATGCAGTTTAGAGTCCATGTTCACTAAACTTTCTTTCATCTTATTTATTTATTAGAATAACCCTTTTGGAGGATACAATAAATCAACTTCGGTTTCTTTGAGAGTGTTGCTCCTTTTCCTCCTGCGTCCACTTTCTTTCTTTTGCAGACCACTTTCTTTCCTGAAATCCTGTCTTTTGTGTTGCTTTTCTAAAAAGTATTTTGTTACCTATTGTGTCCATTCTAATTCCTGTGTTTTTCATACCTTTGTCAATTTCGGTGAACCATGTGTGTGTGTAATTGTAGCTGTTTATTAAATTGAAGATCTTCTTGGTTAATCTGTTAGTATCTATTCGGTGTATGTTCCCATAAAACTGTACTCTTCTTTTCCTCATTACATCAGTTAGCATTTCCATTTTCAAGTAGAGCCTTTCACGACTCCTTCGATCGACTTGGTCTGTAGCAGCAAATGATGGGCTGTGCATATTGTAAACTGGGCCCCCAACATCCCCACTGGCCACTTTTGCCAGAGGTAGAACTTAGACACCTGTGCTTTCCAGATGTGAGGCACACCGAACTGTCACTCAAGTATCTCTTGTTCTACTCCGATGAGGGAACACACCCCCAGCCGTGCTCTCAGCAGCTCGCCCGCACAACACCACATGGCTTGCATCATCACCTGCCACATTTTGCTGTTGTATGTGTAAACTGCAGAATTCTTATCTCACGTTCAGTGTCAGTGCTCTATCATAGTTTGTTTAACATGAGGAGTGCTACTGTGTTTTTCTGCACCACATTCCTCATATGCGTTTCCTTGAGGTGCTTGCCAGATGTCTTGTTTGTGATCCCGGTGTCAGTAATTGGAATACTGTATGCAGCGTAGTGGAAGTAGTGCAGTGAAGTCCAGTGCACACCAGGCGTATCAGGCGGGTTTATTACAATTCTATCCCTGACCACTTTGGCACCCCTTTGCCACCAAGCACACAATAGAAAAAGGTTTTCCCATGCCGCCAGAGGACATCGAACAAAGGCCATTTGTGGTGTGCCCTGTCCAGAGTCTCCATCCCAAACAAGTGCCCTCCTTATTAAGCGGTATTAGCTCATTGAATTTTACTGTAGTGATTAGTTTTTAGGTATAATATGTCAGAACCAGGCTGCACGGCTCTTCCAACATGTCCCATCGTATATTGTCATCTTCTTTAACTAGCACACAGTCATGTATGCCCCTTAGCATATAGAAGGGAACATAAACTGTCCCTTCACTGGTGACCCCCTCTAACCCAGTCCACCAAGCCTCATCACCAAAATTCACTGATTTTCCTTTTTATTATTCTGATTAGCACAACCCACATTGTGGTATCGATAGCTACGATGCCACAACATCGGTGCGCTCTGCTAGGTTGGCACTACGATACCGACGACAGCGCCCTCTAGCCGGCACTGTGCAGCTCTACGAGTGCCGCTCCAGATTCAGCTCATTTGATTCCGAGGAGATGACCAAGCAACACTGTTTCTATTTTCTAGTGGGCGAGCCTCTACATATTTTGCCTTTGTAACTTGATGTATGGCTTCGCACCTACGTGCTCATCTCAGCCAAAGTTACGTAAGCCTAATGTAATTAATTATTTCTATAGGATAGGTGATTTAAATTTAAATGCAGTCCCGAAGCATTTCACCTTTTCCTGCTCCTACTCACTTCCTCCCCCCCCCCTCCCCCCCCCCCCCTTCTTGAACCATGGACCTTGCCGCTGGTGGGGAGGCTTGCGTGCCTCAACGATACAGATGGCCCTACCATAGGTGCAACTACAACGGAGGGGTATCTGTTGGGAGGCCAGACAAACGTGTGGTTCCTGAAAAGGACAGCAGCGTTTTCCGTAGTTGCAGGGGCAGCAGTCTGGATGATTGACTGATCTGGCCTTGTAACACTAACCAAAATGGCCTTGCTGTGCCGGTACTGCGAACGGCTGACAGCAAGGTGAAACTACAGCCGTAATTTTTCCCGAGGGCATGCAGCTTTATTGTATGGTTAAATGATGATGGTGTCCTCTTGGGTAAAATATTCCGGAGGTAAAATAGTCCCCCCATTCAGATCTCCGGGCGGGGACTACTCAAGAGGACGTCGTTATCAGGAGAAAGAAAACTGGCGTTCTACAGATTGGAGCGTGGAATGTCAGATCCCTTAATCGGGCAGGTAGGTTAGAAAATTTAAAAAGGGAAATGGATAGGTTAAAGTTAGATATAGTGGGAATTAGTGAAGTTCGGTGGCAGGAGGAACAAAACTTTTGGTCAGGTGAATACAGGGTTATAAATACAAAATCAAATAGGGGTAATGCAGGAGTAGGTTTAATAACGAATAAAAAAATAGGAGTGCAAGTAAGCTACTACAAACAGCATAGTGAACGCATTATTGTGGCCAAGATAGACACGGAGCCCATGCCTACTACAGTGGTACAAGTTTATTTGCCAACTAGCTCTGCTGATGATAAAGAAATTGATGAAATGTATGATGAGATAAAAGAAATTATTCAGGTAGTGAAGGGAGATGAAAATTTAATAGTCATGGGTGACTGGAATTCAAGAGTAGGAAAAGGGAGAGAAGGAAACATAGTAGGTGAATATGGATTGGGGGAAAGAAATGAAAGAGGAAGCCGTCTGGTAGAATTTTGCACAGAGCATAACTTAATCATAGCTAACATTTGGTCCAAGAATCATAAAAGAAGGTTGTACACATGGGAGAATCCTGGAAATACTAGAAGGTATCAGATAGATTATATAATGGTAAGACAGAGATTTAGGAACCAGGTTTTAAATTGTAAGACATTTGCAGGGGCAGATGTGGACTCTGACCACAATCTATTGGTTATGAACTGTAGATTAAAACTGAAGAAACTGCAAAAAGGTGGGAATTTAAGGCGATGGGACCTGGATAAACTGACTAAACCAGAGGTTGTACAGAGTTTCAGGGAGAGCATAAGAGAACAATTGACAGGAATGGGGGAAAGAAATACAGTAGAAGAAGAATGGGTAGCTCTGAGGGAAGAAGTAGCGAAGGCAGCAGAGGATCAAGTAGGTAAAAAGACGAGAACTAGTAGAAATCCTTGGGTAACAGAAGAAATATTGAATTTAATTGATGAAAGGAGAAAATATAAAAATGCAGTAAATGAAGTAGGCAAAAAGGAATACAAACATCTCAGAAATGAGATTGACAGGAAGTGCAAAATGGCTAAGCAGGGATGGCTAGAGGACAAATGTAAGGATGTAGAGGCTTATCTCACTAGGGACCAGATAGATACTGCATACAGGAAAATTAAAGAGACATTTGGAGAAAAGAGAGCCACTTGTATGAGTATCAAGAGCTCAGATGGAAATGGGAGATACAATACTACTTGAAGAGTTTGACAGAGCACTGAAAGACCTGAGTTGAAACAAGGCCCTGGGAGTAGACAACATTCCATTAGAACTACTGACGGCCTTGGGAGAGCCAGTCCTGACAAAACTCTACCATCTGGTGAGCAAGATGTATGAGACAGTGGAAATACCCTCAGACTTCAAGAAGAATATAATAATTCCAATCCCAAAACAAAGCAGTTGTTGACAGATGTGAAAATTACTGAACTATCAGTTTAATAAGTCACAGCTGCAAAATACTAACGTGAATTCTTTACAGACGAATGGAAAAACTGGTAGAAGCCGACCTCGGGGAAGATCAGTTTGGATTCCACAGAAATGTTGGAACACGTTAGGCAATACTGACCTTACGACTTATTTTAGAAGAAAGATTAAGAAAGGCAAACATACATTTCTAGCATTTGTAGACTTAGAGAAAACTTTTGACAATGTTGATTGGAATACTCTCTTTCTAATTCTAAAGGTGGCAGGGGTCAAATACAGGAAGCGAAAGGCTATTTACAATTTGTACAGAAAGCAGATGGCAGTTATTAGAGTTGAGGGACATGAAAGGGAAGCAGTGGTTGGGAAGGGAGTGAGACAGGGTTGTAGCCTCTCCCCAATGTTATTCAATCTGTATACTGAGCAAGCAGTAAAGGAAACAAAAGAAAAGTTTGGAGTAGGTATTAAAATCCATGGAGAAGGAATTAAAATTTTGAGGTTCGCCGATGACATTGTAATTCTGTCAGAGACAGCAAAGGACTTGGAAGAGCAGTTGAATGGAATGGACAATGTCTTGAAAGGAGGATATAAGACGAACATCAACAAAAGCAAAACGAGGATAATGGAATCTAGTCGAATTATGTCGGGTGATGCTGAGGGAATTAGATTAGGAAATGAGACGCTTAAAGTAGTAAAGGAGTTTTGCTATTTGGGGAGCAAATAACTGATGATGGTCAAAGTAGAGAGGATATAAAATGTAGACTGGCAATAGCAAGGAAAGCATTTCTGAAGAAGAGAAATTTGTTAACATCGAGTATAGATTTAAGTGTCAGGAAGTCATTTCTGAAAGTATTTGTATGGAGTGTAACCATGTATGGAAGTGAAACATGGACAATAAATAGTTTGGACAAGAAGAGAATAGAAGCTTTCGAAATGTGGTGCTACAGAAGAATGCTGAAGATTAGATGGGTAGATCACATAACTAATGAGGAGGTATTGAATAGAATTGGGGAGAAGAGGAGTTTGTGGCACAACTTGACAAGAAGAATGGACCGGTTGGTAGGACATATTCTGAGTCATCAGGGGATCACAAATTTAGCATCGGAGTGCAGCGTGGAGGGTAAAAATCGTAGAGGAAGATGAAAAGATGAATACACTTAGCAGATTTAGAAGGATGTAGGTTGCAGTAAGTACTGGGAGACGGAGAAGCTTGCACAGGATAGAGTAGCATGGAGAGCTGCATCAAACCAGTCTCAGGACTAAAGACCACAACAACAACTCACTTCCTACATTCAGCCTACCCTTCAGTTTACAGGAGCAGACCCACGCGCTGCCTTCCAGGTGGGATACAAAACACACGGGCACAAAATCAGCTCCCATAAGGTCGGCTGGATGCATCCCTCTCCCACCCCTCACCCTCTTGCCTTTTCCAACCTTCCCTCACCCCTCCACACGCGCCACCTCTCCGCATGCGTCACTGAGCCTCTCCCGCACCCCTTGACATGTGCCCTGCCTTTGCACCCTGCCGTATCCCTCCCTGTGCCCTTCCACATACACTGTTCCACCGTGCACACCGCAGTGCCCCTCCGCACCCCTCCTTGAGCTGAGAGCGGTGTGCCCGGACAGGTCACAGTGTTATCGTGCAGCCTACTGAACACCCCTTCCCACAACAACACAAGGCAAAGATTGTATTGTGTGATCCACGTCGTGCGTGTCCTGTCTACTTTCTGCTCTGCAATATTGCTTGCCAGCACCATCCTTATAGTAACATGGTTCACGTTTTCCGTCGCACTTCACATAGCATAGACCGGGAACTGTCTCCTAGGCATGCCTGATGTGAACTGACTGGGCACGGCCCTTGCTGCCTGAGTTGTTGTTGTTGTTGTTGTTGTTGTTCCACAGGCAGAGGTCACTGCTGAATTCTCACGTGCCCTCTTGTGGGCGGGACTCTACTTACGGCAACTACTGTCCATGACGCGCCGTGCCGATGTGCGCCTCCCTCGATCTTTCTGGTGGCTACTGCACTCCTCCTTCAGGGGGTGAAGCCACTGTGATCCACTGCGTCGGAAGGTGGAGCGTCGTGCAGGAGCAATGACCTCCACGTCCATCAGAAGGCTGGAGTCGAGGGCATCTGCCAACCCTCAAGCCAGAACCTTCGAATACGGCTGGAAGTGACGCACACAAAGAGGCCCCCGTCGTCCCACCACCAGAGCCCTGGACAGAACGGGAGACAAGCCGTCGAACTCCGGAGCCTGGTCCACCTCGGGAGGGGCAAGACCCCGTGGCGGGGATGAAGGGGAAGGGACGATCACAGGTGAACCAGCGTCCTGAGAAACCGGGCCTGCGAGGGGGGCCGGCACTCGCTGGGGCATCTCTAACGATGGCGATGCCGGTGCTGGAGCTACTGGAGGCTGAGAACCGTCACAGTGTGGCGGAGTTACAGGGGGGAGGGGCGGTAGCATCCCCTGAGAAACCAACATGGGTGCCGGCAATGGGGAAGCCTGTGCCCGAGGGGTCGTTCTTCCAATTTTTTCTAGTAAGTTGGCTTCACCCCTCGTTATTGTCAGGAAACCCTCGGGAAAATTATGTCTTTGTGGCGATTTCAAGGCCACCGTTAATTCCCAATTGATGGTGGACACCTATCCTTTGCCTCGTGCTGATGAATTGTTCTCCGCCATGGTGGGAGGCCAATATTTTTCGAAAATCGATCTTTCGGAGGTTTATCATCAGATACCAGTTGATGAGGACTCCAAACGTCTGGCGGTCATCAACACCCCGTTTGGCCTTTACCAATACAAGCAGTTGGCCTTCGGAATATCCAGTGCCCTGGTGATATTCCAGCGTTATCTTGAGCACGTCACGTCGACAATCCCATCCTCGTCGCAAGTTGTGTAGTAACATGGTTCATGTTTTCCGTCGCATTTCACATAGCGTAGACCGGGAACTGTCTCCTAGACATGCCCGATGTGAACTGACTGGGCACGGCCCGTGCTGGCTGAGTTGTTGTTGCTGTTGTTGTTGTTGTTGTTGTTCTGCCGGCAGACATCATGGCCAAATTCTCACGTGCCCTCTGGTGAACAGGACTCTACTTGCGGCAACTACTGTCCGTGGCGCACTGTGCCGATGTGCGTCTCCAGCGATCTTTCTGGTAGCTACTGCAATCCTGCATACTGTGACACACTGCCTGCACTGTTCAGTCACAATGTTGCTGCCACATATTTCCACCCCTATGGCGGTCATGCTTGATGGGCTCTCTAGCCAGCAGCCCCCTGTTAGCCACTTCAGCACCTACAAGGACTTTGGAGGTGTCAGAACTCCACATGCAACTGACAGCACTGCAGAACTGCTTGATTTGGCTAATATGGCTACGTGCCCAGCGTGAGCTGACTGCAGACCCCTGTAACGATTCATGCTGAATGTTACTCAAGTTTCTTCTGTCTCGTCCATTGTTGAATGAATGCAAAATTTTCACGCTTCACAAAATTTATTCACATTAATTGACATCCGAACTGCACACTCGTCGTGTAAACAAAACACGGACAGACTCCACTCATCTCTTTGACTTCCAAAAGTAATTTCAAAACTGACTCCTCGCAGCAACACTGCATCACTTCATATTGAATTTTAACAATAACTTCCAAAGTAAAGCATTATTAATTTTGTACAATTTTGATGTTACAATTAAAATTTACAAAATGTAAAGAAACTGATGTTATAGCCGAATAAGTTATAAAATACAATATTCAGTGACAATCTTTTATAGTAATATCTTTAGTTTTCCATAAGAAAATCATTCTGAACTTTAATTACAATAATGTCTCTTGCATTATTTTAGTTATGTAATTAATTACAGTTTGAATTTGGTTACTAATATTCAATGGTAGTACAGAGCTCGTGCTTTATCCGATTACATACATAAAATGCACAAATAAGACCTCAGATTCTGGAAACTGGAAAACTGTGAGATGTAAACAATTGGAGAGTTAATTAGAAACATAATTACAAAGAATATTAATTCCAGAGGAAGACATAAAAATTAATAACAAATGAAAATACATTGCTTGATAATAACTTTTAAGCTGTTTCTCAAGACAGTGAGGTCTTCTGTTACTAGATTTTTTAGATTACTATTTTGTTAATTATAAATATTGATTTTCCATGCTAACATCTCTGCACCCTCTAGTTATTTATTGCTAAGGACTTATTACTTCAATTTCTTGACTAGTTACTTAATGTAGCATATGTTCATAATTTTATCAATGACAACAATCCACCGATAATTACGACAACACCCGTCCTTCCAGAATATTCCACATGCCTTTGCAATGAATATCAAGTTTTTTATCAAATAGGACAGAATGATGTATATAAAGACACACATACAAGGCCTTAGGAAGCACTGAATTGTCCGCTAACTATCTGGATGCTTATAAAAAAGGTGGTATCAGACATTTCATATGAATTTTGGGGAAGGCTGTATCGTTATACCCTCCCCTCGATCGCACTGCTGCTCACTTGGCCCCTTTCAACCCACAAGATTCATGCCTACAATTTGCTTCCATCAAGGCAGTTTTTGGAGATTGCTCTATCACGAATGACGCAACGAAATTCAGAATGGTTGTTGGCCACATCAACGCGACACTTGCTACTCAAGTCTGGGATGTTATCTCAGAGCAATCCCCTCTGGCAGCTACACTAAACCATAAGAATGCATCATATCCAGCTTTGCGCCCTCAGAGCTGCAACGTGCACGTAATTTGTTACTGTCCAACCAGTGCAACGACATGCACCCATCCTTGTTGCTTGATCACATCTGAGCACTCGTCGAACTGTGCAGCCTCCCCAGAGGCCTGCTCCTAAACTGCTGGTTTGTGCGCCTTGCTGCCCCCATACTGGCTGCCGTGGCCTCACACACCCATTTATTGTTAGGTGACACAACAGTCTTGGCCTGTAAACTGTTCAAAACCCTGAACTCCTTCCCCACTGTAGCTTTGGCACAGATTGCAGGCTACCTCCCCACAGCTCCAACCAGCTATTCACCCACCCCTACCACCCCACCCCATTCCACTGCATGCATGACATCACTCACACCACCTTCCGCTAATAACCCTCTGCCCAGCATCCAGGCCCCTGACTTCTAATAGATACTGGCGCACCTGAGCTCCGAGATGGCAGCTCTCTCCACCAGCATCGCCCACGTACACCTTGTGTACCCGCTGCCAGGTGCTGACCACCCTCACATATGTGATGCCGGCCCAGGAGAAAGCAGCAGCTCCTGCAGGCATGGTTCTAACTGCCATCCTGACAATGAAAACCACCACGAACTAGCCACAGTTTGCTTGTACCAACAGAGGTCCAGTGGGAACGCAACCAACTGCTAACTTTTGTGCTTCTGAACCCCAAACCCTGGCAGCCACTGGCAGTAGATACGCCCGGTCACTGTACCATTTCACAGTGCCTATTCAAAGAGAATTTAAATGACACTAGTCCCCCTGCCCACTACCTCATTTACACCGATTCTGACTTATCCATATTCCTCTGCAAACTACTCTTAAATCCTGATCCCCTGCTCTCCTCCTCATCGCCACTGCCAACAACTCAGCCATCCCTACTTTGGGGTGCATACCCACTCGCTCAACCTAGGCTTGGTTGTCACCACATTTTGCTTGCCTGTAGTATACGGCCATCGGTAGGGAATTCCTTATATCATTGGTAACAGTACTGCCAACTTACAGAACAATGGCATGAACTGTTGCTTTTTAATTACACCTTTAAAATTTGAAATTTAAAGCTCTGCTGCAGTATTGAATAAAAGTAAGGTGTGCAGGTTTGTGGAAAATCCTACATGGAATCACAATAATCTGAATTAGGATAGAATGTTACTTACCACATAGAGGAGACACTGAGTGGCAGACAGTCACATTTAAAAGTACATTAACATTTTGATTTTTTTTTTCAAATTGTCCCAAATACTATTTTTTATTAATGTAAAACACCCTATATGAATGGCATTACATATAAACATATAAAGATAGTTTTAAAGCTTGAAATAATGAGTTACAAAATTTTGAAGGTTACCAGTAACAGAATCCCGAGGTATACTTGTGCACTGGACTCTGATTAAAATATCCTGAAACTTGATGTCATATTTTAGTTTCTGTGTAGCTTGGGGTCTCATAGTGTATTTCACAGTGGTTTCCTGTGTACATAAATCTTTGAAGAGCTGGCTGGAGCACAGTGGATGCATTCATTTCATACCACTGCTGAGCACTTGTCACTCAGTTGATGAAATGTCATCTCTTTAAGTCTCCAGGGAAGTAATGTCACATTCTTCTCTACTTCCTGAGCCACTAAGTTCAGTGTCAAACTCAGGATCACTATAGTCTAAACTGTAATGCAAGAGAGAGGCTGAATGCACGCATTTTGTTGTCAAGTATCCAAAGCTGTGCACAGTAAAAACGATACGTAGTGGCAACCACCTCAACCAAAACACGACAACCGGGCTACTAATGCCGGGCAGCTAAACACTTAACTATCAGTGCTGGAATGGATATAAATGGGGTTTTATTTTTTCAAAAGTCTGTTCTTAAATTGCCAGAATATACTCGGGACTTTAATTTCCTGTCAAAATAATAAAAATGTTATAACCTGGGATTTTATGTTGAGAGGTTAAGCTATTGGACACAGTCTCTCTCCAGATCTGTGCCATCTAGATGCTCTTCACCAACACCAACTTAACAGAATTTCACAGGTGGGAACTCTCTCTACAACATATCCTTCATTCCCATAACTCCCTGGCCTCAAGCTTTACTATCCCCTGTCCTCGACCTGCCACCTCTACCCTTTTCCCTGCCCTCACTCCAGCCTCACACGCCTGCTATCCTACACCACTTCCCCTTTCACTGTTCCCCCCACTTTCCAACACAGCCTTCAGATACTGTACCTAGCTGTGCCAACATGTAATAGAATTAATATGCCAGGCTGACGACTGTATGAACAGACTGGAACCTTGGCTAAACAAGTGGAGGGTTAGATGTAATACCACAAAACACCTGCTAATGTTGTACCAACACCTCACCATTTTACAAGCACAGAAGCCACACAAATTAAAAATTTGATCCTAGGGACAAGAAATCATTGAAACGTCTTGGAATTCTCTTATAAGAACTTTTAAGAAGCCAGAGATACACAACAGAGTAAATGAGATCAGAGAATAGACTAAATCTAGTATGAGTTTTGGAACATAGCAGACCCAACCAGTGTCATTGTTAACATATAAAATTTTTGTTCATTCTATACTTGAATATGCAATGTGAGCATGGATAATATCACCCAGTCGAACTAAGGAGGTCATGTTTACAGATGCTACAGACATTTTATCTGTGCATTAGCCATTCAAGATCTGTTGAAGTTAATGTTTTGAAGTGACTTCCTTTTGTTAGGTCTAGCTGCTCTTGGGGTGACACGTTGTCAGAGAGATGTCTTACA
Source organism: Schistocerca cancellata (assembly GCF_023864275.1). NCBI lineage: Eukaryota > Metazoa > Arthropoda > Insecta > Orthoptera > Acrididae > Schistocerca > Schistocerca cancellata. Next base: position 73,212,443 of record NC_064635.1, on the reverse strand, counting down.
GTTCTCATCAACCAAGTGTTAGAAATGCTTTCAAACTTCTACATGAACATTGCTTTGTGTTTTATGTACTCACATGGACTTCATGAGGGAATCCTGAACTGGGAGACCTATAATAATAATAATAATAGTAATAATTGTGTTTGGAAGATCACACTGGACAAAAAAAGTCTTTTTATGGCTCAAACACAAAAAAAGGTCATGTCCATTCAGTGCTAAAACTCCTGATGAACATCAAAAAACTGATATTCTGACTGCATCTTCAAGAACTGAGAATACCTGAAATCCTCAAACATTTCATGAGACAAACATTTCACATGATGTGAGTGTGCTATGTCCCGCAAATGTTCATCCAGGATCTTGAATCCGAGTGAAAGATGCTGAAAATAACAGCCTTCTACAATGAGTATTTTACTCTGCAGTGGAATGTGCACAATTTTAAAACTTTATGGTATATTAAAACTGTGTGTTGGTTTGGGATTCAAACCAGAAAGCTTGCCTTTTAAAGTGGGGGAGGGAGGAGGGGACAGGAGGGGCCAAGTTTTTAATGGATTTACATAAATCTGATCCACGTGAATGTCAGTACATCTGAACAACATTCACATCCCCCATAAAGCAATATGCAGTTGATGAAACAGCTGTTTTAGGGAACCATTTCCCTGTTGAGAGCAGCATGAACTCCCAGAAGATGCTTATCCAACCCTCTGCAAAAACACAAAAGCAATAGATATAAGTGAAATCTTCAGTTTACATTTTGTGGATAGTATAAGATAATATAATTTAATTATAGTGTCCCATCACTGTGGTCTCCAAAATGTGATTAAATATTTAATTTTATCAACCAGTTTCATCTTCTGCATCACCAAAGGGATTTGGCACAAGGTTATAATTAATTCCAAACGTAGTTTTTTTGTGCACCATCTAACATGTAATACTAAATTTCAAGGACAATTTCTATCTTCAGCTACAGTAGTATCTTTTTTTCTATATGCATGTGAAATCAAGTGTTTTTTTTGTTTTTTTTATTTTTTTATTTTTTTTATTTTTTTTATTTTTTATTTTTATTTTATTTTATTTTATTTTTTTTTGCAACTGCTATATTATAAAATGTTCCTGTAACATAATACCAATTGTTAAGCAATGTCCACTATTTTTTAAATAAATTTCAACATTTCAAGAGTTTGTACAAGACCTTACAGCCTCCCTCTCCCCCCTCCATGCACGCACACACACACACACACACACACACACACACACACACAAGGGACAGTCATGCAGCCACTACTTAAATTTTAGCACTACCTCTCTTTTGCTTCTTAAACTTCACAAAAATTCTGAAGACTTTGCAAGATTATTTTCCTTGTAACAATAATACACTAGTAATTAGTGTGTGTATAGTTTCATGTAACAAATTAGTAATTTTAGATTACAGAGTAGTCCATTCTCTTCTCTAATTATTTTCATAGTGTTTTATTTCATGCAAATTTGTGTGGGGAACTGTTAAACAATGTGTGTCTTACAAGTGATTAGGTTGAATAGAAGCTAAGCAAATAGATTTCTTAATAAATAAGGAAAAAGATACTGATATTTTGTGAAACATACTGAAAATGTTATAACGAATTGTAGCTTTTATTGCCTGTTTTTACATTTAATACAGAAAGAAGAACAAGAAGAGGAAGTGGGATGAAAATTACTGAACTGATCCTTCAGACATAGATGACAATTCAGACCAAGATACTCATGTGGGGATACCTTCCAGTATGTATAACATACCTGTATTACGTACATGTTTCTTCAGGTAGTAAAATGCAAGTAGAGCCTAGATTTTATATAGTTTTCTAGCAGATTTGATTACATTAGATTACACTTAAGTGTTGTGGGAAAAATAGCAACATATGACATTTTTAGTATCACATATAACATTAGACGCATAAACACTGAATTAAAATTTTCTCATATTAAGTAAACAAAAACTTTGGCAGCAGCAGCATTAGAATGTACTGTACTGGTCTGAGTTTTTAATGCTTAGAAACATGCATTTATAATAGAAAAACACTGGTAATTTATTTTCTGGATTTTGATTTGTAGTTTTTCACTTTCATCCTTTAGGTACATATATGCCTGCAAAGTGATGGAGCTTAGAGATCAACGAAACAGCATTGTGTGATGGTGACACTGTGCAGACTAAAGTGATTGTGGTAGAAAATGGAAACATTTGACACACAAGGCACCCCAGATGAGGCATCTTAGTGTGCCTGTCAGTGTGAGTATACAGAGTCTTGGGTATACTGGTTTCACTGCATGCTGTGCATTCGTGACATTATGGGGCAGCAGGATGTCAAAGTGGACATATTTAGATGAGTGGTTAACACATTAATGGAACATTAGAGAAGAGCTGCAGTTGGTGCAAGTTGGGTTATTACTGGATATTCAGACAGTAATATAAGCTGAGGGATTGCAATTTCTCTGTACAGATTTTCTCATCAAAAGTATCTGGACCTGTTAGTGGACATTAATATGAGGTGTGTGTAATCTTCACCTTTATTACAGTACGAGCTGTGCTGGGAACAGTAACAGTGAGGTCTTCAAATGGTTGTAGAGGGATGGCAGCCTGTCATTCCTCAGGAGCCAAAGCCAGAGGAGGAAGCAGTGTAGATAATTGGCATTCGGAGTGGAGTTGACGTTCAAACTTGTACCTAAGGTATTCTACTGAGTTCGGACCAGGATTCTGGGAAGGCCAGTACATTTAAGGAGTCTTATTCTACTTGGTTCAGGTCAAAACTTAGGGCTGGCCAGTCAGTTTCAGGAATGTCACTGTCCACAAAGCATTGCCTCACAGGCGCTCATTCATGACAGGTTTCATTATCATGCCGATATGAGCACTCTTCATCCCTGAACTATTCCTATACGGTACAAAGTGCTGTGAACTGTGTTCATACCCTTGCACATTTAACATTTTCTTAAGCACAATAAGGGGACCCACACCCTAACCACGAAAAGCATCCCCATACCATAACACCACCTCCCTTATGCTTCATTGTCGACAGTACACACGATGGCAAGCAGTGTTCTTCAGGAATTCGCAAAACCCGTATCCGTCAAGTTGCCACTTAGTATAGCGTGATTCATTACTCTGTGCCTGTCATTTCCAGTCATCCACTGTCCAGTGGTGTTTCTCTTTACACCACCTCCAGCATCACTAAAGATATGTCTGGTTTATGAGTAGGTCCTCGACCCTTGTACCCTCTCCTTTTTAACTCCCTACACGCAGTTACTGTGCTTGCTGGACTGCTGGTAGCACTTTGGAAATCACAAGTGTTTCCCTCCACTGATTTCATGTGATTTTTTACAACTGTCCTCCACAGTGCTCAACAGTCTGTGCATCACTATGTGGGATATGGCCAGTCTCAATTTAGCTGTGGTCACATCTTCACATTTCCGCTTCACAATCACATCACCGACAGTTGACTTGAAAGTTTTATATGGGTTGAAACATTCTTAATGGGTTTGTTACTCAGTTGAATGTCTAGTCCAATTTTTAAGTCACTGAGCTCTCCTGCTGACAGCAAAATATGCCCTGCCTTCTTTTATATTTTCAGGTCTGCCTCTTCTGACACCTGTTGATCAGTTCTGCATTTCATCAGCATGTACAGATGCTTTCGATCAGATAGTGTGTAATTGTGGGTAGTCCATTGAAATATGATTATCCACCATACTCTTATGACTATGTTCTCGCACTTCACTCCTGGGCAGTGTTCTGTTACACCAAACAACCACTTTCATTTAAAACAAAACACCTTCAAGTCAGTTGAACATCTCTTTGATTGTATTTTTTATAGGTGTGTACAAGAATCAATGAAGTTCTTTCTAGATCAAACTCATACTGACTATAATTAACCACCACCCACCACCACTACCACCACCACCTTCTCTCCTCCTCCTCCTCTACTCTGTCTCGAATGATCTCATTATCAACACGACCTGTAACTCTGGTCTTCCTCCCTTCCTCCTTCCCTTCCTTCCTCCCTCCCTCCTCCTCCACCCCTACCCTTCTCTTCCTCAACATTATTTTGCTCTGTCTCCCCCTGCTTTTCACTGATTCATAAAATTCTACACTCCTTCATGCCAAAATTCCATGGTCTACAGAGTTTCTACAGCAAGTGATTAGAATTTCACTGTCCCACTGCCAGTAGACATGCTGTCTGTTCATGTATAAGAAAAATGTCCTTGGATGCCCTCAGAACAGATATCAAAATAACAAAATACAACCTTTATAAAAAAAACAACAACAATCAAGTTCCTAAATAATTGTGAGTTGACTTCACTAACACTACAAAGAGTTCCACATCTACCATAGTTCAGTAGTAAGATATGAGATATACATGCTACCCAGACTGCAGGTGCCACACATCAGTACAAACCCTGAACCCTCTCCTCCCCCCTCCCCCTCCCCTCCCCTCCCCTCCCCCTCCCCTCCCCCTCCCACTCCCCTCCCCCTCCCACTCCCCTCCCCCTCCCCCTCCCCCTTCCCTCCCCCTCACTCCCAGTTATATGAGCAATGTTGATCTGAACTGAGCTCATGTTATTCTTTTTTGTAACTTGTTTATTATTAACTATGGAAATAACCCTTTTAACATCCCTACCAAACTTTGACTCACTCCTATTCGAAAACAAAATTCATCTTATTTTCACACACAAATCTACGCAAAATCACTTTGTACAATTCCTAAAAGGGGCCCTTTTGTATCCTTTCTGATTTGTTTTACTCAACTGGTTTCCATCATCCAGTCACTTCTAACACTGTTTTTTATATATGTTTTGATCTCAGGTCACACTAATGGGTAACATTACCAGTTTCATTTTCTGAGTAAGTCATGATCAAATGTTTTGACTGTGTCGCATAATACCTCATCAAAGTTCAACAGAACAGGTCAGGTGTTGCTTTCACAGTGTAAACACTGTTCAGTAATACCTTGGTGAGGTTCTGTCTAACATAGTCATATCATCTGGTGATAATGTCCTAAGAAGTCAAAGCTGCTAGTGATACGAATTTGCGTGACATTCAGCTGAAATACACTAGAGTCATTCTGAAACTAATGCTTCCCATTTATTTTCATGGAACACATAACAGACACTGAATGCACAACAACACAGTTAAATACAACAGGGTTGCAGATATATACTTTGATTTTTCCACACAGTCACCACTGTTAGTTTTTAACTTTTGTCAGTTATGAACAAGAGCCTGCATGTAGTGCTCTCATAAAAAACTGCCGTACAGCTCTGTCAGCACCATCAGAGCCTGGAAATTCCTGGCCACATAATCCATCTTTCAATATCCCAAAGAGATGGAAGTATGAAGATGGTAATTCAGAACTATAGACTGGATGTGTTAGGATAGTCCAGGCAAATTTGCCAGTGAGTTCCACGGCTGCAGAACTGTTGTAGGGCCTAGCATTATCATTTTTAAGGCAGAAATTTGTTTTCTTCTCTGGCCTGCCTCTGGAAATCTGGGCCTTCAGCATAGTCAGTATCACCCTGCAGTATTCGGAATAGACAGTGTCTCTGACATCCGAAAGAGTCCCACCCTGCCTGCCTTAAAAGAATGTGTGCTTCACATTGCCTGCTTTTGGCTATGCCTCAGATTATTTCTTTCCTGAAGCTTCCCACATTTCCACTCCATTGACTGTATTGGAATGCGGTCCATCGTGGCGATCCCATGTGTCACCTCTGGTGGTGGTGATTAGAAAAGTCTCACCTTCAGCTTTCATCAGTTTAGTGGCTCACAACTGATTCCAATTAGATGATATTTTTGGTCTCGTGTAAGCAACTGTGGAACCCATCTCACACACATTTTGAGACAATCGAGGTTGTGTAGCGTCTTTCCTAAGACACTGCAGCTGATATTTGGCTGTGCACACAATTCTCAGTCATACTCTGCCAATCATTGTGGATAATTTGATCAAGACACTGTTTGTCGTGATGAATGGCAATTGAGTGGGGTAGGGCAGGGCTTGGCTTAGTGTGCACATCCTTTCCACTAAAACAGAACCCAGTGTTATACATCAACTCACATTACTCGTGATATTGCAGTGCCTGCATTGTTCAGAAGTGCGGTGCAAAGTTCCTTTGGATGTGGAGGCTCAGTAATGGCAAGGTGTCCACTTGTGTGCGATAAGCAGAAGACCCAGGTTTCAGTCCCAGTCTGGCACAAATTTTCATTGTCATCATTCTGTTGTACAGCTGATGATTGTCCATATTCACAAATGTGAATATGTTTCGCGTATCACATTACTCACATCTTTTTAGCATATCTGTATATCTTTAATACTATTGATGGATTTCAACTGGTACAACTTTTTTTTAGTAATGAGTAATTTGATGACACATTTGTTTCAAATTCACCTTGATGTCAGACACCATTTTGGAATGATCTTCTGCTGCAGCTATCTTTCATAGTGGGAAGTTACAAAAATTAGTACCAACGGACATAATTTGGCCGAGGCTCAGTATAAAAAGTGAGAGGCATTCATTTTGTAATGATGTTCTTGTAATGAAAAAAAATCATATATTAGATGGTGCAAGTTTGACAATTCCCCTTGCCCCCCTCCCTACCTTTCCCCGGCTCGACTGAGTCGCCTTGCCTCCAACTGACCTGGCAATGTTTGTGCGTGTTCTGTGTTACATATTTCTCTCGTTTATGCTGCCACTAAGCACCAATAGGTCAGAGCAAAGTAATTGAGTTCTGGAGTTCTGCTAAGATGAAAGCACTATGCCATTGCTATATCAGTAGCTTACAATTATGTTAAATTGAGCTATATTAGCAATCTGCTGGGTATAGTTCTAGCTTGACTGTGTGGGTTAGGCTTTTACTACATAACATTATCCCTGAGTAAGCAGGTTTATGTGCTCTCTCTATCACTGCTTCTCGTGCAGTTTTTTTAATGGGAAAGCTTTGATGCACATTAGCTTTGTTATATGCAGATAAAGATTCATTCTCTCTTAGAGGATTCTGATTTTAATGACACTATGCCAGATAAAGATGACAAACTTTTGGCCTCTCCTTCAAACAGTTACCAAGTATAGGACTCATTTAATGATGATATCTGTGCTGAAGAAGTTCTTGAAGTATTCAAATCTTCACAGTAACTCAGAAAGTGCCAGACCACTGCTTTTCCCGAGATGAGATTTCATTGAAAACTTTCATGAACCAAAATATAATTACAGGGAGAGGTAAGAGATGTGATGTGAATTATCTAAATCATTCCCTATTCCTGCTTTTTATTCTGCAATCCTCCACTAGTGGACTTCCTGCAGACTGTTTCACTAACTACTTAAAAAAAATTTTTTTGAGGGTTCAGGAATGGTCACAAACACACACAGTATTGGAAAGAAAGGGTAATCCTGAGTAATAATATCTGGGATTAAGTTATTGATAGCGTGTAAGAGGTATTCAAGGCTGCCCGTGTGCTGAAAGAGATCCGTTCCATTATGTGCTCTTATTGATACTACAAGGGAAGATTGGAAAGTAAAACACAATAATTTTATTACTGAAAAGTTTAATAGGTAACAAAACAAAAAAGATAACAAATGAACTTATGTATTTTACTCACTTTTCTACATAGTCACCGAAGTTTTCAACACATTTCTACTATCATGGTACCAGTTTCAATACTCACTGTTAGTAAAAGTGTATCTGGTTGGAGTACAACCTTCTGCGGGCTGCTGATTTCACTTATGCATCTCGTGCAGTGCGTTGGCCAGCCAGAATTTCTTCATGGAACCAAACAGATCAAAGTCCAATGGTGCAAGGTCTGGACTGTATTGTGGATACTGGAGTACTTCACACCCAAATTTGGCAATTTTCTCAAGAAAAGGAGCAGCAATCTGGGGGCAAGCATTGTCATGAAGAAGTCTGATACCTTCAGAATTAATATTGTGGCATTTATCACAAAGGGCACAATGAAACTATGGTTAAGTTTTAATGTAGGCTGAAGCATTTGCAGTGGTCCTATGTTCAGCAAACTCCACTAATAACACTCTGTGCTTATTCCAAAACACTGCCACAAGCACTTTCATAACAGATTGAGACACTTTGAATTTTTTTCATACTGGTGCCAAGCATGTTTCCACTCCATTGAGGTCTGCTTGGTTTGAAATGGGTATTAGTACCCTGACTCATCACCAGTGATGATTCCTTTCAGTCAGCCCTTCTGTGGTGACCCAAGATTGTTATCATTTGGTGGCCCTTGTGGTTGTCTGTCAGGTTCTTGGGCACCCAGTGAGCACTAACTTCACAAAATTTCACCATGTCCTGAACAATATTGTTCACTGCACCACAGGTAACGTTGAACTGCTGTGATGTTGTTGTTGTGGTCTTCAGTCCTGAGACTGGTTTGATGCAGCTCTCCTTGCTACTCTATCCTGTGCAAGCTTCTTCATCTCCCAGTACTTACAGCAACCTACATCCTTCTGAATCTGCTTAGTGTATTCATCTCTTGGTCTCCCTCTGTGATTTTTACCCTCCACGCTGCCCTCCAATGCTAAATTTGTGATCCCCTGATGCCTCAGAATATGTCCTACCAACCGGTCCCTTCTTCTTGTCAAGTTGAGCCACAAACTCCTCTTCTCCCCAATTCTATTCAATACCTCCTCATTAGTTATGTGATCTACCCATCTAATCTTCAGCATTCTTCTGTAGCACCACATTTCGAAAGCTTCTATTCTCTTCTTGTCCAAACCATTTATCGTCCATGTTTCATTTCCATACATGGCTACACTCCATACAAATACTTTCAGAAACGACTTCCTGACACTTAAATCTATACTCGATGTTAACAGATTTCTCTTCTTCAGAAATGCTATCCTTGCCATTGCCAGTCTGCATTTTATATCCTCTCTACTTCGACCATCATCAGTTATTTTGCTCCCCAAATAGCAAAACTCCTTTACTACTTTAAGTGTCTCATTTCCTAATCTAATTCCCTCAGCATCACCATACTTAATTCGACTACATTCCATTATCCTCGTTTTACTTTTGTTGATGTTCATCTTATACCCTCCTTTCAAGACACTGTCCATTCTATTCAATTGCTCTTCCAAGTCCTTTGCTGTCTCTGACAGAATTACAATATCATTGGTGAACCTCAAAGTTTTCTTTTCTTCTCCATGGATTTTAATACCTATTCCGAACTTTTCTTTTGTTTCCTTTACTGTTTGCTCAATATACAGATTGAATAGCATCGGGGATAGGCTACAATCCTGTCTCACTCCCTTCCCAACTGCTGTGATAAGATTCACAATTGCACACATCAGTTGTTCAAAATTTTGCCTCAATGCCTTCAACATTCTGCGGGGTTGCAGCTGTTACCGAATGGCTGGAATGTGGTGAATTGCTAAGATTCATAGGGCCCTCTTGCAAGCATGCACACCATCTGGAGACATTGCTACAATCCATGCAGTCATCCCCCTACATATCGCACATGTCTCTGTGAATTTCAGTTGGTTTATGCCCTTTGGTCCACAGATATCAAACTACACTTTTCACAAGATGACAACAGTAAATGCGCGCAGTGTTTCTTTCATAATTCAAGCTTCTCTCGCTAGAACTGCACATGAAAATTAGAATTTCATGACAATATAGTTTGAAGTTTGAGCTACAGCTGAAATTTCCGCATTCTAGCTCCAATACCAGGGCAGAAATAATTATTATATGTTACTTTCAAATCCTCCCTTGTACGAATAGAGATCAGTTACTGAACCTAAGGTATAATATACACTTGGTTAGTACTGTAGTATCAATGAAGAACCTAAGACAGACTTTGGAAAATTCTGCCAATTGTAGACACAATGAAAAGAAAATTCCATTGTTTGCCTCATAACTTTTTGCATTGCGGTATTGATGAACAGATTTTTCCTGTTACTAAATTCATGTAAGAAAAATGGGTATTTTAGTTCCATACGAAAAATTTTCTTGTATACGTTATATATTGCTTCATGTGTTGTTAAATAATGATTAGTATAAGTTGTAAACCAAGATGTGATCATAAATATGTAACTACATAGCAAAAGTTATGGTATTTTGAGTGTATAGTAAGCAGATGTACTATATACTACTACAGGAAAATGGCAATCTGTTTCAATAGAAACAGAGTTACCTTACCTCGCAGATAAGAATAGATATAGTATGTAAATAAAATCACAGCTCTCTTTCTAAATGTACAACACAGCAAAAGCATAAGTGAATGATAGATAGGAACAAAGTTGCAAATCCATTCTGGCAACAGCATCAATGAAGCGCAGACACAACTGCCATGTGAACCTAATCAGCACTAGGTATCTGTCTGATATCCATTGTTTCTTATGATGCTACCCAGACAGCAGCTGTGACAGAAATGACACTGTGGCATCATTGTGTGAATGGAGTCAGGAACCAAGCTTGGTAAGGCCAAAGGCTCCTTGTTGACAGTTACAGACAATGGGAAGAACCCTCGACGAGGAGGTGAAGTCTAAATGGAAATTGTTTGTATTATACTGTGAATGCGTAAATTGTATTTCAGCTTAAACTGATTTTTATTGTAAGCTACACAACCCATTATAGACTAAGTGTATTGGGATGTGAGTAAGAATTAAACACTGATCAGCCAGAACATTACGACCATCTACCTAACAGTCAGTATGTCCACCTTTGGTACGGATAACAGTGGTGATACATCATGGCGTTGGAGCAGTGAGGCCTTTATAGATCACTGGAGGGAGCTGGCACTACATTTGCACACACACACACACACACACACACACACACACACACACACACACACACACACACACACATACACAAGTCACTTAATTCCTATAAATTCCAGGGGGGGGGGGACCAATGAGCTCTGACGCCATGTTTGACCACATCTCGGATGTGTTAGATCAGGTTCGGATCTGGCGAGTTGAGGGCCAGCACATCAGGTGGAACTCACCACTGTGTTCCTCATACCACGCCCTCAAATTACCTGGCCTTGTGACATGGTGCGTTATCTTGCTGAAAAATGCCACTGCCATCAGCAAACTTGATTGTCATGAAGGGGTGCTACGTGGTCTGCAACCAGTGTACGATACTCCTTGCCTGTCATGGTGCTATGCACAAGCTCCACTGGACCCATGGATGCCCATGTGAATGTTCCCTAGAGGATAATGGAGCCGCTGCCAGCTTGCCTGTGTCCCACAGTACAGTTGTCAAAGAGCTGTTTCCTGGAAGATGACAGATTTGTGCCCCGCCCCCCCCCCCCCCCTCCTTTCCCCATCGCCACGATGAAGAAGGTATTGAGATTAACCAGACCAAGCAACACTCTGCCATTGTGTTAATGTTTAGTGCTGGTGGTCGGGTGCCCTCTGAATATGATTTCAGCACGGTTTTGCCATATGTTGAAGACACTCAGCGCAACACTCCTCAAACTCCCAACAAGACATGCAATTTCTGAAATGCTTGTGCCGAGCCTTCAGGCCATCACAATCTATCCTCAGTCAAACTTAGATAGTGTGTGCTCCTTCCTCATTCTACACACATACAGCATCCCACCGATGCCACATGCACTATGCATGTGTCTGACTAGTAGTCATTCCTCACCAGGTGATGCTGATGCCTGGACAGGTTCATATCAATAGGAGGTCGGTGGTCATAATGTTCTGGCTGATCAGTGTAAGGGCTTCTACAACATGTATGATTATCTACCTCACACAGTGGCACTACATCTGCACAGACACACAAGTCACTTAATTCCTATAAATTCTGGGGAGGGGGAGCAATGAGCTCTGACGCCATGTTTGATCACATCTCAGATGTGTTTGATCGGGTTCAGATCTGGCGAGTTGCCGAATAAACACTTTGTTTAACTTAGGTACACTGCCCCCGAAAATAATTCTGTGAAACAGCAGGGAGGGAAAAAATGCAACAGTAAACCATCACTTTTGTCTTCTGATCAACACAATGAGAAATGTTTCTAAGATCATAACACGATGGATTGGGCTTCTCAGTTAGTATATATATTTTAATTATGATCCTAGGAAAGCTGAAAAGTCATGAAAAGTAGTCACTAGATGTTAATGGAACTCCTGTATTTTCATGATGCGTTTCAGGCATGGCCCAACATCAGATGACCTGCTAAATTAATAATACCTTTTTACATCACAAATGTGAACACATGCTGTATTGGATTTATACAGGCACAATGGTTTTCAAGCAGAATTAAAAAAAAAAAAAAAAAAAAAAAAAAAAAAAAAAAAAAAAAAAAAAAAAAAAAAACAGAAATACCTTCCACAATGCAGTATGAGTACAATGCTGCGACAAAGAAGTCTTGCGACTCATAATACATGAAGTTATTGTATTCAAATAAAACTGAAATATTGGTATCACATTGACAGCTGGCAGATAAATGAATATAATGGCTTTCAACAGCACATAAGTTAACTCACATATACCAGATGACATGTGAGTGGTGGCACTGCAGCATGGCTGTACACCATTTTTCATAAGATTTATTTTGCAATAGAAACAGGTATTGTTGAAGTTTTTAAGTAGTGCATATTTTGTGCCAACATATAGGCAATGTAAAAATTCAGTTTTTAAGACAAATGGTAAAAGATAAAAAACTGAAGTAAAAAGATTAAACCTATGCATACAATCAAAGTTGTGGAGTAACTTGTTTTATTTGACACTATGTGTACATCACAAATAAAACAGAAGATAGCGCAGCTGCACTAATGAAAAATGTAAAAGAGCAGCTAAACCAGCAGCTCATCAAAAATGTAGAAAAACCATTGTCTCTTACTTGTTTTTTGATTACATTATCTGAATTAGTAAGACAATAAGCATGAATGAGCCTTTGGGTTCCAAATGTAGAATGTTTAAATTACTCGCAATAGGCTGTGACAGACAGCCATTTTCCCTCAAATAACAGCCCAAAGCACTGCCATTATTTACATAATTACGCTCGCTGAATCTTGTTTTAAAATCCCTTCCCATATGACGTATGTAAGTACTGTCACAGGACCTGAATCTAATCTTATAGACACTTGCATGACTGAATTTACTTTATTTTTCATCCAAACTATGTCACAAAAAATCAAGTTTTTTTTTTTTTTTGGGAGCCAACCTGCGCTGCAGCTTTGCTAAAGGTATTAGCAATGTTGTTACACCACTTGCCAAAATATGACATGGAAATGTGGGGGACCATGTCTAAGTAAAACTGTCTGATTCAAAAATCTTTTTATCCAATTCTCAAGTTGTTTTTTCTGTGAACCCATTTGCTTAACACACTTGTACTGTCATATTAATTTCTTTGTTAACTGTAGCTCCGTCCAGTCCTAACTTCACCACCTGATAGAACACTGAAGAGAAAAACACATGTTAATGTGCAACTGGATGACAGTAATCAGCTGCAATTGTTAGATCTGTTGTAGTTTGCTTACAGTTAATGTCTGTGTTCAGTTTTGAGCCCACCCTTGAAATTCACAGGTCTAGGAAGTTTAACAAATCCTTAGTTTCAAATCTACTGTAAATTAGATTTTTTCAAGCATGTGATGGAAAGCTTGGAACTTTTGTTTGCTCACATCCACTCTTAACTTCTGTGCTCACTGGTTAATAACACTGTCATTTAATTGTGAAGGAAGATTGACATTTAAGACTTCACTGAAAATATTTAACTCATCGCTCAAAAACTCAGTGTTGATTAAGTTGACCATTCTAGATCCAAACTTTGCACAAGCTGACATTTGTTGTGCTTTACTTTTTATTGAACATGAAATGGAATTTTCAAATAATTTAATTTGTTAAAATTTTAACGCTAAGCAACATGATAATAATGTGCTAGTATCTAAAGCAGACAAGAATAATTGTGTAATATTAGATAATGACAGTGAATACATAGACAGTGAAATGAAAGAAGTAAAAATAGCCATTGTCAGCTTTCAACAATGATCTTAAAACCCGTATCAATAGCTCAAATTGTCTGCTATATTTGAAATGTAAAAAGAAACGATTTTTCATACAAACTGTCACAAAAAATCCAAGATTTTTCTTTGTATGGAACCCAACCTGCACTTTAGCTTTGCTAAATGTCAAAATTGTGATCATGTTTGGCTCCATGAAATAGGCCATCCATTCCGTTCAATTACCAGTGGCTGTCACATCCCTAACTACTTAGTTAATAACTTCTCTAATACCAGGATAAAACAGTTGTTTACATTTCATCATTTGTGCAGTATAAAAAATAGTTATGGAATGGTGCACATTTTGAAAAGATTAGAACTTCCAAGTTGTGCAGTCCCTGCTTTGTTTGATATCCAGAATCTCTATACAAGTATTCCTGTTGAAGAAACATGAGATATTGTACTTTTTTTTTAAGTTTGGAAAAATTGAGTACACTCAAGCAATTGAATTGATTGAGCTTACTAGGCTGTTTCTTTCCTTCAACTATTTTACCTTCAATCAAAAAACATATAACCAGAAAGATTGGCTTGCTATGGGTTCTATTCCATCTGACTTTCTCTCAGCTATTTTTATTAATATTTTAGAGAATAAATTTCTTGGTATCTTTACCACATGTGGGTTGATGATATATTTCTTATTTATCTGGGTAATTATGACAAAGTTTATGCTTTGACACATAAACTTGTGTATTTTTCTTCAGTGTTCTATCAGGTGGTGAAGTTAGGACTGGACGGTGTTACAATTAACAAAGAAAGTAACACAATAGTGCAGATTGGTTCACCTAACGGGTTTGCAGAAAAAAATAATTCAAGAATTGGGTAAAAAGATTTTTAATAATGTAGAGAAGCACACAGTTTTACTAAAAGACAAGGTCACCTGCATTTCCATGTCATATTTTCGTCCCTGGTGCAAAATACTGCTAATTTATCTATGAAGGCTAAGGTGCAGGTTTGATTCTTCTGCAATACAGTTTGGACAAAAAATTAGATAAACTCAGTCATGCAGGCCTCTATAAGATTAGATGTGGGTCCTGTGACAGTATTTTCATAGGCCAAATGGGAAGGGATTTTAAAACAAGGTTCAGGGAACACAATTATGTGAGTAATGGCAGTGCTTTGGGCTGCCATTTGAGGGAAAATGACTATTTGTTATGTCCTATAGTGATAATTTAAACACTCTACATTTGGGCATTTTGAACACTGCAGAAGACCTGAAATTTATACTCATCATCGTATTAAACCAGATAATATAATCAATAAAGAAATGATAGACAATGGTTTTTCAGCATTTTTGATGAGATGAGATGAGATGCTGGCTTAATTTATCTTTTACATTTTTCATTGGTACAATTGTACTATCTTCTGTAGTGTCAAATAAACAAGTTCCTTTGTAACTTACATTTTATGCATAGGTTTAATCTTTTTACTTCAGTTTTTTATCTTTTACCACTTGTCGTAATATGTTTTACTGTGCCTATATGTTGGCATCAAATACACACCACTTTAAGACTTAACAAATGTCTGTTTCTACTGTAAAATGAATCTTATGTAAAAGTAATATACCAGCAGGCAGCAGTACCACAACTCACATGCCATCTAGTGTCAGGGAGTTTACTTATGCGGTGTTGACAGCTACATGCATTCGTCTGCTAGCAGCCCTTGCCATATCAGTATTACTGTTCTTACAGAATATATTAACTTCATGTACTATAAATTGAAAAAAATTCTTTGTCACAGCATTGTACTCATGTTGCATTGTGGTACGTAGTTCTGTAAAAAAAATTGAATTTTGTTTACAAGCCATCATGCCTTTACAAATACAATTCTGCATTTGTTCACACTAGTAATGTAAAAATGTGTCATTAATTTAGCAGATCATCTGATGTTGGGCCATGCCCGAAACACATTTTGAAAATAAAGGAGTTACATCAACATCTAGTGACTACTTTTCATGACCTATTAGCTTTTCTAGAACCATAATTAAAAAATATATACTAACTGAGAAGCTCAGTCCAGCATGTTATAGTCTTAGAAGAATCTCTCATTGTGTTGATCCGGTGACAAGAGCGTTGGTTTACTGCTACATTTTTTCCCTCCCTGCTGTCATATGGAATTATCTTCTGGGGCAGTGTACCTAAATCATTAAAAGGTCACACACCTCACTCATGACTTTCAGTCATACAGTAGTGTGTGTGGCGCACACACACACACACACACACACACACACACACACACACACACACACACACACACACACACACACACACACACACATTTTAATTTGTTATCTGTCTGGATGCCAAAGAGCCATTGTGTTTCATTCTGTCTGTGACTGTCAGTGTCTACTTCTTATGCTAAATGGTCATCTGAAATTGTATAGTATAAGTCTTTGTGAGATTAAGGCTTAGTCTGTTAGCTGTGATCTTGTAAGTTTGTTCAGTTACCACCTTAACTGTTTCTGTTTTGTATGCAGTACATGCTCAGTTTTTGGAATCTGTAGTAGAGATAGTAGAATTAAAAATTTGAGAGGAAAACAGAATTTTGAAGGGGCCAAGAAAATGTAATGTACTGTCAAAAATTTTGCTCTCACCTAAATTTATTTGTCAATGAACAGCTAAATAGAAGATATACAATGTTCATAGTAAGTCCAGGGATATTATAACAGATAACTGCTATCTCATGTATAAAAGCACTTGTAATCATCAGTCGTATTAAAAAGAGATGATCATATGAGGGAGATTTGTTACTTTGGCGTTAATGAAAGAGTTGTCTGTGCTGTGTCTCATTGTGTGTAAGATATAGTCAAAATGTTGTGGTTTAAGATGGTAGTTTAGCATTTTGTGAGTGAAATGTATTGAGACTGAAAGGGTTGCTTAAGATTGTAGGAAATGATGTAACAATTTGAGAATAAGTAATGTACAAAGTGTTGATGTGTCAGTTATTTTGAATGAACTATACTGTATTTTGTTTTAATAGAAATGTAGAAGTGAGATTATCATTATTCAACTACAGCTGAAAACAAATTAAATGTAAAAAAAAAGTGTTGGTGAGAGATGATGAAAATTTGGTGTAATGTTCAATCTGTATGTGAAGTAATAGGTTGGGGTTGTGTTCCACTGTGAAATATTTAGAAAGGAGCCACAAGTGAGATAAAGTGAAAGCAAAGGAGTAGTACAAGAAAGCTAAAAAGGATCAACAGGTTGTAATTTATAAGCTTGAAAAATTAATATAACAATTCATGTTTGTAGGAAATGTTTTGCAAATAGAATAATATGGTGTTAGTAGCTTTAAATGTTGACTCCTTTGTGCTTAATACACTATTCACTATGGCTTATAATTTATGCAGTAATATTTATGTCGAACAATGAATTTTGCTTGCAAACTGTCCTCTGGGTGTATAACAATGTCACTGTGCTGTTAGACTAGTCATAAATTAGATATACATAAGTGTCAGTAATGTGTTTTATTTATGTATCCACAAAATCATATTCATGATGCATGTCACATGTTATGGCGATTGCTGAAGAAGCGTTTACCATTTGAAGATGTGTTTACTGTAGAGGTCAGAGCATACATATCAACTAAAGAATTGACTGACACTAAACTATCACAACATTCCTCGATATTGCATTGTGAACAAAATTAAAGTTGCACTTGACATAAACTGGTCTCTATAAATTTACCACCACAATAAAAAAAGTTGGAGCCTTACAGTTATGACATTCTCCATGATTTAGTTTTTATTATTTTTGATTGAGCAAGGTAATTCATTGTATAGCATACAGCCTCTGTGCCTCACATTTTCAGAGCATTTACTCAGTCTCTCTCTGGCTTGTAAGATGAATGTTACCACTAGTATGGATGTGGTGATCATTTGCCTCATTATTTGTTTCAAGTAGATAGAAGTTCTTATGTACAAACGAAAGTTTCTCTAATGCATATATGCACGGTACAGGTAATATTCCCACTCCTCAATAGGAACATATGGTGGCTGCTGTACCAAGGCTTAATGTCTGAGGCATCAGCAACTGATGTCAAGTCAATGATTTGAAGATGCTTGACACATAGAGAACAGTTTTCTAGAAGACATGGCAGCCATGCTCGGACTGACCATCAGGAAGCGACCCAAGCACAGCTAGAGGCAACAAGCTGCATTGGCCTATTCTCTTCGACAAGAAAATAGGCTCTTCTGTATCCTAGAACTGAGTGGTATTTAGGGCAGCACTCGGGACAGACCAGACTTCGTCACTCCAAGTGCATTTCCTGGGCCAAACGCTGATTCCACAAGGAATCCATTGATCAGGATTCTCTTTTCAGAGCAGTCTCTATGACATTGCTACCACCCACACCTGACTTTGCTTGCCTGTGAGCTGCCAGCTGTGGTCGTATGGTATTCTTGACCTCCTTGCTGAATCTTCAACACTTATTTCACAGTCATTCAGTATACTGTAAAATTCTTATTTTGCTGGTAATTGTGTCTCTTCAAATTTCTTCCAAGAATTGAAGTAATTATATGAATAAACACCTTTTCTGATCACTAGACTGAGTAAATCTTCTGGGATAAATATTCAGTTGCTTTTCATTTCATCTCTCTTCAAATTTGATGAAAGTTTGTCAAGTGCAGAAGCTATAAATTTAAATGTGTCGATAAACCTCATCTTCAAATTTTCTGTTTTCTTACCAAAACTGATACATTTGTCTTTATTATTAGGTATTAAATCTCTCTTTTTTTTTTTGTATCATAACCAAGTACTTTTACAAACAGATGTGAATCATATCCTGACAGATTACATAAATAAATTGGTACAAAACTCAGATGTGTCAGTTTCAGATTACCATTATTACATAACAGATTTATATAGTTTCACAGTCAAATGATCATGATGACAAACAGTTTTATTTTCCTGTGAGTAATGACGCTTACACAGTGTACAATTTTTTTTTTTATCTTCCATATCATGATTGTTCTTCTTTTGTTATTGGTCTCATTTCCTCAGTTTCAGAATGAATTTTCCAATATATTTTATTTCCTGTTTTATACATTCAATAAATTTTTATGACAGCTTAGTACAACAGGGTCTTTATACTGTTGATTAATGTACGTGACATTAGCGTACTTCACATTAATGTACTTGGTTCATGTTTTTGATATTTCATTGTGTATGAATTTTCTGGAGTTGGTTGACAGTTATCCATCTTCAATAATATACTCTCAAAATCAGCATAAATCTCGAGTGAAACTTCCTGTGTATGTTGATAATTTTTAAAATGGATTTTTTCTGCTGTTTTTGCTTTGAATGGTTTTTTAACTGAACAATTTGATGTCTGATTATCTGCTTTTTCTTTACTATTGAAATGGAGTAAATACAAATAACATACAAATGTTACAGTTTCATGTCTGTTAATGTGATAAAAATCCAGCCGAGATAAATTTTTTATATAACAGTAGTGTGAATTATTTTATTTCTTGAAATAAAGGAGATTTACATGTCCCTCTTTCATACATTTTGTAAGTTTTAATGGATATATTTGATATTTTCCTTCAAATGAATAAACATTAATAGATGCATTAATTTTACTCTCAATTTTTGGAATGCTATCAACCACTACTGGAAATTCAAAATTTTCAAGTTTCTGCTCATGATCATTACCAACATTTTTATATTTTGTAACTCTTCCCACATTTTTATCTACAGGATATAATGCAGTTTTTATAGACCACAGAAAACATATTTGCTCATTATTCTGTACATTAATACATGCTTTTTTATTTTATCTGGTAAGTCAATGTAAGACAATCCCCTCAGTGGAACATATCTGTCAATTCTAAATTGTAAATCAATAATTTAATGTCCACCCTGATCCATATTACCCATTTTTGATAAAATATTTTGTTTACCATTCGTACATTTTTTAATTAACTTCCCCTTCATTTGTGATCCTGTAGTTTTCCATCTAGAACTTAAAATCCATAATATTTTTACTTTGCATTTAGTACTCACAACAAAGGTTAAAAGTTACTTTTAGTCTCTGATGTATTCTTAGATTATCATTTTTAATTTTCATAATTTTTGCTTTTTATCTCAGTTAAGAAATGGCTAGGTTCAATTGAGTTTGTTATTTTTAAAATTTACAGTTTGTAATCTGTCAGCAAATGCTTTATTAACCAGATAATCATTAATTACTTCTCTGGTTTCTTTTAACTCAAGCCATTTTTGAAACTGGAAATATTTTTTTTAGTGACTCATCTTCTTTAGTTTCGAAAATTCCATCATTAAAACAAGGTAACTGTTTCCAAAGAGTTCCACATTGATGTCTATTAATAAATGTAATTTACTCAGATTCTTTTAATTTACTAACCTCTTAAATTATATCTTTTACAATAATCATGAAGTTGAACAACCATGAGATTCGCCCTTTTAGTCCCCCTATTTATTAAAAATTAAAATTTATTGGATTTGTAAAAGGTTAAGATTTCAAAATTCAACTGGAAAAAATTCTTGCTTAGTAGGTATTTAAAAATTAGGTATTTAAAAATTAAGTATGGGATGATTTCCTTTCTTATTCCTCATATATTCTAAAACACATTTATTACATGTATTATTATGGTTATCATTATGTGATGGATAAAGTTAAAAACAATCAAACTTATCATCTCCTGACAAAATTCTTTGTAGATATATCAGATTATTGTTTTGCATCATTATTCATCTATAATTATATTTTCGAATGTTCTTCACTAGGAATTCATTATAAATGATTTTTATAATAAAATTTAGAAATAATTTTTCTGCAAACGCAAGGAACTTGTTTTTGATTGTACACTTTTACATTATATTCATTTAAACATTGTCTACACATCGTTCTATACTATCTTTTATGTATTTTTGTGAAGTAAAAATTATCAGTTGACTTTCAGTTTAACAATATTTAGACAGTTTGGATTTAAGAGCTTCCATTTATATAAAAAAAATTAACAGATTTTTAAATTTCAAATTTTTGTAATGTATCTTTTAATATATTTATTACCTTTGTAATTAGTTCTGGTGATTTATAACAATCGATACCAAATAAAGACAAATCAGTTGTGCCAGCTTGTTTGTGAATTCATTATATTAAAAAAAATATATCATCCTTGAAAAAATACAATAAACCATTAACATATCTGAATGCAGAATTTTATCCTGTAGGTAAGCCTGGAAACTGATTACTTATAATTCCTCATTATTTATATTTAAGACCACATTCATCCAACTATACAGAAAAATTCATTAAAGAGTAAAAATGTTATACCAGAATTGAGTTTACTACACCATTTGATAAAAACATACAAGACATATAATAAAAACATTTAAAATAACATAACTATACAGTCTTTGATACACTCCATCTATTTTTTGTAAATCCTGTGGCAAGAATGTTAACCAATCGGTTATTAATTCTTCAATCATATCACTATCTATCTACACTCACTTCTTATAAAAAATGTTAAAAAATCCATTTGCAAGTAATAAGTGATCAGATTTATTAATTTCACACAATGCTTTGATTAATTTGGATTAACCTTTGGTACTACTGGTGTAGATTTTAGCATAGTCGTATAGATTTTTTTTTTTTTTTCCTACCTTGAAATTTTGAATAGCATCGATGTCATCTTGAAATAATTCTAAATGTAAACCGTTATTGATTGATAAACATCTGAATGATCTAGACCAAATGAGTGACCAATTTCATGAACTGAAGCTTCAAACAGCTTTGTCTCATGTTTTGATATATTCATATCAATCTCCACAAGTACCACAACTCATCATCATCCATATGTATTTCTACTGGATCATTATTCCTCTTTGGAAAAAATGCATGACCTAACACATTTCCTTTTCTGTCTAGATCCTTTGAACATTTGTGACCATATATTCATTTTTGTGTGATCGACTCTTGTTTGAGATTAAAATATCGGTTATTGCTATCAAGATGAAATCTAATAGCAGTATATTTGCTTTTTCTGTTACTTCTAATACTTTTTAGATACTCCTTTGTAGAACCACTTGTATCCTTTTTATTCCATTTGTACATATTACCTTTACTATCAATTCTATGTCATTCACCAGCCACAGCTGGAAAGACAGCGTCAAGACACAACATTATCAAAATACATGAATACGACTCTACTATGATAGTAATTTAATACTGCAAGACATATTTAAGTTATAAATTAGTTTACAATAATATCACAACAATAAAATAGGTACAAGTATATAATGAAATTAAATATAATGATTGCTGTTGGAGTCATGGAACTGAGCTGCAGCTCAAGTAAACACTATGCTATTACTAGTTCCATAATTATCAAATGAATCTTCTGCAACACATCTAGGCTTAGTAATACAATTTAAAGATTCTGCACTTAACTCACCAGTTGTTTCAAAATTGTATGTGTCTTGAAATAACCAAAATTATACAAAAGTGTTAGAGCTTTATTCTTTTCAGAAGACGTTGATATTACAAACAAAAATAGTAGAAGTATCT
Organism: Schistocerca cancellata; assembly: GCF_023864275.1. NCBI lineage: Eukaryota > Metazoa > Arthropoda > Insecta > Orthoptera > Acrididae > Schistocerca > Schistocerca cancellata. Next base: position 73,189,937 of record NC_064635.1, on the reverse strand, counting down.
TAATTTATATAAACCTAAAATGTTTTCACATATGATTAAAATAGTTGACAAATATAAAATGAAAATTTCTAATAATGATGTTTTTTACTTAATGGAGTCAGTCACTGATCTTGTCAACAACAAGTTTACATTAATAATAAGCAAGTGTTAATGATTGTAAATACAGATAATAATCCAGGGTTCAAAGGAAAGACATTGCCAAAATATTACAATATAAACACACAAACCAAGCAATTAGAAAAATTATCGATAAAGACCTGCATAAGATATTACAAAATGTAAGACTTGTCTCCCAGATTGGTTTAACTTATAACAAAAAACAAACAGATTATAGATGAATCTGGATTATATTCTTTAATTTCAAAGTCGAAAAAAGAAGAAGCAAAAAGATTTAAAAGATTGGTAACTCACAATGTGGCTCCTGGTTGGCTTCGTGGACACTGTTGTTGATAGGCTCGTTATCAAAATAGCATTTGACACTTCCAGAACTGAAAGCTATTTCAGCGATTTGGATAAGGAAGCAGCTAATAGATTACCAGATGACTGACTGTAATTAATACCTTCAGTGGCTTCAGTATTCAACAGTATGGTGAAATCCCTGCAGTATGCTTTTGCATCACACACAGCTCACTCAGAAAAATTATCCTGTGCTTAAGTCAGAAATTTTCATCCCCCTTTTTTTTGTAATTAGAATACTATGTCAGATGAGAACAAGAGCATTTTATGCTTTGCATCTGGTCACCTGAGAAGCACGCGGTAGTGCTGAAGTTTTGTCGAATATTATTTCATCTCGCATCTCGATAAAAATTAAATGACATTCGAAGCTATACTGTTTCCTTGCTCGTCTCTTTTTATGTCTGAACTGTAACTGCTCATGTCATTACAGGTTACTTGGACCACTGGCTGAACAGTGCTGTCCCAAGTTCAATGTGCCGGTGAAGCATAAAATGTATCCTTATGATCATACTTTACCATACCGGTCACAGCTTGACTTCCACTCAACGTGAAACAAAATCCAATGAGATTCAAGCACATGCAGAAGACTACATGGTGTAATGTCTACATCAGGTTTATTCTTATCATGAACAACAGAGTATAGTATTTATTATTGATGGTGTCATACTACAACTATGGAAGCAAGGGGGGAAAAAAACCTTTTTTCAATACAAGAAAGATTTATTGCTGGAAATTGTGTTGGGCCAATATAAAGATATAATTGAGTACAAGTAAACAGATAAAGTCACTGTGACCGACAAGGTAAAGGCATGGAGAGAAGTAGCTGTTGACTTTAATTCTTAAATCATCGGGACATGTCATGATTGGAAAAGTTTGTAAATGTAATACAAAAATCTTAAGAAAAGGACCAAGAAAGCATTGGCACATGATAAGGTATAATTTCAAGATGTACTTTCTAACTATTACATTTCATTTTTTATGTATGTGGTATGTAAACTGGAGCAAAAATAGTATCAAATCTCTCCAAGGTTGAAATGCATAAAACTGGAGGCAGTAATTTCGTAAAGCCTACTGTTACAGAAAGTGGATGAAACCTAATTGCATCCCTGAAGCCACATTTTTTTCCTATTTCCAACCCCTATGATGACGATGCAGAGTTTCATCCTAAAGTTACGTGCAGTGGTTTGTAAATATTTTGATACGATTGCATAAATTCTTTTGAAGCAAGTTTACTACATAAGAGATAGCTCATAATGTTATTTGTTATGTTCTTGTTCTGATACAGATTCAGATAACTCTGGTTGCAATTCATTCACAACATCAATAAACGAGAAGACAGCTGTAATGCCGAACGAAAATATTGCTCTTGTTGAAGACAGTGAAAATGAAAATGAAAGACAGAATGTTTACATTGAGTTGGAAAGAACAGCAATGCTCTAAAACAATGTAGCAACTTCACTGTAATAGCGCAACATTGTGTATTTAGCATGGAAAATAACCCCAATTTTTTAAAAAATTTCAAATGTGTGTGAATTCATAAGTGACCAAACTGCTGAGGTCATCAGTCTCAAGACTTACACACTACTTCAATGAACTTAAACTAACTTATGCTAAGAACAACACACACACCCATGCCCGAGGGAGGACTCAAACCTCTGGCGGGAGGGGCCACGCAATCCATGACATGGCACCTCAAACGCTGTGGCCACTCCACACAGCCTCTAATTACAGGTAGATATGCAACAGGCCAGTCAGGATTCTGTAATAGTATCAGCATTCGTCACAAAACCAAAAGAACAAAAAATGTTCTTGATAAGAATTACCAGTTTTACAACAGAAGATTAGAACGCCTTGTCTGTGAACATAACATCAAAGTACAGTGCTTGCTTGCGGAATATGAGATAAGCATGGAAACTCTCAAAATAGAAATAAAAGAATTGGAACTTAAAGAAATAAAGACGATCAGACTTTTAATCTGACATACTGTAAATTTTTCCAATCTTGTACTTTTTGTGTAAATACCTTGTTAATAAATTTCGCACTCATTGCATTGTGACTGCTGTTATCTCCGTTCTCTGTTGGTATGTAGCCTACTGGAATTTCTTTGTGGACAGTTTTCATCCTGAAGTTATATGCTGTGTTTTGATACATTTTCATATGCTCTGATAAATATTTTGAGGCGAATTTGTTGTGCAACAGGTAGTTTATAATATTATTCACTGTGTTTTTGTTCTGATACAGACTTCTGTAACCGGAGATGGAGAAGTAACTAGAACTAACGGAAAGAAAAAGAAAATCTGGCTTTCAAACTGACTCTGTACATTTACTCCAATTTTTTAACTTTTTATGTAAATACATTCTTAATGAATACCGCTCTCACTGCATTATGATCCCTGTTAACTTCATGTTCTGCAGGTACTGGAATGTCTGTATACACTCTTCCAGCAAATACACTGTCATCAATTTCAGACTCCTGCTCTGATGTGTTGACAGCCATGTTGTGCAACTATTGTAACTGCTGCATAATTTACTAAACTCAAACAGAGAAATCATCTTTGTATTAAGCCAAACATTCTCTCAGCAGAAAATCTTGTATTCTTTTAGGCACGATTATAGATCCTCTCAGCATCTGTTTCTTCACAAAGTAGTGGCATCAACAAATGCCTGCAACACTAATAGCCACTGTCTCCCAGAAGTATCCCTTCCAGAATTTCTCCTGTTTCCAACAGAGGATGTACACATGAGTTTCCAAAAATATTGCTACCGTGCGCAGATCAGGGCCATCTACTTATGATATTTAAACGTAGGAGCTTAGCTGATGATACAAGTATAGGAATCACACACAAGAAGCAATAATCAGCTGAGGAAATTGCAAATAATGTCTTTCAGAAAATTGTTAAGTGGTTCTCTGCAAATGGGCTATCACTAAATTTTGAGAAAACACAGTTTATACAATTCTGTACAGTAACACCATTGATAAATATAGATTACGAACAGAAGTCTGTTGCTAAGGCACAATACTCCAAATTTCTGGGTGTGTACATTAATGAGAAATTGAAATGGAAGAAGCACATTGATGATCTGCTGAAACGATTAGGTTCAGCTACTTATGCTATTAGGTTTTTTGCGAACTTTGGTGATAAACATATCAGTAAATTAGCCTACTATGCCTATTTTCATTCACTGCTTTCATATGGCATCATCTTTTGGAGAAATTCATCATTAAGAGAGAAAGTAATCATTGCACAAAAGCGTGTAATCAGAATAATAGCTGGAGCCCACCCAAGATCACGTTGTAGACATTTATTTAAGAAACTCACGATATTCACAGTACCTTCACAATACATATATTCATTTATGAAATTTGTCATTAATAACCCATCCCAATTCAAAAATAATAGCAAAGTGCTCAGCTACAACACTAGAAGAAAGGATGATGTTCACTATTCTGGATTAAATCTCACTTTGGCACAGAAAGGGGTGAATTATGCTGGCACAAAAATCTATACTATTTGCCAAATAGCATTAAAAGTCTGACAGATAGTCAACCAACATTTAAAAGCAAATTAAAATAATTTATGAATGACAACTCCTTCCACTCAACAGATGAATTCTTAGATATGTAAAAAAATTAATTAATTACCTAATTAATTATTTTGTGTAAAGAAAACCTATGTTAAAGTGACACGTTCCACATCATTACGAAATATTGTATTCATGATCTATGGAACAAGCATAAATGTATGTATGTATGTACAAAACATCAGCTTAAATGAGTTGTTATTTAATTCCAAGAGTGGGTTCACCCTTTCATGTAAGGTGCAGGGAGCTTGCTGGACCTAGTCGTTTAAATGTTTCAAATGGCTCTGAGCACTATGGGACTTAACATCTGAGGTCATCAGTCCCCTAGAACTTAGAACTACTTAAATCTAACTAACCTAAGGACATCACACACATCCATGCCCAAGGCAGGATTCGAACCTGTGACCATAGTGGTCGCGCGGTTCCAGGCTGAAGTGCCTAGAACCACTCGGCCACACCGGCTGGCAAGGCCTAGTCATCATTGTCCTCAGTGCACACATCTGAACTCTCAGATACCTGTAAAGTAAACGAAAGGAAACAATGTAATTCATATCACGTAGGGTTGTTGCACACAGAATATTTTCCAACAGTGGTCCAGAACGCTCGGAAAACATAGAGTATGGCATGGTTTCAATGTATGGAATGGAATAGCATGATAATGTTATAATTATCTTTGTGAACAATAAAGTGGAGAAAGTAGTAACAAACAGAAAAAAAATCAGAGATCTGACGTGGGTTCAAACACATGATGCATTGCATAGTAGTCATGCAAGCTCTTTGCCACTGACTGATATGAATGAGTGTCATGAGGTTAGGTATTTCAAGACTTGCTTATGTTCTATTTATCGGCGCACATACATGGAACTGTCATAGCAATTTAAGGGCATGTTTAGTTGTTAAAAATTTAATATGAATTGCAAAGTTACTACTGCTTGGGCTGGGAGAGAAAATATATAAGAGATTCTGAATAGTTACTAGTTGCTGTTAAAAAATCCTGTACTTTTGTTCATTGCAAACGTTTTGAATGTTCCTTTCCTACTCTGCTGCTAAGTGTCTATATAATGCCTTTGAACTAATCATATAAATTACAAGTTGTCTCCCAAAAGCTATTATAATATTGATCATTATGCACACACTGTAGCTGACAGTTCCCTTAACCTAAGCTTGCAGATCGAAAAAATTATTTTGAGAATCACTGGGGTGGGAGTGGCTTAGTATCATATTTACTTACCATTTTTTGTGTTAATAACAACTTTTTTATTATTTCAATTGGAATCTACAAAGAAAAAAAAAAAAACAAATGCGATGAATCATAATGCCACAACACTATAGGCTGACAATTAGAGTTGAGCCTGACTTTGAACTGCGAATTTTTGCCAGTCAAATACGATCTGACTTCATGGTGATATCATCTGGTATTAATGTTTATACAATGCAGATTTTCAGGTTACGCTTTGATCTGAGGTCATGTTCTGTCTTAATCTGTGGGTTAAATGCTTTATGCAATCAGCCTTTAATGTATAGTCATGATCTGGACTTTTAATTGGTGGAAATGCAAATTCATCTGGAACATCAAATTCTTTTGGATGAAAATGATGATAAGGAACCATTTGTTTATCAAGCTCTCTATTTCCTTCAATAACTTTCAGAACACTATGACCTAAACCTTCTATTCCTTGTTTTACTTGTTTGACTGCATCGAAAACATGTTGATCTTCTTTTTTACATTTTTCACATTCTGTTCTTGGTAGTTTCTTCCATTTTTAAACTTTCTTTTACTTGCTCTTTTACTCTTCTATTTTGACTGGCTTTTTCAACAAGTGCTGGGTCGCATTTCAGAAACATTTACCAAAGGTTAAAAAGAAGATCAGTTACATATTACATTTTTATTTTAAAGCTCAACGTTCAACAATCATGTTCAATATTCTTGTTTAATGTTCATGTTGTTAGAAAATCAAGAATAAAGATTTGTTACCCTTGTGTTATTATGAAATTCTATATTTTATATCTGAACTTGCCTTCATTTGGTTTCCTAGTCATGTATATCATGAAAAATACAAATTGATCATTCCAACATTTACTCTACTTTTTTTTTTTTTTTAAATCGTCAAATTCAAAATCACCTCCAATGAGCTTATGATAAATATTTAAATTTGTGTCATCTTGTCTGAAAATATTAAAATTAATACAGGGTGCGTCAAAAAAATGTATACTCACTTTGAACTGTCATAGACAATTTATTTCCCGTTCTACAAGGTTAGATATCTGTGAGAAGGTAATGTTATGTTTCTTCAACAGGTGGCAGCAGTGACAAGGAAGTAACTGTAGCATGGCGGACGTGTGTTTGAGCTTTGAAGCACGGAAGCTGATACAGTAGAGCGTCGATTATCCAAAGTAATTGGGGGTCGTTCGGAAAACTGGTTTGTGGATAATCAAACTGTACATGTTTATTTGCCAAAAAGAAGTACTGTACAGTAAATTTATTCATAAAAACAGGCATCTATTTTAGTGTTACAAAGTAACATACAAAAGCAACTTCAGTAGGAATATATATATGATGTCATATAAGCTCGACTGTGTGGACAATGTACATGAAGAGTACAATGATGTTGATAAGTGTTTAATAAGTGAAAGAGAAACTGAAACAGATGTTGAACCATGTAGTGAACCATCCATGTTGGACAGGGAGCCACAAATCCAATCTCCAGTGAAACATAGTAAAGGACAATTGTTGTCCAAGGAGCAGGTGCTAAGCATAATTACATACATGGAAGGTCATCCGCAGCATAGTAAAAAAGAACAATTATGAACAGATTTTGTATGAGTCTGTAGCAATATTGTCGCGTAGAGGAAGGTGTAAGTAGATGAATGATGAACACTAACTTCACTTCACGAAGGTTTACTCAGCACTTACACATACAGGAGTGTGGAGCGAACTGCCTCCGGTCAGAACACATACAATATATATACAGCTACAGAACATTCCAGTACAATGTTTCTTGCCATTTGTGGATACTTCTACAATGTACTCGAATCGAATATGGAAATTAAAATTGTACAGAGCAGGTGAGTTTTGAACTCAGGACCTTCGATACAACAGTATAGTGTCATATCCACTACACCACAGTGCTACTCAGCAGCTTTTGTGACATTACTCCCTCCTTAAGCGAACAGCGTCTCGATGTTACGTCGTCCTAGTTCGGGAACGAGTCATCGGTCCTGCGTACTTCGACTCCCAATGACTGATGATCATCCTAGCTGTGATCTTCTTAGAACTTCCCTTGCTCCTACGTTCTTTGTTACCTTTCTGCTTGTTGCATGTTGCTGGAGCTTCAAATTTATCCTGGGTAAATTTACAACCCCATAAGGTCCAAAGCAGCGCCTGAGGAGCTTCTCAGAGAGACCAACCTTCCAAACAGGAGTGAAGATCCAGACGACGTCACCAGACTGGTAGACAACAGGGCTGTGGCTCGTGTCATACATTCGGCTATCGTTTTCTTGAGCCTGCAGCGTGCGGAGTTGAGCTAACTGCCGAGCTTCCTCAGCTCTGGTTAATACCTGGCCGATGTAGTCGTCGTCCACGTCATCAGAATGTAATGGACACACAGTGTCCATCGTCATGTCGCCCTTCGCCCAAGGCAGTCGTCATGTGGTGAGTAATGTTGCACCGAAGGTTTATCTCTGCCACAAGATTCGATTGAAAAACTTTTCCTCGATCTGTAATTAACGACCTTGGGGCACCGTGTTTTAATACTATGTCTTCCACGATGAATTTTGCTACCTTGAATACTTCGGCTGTTTTCACGGGTAATGGCATAGCGCGTCAGATAATCAATGCAAACAATAATCCATCTATTGCCACTAGCAGACGTTGGAAATCATCTGACGAAGTCAATCCCAACACGCTGGAAAGGCGTTTCGGCTGGTGGAATTGGTATGAGTCTGCCAGGTGGTTTCTGCCTTTCTCCTCTGACACTCTCGACAGTGCGACACAGTGACAGACACTCCTAAATAAACCTGGTCAGAAAAATCTCTTGCGGATCATATCGTATGTCTTAATAAATCTTAAATGTCCGGCCTCAGGTGTGTTATGGATTTTCTGTAGAACATGTAAGTGCATGTGTTTAGGAATCACTGGTAGCCACCTCTTTCCAAACGGATCAAAGTTTTTCTTGCAAAGTAATCCATTAAGTACCTTAAACTGTCCTGTCACATGCTCTGACCGATTTACGGCAAGCATAATTTGAGATATCTTGGCGTCCTTCTTCTGCTCAGCAAAGAGATCCTGGAGTACAGCGAGACAGTCACTATCTTCATCAAAGTCTTGATGGTCTTGCACAGGGTTTCTTGAGAGACAGTCGGCATCTTGGTGTTTTCTTTCACTTTTGTACACTATGGTAATGTCGTACTCTTGGAGACATAGCGCCCACCTGGCGAGTCGTCCTGATGGATCCTTAAGACCTGTCAACCAACAAAGTGAATGATGGTCTTTAACAACTGTAAATGGCCTTCCATAGAGATACTGTCGAAATTTGCACAAGGCCCAGATCACAGCAAGACATTCTGTTTCTGTAATTGAGTAGTTTCTCTCGGCTTTTGTAGGTGTTCTAGAAGCATAGGCTATATAACCTTCCCTTTTCCATCCGAAATCTCCACCAGAACAGCACCGATCCCATACACACAGGCATCTGTGTGTAGTTCTGTAGGTGCTCTCCCATCATACAGACCAAGTACAGGGTCAGTCGACCGCTACGGTCGCAGGTTCGATCCTGCCTCGGGCATGGATGTGTGTGATGTCCTTAGGTTAGTTAGGTTTAATTAGTTCTAAGTTCTAGGCGACTGATGACCTCAGAAGTTAAATCGCATAGTGCTCAGAGCCATTTGAACCCACAGGGTCAGTAGTCAGAGCTTTTCGCAGCACATCGAAAGAATCTTGTTGAGCACCACCCCAGATAAATTTAGCATTGGCTTTTAACAACTCTTGGATTGGCCTGGCTTTGATACAAAAGTCTTTGATAAAGCAACGGTAATAAGAGCACGATCCAATGAAGCTTCTTACATCTCTAACACATCTAGGAACAGGAAATTCCGCTACAGCTCTCACCTCTTCTGTGTCTGGCCGCACACCTTCGTTTGACACAAGGGGCCCAAGTATTTTGATTTCTTTTGCTCCAAAGAGACACTTTTTTCGATTAAGTTTCAGTCCGGCTTGTTGGAGATACTTAAGAACGGCCCTCAGTCTTTTTAAGTGTTCATCAAATGTCTCTGAGAACACTATAATGTCATATAAATAACAAAGACACATCGTCCATTTCAGGTGCCTTAGAAGATTATCCATCATTCGTTCAAAAGTCGTTGGTGCATTACACAAACCAAACGGCAATACCTTAAACTCACACAGGCCCTCAGGGGTGATGAATCGGATCAGCCTCATCTACTTCAATTTTCCAGTATCCCGAGTACATGTCCATGGTTAAGAAAAACTTAGCCCCCTTCAGACAATCTAGTGTATCATCAAATGGTTCAAATGGCTCTGAGCACTATGGGACTCAACTGCTGTGGTCATAAGTCCCCTAGAACTTAGAACTACTTAAACCTAACTAACCTAAGGACAGCACACAACACCCAGCCATCACGAGGCAGAGAAAATCCCTGACCCCGCCGGGAATCGAACCCGGGAACCCGGGCGTGGGAAGCGAGAACGCTACCGCACGACCACGAGATGCGGGCCTAGTGTATCATCAATTCGTGGAAGAGGGTAAATGTCTTTTTTAGTTATCTTATTAAGCTTCCTGTACTCAACACAAAAGCGCCAACTGCCATCCTTCTTCCTGACGAGAACCACTGGTGACGGCCGTGGGCTCTGTGAAGGCTGAATGATGTCATCCTTCATCATTTTCTCTACCTCATCGCGAATTATTCGACGTTCCATCGCTGACACACGGTATTCTCTGGCTTGTCGATTGATGGTCTCCAGTGCTAATTCAGTGCTTCACCATTGATTTGTCTAATTTGCTCTTCACCTGTGGATTGAAGCATTCAGAGAACTCTTGAAGAAAGGCAAGTAACTACTTCTGTTGTTCCTTAGTGAGTTCTGGTGATAGTCGAGCTAGAAGATCTTGTCTCATAGTGGTAGCGTTAATTTCGTCCACAGACTCGTCAGGGGAGGTTTCTATGATGCTCAGCTGTTCTGCAATTAACGGTTCTGAATTTGCTATGCACATGTGTCTTGAAAGAATCTGCGGTTCTCGGCGACATTAACTATCCACAATTCACCGAATCCATTCTTAAACGACGACAGAGGCTGGGATGACCAAGTTATTCTTCAGTGGTATGCTTCTCTTGCATTCCACTATAAGATCCATGAGCTGATACATGGTATGACACATTGCAACTACCTTTCTAGCGCTGACTGCAGCAATGATCACATCATCCACACACTCAGATGTGCATCTTCCTGTCCACAGTATCTCATCTAGTCTAGCATAATCTTCGAGTAACCACAATCTATAACTGCTTGAGAAACTTTCAAGAAGTCCCGTCCGAGATTGACGTCATGACTACAATCTTGGGAGATGATGAATTCTAAGGGCTGTGTATGGCCACTAATACCCACACAAATGACACATCTTCCTGTAGGTTTTACATATTTCCCATTAGCCACCTTCAGCAGAGATGTTTTGTTGTTGACAAATACGGTTTTCTGCAACTGGCGACGGTACTTCTCCGAAATGACTGAATATGATGCTCAAGAGTTCACAAGAGCTTGGGCTGGTCGGCCATCCATGAGGATATCGACGTAGTTTCCTATCATTTTTGTAGTGATCGACGGCGGAGGATTTTTCTCTTCGGCGGCCTCACCTCTAAGGTAGGTCGCACCCTTTAGTTTTCCAGGTTGTGGCGGCTAGGTGATCGGCTGGAGCTTCTAAACGGCGATGGAGACCTTGATTGGCGTGTTGGGGAGCGTCCTCTCCAGCGGCTAGCTTGCGGCGATGGTGATCTACGTCGTCCTGCACCCACATCTTCTTGTTCACTTTCGTCGTCCCAAAGTTGGCATCGGCTAAGATCAGTGTGCTGTCTTCTAGTGCGGGCGTCATCAAATATCCGCCGCCTTCCTCGACAATAGCGCACCACATGTCCCGGTCGTCCACAGTGGAAACATACTGGTTGGTTATCCTGGGTCCTCCAGACATCAGTCTTCCTTGGCTGTCCAAACAAGTTCCTCATGCGGCATTGTAGGAACTTAAATTCTCCTGGGTCTCGACTTTTTTACTGTTTTAAAAGGAAATGAAGGACGAGAGATTGGGTTCAGTATCTGTTCTACTTCCTCCCTTATGACCTCTTGAAGCGTCTCGGTTTTTTGCTCGCTGTGCAACCCAAATGCCTTCTGAAATTCCTCTCTCACTATCTGACGAAGAACACTTGTGAAATCAGTTTCTTCCTCCATCACAGACATCGATACGACGTTTAGAAGCCATTCAAACTTCTTGCGTATCACTCTTTTTTGACACATTGTCTCGATATACTGACACCATGTTGTGGTCTGTCGTTGAAACCTCCTTCAGGAGTAGGGCTTGATACGTGTCCTTAGCAACACCCTTCATGAGATGTGCAACCTTATCTTGCTCCTTCATTCGAGTATCCACTATTTTACACAGCTCCAAGATGTTTTGAATGTAGGATGCTGTCGTTTCTCCTGGACGTTGTGGCCTGCTCTTTAATTTATCTTCAGCCTTGCTCTTCTGTCGTTGTGTGTCGCCATAATACACTACTGGCCATTAAAATTGCTACACCAAGAAGAAATGCAGATGATAAACGGGTATTCATTGGACAAATATATTATACTAGAACTGACGTGATTACATTTTCACGCAATTTGGGTGCATAGATCCTGAGAAATCAGTACCCAGAACACCTGGGCATTGAGTCAATCAGAGCTTGGATGGCGTGTACAGGTGCAGCTGCCCATTCAGCTTCAACATGATACCACAGTTCATCAAGAGTAGTGACTGGCGTATTGCCAGTGGCTCGGCCACCATTGACCAGACGTTTTCAATTGGGGAGATCTCTGGAGAATGTGCTGGTCAGGGCAGCAGTCGAACGTTTTCTGTATCCAGAAAGGCTTGTACAGGACCTGGAAAATGCGGTCGTGCATTATCCTGCTGAAATGTAGGGTTTCACAGGGATCGAATGAAGGGTAGAGCCACAGGTCGTAACACATCTGAAATGTAACGTCCACTGTTGACAGTGCCGTCAATGTGAACAAGCAGTGACCGAGACGTGTGACCAATGGCATCCCATACCATCATGCTGGGTGATAAGGCCAGTATGGCGATGACCAATACATGCTTCCAATGTGCGTTCACCACGATGTCGCTAAACATGGATGTGACTATCATGATGCTGTAAACAGAACATGGATTCGTCCAAAAAAATGACGTTTTGCCATTCGTGCACCCAGGTTCATCGTTGAGTACACCATCGCAGGCACTCCTCTCTGTGATGCAGCGTCAAGGCTAACCTCAGCCATGGTCTCCGAGCTGATTGTCGATGCTGCTGCAAACGTCGTTGAACTGTTCGTGCAGATGGTTGTTGTCTTGCAAATGTCCCCATGTGTTGACTCAGGGATCGGGACGTGGCTGCACGATCCATTACAGCCATGCAGATAAGATGCCTGTCATCTCGACTGATAGTGATACGAGGCCACTTGGATACGGCATTGTGTTCCGTATTACCCTCCTGAACCCACCGATTCCATATTCTGCTAACAGTCATTGGATCTTGACCAACGCGAGCAGCAATGTCGCGATACGATAAACGCAATTGCGATAGGCTACAATCCGACCTTTATGAAAATCGGAAACGTGATGGTACGCATTTCTCCTCCTTACACAAGGCATCACAACAACGTTTCACCAGGCAACGCCGGTCAACTGCTGTTTGTGTATGAGAAATCGGTTGGAAACTTTCCTCATGTCAGCACATTGTAGGTGTCGCCACTGGCGCCAACCTTGTGTGAATGCTCTGAAAAGCTAATCATTTGCATATCACAGCATCATCATATGATGACACACAGTTGCTGTCATCGTGACGTCATCATCTTCTTCTTCTGTCTCCAATAGATAGCGATGTGTTGAATATGAATCTAACTCGGGTTTCTCGCCACGTAAGCGGCGGCTCTGTTGTGGCCTGATGGGAGCCACTGTGTCGTGGATAACACAGGGTTTACAGTAGCAAGTTATTTTCAGCAATTTACTTGCGCGGAGGAACTTGCCGAGCGAGTTGCGAGTGTAAACATATCGCCAAGTCGACTTGCGACCGTAGCAATTTATTGCAGAAGTGACTTGCTGCACTTTTTCCGCTTCCAGTGTGAACACCACGCAAGAAGTATCTGCAAGTAACTTGCAGCTTTTAAGATTTATTTCTGTTTCCTGCAAGTAGTAAACGCAAGTTATAGTAAGTATGCCGTCTGCGTAACATTGATATTTAACATTTTACTTAATGTGGTGATTTAATTTTATGCATCCATCTTACACTAGCAAGTCGCTTGCAGAAGTTATTGCCGCAAGTTATTGTGAGCCGCTTGCAGCTGTGTTTACACAGCAGTGCAAGAACTAAGCAATATTATTCCGCAAGTTCTTTGACAAGAAACTTGCGCCAACTACTTGCTGATACTGTTTACTTATGCTTTCAGTATCACTACCAGTGTCAGTCGAAGTATAAAATGACAAGTAGGAGTATAAAATGACAAGTAGGCGGGTGAGATATGCTGCAGTAATTGTAATGAAAAACGTGAAAAAGAAATAGGGAAGTATTTGGGTTAGAGAGTGGATAATGAGAAGATCGCAAAATGGTGCCTATAATAACCTTTTGCAAGAACTTAGTATCGAGAGCATGGATACTTTTGAAAACTTTTGCAGAATGTACTCAAATGATCTGGAGTGTCTGCTGACGTTAATAGCGCCCATCATATCCAAATGAGACGCAAACTTCCGTACTGCTATTTCAGCATAGGAACGTTTGCTAGTCACTCTACAATTTATAGCTACAAGCGAACTACGAATAAAATAGGCCTTTTCATTTATTTATGTGAAACATACAACCAAAAAAAGTTTTAATTTTGTAATCTTTTCTTTGTAGGAGACTCATACAACTCCCTAATGTACTTGTTTCATATTCCCGTCAGGACGATTTCTCTGATCGTACCCAATGTATGTAGAGCCATTTTTGACATCTTGAAAAGGGAAAATTATTTGAAGGTATGTGAAAACACGACAATGAAATTAAATTTTTATTGAAATAAACTGCATTTTACAGATTGATATGCTTATAAAAAGTTTTTTTTTCTAATGCTCATAAAATGGAAAGTGACAAGCTAATTAAATAGAACATGTAATAATTACACATCGTCTTTTTCTAGACTCCTAAAACAACAAGCGATTGGATGCAAGTGGCAAAGGGGTCGTGTCTTCAAGTTATGCTACTTTCTCTGTACTTCTTTCACAGATGTGTCGAATATCGGCAAGATTTCATTTAGTGTGCTCATCTTCTTCACTCTATCCTTAAAGTCCCGGTTATGCACATTCCATATTTCGGATAGAATCAAGAGTTCGGTAATTGCAGATCAAAATTATAGTATATCAGCAAGTAGTTTAATGTCTAAGTACAGCAAAGACACGGAAGCTCCGTCATGGAGAAGGCAGTGACGTTAAACTCTTGTGATGAAAAACCCATAAAAAGGCTTGATCGTCATTATTGCCGCCTTTTTTCCTTGATTGTTTCGTTAAGGGGTGGGGAACCCGTGTCAGTCAGCGAGACAATAATTAGATTGGACTTTATTGTCTTAAGATTAACGATAAACTGTTAGAATATTACGGAGATTAAAAGTGATGTACGATCTCTGACTGTTGGTAGCAAGGGAGTATTAAGGGGACTTTAGGACTTCAGTGCTAGATTGGAACTTCACAGACACATGGACGACAGAAACTAAAATTATCTGCTGATACGAGTGAATTCAGAGGTACCGGTATTCAGATATTAACGTGTGGACTTTTGAAAGTGTCATGTGCCGTTAGTTGCGAATCTGGACGTAGAGCACGTGCTTATCAGCATTTGCGGACTATTTAGATACCTCCAGGCTAGGAACCTTTTAAATAGACCATCATCCATCACCATCTTAATCCTTGAATATAGAGTGAAAGTGAAATACAAGAGTGCTGCACTTATTTCATTTGCCTAGTACTAATCAGTGAAGGTTTTACGGAACCAAAGCTATTCAGCAGTAAGTCAGCACCACCTAGCGGAAAGCGTAGGCATTAACTAACACTCTTACTGAAGTGAACGTTTACGTGTTTTACGGACTGCTTAATATGAACTTTTGTGACTCTTTGACGTCCCCACTCCCTCCGAAACGTGGCGCGAGCTGTCTCAATCATATAAGGGGAGAGTTTTAACCGGGCAAATTACTAAATGGAAACGATATTTACAAGACTCGCAGTAATAGCAAAACACAAGGCCCGTACCTCATCGGAGAGTCGTCACTGTCACGTCGGGAAGTAAAGCCAGAAAACCTACCGACGATACGTATCTACGAGCAGACGTCGACGTGGAGTACCTAAAAAGGGATCACATAATGCTAGACTTCCTATCAACTCATCCAAGTACTGGTCAGCCTTCCGCTGCCTTACCGGATCAACCTCCCCCCCCTACTACCCTCTCCTTCATGATAACCAACCCTTCCCTGACTACATTAGTAAGGCCAGTCACTTTGCCTCCTACCTCTCCGATATCTTTACCATCCCAGATGATCCCCAGTTCAATTACTCCCTCTTCCCGGATGTCCGTGATCAAACTGACACGTCTGTCCCTCCCCTCGCTCCTGGTTTCCAGTACTTGGTCACCATTGCACACAACGAACTCAATGCCCCCATCACTACACTCCGCATGAAACGCAACACTGCTCCCGGTCACGATAGTGTCACCTATCACCACCTTCGTGAAGCTCCTGCCTCCTTCCTCTCCACCCTGGCCAGGCTCTATAATGTGGTCCTGTCCACCGCCTACTACCCCGACCTGTGGAGAACCTCCCGTATCCTGATGTTCATTAAACCTGACAAACCGCCATCCACTGTCTCCTCCTACCGTCCCATCAACCTTACCGCGGTCTTCAGCAAGGTCCTGGATACCATCCTTACCCAACACATCCAACAGCATCTCCGCTAGCACCACCTCCTTCCCTTTACCCAGTGTGGCTTTCGGCCATCCTTCTCTACCAATGACCTTCTTCTTCACCTCACTGACCTCCTCTCTGTACAGCTCAACTCCTGTCGCTCCGCTGTCTTCCTCTCCTGGACCTTGAATGCACCTATGACCATGTGTGGCATTCCGGTCTCCTCTTCAACTCTTCAAGCTCCAAACCTTCGCCCTTCCTATCAACTACATCTGTCTGATCGGATCTGTGGTGTGCGTACTGTAAGACCTTTCGTACACACACCATCAGATTATTTGACTTGTCGCTCTAACGAAGTAGGCGAGTGTCAGCAATATGTCTCGTGGTCTTATCGTGGCGTGTTTATCTTCTGCCGTTAGGTCAGATGATAGAAATGCCACTTGCATGCTTAGAGTAGGAGATTGACGGTGAGCAACTTTAAACAGAAGTTGATTAATTTTCACACACATTTATTAAAATAATAAAAAGCATAGACCTTACTTAACTTGATTCTGGATGCTATTTACGATTGACAATCTGAAGTTCCTTTGGTCTTGGTACGTTAATCTTATTCTCACATATCTCTGATACTTGACAATGTGTCTATACATTTCTCTTCATGGCTATGTACAGGAATATGATAATCTTAGTAGGCACAGACTGCAACTTGACTATAGACTGGTACAGACTAATGCAGACTAATGCAGACTGACTGATCGGAGGTCTGTACACTCTTTATAATACCTCGTGCATTCAGATACCACTGCGCGAGTGTGATCCGCGAGGAGAAAAGGTTCTACGTTAGCATCAATCTCATTGGCTGCATTACATATTAATATGCGGGTCGGCGGAAGCAGAATTTGGCCCGTCTCTAAGACAGCACCATCTCGTAGTGCAGAGACAGACGAGCGCTGCACCTGCGCTGTTGTGCTTAGTAGGGCGCGCTCTAGTGGGAAAGTTGTGTACGTGCTGACTACTCGGAACTATGTACACAACAGGGTCCTTTCTTTCCCAACATCCTACCTACGTCACCATCCATAACGTGGATTCCTACGCCTTTTTGCCCTCCACCGGTGTTCCCCAAGATTCCGTCCTCTCCCCTCTTCTATACCTTTTTGTATACAGCAGACATGTCGCCGCCTTCACCTCCATCCACCTTTTCCAGTATGCCAATAACACTGCCTTCCTTGCCCTCGCCCTCACCCTGCAATGCTGCCAACACCTTCTCCAATCCCATCTTGACCGGTTCACTGCTTGGTGCAACCAGTGGTTGCTCAAGATCAATCCTTCTAAGACCCAGGCGGTCATTATAGGCAAAACCCTTCTGTCTTCTCGACTTCTATGTCACCATTTATGGCTGTCCTATCGCCCTCACCCCCACCCTTAAGTACCTTGGTGTCACCCTCGACTGTCACCTCTCCTGGCCCCCATCTCTGGACAATCCAAGCCAAAGCACACTCCCAACTCCATCTCCCCAAGCTCCTCTCTGGCCGCACATGGGGTCTGAACCCATCCACCATCCTCCACCTCATCGACCCTATCCTGTGCTGCGCCCACCCTGCCTGGATCTTCGCCCCTCCTACTGTTTACAAATCCCTTCAAGTCTTAGAACACCATGCTCTCCGCCTCGCCTATCGCATCCATCTCCCCTCCCCCATGTGGATCATGTACTACCTTATTCCGTTCCCACACCTCTTCCTTTTTCTGGAACGGATACAGATCCACTACACCTCCCATAAACTTGATCCCCCTCACCCGCTTGTCTCTTCCATCCTCTCCCACCCCCATCCGCTGCCGCGCCTGTATTCCCACATCCCACCTACTCTCCATCTCTCCACTCTCCATACCCTCTCCCAAGGTGGCTTCCACCAGCTCCCCCTCCCTGATGATGCCCTCATCCCCTCCAGCTATCCCTCCTATCAACTTTGATCTTCCTCTTCCACTTCCTGTATTTTATCCTTAGGGCACCCTCTCTCCCTTCTCTCCCTCCTCCCTTCCTCCCCCCTCCTCCCCCCGAGCTTCACCTATGCCCCCATACCTTCTCTCCTCGCCCAATCTCCTCTGCACTGGCATCTCTACTCTCCCCTCTCCCTCCTCCCTTTTCCACTTTAGCGCGCCGGAGATCATCGCCATTGGTTTTGTGTGTGTGCCGTCGTGTTTGTGCTTCAGTGTTTTCACAGCCCACCCTCCATTGTTCACGTGTGACATCTAAATCATCAGTATTCGTGTACAGTGCTGACAGTTTCTTTGTTTTTCTTCGCGTGTGAACGGCTTCGTGTTTTTTAATTACTGTGTCTACTGTTTTTTGTCCACCATTATGTTATGTTACTTCTGTGTCTTCATTGTTTTTCTCTTTTTGTGCTGCCTGTGGCTGAAGAGCGGCGTAAAGTTTCCGCTGCCAGCCCTTCTTGTGTAAGGTGTAAAATGACAATAAAAAAAAGAGTAGGGGATGCTTCACAACGCAGCACTATAAGTATCTTAACTAAATTGCAGAGATCACTAAAAGGCTTCTGTTAACTTGCGTCCTCGTATTTGTTGCTTCTGCATTCCCTCGCTACACAAAGTTTATTTTCTGCCACTGGAGTTTTATGAGAGACAGGATGACCAGACTGACACGTATCTCCAAAGCTACTGATGTGATTTTGTTCTGTACTCTTCTTTAACAGCTTTTTTATGCTAAAGATTATACCTTGCACACCAATTCAACATTTTTTGGGACACGGATTGGAGCCCATTGACAAGACGTACAATAAAGATAATGCAAATTTTCCGAATTCCTGTTTTAGTATCTACAGTCATTCTGTCACCGATACACAAAATTAATACTTGATTTTCGAAAGCGCAACCAAAATATGGCTTGGGATGGAGGAAATTCTTAATGTTGATGAAAAGGAAATACTTTCGACACCCATCTATGATCACCAGTTGTTTAAGTGTTCTGATGAAAATGGTGACATCCTGCAGATGCTTGGTGGCGGCAGATCTGGACTTGAGTTCCTAATTAATTACGTTGCACTCTCACAGAATTGCTCGCAGAAATGTGAAAATGATTTTTTGTTATTGTCTTTCTAAGTTTCGTATCATATCTGAGCGGTGTGTGACTTTTCACTCTGTGAGGCTTCCCTGAAATACTCCGTTAAAGCATTCCACTGATTAAGCGTTCACAGGCAGGCTCAATTGAGATCCATACTGTTACGGTGATTTGTAGTATCTCCAAGGCATCCTCGTCCTAAAGTGAATTACACAAGTATTATAGGCCTTTTGCCTTATCCAAGAGCTGTGTAACCAACTGTATGTTTCTCAAAAAACTAACTTCAAATGTGTTGATATTCCTCTTTACAGAATGAGAAAGGGGCCACCTTGATGGAGTGACAAAGAATATGGTATGATGATTACGACTGGAATTTCTTGTTTGTTGTCTTTGCCAACCATAGCAGATGCCATATCTGTGCATATATCACAAAGTTTTTGCAAATTTCCTTCAAAGACACATAGTACAGCTTTCGCACCTTCAGCAACTGTTTTTGCATCGCTTGAGTCCATCCCTAACAGTTTCAAAAATGTTGAAATTACACATCCTTTGTTTTCTGAGAAGTACAAAAGACAAGCTGTTTCGTAATAGTAATGCTGGTGCTCTTATCCAAAAGTATGTTAAACGAACTATCACCAACATCATTTTTAACAAAACTTTAAGTGTGAATATGTTACATTTTTTATCATTTTACTGCGTTTTTAGATAACTTATTTGGAAACACTGTTCAGCTTACTGATATGATCGACACACTGTATACGCCCTAGTGTGTATATGTTACGGCCAAAGCGCGAAATCGGACAAAGCAGGAACTGGCTGGTTAAGTCGCAAAGAGTTCAGTGTCGCTTTAAATTGGCTGGCCAATGTCTGATCTTTTCCTGATTTCAGGATTGGACCAGACAGTTCGAGAGTCGCTGGGACTGATTGGCCGAACTCCAAAGAAACAAGCAAAGCCTATTTGACTGAACAGTTTAAAATTGTATAAGTCAGGAAATGGCCAGCGTCGCTGTAAATTGATCGGCCAATCTATGATCTTTTTTACAGTTTGGGATCTTTGCCAGCCAGTTTGCGAAGTGGCATACACAGATCGGCCAGAAACAGAAGATAACTAAAGAATGGATGAATATGTATAATTTCAAGCTGAATTCAATCTATTTATATTATCGATCTCACTTATATAAACTTTATAAATCTATTCAATTTATAAATGTTCCTTAATACAACTGACATTCACTTATTACAAGTTCAGGTTTTATGACATTTGGAATCAAACAATATTTTCTTATTTCTGCATTTGCATCAATTTGTGGCGCATTTAGTAGAACTAGGGAATTGATTGTATCCTTGGTTACCAGTCAGTGACTTTAAAGGCAATATAGTTCGTGATGATTATTCTTCTTCGGCCACAGATTCCAGTGTGAGCAGTTTCTCGTGCAGAAATGAGAACTGAACTCGTTTCTGGAATATAGCTGCTTGGGAACGCCATGTTCTGTTCCCAACGTGTAGAAAGTGCCGTTGATGTTCATTACAACTGCAAGAACGCTTATAAGGTCTCCGCGACCTCTGTCAGCATCTGGTATACGGATGCGAACATTGTATCCAATTTCATCAGATGGGAATTTTCCGTCTGAACTTATAAAGACCTTTGCACGTTGTGCTTGCAAATTGTTGTGAGCTCCTGCCCTCTTCTTTCTGATTTCTTGTTTATTATAACATAGTTTACAAGTAATTTTCCCTTCATATCCTTTCTCTGCCTCATTACTTCTTCCTCAAATTGCATGCACATCTTTACCGCATGATATACAACAATGAGCTGTACTACACTCTTCTTCACAAACCACACAGAATATTTTCACCTTGTTATTGTCAGGTAACTGGTCTCGACTTCCTGACGGTTCGGCCTCCACAGTGGCAGCTTCGCTGTTGGAAGTAGTACCTAAATTTATAGCGTCTTCCTTAGAGTTTCTCAAGGTCTTCCTCTATCACTATGTTATCAATAACTTCCTAAATCAGATTTGTAGTATTCAGCACCATTTTTGCTTTACAGCCACACATTGTCTCATATGGTGACTCCCAGATACCGTGATGAAAAAAAAAAGAAAAATGGTCTTCCAAGAATTGGAAGAATCAAAGTTTCTCATCCCAGTGGGCTCAGTTATTTGTCTGGGCATCCATGTCATTATCATATTCTGGAACCTGCTTTTCATATCAAATGTCATTTTCGCATTTGCATGTATCCCACCTTCATCATGAATAAATATATGCAGATTTCGGTGCTTGTGTTGACATGCGACTCATTGCTCTACAGTACTAGCATCAAGCACATCAGTACGTAGCATCATATATATATATATATATATATATATATATATATATATATATATACAGGGTGTTACAAAAAGGTACGGCCAAACTTTCAGGAAACATTCCTCACATACAAATAAAGAAAAGATGTTATATGGACATGTGTCCGGAAATGCTTAATTTCCATGTTAGAGCTCATTTTAGTTTCGTCAGTATGTACTGTACTTCCTCGATTCACCGCCAGTTGGCCCAGTTGACGGAAGGTAATGTTGACTTCGGTGCTTGTGTTGACATGCGACTCATTGCTCTACAGTACTAGCATCAAGCACATCAGTACGTAGCATCAACAGGTTAGTGTTCATCACGAACGTGGTTTTGCAGTCAGTGCAATGTTTACAAATGCGGAGTTGGCAGATGCCCATTTGATGTATGGATTAGCACGAGGCAATAGCCGTGGCGCGGTACGTTTGTATTGAGACAGATATCCAGAACGAAGGTCTCCCAAAACGAAGACGTTCGGAGCAATTGATCAGCGTCTTAAGGAGCACGGAACATTCCAGCCTATGACTTGCGACTGGGGAAGACCTAGAACGACGAGGACACCTGCAATGGACGAGGCAATTCTTCGTGTAGTTGACGGTAAGCCTAATGTCAGCGTCAGAGAAGTTGCTGCTGTACAAGGTAACGTTGACCACGTCACTGTATGGAGAGTGCTACGGGAGAACCAGTTGTTTCCGTACCATGTACAGTGTGTGCAGGAACTATCAGCAGCTGATTGGCCTCCACGGGCACACTTCTGCGAATGGTTCATCCAACAATGTGTCAATCCTCATTTCAGTGCAGATGTCCTCTTTATGGATGAGGCTTCATTCCAACGTGATCAAATTGTAAATTTTCACAATTAACATGTGTGGGCTGACGAGAATCCGCACGCAATTTTGCAATCACGTCATCAACACAGATTTTCTGTGAACGTTTGGGCAGGCATTGTTGGTGATGTCTTGATTGGGCCCCATGTTCTTCCACCTACGCTCAATGGAGCACGTTATCATGATTTCATACTGGATTCTCTACCTGTGCTGCTAGAACATGTGCCTTTACAAGTACGACACAACATGTGGTTCATGCACGATGTAGCTCCTGCACATTTCAGTCGAAGTGTTCGTACGCTTCTCAACAACAGATTTGGTGACCGATGGATTGGTAGAGGCGGACCAATTCCATGGCCTCCACGCTCTCCTGACCTCAACCCTCTTGACTTTCATTTATGGGGGCATTTGAAAGCTCTTGTCTACGCAACCCCGGTACCAAATGTAGAGACTATTCATGCTCGTATTGTGGGCGGCTGTGATACAATACGCCATTCTCCAGGGCTGCATCAGCGCACCAGGGAATCCATGCGACGGAGGGTGGATGCATGTATCCTCGCTAACGGAGGACATTTTGAACATTTCCTGTAACAAAGTGTTTGAAGTCACGCTGGTACGTTCTGTTGCTGTGTGTTTCCATTCCATGATTAATGTGATTTGAAGAGAAGTAATAAAATGAGCTCTAACATGGAAAGTAAGCGTTTCCGGACACATGTCCACATAACATATTTTCTTTCTTTGTGTGTGAGGAATGTTTCCTGAAAGTTTGGCCGTACCTTTTTGTAACACCCTGTATACATACCAAATAATTAGTACCAGTATATTCGATTACTGATTTAGGGCATGTCCATTAATTACGTGAGCTCAAAATTACGGCAATTAGTGCGGCAAAACCTCACCAATTATCATTTAAAGGTAGAGGTCAATTAAAATCTCACATTAACTAATCCAGAAAACTCCTATCCTTATAAAAGATAACATTTTGTTTTATAAAATTAAGCCCGAGCACAGACAATATTACATTATGTACCAATCTTTATGCAGAATGTGATTTCATATGTTTCATATGTTTATTTATTAGCCGTTCAGCATGTTTAATACGCAACTGGCTTCGTCAAAATACATTTTACATATTTCATATAAGTATAGCTGTTACTAACTTTTACATTATGCATTATGCATACATGATTTGAACTTAATGCATTATTTGTGCATATGCCCAGGATTCCAGAATCTGAAAGGCATGCTGCACAAGTGCCAGAAATTGGAAAGTTCCCTTCCAGAGAGAGAGATTGAATTCACGCGCGTTAGCTGAGAAACAGTGATCATACTCTGCAACTCACAAATGTATGTTATTGTGTTTAAAACGAAATTGTACCAAAACGTTATAACGATATGTTTACGTAATGTGTATACATAAACATACAGTTATAAACGTCGCCGTTCGTAGTCGCTAATTATAACAATATGTTTACTTTTGTGCTGTAACATATAGCTATAATCAGCGGTGGAAACATATTTGCGAACGCCGACCGTGTGCGGCTGATTCTTGTTTGATCGTCTGATCAGTCGGAAGTTGCTTTGCAGAGGAGAGTAAATGCCTATTCAAAATATAATTATTTTGGATAGCTCAACATGAATTTCCTAAGGGACCGTAGTTTATCATGCATTTACCAGTAGAATATGGTGCGGAGAAAATATTTCGCCGCATGCAACTTCCGTCCGAACTCGACGAAAGAATTCGTGACTGTGAACTCTCTATTTGGCAGAAACATATAGAAAATTAAATAATTTCATGAAGGAGTGAGACATAGATTCTATATTAAATAAATAGTCCATACGCCAGTTCCATTTAACTCTGAATTTATGGCAATTAATAGACGAACTTACACTGCAATGAAGGATTTAACATGGATGCCGTTTTGACTGGCACTTCTCTTAATGAAAACAATTCCTTTGACGTTTTCACAAACACGTCGCACAATAAATCTACTGCTAGGCACTTTTAGTATTACACATGTACTTTACATTAGACAATATTAATTTTAACAATAATAATATGGCGGCAAGACATGCGCGTCCGACACAAGTTACAGGAGACAAGAGAAGAATGAGTAACTGTTCATCGAGAATATCTCGTACCTCCAAAAATTAAAAAAAAAAGTGTAAAAGTGTTCTTCTTCTGTCCGTTTTTCGCGCCGCGGTTTTCAAAGTCAATAACTCACTGCATCTCTGACGGCGCTTCGACAATAAACAAGTTACGTCACAGGTCGTTCACCTTTTACATTCTCGCAACATTATTTGCTAACTGTAGCTGTTGCCGAGCGACTGCTCGATTAGTGAATGATTTAAAATGATAAGACAATCACATAATGTTACATTGCCTTCCATGGGAATCTTGGAAATCAAGGAGATTACCAAGATTCACATGTCGCCGTTAACATTATGGGATTGAGTACTTTACAGATTTACATTGATCAAACACAGTATTCCTGTCATTTGATTATTAGGATTACACAAATATGGTGATCTCTCATTCATAGACAAAGACAGTTCTTAAGGTAAAGATACACAAAAAAATTTAAAAACTAAGACAGTAAATCTACGAAGTTTACAATGGAGATTATACATTATACTCATTACAGTCTTTTTTTTTTATATAGAGTTCATAACGACCATCTTTGTGGCCTCAAGTTATTGTCCAGAGCTCATACGCTCTTTGCTCCTGAAAGAAAACACATAGGATTCATCTTTTTATACACACATAATTCTCACACATGGAATTTCTCACATGTGTCCATTTTATACATATATAATTCTCACACATGGAATTTCTCACACGTGTCCATTTTCCATTGCTCACTATTGTCATGATTTTTACGCTTTCATTGTTTGTGATTGACAGGTAAGTTAAAATTTGATTCTTCTCCAGGTGAAGCTTATGCCTTGAGAAGTTGGATCGCTACTTTGCGGTCTCCGAGTAGAAAACTTTTCATCAGCTCTGGCGGGCGAGTCTCACTCGCACGTTACGTACACACGTTACATGTAACAAAAAAATATAAATACCCATTAGTCTAAAAACTAAGCTTAAATCTATTTTAGGACTTGGGATTCATAGGAATTTGACTTTGTCACTATTCGCGTGTGGTTTGGCTGCTCACACTTCACCCACGGGATATAACATTAGCATAGTATGTGATATGTTGTGAACTCATATAAAAGTCTTTTATTTTGGGAGCGGCTTTCATGGAAAGTCCGTTTCGTCGAACTGCAGCGGGAGTGCTGTGCTAGTACATCACTTTAAATTTAACGCGTTTGTTGCGTCGATGTACGTTGACACAGGCTGATTGTTAGAGCTGAATCGCAACTCGAGGCGCTCACTAGCCTCCACGCGGTACTTCAGCTTTTCCGCGCACGGTTCAGTGAACACGTTGCGTCGATGGTGTTGTGGTATTTTGTGGTTTGCTGAGGCTGGTGAGGAGGGACGAGGATTACCAGGGACAGAGGCTCCATTGAAACCATCCCTGTCTCCACATTTTCCAGC
This sequence comes from Schistocerca cancellata, assembly GCF_023864275.1. NCBI lineage: Eukaryota > Metazoa > Arthropoda > Insecta > Orthoptera > Acrididae > Schistocerca > Schistocerca cancellata. Next base: position 73,163,943 of record NC_064635.1, on the reverse strand, counting down.
CGATTTTGAAGATTTTAAGGTAGGCTAGCGCTCGCACTTTGCAAAGCAGCTAACACACTTGGTTTCCGATGCACTGCACGTAATCACATCACCGCCTTCGGTTACACAACCGGACTATCATTGTACGTCGGCCTATCTGCACGTTTAACACTTTTTATCTGCACCGTGAATGAAATTATCACTTACTTATAACAACGATGCATTGCTTCGTGTCTGTGGCAGACTTCCACACCATTTTAAGCCTTCACTTATACTCTACTATGTACACAATTTTTTTTACAGTTTATAATCAAATAGTTTGTCTCGCTTTGAAGCTTGTTAAGTCAGAGCTCTGATTATCATGTCGATTTCAATTTCTGTTACTTTGTTGGTAACTACCTTAACATTTCGCTTTACATTGTTCCTCATCTTTCTCTAAGACTAATTATGCTTTTAGTTCACAGTCACAATACATTAGTTTCTCCGATCTGTTAGCAATTATTATTACTTTAATTCATTTCAATCGTTCTTTCTATTTATTAGATTCATTAAAGTTATCACAGTCATTTCAACAAAAATTCTCTTTTTACTAGATGTGAGGATCAATCAGTCACATTTGATCGCCCTCTCACATGAGAACAGAACACCATTCAAGAAAATTTCAAATTCCTTATCGCGATCTCGGTTTGCGTCTCGGATTGACTTTAAAAGGAAAAATAAAGACATTTCAAAACTAGCTTTTCTCGATTTCTTTCACACGCTTCCTTTTGAAAATCGTATGTCAAACCAGCCTTCCACGTCAACCGCATTTCTCAATCTGTGACGTCAAGTCTACGGGACGGGTTTAGGCGGGTTAGGATATTTACACAAATTCAGAAGAAAGACATAGATATAATAGTACAAAGAAGAAGAAATCTAGCAAACAACTCCTTGTTCCTTATGACTTAGAAATTAATTTTCCTTTGCGCCGTACGTCTGCGTACACGCTCCAATTACAAACTAGCTACTTTGTTTTGCCGGCGGTTTCATTGCCATTTTATTCTCGCCTTGACGCCTGCTTGCGCTACACTGCATTGGCCTCTATATATGACCTTAAGTCACAATTGCTTTGTCCTTGCCACTTACGCTCTTATACTTGGTATTTATTTCACTTATGGCTTTGAATGTATCTGTCCTGCGTATTGGAATTACAATTAATGCTACTTTGTTTATCTAGCTGAAGGATAGCGCTTTCGTGGTCATGTTGGTACTTACAAGTAACTCACATGCTTCGTAAACATTACGTTATTTTAATGCAGAGATGAACCTGTTCCAGATTTCTATGTACATTGGAACTTAATCTAGACATAGCTGACTTAGAAACTAGTTACTTGTTTTCCCTTTTAGTGGGATCAGGAACCAATAATTGTCAAGCGACCCTTGTCCTTGACGAAAATAAATTTCGTTTCTGGATCATTGCTCCTTGAACTTAAAAAAAATTCTTACATACTATGTTTTATTTTCACTTCTTTAGCATTTCATATCGCAGAAGCCGGCTTGTTAGGCACATCCTTCGCTTTATATTTCATTTTTCTCTCTTAAATATTATCTCCTTAAAACTAAATCTTAAAACTAGAGTTCTTGGAGTTGATCACTTTCTTTGTTAAACAAGAATTTTTTTTATCAGCTTGTCTGTACTTAAATTATGGCTCAAGATAACATATTTTAAATTGTCTGCTGTATAGCAAGATAGACTCACTGTCGTGTAATATATTCTAAGCATTCTTTTTTTTTTTACGAAGTCAAATCAGTTGTCACTTGGTCACTAGCGGCTAACCTTCTCTTGTCATTATAAAGCTTCCCTTTTGACTTATTCTGTAGCATGATATTTTTAAGATCAGAGTGATGGTATAATCCTTTTATTTTTCCATTTGCGGGATCAGAAATCAGATAACAACCTGTATGCGGTATACGAAGGAAAAAGACTTTGCCATTTTCGATTTTTGTGTAAGAGCAACGATGGTTTAAAGTGTGTTTTTAGCAAGACCTTTTCGCCAACTTTATAAGTTAACACCTTATTAATATGTTTGTCATACGCCTTCTTGCGTAAATTGGCTTGGGTGGTCAACGTTGTTAGAGCTTATCTTATTCTGGCGTCTAAACTAGCGCTTGTGTTGTTACACTTAGGAACTGAATTGACCTTGAACATCCTTGGACAGGTAATGTTGGAATTTTAATTAATGTACTAATTTGCTTATAGAAACATAAGGACATAGCATTAATATTTGCACCTGTATCTAGGATTACAGTCGTCAAAATTCTGGCTATAGGAAGTTTTGTCATAGCTTGCACTTGATCATCTATCGGTTCATCACCGTCAGTTGTGTCTTTCTCTTGTAATAATTCTTGTCTCATGTCAATCCCGTCATTGTACCTCAGTACAAGTACGTCATGGTTAGTCTCTCCGTCGAAGTGGTAGCCCCCATTCTGTCTCACAGCATCACTTAGGGAGCTTTCAGATGCTGGACTTAGTTTTCCTGTTTGTGTGGTTTTGATTGGCCTTCATCATTAGAAAGTTCGACCAATCTGACATTATGAGAACACTGAGGAACAAAATTACTGTTATGCACAAACCTCGTGTCAAAATGTTGCTGCGTTTGTTCTGGTATCCAATACGTGTTATTGTCTTCCGCGTTTGCGAAAAATACAGGGGGATTGTAATGCCTTCGCGGGGTCTGATGATTTTTATTACTATTATGATTTCCGGAATTGTTACTGTGAAATCCACCTTCACACTGTGGTTTGCCGTTAAACTGTGTGTTTTTGTACATTCCCTGCGCTTGATTTTTACTAGGCGCGGAGTTGTATTGGTATGAGTGGGCGTTATCAGCTGTTTGTTGCTGCCCGTAATCTGAGTGTTGGCTGCGCGAGTACGGTGTATTCCATTGCGATCCGCTCTGCTGTTGCCAACCTTTTGACTGAAACCGTTTCCAAACTTCTGCTTGTACGATTGATTGCCGTACTGGTTACCAATCGTGTTATAAACGGGATTGAATCGGTTGTGTTGATTATGTCTATTCCTTTTGTGCGGATACCCACTGCCTTTATTTCCGTTTTGCCAATCGTTACTATTTTTTGAACCTTTCCCTGGCTTTTCATAGCCGTTACTGTCGTAATGTTGTGGCCAAGAATTGTGCGGAGTATTCCGCGGTTTGTTAGCTCTCGTGTCCTCATAGACCAGGTCTAGGGAATCTAATATCGACAGAAAGGTATCTGGATCATCATCTGGTATGGCTATCAGCTTTTCACGAATCTAAATGGGTAATTTAGACTTGAGAATCATAATTACATCTTTACTACTGATAGGGTTATCCCAATACCTAATTTTGCCAAGATATTTTTCGAAGTACATTCTCAGGCTACTAATCCTGGGGTCAAATTGTTCTGCATTATAGACTTCTTTACGAAGGCGCTTCTGAACACCTTCGCTCCAAAATTTGCTGAGGAAACAGTGCTCAAACTCCTCATATGTTCGACACTTATCAACCATTTCTGTTCCCCATATTGCCGATTCGCTACCTATATATCCGGTAACAAATTGGATACGCTGTCTATCAGTCCACGAATTTGGAAAAATCCCGGAGAATCCACGAATAAAGACAATTGGGTGGATATTTCGTTTTTCTGAGTTAAAGGTTTGAAAAACTCGATGCTTTATCATGCTTTCTTCCTTCATCATCTTTACTACTGAGTCAGATTCTTGGTTTCGGTGACTAACTGGAATATGTGGTGGTGAAGTGTGTTCATTAGATACAACAGGTATTCGGAATTGCCGGAATAATTCATCTTCTTCCTCTGAGGCTAAAGAGTTAGGATAATTCGGTCTCTGTATTCGGGAACTACTACTCACTTGTGCCTTCAGGTTATCTAGCTGTTCCGTTACCTCTTGCTTCCAATTTGGTAATTCTTGCTGAAGGGTACGCCTAATGCTACCGAGTTCAGACATTACGGTATCTCCGGAGCTTCCAGGAGCTGACAAGATACCAAGAGTGGTTGCTTTCACAGTCTCTACTAGGTCTTTGTTAATTTTATCTTCGACAAATTTGTCCTTTCCAGCAATCCAGTTCTCATACTTTTCTCTAAATTCTCTCTCATGACTATCTAGCCTCTCCTTTACTTTCGTTTCCGTTTCCAAAGTCAAGTTTGACATTCCCTCAGTTAGTTTTTCTACCTGCGTAGTTACTCTGTCTAATCTGTGATTAACCGTGGTTACGGTGGAGTCAAGATTCTTGGTTGCGTTTCGGATGTCAGCTGTCTCGCTTTGCTTGGTAGCTAAAGTGTCATTCAGTTCGAAAATTATTCCACTTCGCATTTGAGAAACAGCATCCTTAACTTGCTTTGCTACTTCTTTGGCTACGTTTTCTCTAACAGTTTTTATTTCTTCGCTTACTGTAGAAAGTTTATCTTCAATTACTGTAGAAAGTTTATCTTCAAGTGAGGCTAACATTTGTCTATTTTCGTCTTTCAAATCATTTTTAATGGAATTCACCATTTGGCGATTTCCGTCCTGCATCATTTGACTTATTTGACTCAGTAGCTGTTTGAATACATCGTCTGTCACTACCCCTGAATTGCTTTCACCTGCCTCCCTTGTAACCGGTATATGGCTACGACTACTAGTGTCAGAAACTATGTTGGCATTGTCTAGTTCAGTACCGGTAACATTATGGTGTGAGGCACCAAAGTCCGTAAGATTTCCCACTTCACTTTCTACAATTGTTTCAATTGGTGTCTCAGCCCTACTAATTACCGTGCGGGATCGTAAGCGACGCGACACTTCACTCGTTTCATTCCGTTCATTTGAATCTAGTGATGACATTTTATCGTCTGCCATAGCTCACTTATTTACAAACAGTAAGTCAATGAATTTCGTTTGAGCTACGGCCGTCAGCTGTCAACAGAGATGTAATTTATCGGTTGCGAGTCGGTTGTCACTGCTACGTCACAAGATCGGAATGTCGGGAGATGCACGTCACGAGAACAAGAGACTATTCTGGACCGTAAAGAAAGTATGGCTGCGCACTGTTCAAAATAAATGAAAACTAAGGCTGGTCAGCTCCGTGAACAGGCAGCGGACATTTAAAAACAAATGATATGCAATACACAACAATGGAATTTAAACAATACTTGAAGAAATTACTAATCTACTAAATGCAATCTACTGAATTCAAAGCAAATTTTACTGCTACTAATAAAGATCGTCACAAATTGATTAATGTCGGCTGAAATTAAGGAAGCTTGGCTACGGCTAACAAAATTTTAACTTACGTTACTGATGACTGCCTTGGGCGTTGCAACTAGATTTTCGCACAAATTCTGTTCCAAAAAAAAATCTCTCTTCCGTAATTTTCTCTGAATATCTCGTTTCTTTCGCTCAATGGAAATTTTATTGGATGGCGTTTGATGTCATGTAACAAATAATAAGCACAAGATTAGTTACAATTCTTTATGAATATTTCCACAATGCGTATCTTATATAAATTTTTATTCCTTTGAGTATATATATATATATTTTTAATTCATGTCCCTGTTCGTGCGCCAATTATAACGATATGTTTACGTAATGTGTATACATAAACATACAGTTATAAACGTCGCCGTTCGTAGTCGCTAATTATAACAATATGTTTACTTTTGTGCTGTAACATATAGCTATAATCAGCGGTGGAAACATATTTGCGAACGCCGACCGTGTGCGGCTGATTCTTGTTTGATCGTCTGATCAGTCGGAAGTTGCATTGCAGAGGAGAGTAAATGCCTGTTCAAAATATAATTATTTTGGATAGCTCAACATGAATTTCCTAAGGGACCGTAGTTTATCATGCATTTACCAGTAGAATATGGCGCGGAGAAAATATTTCGCCGCATGCAACTTCCGTCCGAACTCGACGAAAGAATTCGTGACTGTGAACTCTCTATTTGGCAGAAACATATAGAAAATTAAATAATTTCATGAAGGAGTGAGACATAGATTCTATATTAAATAAATAGTCCATACGCCAGTTCCATTTAACTCTGAATTTATGGCAATTAATAGACGAACTTACACTGCAATGAAGGATTTAACATGGATGCCGTTTTGACTGGCACTTCTCTTAATGAAAACAATTCCTTCGACGTTTTCACATACACGTCGCACAATAAATCTACTGCTAGGCACTTTTAGTATTACACATTCACTTTTCACAAAAACAATATTATTTTTAACGATAATAATACGGCGGCAAGACATGCGCGTCCGACACAAGAGACAAGAGAAGAATGAGTAAGTGTTCATCGAGAGTATCTCGTACTTCCAAAAAAAAATGTGTAAAAGTGTTCTTCTTCTGTCCGTTTTTCGCGCCGCGGTTTTCAAAGTCAATAACTCACTGCATCTCTGACGGCGCTTCGACAATAAACAAGTTACGTCACAGGTCGTTCACCTTTTACATTCTCGCAACATTATTTGCTAACTGTAGCTGTTGCCGAGCGACTGCTCGATTAGTGAATGATTTAAAATGATAAGACAATCACATAATGTTACAACGTGTATTAATTGGCCTGCTGGCAAGTCAATGTCCCAGAGAGAGGTCAATCTTTTGTGAAAGGTAGCTAAGCTCAAGTTCACTGAAAAGAATTCTCTTAGCGATCATATAAATTTGAAATTGAGAAGGTACATAATGATAAGGCTCGAAGATTATACAAACAATGTTGTCTTTGATACGAATAATCTATATCAGCAAAAGGTTATTTTTTTAGCGATCTGTTAAGTTAGGCCGACTATTTTCAGGAACCTTTATGTTGGACGGTTATAAACATGAATACTAAAGGCCTACTGTTAGTTGTTTAAAGCAAGGTGTTTTCACATTTAAAAATGTGTTCAATACAGTTTCTCTATAAAAACATATATTTATTAAAGGGTTTGAAACAAATAAAAAGCTTTACAATTTAAGTTTACGATCTTTATTTTGTTAGCAAAGTGTTTTATACAGGTTACAGTAGACGAAGAACACGAATGCCAGTGGAGTGAGCGAGGAATAAAGGAAGGGGGTATTGCCTCCTAAGTTGAATTTACTTATTTGAAGAAATTATTTCATAAAGGCATGATCGTAGAGAGCCATTTGGCAGCTGTCAAAACAACCGGTTTAATTAAACTCGTTATAATGAACCGTAAAATAATGCAGTTGCCATTTTCTCGTCTGCTTTCACAGAAAAATATAAGACAAGAAAGACATGATATAAATATGTTTAGCAAATATGTTATCTATGTAAAATGGGAAGGCTAAACCTCAAGTGAGGGGAGCGGGGGATGTTACATCATATTTACTTAACTTCACAATTTGGTGAAGTGGGAAAAAATTAAAAAGAGAGAGAGAGAAACTAAAAAGTAGCTCACCTAATTAACACACATCTGAAAGATGCAGAAATACCACAAAAAATACCGGAAAACATAACAGTACTCACAATTAATCCAATTTGTCAGGGACGAAAACAAGACACTGTGGCAGGACCTTCACCAAACAACAGCAGCTATCACGTGCCCAGCACAGTTGACACTGAAAGTGAGATAAGAGCTACCTACCACACATTGTTGCCCCATCACAGTATGCAGTATGATTCAGCCAGGTATTTCACAACGTATGTGCAGTCATATCGCATTTTGGCCTGGATGCTTCAACCAATAGATTTTAGACAGTATCAGATAGCAAATATCAACTTTAAATTACATAAAGTAAACATTTTTAACGGACGGGAATTCCTACCCAGGATCTATTGTGCCTGTTAACGAACTATGAGAGATGTTAAATATTGCTTCTTCACAAGTAACTTACTTGAAATGCCTTGAGGTAAAGCTTTGTGTTGGACAGGGATTCGAACCCAAAACCTAATCGGATTGATATCGAAGCACAATCAACTGTGACATATCGGATTTTCTCGGCAGTAGCTAGATGTTTTAACTGAAATGACGAGACGAAACATTAATTTTTTCCCTCCCAGGTCTCCAACCTGGCACCTATTGCTGTTATATTCTAGGTAAAACGAACGATAAATATGGGTTTGTTATACCAGCAGCGACATGTAAGCATATTTGAACGAGAAATAATATGACATAGAGTTAAATACTGACTGGGAATCGAACCCCACACATATCGTTGTTGACTACACATGAAGAGACGTCAAATAACGATTTTTTCTCCACCAGCAGCTCGGAATAACATCTTTGAACTTGCAGTGATCTCACAAATAATTCTGTGTCTCGATGGTAGTCAAAAACGTCAGATATCGTTAGTGTTGATAACGCATGAAAATACATTAAAAACAAAATTATTATCCACCAGCAGACAGGTGTTCTCATGATAGAGGTTGATAATACATAATGAAAACTTTAGTGTTGGGCCAGGATTCAAACCCTTTCACGTGAAATATGTGGAGATGTTGAGGAATAAGTGTCCTGTAGCCCTACATAGCGTTTGTTTCGTCACTAGAAATAAATAACTTTGTATAAGAAAGGTTACTGGCGAAAAATCATTAGCAGAAGTTGGAATCGAACCAAGACCATAAGTGTATGAACCTATCATAAATACAACAGACCACCAAATCCTCTTCTCTGGGACTTTGCGCCACACTGGATGAGAATTCTGACACACTGGCTCCCTGTAGTTGTTTGCAGCATGTTCAGTACATTCATTTACTTGCTTGACCGAATCGCCATGAACTAGCTGACCCGGCTACCCATTGCATACATTCGACTATTTTCTAATAACTGAAATAAAGTCACGTAATTGCCACCTACACAGAACTGTCAACACTGTGGGATGCAGAGATTTAAATAGGAAGTGTTCCTTTCCACTTGAGCTACTGTATTGCACTATGTTTGTTAAAAACAGCCACGCAGTGCAAAAGAAAAGCTGTAACTGTCTGTCTCTCCGAAGTCTCGATCTGGCCATATGCATTATCTCACAGCACTGTGGAATGCGGAAGTTCTGGAGAAATTAATGTTGACTTCTGGAGCTGCTGTAACTACGTGTCAGCTAGTAGTGTAATGGTAATCGTCGCGCACCTTAGATAAGATGTCGCGAGTTTCAGTACATTCACTGCTACGTTTTTTTAAAAGGCAATTTGCTGTCTGCTGAAGTTATCAGTCTAAAGGAACTTTGAACATAATTCCCTTCACTTCTCAGCCCAAAATAGTTGCATGTAAAAAAAGGGCTAACTTCTGCGACATTTTGTTCTTTTCAGGTTTAATAGACGACCAGGCAGCAGATGCATCTAGAAACTTTTGTATTACGTATGAGGAGAGCACATCGCGCCAAAATACATCAGAAAAGCATTTCCTACATTAGGTGTCGTGTGATAGTGGCATTTTATTCTTCTTCAAACCTTTTTTCACAGTTTTAACTCAGAACAAATTTTCTACATGCATGTAATTAATAAACTGCATGTGCATTGTCAGACTGTTATAGACAATATCAGAGAATTCGCATATATCGTCGATGATTAGTTTCTCTCTCACATTTACTATTGTTTTAACAACACTGAAAGAACCCTTACGAAAATTGTGCACACTATTATAAGCAATGAAATAAAACTATGTACGATAACCTTACAATGAAAGTCTGTTTTAATAAAACAGTATCTGTACACAAGCGTGCCAGTATTGGCACGAATTAGTAAAATACTACTCACTTAGAGTTCGATTGGGTCTGTGTTTAATTGGTATGCTTTGCCATATTCAAGAGGTGTGCAAATGCTGCATTTCATAAATAAAGTTATGTATTCCTAGAAACCCAAAATTTGCTTCTCAGCAGCGGAAAGAGGCGTTACCTGTTGTGCAGCATTGTAAATTTTTCACCATTGCACTATGAGCCGAAAATATTTTCTTGCGATTTCCTTATCAATGTTGGATCTGACTATTTGTAGCTCTTTCACAGAAGGAATAAAAACGTAACAGTCAGCGAGACTGGAACCGTGAACTATAACAGACGCTTTTTCACAGGTAAACTCATTACTACAGAGCTACAAAGAGGTATGTGTCTTGCCTACCTCTTATGAGGGCAATAACGGCTAGAACTCGTAAGCCGCTATTTAAAGGACCACATTAGTTGCGATTTCCACTTGCAACGACTTTCCTGGGCTGGAAATCGTAAGTTTATAATCTTTTGTTACACCTCAAGCGATAATAACTCAGATTATTTAATGGAAATTACAGGAAAAATCAAGTGAACTTTGAGGCTTAATTCTGTGCATACCAGGAAGTAACTCGTCGATCACAGAGTTGCCAAACATACCTTGCCTTGTTGCCAAATCTCAGTTACAGTCCCAGCAGGAAGAAGACGAACTGATGTGAGCCTACAGCGGGCTGGGAAGTGACCATAGGTGGTGTCTCAAAGACACGGCTGCTATGGATTGGAATACATAATGCATCTGATTCACATTTCTGTAACAAGGTTTAGGGACGGGAGTGTAGTTACTAATGAAACACAGAACTGACTGGAAACTAAGCATCATAAATCAGTAACTCTCATAGTTATTTTTATATTTCTTTCATAATTGTACTCAAAACTTAGCGACTCATTCACGGACCTTTTTGTGCCTTGCTGATAGTCGAGCACAACAAGCAAATAAAAAAAAGGAATGTGTGTGTGTGTATGTGTGTGTGTGTGTGTGTGTAAGAATGAGAGAGAGGGTAAAAAACTGTTGTAAAGAAATAGTATCATGGTATGTAAAGAAATCTTTCATTAAAATGACACATTCCACATCATTACGAAATGTCGTATTCATGATCTATGGAAAAATGATTAATCTAATCAAATCTAATCTAATCTAATCATATCATATTGCTGACCAGTCAGGAAGAGGCATGAGTTGCCGAAATTTTCGCCAATATCAGTATTGTCAGAGACAGCAAAGGACTTGGAAGAGCAGTTGAACGGAATGGATAGTGTCTTGAAGGGAGGATATAAGATGAACATCAACAAAAGCAAAACGAGGATAATGGAATGTAGTCGAATTAAGTCGGGTGATGTTGAGAGTATTAGATTAGGAAATGAGACACTTAAAAGTAGTAAAGGAGTTTTGCTATTTGGGGAGCAAAATAACTGATGATGGTCGAAGTAGAGAGGATATAAAATGTAGACTGGCAATGGCAAGGAAAGCGTTTCTGAAGAAGAGAAATTTGTTAACATCGAGTATAGATTTAAGTGTCAGGAAGTCATTTCTGAAAGTATTTGTATGGAGTGTAGCCATGTATGGAAGTGAAACATGGACGGTAAATAGTTTGGACAAGAAGAGAATAGAAGCTTTCGAAATGTGGTGCTACAGAAGAATGCTGAAGATTAGATGGGTAGATCACATAACTAATGAGGAAGTATTGAATAGGATTGGGGAGAAGAGAAGTTTGTGGCACAACTTGACCAGAAGAAGGGATCGGTTGGTAGGACATGTTCTGAGGCATCAAGGGATCACCAATTTAGTATTGGAGGGCAGCGTGGAGGGTAAAAATCGTAGGGGGAGACCAAGAGATGAATACACTAAGCAGATTCAGAAAGATGTAGGTTGCAGTAGGTACTGGGAGATGAAGAAGCTTGCACGGGATAGAGTAGCATGGAGAGCTGCATCAAACCAGTCTCAGGACTGAAGACCACAACAACAACAACATCAGTAACCAAATCTAAACTTCAAAATAAAAGACGAAAGTTTTTGTAATTAACTGGGTCTCCTATCAAGACCCTTTCGTACCTGTTAGCTAACCACGAAAGATGTCTGATATACCTCCATTCAGAAGTAACAAAGTGTGCATGCATTTAAAGATGAAGCACATGATGTGAAGTTCTGTGATAGAGACACGAACCCAACACGTAATCAGACTGTTAACTAAATAAAATCAAATGTTATTATCGGTTTCTCTTACCAACTGCAAGGTGTTTGAATCTAAAATAAGGATACAAATTTTTGGGCCTGTGCGACAATCGAACAACACACCTACCGTCCTTCTTTATCATCCACGAATATAGCTTAAGTATCAATTGCATACTCACCAACAGTATGATGTGTGCATGTTTGACCAGAAATAACGACACCTATTGCGATTGTTGGCAACACATGAACAGGCATTAAAAATGCACGTTAATTTTTACTAACAGGCCGGTGTGCACGTGATAGGGCTTGAAACGAAATTATGAATATTTTTGTACTGGATCAGTATTCAGACCCACATACTTACCTTTGGAGTAGAACTACAGAAGACTGCAGTCTTGGGAAAAGGGACGAAATGATTGAACTACAGTGTTCCGAGAGATTCAGATCCTCGAAAGAGGAGACACGAATTCAATAGCAGTCCAACACCAAATTTTTTAGCGTTTATAGTTCAATCAAGTACAAGTAAAATAAAAGCCCTGTTACCTTAAATAGCTATCGGTACAGCAAATAAAATAAAATTTTCTAACGTAAGTAAGTTTACTGGCGTCAGTACTTCTGTTTACCATGACTTTTCCTATGCCATTTCCCAGCATAGACCGGTTCTGCCCAGTTGGTAATGAAGGAACGTGATTTTTAATACGGATTCTGGATAATAACGTCTTTTTCTTGAGATTACCAGAGGTAAAAGTAAATTTGTTTGTGCTTCTTAAAAGTAAATGCCTGAACCTACAAATTGCACCTGTGATAGTTCGTTCCACCAGATCATTGTGGACACATTTCCCAGCCCCAGGAGTGTGCTGTAACAGATGATGTGCTTAGCTTACAAAATTAGTCACAGTGGAAAAAATGCGAGTCTGTTAAATGGTTAGGTAGAAGCAAGCTTCTGAAGCGGAGATTATGCTATTCTCATGTCAGCAGGATGTAAAGACTCTTCTAGGCATCATAGCCTCGATGTGAAGTCATTTTGAAATGTTCACTAACTCAGCAAATTTCTTAGTTCGAGAAAATCCACTGTGAAGTGTGATTTTACCGGATAATTCGATTATTACCGTAATTATTACTATCATTATCTTCATACCACTGCTGGAACACATGTGCTTGATGATCATTTAATGCCTTTTTGTCATTATCGAAATAGTTGTCCAAGAACAGGTTCTCTCTCTGTCTACGGAGTCCTTTTCATGTTAATATCAAACATCAGCAATTACTCGTAGATTATATTAAAACTAAAGTAATTGATGAAGACATTACTTGATAATAAAAACGCGCTACCTTTCTTCATTTAATTGCGCCTGGAAATGGCTGTCGAATACTCCCAAACCAAAAGCCAACTTACTGCCTTCCGATATACGTTGCTGTCAGTTCCTCCATATGATTTGGTCGACATGACCTGTTTCAAGTTGTGTATGACAGAGAATGTTTTAGAAAATCAATTGTTTTCCTTTGCAATAAACAGAAAGATTTTCATTCTAAGCTATCCAAGTTCCAAATTTTCGCAATATTAGTTCAAATTTAATATTTGCTTCTATAATGTAGGAAAGTATTTCACAGTTGCAAAACCCGCATCCGACTCATTGACCTTACATTTAGTCGCTGACCATAAATTCTATCTCAGAGTGACACCAGTTTAAGCAACCTAGTGTAGCGAATACTGTTTGCTAGCGCTCTTTCTCACCAGAAAATACACAGTTCACTCGTTGTCCTACATAAGTGCACTATGACAGTAATTTCTCTCTGTATGCAATGCATACGGATTGTAGAATTTAGTGGTGCTCTCTCTTCCATTTCTGTATACAATATGCCTGACCTAAATGGGCCCTTTATCATTACAGGCCCTGGGCAGTGCAACATCATACTGACAACAGTAATGTGCTTATACCGACAACCACACTGTTCGTTTTACATGATTCTGTAATCATTTAAATAAAACAATATGACCTTCCAGTGGGAGACATTTCATCCCCCTTTTCCTTCTGTGAAAGTTGTCAATAAGCTTTTTGCCTTCCAAGCAGCGAAATGCTGCACAGTACAGCCAGTAAACGATTCATAAACCACGGTTTAGTACCGTTAAGGTGGTTTCCTTAAACATTGTCGTAGCTGAAGGAAATTAGTTTCTTCTTAAATCTATCTCAAATAGGAAAAGCTCTTTATCCAGGTACGAAGGTTATAAAACAAACTTTCCACTGTCTGTGTCGGGTTGATCTTTTCATCTGATAGCACTGCATAAGTATTTTGTCTAAGAGGTATCACAAGTAGTGTTCCAGTAGTTGTGGGAACCATTGCTTGAAAACGAGTTTAACACTAAAGGGTACAGTACTGCTAAATATTCAGAATGATTATCAACCTAAGTCTGCGTTCATCCACAAACTGAGGCGTATTTATAATATTGAAGCTAGACTGTGTATCCTTGTCTTCCTTGAGTGGGCATTGGCTCAAATGGCTCTGAGCACTATGGGACTTACTTCAGAGGTCATCAGTCCCCTAGAACTGAGAACTACTTAAACCTAACTAATCTAAGGACATCACACACATCCACGCCCGAGGCAGGATTCGAACCTGCGACCGTAGCGGTCGCGCGGTTCCAGACTGTAGCACCTAGAACCGCTTGGCCACTCCGAGAGTGGGCATTGGAAGACGTTTACACACACATATACAATACCATAAATACTTCGAACGCTATAGTTAATGTTGCTCTCATAAACTAATATTTTTTAATTGTTCTGGGTCTTCAGCGTGCAATATGTGCTGTAGATACAGTCTTAGACAAAAAAAAATTGAGCGCCGAGCCGTTCACGTAAGTTTGACAATACAGTCGTGCTCCCCTCAGAATTCTATGTCTGGCAACATTGTAGACTGTGGCACATCCCGGAAGAAGTCTTGACTGCAGTCTGAGTACATCACTCTTGACTACAAACGTACCCTTGAGACAAAACGCGAGATTAGCCAATACGAAGTCTGGCAACCGAAAGCACATGTCGAAAAAGTTTTTATCGCCCCTTTCCTATCGGTGCTGAAGGTATGAGCGTAGTTCAAGCGAATCTACAATATATTTCGTTTTCTGTCACATCGGTAATCGCAGTTTGGTTCAACAATATTTTAGAAAGAGATTTCTTGGCCAACCATCTGCCTCTGAACACCGCATGCGTCTGAGTTTTCTGGGACCTATTAGCTGCCTACCGGCGGGGACTGAGGCACTGCGCTGCCTCGCCTTCTGCCGACAATGTGTGCTCCACTCCTCATTCTCTGAAGTGTAAAACGCTTTAATGTTGTTGAGTGGTGACCCATAAAATCTGTCTACAATTTGTGTTTCACACTCGATAGCAATGAAGGCACAAAACCGTTTTTATTTGATGAGTATTTTATTACATTAGTGTGCAATACATCAATGTGGCACAGAATTAATTTCATCGTTTCTGATCCAATGCGCTATAATTAAAGCATCATATCCTGTTCTTTTTCCTTTCACAGGAGATTCTTCGAATTGTTTATTTTGTCATTGATTCATATGTGTTAGTCAAGGCACAGGGAGTAAATTCAATCTACATCTACATCCCTACTACACAAGCCACCTGACAGTGTGTGGAGGAGGGTACTTTGAGTACCACTATCGGTTCTCCCTTCTATTCCAGTCTCGTATTGTTCGTGGAAAGAAAGATTGTCGGTATGCCTCTGTGTTGGCTCTAATCTCTCTTATTTTATCCTCATGGTCTCTTGGCGAAATCTACATAGGAGGGAGCTATATACTGCTTGACTCCTCGGGTATGTTCTTGAAACTTCAACAAAAGCCCATACCGAGCTACTGAGCGTCTCTCTTGCAGTCTTCCACTGGAGTTTACCTGTCATCTCCGTAACGCTTTCGCGATTACTAAATGATCCTGTAACGAAGCACGCTGCTCTCCATTGGATCTTCTCTATCTCTTCTATCAACCCTATCTGGTACGGATCCCACACTGGTGAGCAGTATTCAATCAGTGGGCGTACAAGTGTACCATAACCTACTTCCTTTGTTTTCGGATTGTATTTCCTTAGGATTCTTCCAAGGAATCTCAGTCGGGCATCTGCTTTACTGACGATTAATTTTATATGGTCATTCCATTTTAAATCACTCCTAATGCCTACTCACAGATAATTTACGGAATTAACTGTTTCCAGTTGCTGACCTGCTGTATTGTAGCTAAATGATAAAGGATTTTTCTTTCTATGTATTTGCAGCACATTACACTTGTCTACATTGAGATTCAATTGCCATTCCCTGCACCATGCGTCAATTCGTTGCGGATCCTCCTGCATTTCAGTAAGATTTTCCATTGTTACAACCTCTATATATACCACAGCATCATCCGCAAAAAGCCTCAGTGAACTTCTGATGTTATCCACAAGGTCATTTATATATATTGTGAATAGCAATGGCCCTACAACACTCCCCTGTGGCACACTTGAAATCACTCTTACTTCAGAACACTTCCCTCCATTGAGAATTACATGCTGCTTTCTGTTATCTAAGAACTCTTCAATCCAATCACACAATTGGTCTGATAGTCCATATGCTCGTACTTTGTCCATTAAATGGCTGTAGGGAACTGTGTCAAACGCCTTGGGGAAGTCAGAAAACACGGCATCTACCTGGGAACCCATGTCTATGGCCCTCTGAGTCTCGTGGACGAATAGCACGAGCTGGGTTTCACACGATCGTCTTTTTCGAAACCCATGGTGATTCCTACAGAGTAGATTTCTTGTCTCCAGAAAAGTCATTATACTCGAACATTTCTTTCTTTGATTCCCTATGGTAAATGGATGCGAAACATTGTGTCAATACCTTTCAGAACCTGCTCTATAGCTACTCAAGTAAATTGTTTGTTTTGAGGTCGATACATTAATTAATGGAGAAATGTATGTTGTTCAAAAGTGATATTTAAAGTATTCAATTGGATTTAAGGTGATAAAATTGCCTATATTTGAAGCTATCCAGAGAAACAGTAAGTTGCTAGAGGCAGTGTTAGCAAATGTCTGCAGAGAGTTCCTATTGCTATTGTGGAAATTTAGCTTAGAGGCCCTATAGTAATCAAGAGGTTCTTTTTCTTCATACTTATCACCCTGGCATGTGAGTCTTAAGTGAAGAACAATATTGAAATTCGTATCGTTGACGGTCGATTCGAATTTCTTCAGAGACACTTGTATTGTGAAGCGGCTTGGCAGTCATAAAGCTGAGATCTATGACCATTAACACAACTTACTGAGCCAAGCTACCAAGAGGACTTGATGTGTAAAGTTTTTCTTCCGATTTCGTTACAGAATTTTTTCTGGAAATTCACAGCTCCATAAAATAAATCAGAAAAAAACTCGCACACACTACCCCTACCACAGTTAGAACTGACGACTCATTGAGACATTGCGACACGAGACAAGGGCGGTACCACAGGGCTATGGACGCACTGCTGCCAGCACCCCCCTCTCCTCATGGTATTGGTTGCTCAGCCTGATAACGAATCGTGAAAGATAATTAAAGTTGTCACTTATGTGAAGAATAGCATTTCTTTAGCCTAAAAATTGAATTTTCTGTCTCAGTGTCTTAGTTTACATGAGGATTATATAGCACGAGTCATTCAAATGGAAAGGGAATATAAAGTGAATTTAGTGAGTCAGTTCAGTACCATACGCGGAAGTGATTAAACTGTCTCAGTGTTGCCAATTCTCAGCTGCGCTAGGAACAGCTCTGTAGCGGTATGCAAAGAGAATTCCGTGCTCGTGTCGTAGGAGGATACGGAGAGGAGGCGCGGGGTTTGGTTAATATGCAGCGTTTTCTCCTACCAGTTGTGTCAAACATTCAGGTGTATAATCTTCCATCACGATTACAGTTTCCCACAAAATACATATACGAATAAAAGACTTACCTTGTTACTTTGTTACAAAAGATTATTTCAGTACAATAAAAAGTCTTTAAAAATCAACTTTTCCCAACTGTCACGAAAAGTAAGATAACAAACACTTTGCACCTCGAAATCGATTGTATCTATGTGTAGTCTTGTGATCACACAAGTAGAATTTCATGAATTACACGAGAATGTAGAAAAATGTTGGTGCGAATGGAAGCTGTAAGAAACACAGTTAACTAATTATTCTGTGCCATGTAATAATGATTTCAGAACAGAACTAAAAATTATGCCCATTAAGACAGAAACTAAAGTGCAGATGTGGGCACTGTGCAGATCTGCGCTTTTTCATCTTAAGATATATACAAATAATGTATTCAAATCAGCGTATTTATTGCTTTCATAATGTTTCCCTCTTGTTTAGTCTTCTAATGAGGAAGCGGATCCTCACCCATGAGTCTGATTGTTTCTTTGTATCCTTCCATCTACTACCTTTGTGTGTTATTGCTTGTGTTCAAAAAGCAAAATATTATGCCTGCTCCCACGAAGTATTAGAACGAGGTCGCAAGAAGGCTAACGAATTATAATCAAAATAAACTGAGACGCCAATTTGTGTGTTGTCATGGTGTTAAGTCGACAGAAATAGTTGGGTATTATTGCCTGCATTGCCGGCATCCCATTGTTGTCTTCTCTTACTGGGATTTTGATATTACCTTGATCACAAGACACCGAGATAAATGTGTATATTCTCCATGACGAAACATCCCACATTCCATTCATCCTGATCCATTCGTTCCGTGCATTGGCAGCAATGAATGATAGGAAAGCTGTTGTGAGGTGACGAATAACAATAACAATAGTAGTAATAACAAATCAGTAATCAAGGATGTTAACTGCATTACAGACAATTGTTAACGATTAACAATATAACCAAAAAAGGCTGAGTGTTCAAGTGGCGCACTGCACAGGTGTTCTTACCACTTAGTTACTGAATTCTGTTCTGGCTGTTTGCAGAGAGAAAAGAAAGAACCATGTAGCCATACATATCGCTAGTACAACGAGATATTACCTATCAACTATCCCTGCTTTACATCACGAGACGAACGTGGTATCACCGAGCTGATATTTGAAATACATTTCTGTTTTCTCTCTCTGTCTCTCTCTCTCTCTCTCTCTATTTATTTTTATTTTTTGAGGAAAGCATCGAGAAAAAAATGGCTCTTAGCACTATGGGACTTGACATCTATGGTCATCAGCCCCCTAGAACATAAAACTACTTAAACATAACTAACCTAAGGACATCACACAACACCCAGTCATCACGAGGCAGAGAAAATCCCTGACCCCGCCGGGAATAAGCATCGAGAAGCGCGAGTAATAAGCAACTAGGCATATAATCTATTTACAGTTATTTTCATCAGGATACATAATGCAAAAATACACCTTTTAAGTGTATTACTGCGTAATTCCAATTATTGACAGTCTATTCATGAGCATGCTCGCATTCAGTGGTGAAACCTATCACAGAAGCAAGTAAAACACAAATATGTCTTGCACCATGCGCAACACACAAAACGAAATCTCCCTGCATTGACGTGTTGTTCGATATATTGCTCGGAAAACATAACTGATTCATGTTGCTCGATACAGCTCTATCAGATATCAATTTGGATGAGTACCAAGTGTATAAAAGGATTTCTTGAAATACACAGAAAGGCACATAGAGGTATTACACTGAAACATAGCTGACCAAGATTGTAACTGGGGTCGACAGCATCGTCGTCTACCACCTTGACAACTCTAATGGCGACAGTGCTTGGCCAGTTACTTACGTTTACTGGTATCAAAAGTACAGCATGAAAACACAAAAATGTTAATAACCCGAAGATCATTAACTTTGGAACCCGTAGTAAAGTAAAGCAGTCATCAGTCGGAAGATTGGTTTGAACACCACAGTGCTTTAATAGGCACGGTCTTGGTGAACGTGGTATCCTTTGGTTTCCTCCGACCTTTGAGTTGACTTACCTAGCCAGTTAATAGAGGAACCTACAGTTTAACGTGGTTTTCGGACCACAGTGCAACTAGGCATTTTTCACATCAACAAACACTGCCCGAGGGGAAATAAGTGTAAAATGGCACATAAAAACCGTGGACTGAGGGACCGAACCCAAGACCTTTGCATTCGTAGTCTTACCACGACGTAACAGCTAGAACCCATAACTTACTAATAAAATGTATTATTTTTAGACGCTCTTTCGGTGTACAGCACTGAAAATACGATTGTCCGTCCTCAACTTTGGCCTCGATTTTCTCAAAAGCTAGGGAGTGTCTAGCAGAAAGCTAGAACGTCCACGCAATTGAAGCCCTATCATGTGCACACTGGCCTGCTATTGAAAATTAATATGCATTTTTAATGTCTGTTCATGTGTTGCCAACAATCGCAATAGGTGTCGTTATTTCTGGCCAAACACGCACACATCTTACTGTTGGTAAGTAAGCATTTGAACTCAATCTATATTCGTCGATGATAAAGAAGGACGGTAGGTGTGTTGTTCGATTGTCGCTCAGGGACAAAAAATTTGCATCCTTATTTTAGATTCAAACACCTTGCAGCTGGTAAGAAAAATCGATAATAACATTTGATTTCATTTAGTTAACAATCCGATTACATGTTGGGTTCGTATCTCCATCACAGAACTTCACATCCTGTGCTTCATCTTTAAGTGCATGCACACATTGTTATTTCTGAATGGAGGTATATCAGACATCATTCGTGGTTAGCTAACAGGGACGAAAGGGTCTTGACAGGAGTCCCAGTTTATTACAAAAACTGTCGTCTTTTATTTTGAAGTTTGGATTTGTTTACTGATATTGGCGAAAATTTCGGTAATTCATGCCTCTTCATGACTAGTCAGCAATATGATATGATTAGATTAGATTAGATCAGATTAATACTTGTTCCATAGATCATGAATACAACATTTCGTAATAAAGTGGAATGTGTCACTGTAATGAAAGATTTCTTTATATACAATGATTCTATTCCTTTACAACAATTTTTACTCTCTCTCTCTCATTCTTTTTTATTTTTCTTCTCTCTCACTCACACACACACTCACATATTCCTTTTTATTTTTATTTGTTTGTTGTGCTTTACTATCAATGAGGCACGAAAACATCCATGAATCAGTTTCTTAGTTTTGAGTACACTTACAAAAGAAATATAAAAACAACTATGAGAGTGACTGATTTATGATGCTTAGTTTTCAGCCACTTCGAAATGTTTCAAATGGCCCTGAGCACTATGGGACTGAACTTCTGAGGTCATCAGTCCCCTAGAACTTAGAACTACTTAAACCTAACTAACCTAAGGACATCACACACATCCTTGCCCGAGGATGGATTCGAACCTATGACCGTAGCGGTAGCGCTTAGAACGGCTCGGCCACTCTGGCCGGCAGTCAGTTCTGAGTATTATTAGTAACTACGCTAAAGCCCCTAAACCTAGTTACAGAAATGCGGATCAGATGCATTATGTATTTCAAGATTTTAAACATGGCTGCAACAGCAACTGTTGAAATTCTTCACAATAAAGGATGACAGCCAAAAACAGTTGCAGGATAAAAATTTATTAAACTTCTTGACCAAGGTTTCGGTACATATAAATATACCTTCATCAGAAGTAAAAAATCCTGAACAGGAAGACACTTTCATTAGAAAAGCCTTAGCATCGGAAGTGAGAAACACAAAAGCTTAAGTAATAGTGAAATTACCAGAGTAATACAGGCATAAAGTCTTTAGTTACTTGCTAAAATTACATCATGCAATGGAGATTAATAAAACAATTGTGCCAAAGGCGTCGTCAATAATTAAGACATCTTCTCCATTTGTACAACATGACTATAGGCACAGGGTCAAAGCGAACAGTTTAGCACCATTACTTCGCCTATGAAATATCGAGACAAGAGTGTGAAAGCACTAGGGCAGATGGTTTCGCCGAGAGAGGGCACTTGTATGTGCTAGACACTCGCGCATATTAAAATCATGAATACATACATAAGCGCATCAAAAATTATTAAAAGTTGTGTTAATTCAAACTTTCTGTCTTAATAAATAAAACATATCAGACCATTTAAAAACACTTATGTAAAATATAAAATATAGAAACAATTTACCTGTGTCCTAGTGTCAAACAGATAAAGCTTGTGCTATGGAACATCTAACGAGAGAAGGCACTAGTGTAATGCGCGAGAATCTCGTGTAAAGTAGGCGGTGAAATACATACTAGCGAAAACAACCAAAATGTTATAATAGTATATCATCAACATAACGAGCATAGAAAGGAATCATATTACACAACGCAGGATTGTTTTTGAGGAAATTTTCTTCTAACGCATTCACAAAGATGTCAGATAAGATACCAGCAAACGGGCAACCCATGGCTAAGCCGAATGGTTGCTCATACATTTTGCCATTAAACTGAAAGTAATTGTATTCTAGTACAACCTGCAGTAGTGACATAAGTTCCGACAACTGTAGCTCACTTAGATTTCTATATTGTCGAATGTATCTTCAATAATCTTAAGAGTGATATCCACTGGAACATTAGTGTATAAACTTACGACATCAAAAAAAAACCAAACGAGAGGAAGAAGAGATCTCTATCGATTTTAGCTTGTTTATTACCTCAGCACTATTTTTAACAGAATAATTGTTTCCAAAAACAAAGGCTTCTATGATTTTACTGTGTAAGAATCTCGCTAATGTGTCTTCCTGTTAAGGATTTTTTACTTCTGATGAAGGTATATTTATATGTACCGAAACCTTGCTCAAGAATTTTAATAAATTTTTATCCTGCAACTGTTTTTGGCTGCCATCCTTTATTGTGAAGCATTATGTATTCCAATCCATAGCAGCCGTGTCTTTGAGACGCCACCTATGGTCACTTCCCAGCCCACTGTAGGCTCACATCAGTTCATCTTCTTCCTGCTGGTACTGTAACTGAGATTTGGCAACAAGGCAAGGTATGTTTGGCAACTCTGTGATCGATGAGTTACTTCCTGGTATGCACGGAATTAAGCCTCAAAGTTCACTTGACTTTTCCTGTAATTTCCATTGAATAATCTGAGTTATTATCGCTTGAGGTGTAACAAAAGATTATAAACTTACGGTTTCCAGCCCAGGAAAGTCGTTGCAAGTGGAAATCGCAACTAATGTGGTCCTTTAAATAGCGGCTTACGAGTTCTAGCCGTTATTGCCCTCATAAGAGGTAGGCAAGACACATATCTCTTTGTAGCTCTGTAGTAACGAGTTTACCTGTGAAAAAGCGCCTGTTATAGTTCACGGTTCCAGTCTCGCTGACTGTTACGTTTTTATCCCTTCTGTGAAAGAGCTACAAATAGTCAGATCAAACATCGATAAGGAAATCGCAAGAAAATATTTTCGGCTCATAGTGCAATGGTGAAAAACTTACAATGCTGCACAACAGGTAACGCCTCTTTCCGCTGCTGAGAAGCAAATTTTGGGTTTCTAGGAATACATAACTTTATTTATGAAATGCAGCATTTGCACACCTCTTGAATATGGCAAAGCATACCAATTAAACACAGACCCAATCGAACTCTAAGTGAGTAGTATTTTACTAATTCGTGCCAATACTGGCACGCTTGTGTACAGATACTCAGTTTTATTAAAACAGACTTTCATTGTAAGGTTATCGTACATAGTTTTATTTCATTACTTATAATAGTGTGCACAATTTTCGTAAGGGTTCTTTTAGTGTTGTTAAAACAATAGTAAACGTGAGAGAGAAACTAATCATCAACGATATATGCGAATTCTCTGATGTTGTCTATAACAGTCTGACAATGCACATGCAGTTTATTGATTACAAGCATGTAGAAAACTTGTTCTAAGTTAAAACTGTCAAAAAAGGTTTGAAGAAGAATAAAATGCCACTATCACACGACACCTAATGTAGGAAATGCTTTTCTGACGTATTTTGGCACGATGTGCTCTCCTCATACGTAATACAAAAGTTTCTAGATGCATCTGCTGCCTGGTCGTCTACTAAACCTGAAAAGAACAAAATGTTGCAGAAGTTAGCCCTTTTTTAACATACGACTATTTTGGGCTGAGAAGTGAAGGGAATTATGTTCAAAGTTCCTTTAGATTGATAACTTCAGCAGACAGCAAATTGCCTTTTAAAAAAACGTAGCAGTGAATGTACTCAAACTCGCGACGTCTTATCTAAGGTGCGCGACGATTACCATTACACTACTAGCTGACACGTAGTTACAGCAGCTCCAGAAGTCAACATTAATTTCTCCAGAACTTCCGCATTCCACAGTGCTGTGAGATAATACATATGGCCAGATCGAGACTTCGGAGGGACAGACAGTTACAGCTTTTCTTTTGCACTGCGTGGCTTTTTTTAACAAACATAGCGCAATACAGTAGCTCAAGTGGAAAGGAACACTTCCTATTTAAATCTCTGCATCCCACAGTGTTGACAGTTCTGTGTAGGTGGCAATTACGTGATTTTATTTCAGTTATTAGAAAATAGTCGAATGTATGCAATGGGTAGCCGGGTCAGCTAGTTCATGGCGATTCGGTCAAGCAAGTAAATGAATGTACTGAACATGCTGCAAACAACTACAGGGAGCCAGTGTGTCAGAATTCTCATCCAGTGTGGCGCAAAGTCCCAGAGAAGGGGATTTGGTGGTCTGTTGTATTTATGATAGGTTCATACACTTATGGTCTTGGTTCGATTCCAACTTCTGCTAATGATTTTTCACCAGTAACCCTGCTTATACAAAGTTATTTATTTCTAGTGACGAAACAAACGCTATGTAGGGTTACAGGACACTTATTCCATCTTTTATTTGAGCTTCTGTATGTCGATAAAATTGGTTCTGAACTGAGAATGCAACTGAAACCTCCCTTATCGCGGAATTAGATTCCTTTGTGACAATACAGCTCGACTCCAATATGTTGTTTGTTCAAAATGCTGATTCCTCAACATCTCCACATATTTCACGTGCATGAGTTTGAATCCTGGCCCAGCACTGAAGTTTTCATTATGTATTATCAAGCTCTACCATGAGAACACCTGTCTGCTGGTGGATAATAATTTTGTTTTTAATGTATTTTCATGCGATATCAACACTAACGATATCTGACGTTTTTGACTACCATCGAGACACAGAATTATTTGTGAGATCACTGGAAGTTCAAAGATGTTATTCCGAGCTGCTGGTGGAGAAAAAATCGTTATTTGACGTCTCTTCATGTGTAGTCAACAACGATATGTGTGGGGTTCGATTCCCAGTCAGCATTTAACTCTATGTCATATTATTTCTAGTTCAAATATGCTTACATGTCGCTGCTGGTATAACAAACCCATATTTATCGTTCGTTTTACCTAGAATATAACAGCAATAGGTGCCAGGTTGGAGACCTGGGAGGGAAAAATTTAATGTTTCGTCTCGTCATTTCAGTTAAAACATCTAGCTACTGCCGAGAAAATCCGATATGTCACAGTTGATTGTGCTTCGATATCAATCCGATTAGGTTTTGGGTTCGAATCCCTGTCCAACACAAAGCTTTACCTCAAGGCATTTCAAGTAAGTTACTTGTGAAGAAGCAATATTTAACATCTCTCGTAGTTCGTTAACAGGCACAACAGATCCTCGGTAGGAATTCCTGTCCGTTAAAAATGTTTACTTTATGTAATTTAAAGTTGATATTTGCTATCTGATACTGTCTAAAATCTAGGTATATCACTCTGTGTATTTCTAGTCAGGAATGACTGTTAGTTTCCGTCAGTCACAAAAACTTTGCTTAGTCTGCATCACCTGGGTTTGAATCCATATGCAGAACGCAACGGTTCATCGTGTCATTTGAAGGTCATACATATTCTCAACTAACTGTTCGTGAATAACTTAAATTTTTAATGTCATTTTGTGTTAAATAATAAGTACGGCATGTTGCTTTGAAGAGGAAATCATGAATACGACGAACTTACTACGTGCATTACCTATCTACGTAATAATGAGAGTGGTAACATTTCAGGTATGTCATTTATTGTAATAAATGTGAGTTTACAAGCCTTAAGGACAGTCTTATCTGTGGTAAGGTGTTCCCTGATATTTGTAGTATCATGGTATTACTTTACATCTTGAGTTATTGCGATACAGAGCAGTGTTTTCTAGTGGTGACTTGTTGGAACCATTTTGAATAGTCAAACGACTGTACCGAGGAGCGATTAGAGGATCTGCTAGACAGCGTCGTTATGCGCGTTGCATACGAATCAGGCGAAATGCAATTCAGGTCGTTCGGATACTTTTGAGCAGACTGTACATTCAAACAAGAAATTCCATAGTTTTAATATTGGAATTAACATTTTTCGTGGACTTTCAGAACAGACAGCTTGTTTAATATTCAGTATTGTGATTATTAATGCCTACTGCATTACATCTGACACAATAACAGACTGCTATTGGACCACAGTGGGTCGCTTGAGTAAACAATTACACTTGCTTCATTACAATCTGCAGTAATATTACAGCCATTTTCATTATCAACAGTACACTGGCAGCTGTCCCTAGTTGTTTTCAGTGCAATTTACTTAGCTCTTTTTTCGCATTGGATAAGAAGTCAAATTTTGAGCCATGTTTACCTTTCGTTAAAATTTCCGAAGAAACCTCTGTATATGGAACAATCTAGAGAAGAATACTTCGAAAATGAATAATTAAAAGACTAGATTCAAAAGATGCCGACAGATAAAACAATGGTGCTATGTCGTTTTTGTCAGTCCCTTCTTAGTTACAAGTGTTTGGGATTTAGAGGTCATTCTAAATCTCACAAGCATATGAAACGACCAAACTATTTTCTTATGCTAAACAGCCTAAAATGAATTGTCAGCCTAAAGTTCCATCAGTCACAACAGCTAGACCCAAGGCTGGAGTGACATTATTGGTGAATATATGTAAGTTATGGCCAAAGCCCAAAGACTGGCCAGATCGCTAACTGGCTGGCCATTTTGCACTTTGACTGAGAGCATTAGCTGAGTCCGAGTACTTCAAAGAATTGGCGTATATCCAACTTTGACCAGCCATTTCATGAATTGGCTGAAGCATCCAGGCCAAAATGCGATGTGACTGCACATACGTTGTGAAATACCTGGCTGAATCATACTGCATACTGTGATGGGGCAACAATGTGTGGTAGGTAGCTCTTATCTCACTTTCAGTGTCAACTGTGCTGTGCACGTGATAGCTGCTGTT
Source organism: Schistocerca cancellata (assembly GCF_023864275.1). Taxonomy (NCBI): domain Eukaryota; kingdom Metazoa; phylum Arthropoda; class Insecta; order Orthoptera; family Acrididae; genus Schistocerca; species Schistocerca cancellata. Next base: position 73,136,870 of record NC_064635.1, on the reverse strand, counting down.
GTTTGGTGAAGGTCCTGCCACAGTGTCTTGTTTTCGTCCCTGAGCAATTGGATTAATTGTGAGTGCTGTTATGTTTTCCGGTATTTTTTTATGGTATTTGTGCATCTTTCAGATGTGTGTTAATTAGGTGAGCTACTTTTTAGTTTCTCTCTCTCTCTCTTTTTAATTTGCTCCCACTTCACCAATTTGTGAAGTTAAGTAAATATGATGTAACATCCCCCACTCCCCTCACTTGAGGTTTAGCATTCCCATTTTACATAGAAAACATATTTGCTAAACATATATATAGCATGTCTTTCTTGTCTTATATTTTTCTGTGAAAGCAGACGAGAAAATGGTAACTACATTATTTTACAGTTCATTATAACGAGTTTAATTAAACCGATTGTTTTGACAGCTGCCAAATGGCTCTCTTTCCGCTGCTGACAAGCAAATTTTGGGTTTCTAGGAATACATAACTTTATTTATGAAATGCAGCATTTGCATACCTCTTGAGTATGGCAAAGCATACTAATTAAACACAGACCCAATCGAAATCTAAGTGAGTAGTATTTTACTAATTCGTGCCAATACAGGCACGCTTGTGTACAGATACTCAGTTTTATTAAAACAGACTTTCATTGTAAGGTTATCGTACGTATTTTTATTTCATTACTTATAATAGTGTGCACAATTTTCGTAAGGGTTCTTTTAGTGTTGTTAAAACAATAGTAAACGTGAGAGAGAAACTAATCATCCACGATATATGCGAATTCTCTGATGTTGTCTATAACAGTCTGACAATGAACATGCAGTTTATTGATTACTAGCACGTAGAAAACTTGTTCTGAGTTAAAACTGTCAAAAAAGGTTTGAAGAAGAATAAAATGCCACTATCACACGACACCTAATGTAGGAAATGCTTTTCTGACGTATTTTGGCGCGATGTGCTCTCCTCATACGTAATACAAAAGTTTCTAGATGCATTTGCTGCCTGGTCGTCTATTAAACCTGAAAAGAACAAAATGTCACAGAAGTAAGCCCTTTTTTTACGTGCAACTATTTTGGGCTGAGAAGTGAAGGGAATTATGTTCAAAGTTCCTTTAGATTGATAACTTCAGCAGACAGCCGAATTGCATTAAAAAAAAAAAAAAAAAAAAAAAAAAAAAAAAAAAAAAAAAAAAAAAAAAACCGTAGCAGTGAATGTAATCAAACTCGCGACGTCTTATCTACGGTGCGCGACGATTACCATTACACTACTAGCTGACACGTAGTTACAGCAGCTCCAGAAGTCAACATTAATTCCTCCAGAGCTTCCGCATTTAACAGTGCTGTGAGATAATGCACAAGGCCGGATGTAGACTTCCGACAGACATACAGTTACAGCTTTTCTTTTGCACTGCGTGGCTTTTTTTAGCAAACATAGCGCAATACAGTAGCTCAAGTGGAAAGGAACACTTCCTATTTAAATCTCTGCATCCTACGGTGTTGACAGTTCCGTGTAGGTGGCAGTTACGTGATTTTATTTCAGTTATTAGAAAATAGAGTCGAATGTATGCAATGGGTAGCCGAATCAGCTAGTTCATGGCGATTCGTCCAAGCAAGTAAATGAATGTACTGAACATGCTGCGAACCACTACAGGGAGCCTGTGTGTCAGAATTCCGATCCAGTTTGGTGTAACGGCGTTATGATAGAAAAATGAGTCACAGCGGAGAGGGTTTACTGGTTTGTTGGATTGATGTTAGGTTCATATACTTATGGTCTGGGTTCTATTCCAACTTCTTCCAATGGCTTTTGTCAGGGAGAGACAGATTCTATTCCCTTCTAGGTACGCCAAATGAAGAAGGTATAATGGCATTGTGGTCTGAAATTCACATTAAACATGATATTCCTTCTCTACCAAGTAGCCTTTAGGTTGAACCACGAAATAATCGGGAGTGGCGACATGTAGAAACTCTATCACCAGTAACTTCTCTTATACAAAGTTATTTATTTCTAGTGACGAAACAAACGCTATGTAAGATCACAGGACACTTATTCCATCTTTTATTTGAGCTTCTGTATGTCGATAAAATTTGTTCTCAGCGAGTACAATTTGTTGTTTGCTCAGAACTGCAGAATCCTCAACATCTCCACATATTTCACGTGAATGGGTTCATATCCTGGCCCAGCACTGAAGTTTCCATTATGTATTGTCAAGCTATAGCATGAGAACACCTGTCTGCTGGCGGATAATAGTTTTGTTTTTAATGTATTTTCATGCGATATCAACACTAACGATATCTGACGTTTTTGACTACCATCGAGATACAGAATTATTTGTGAGATCACTGCAAGTTCAAAGATGTTCTTCCGAGCTGCTGGTGAGAAAAAATTGTTATTTGACGTCTCTTCGTGTGTAGTCAACAACGATATGTGTGGGGTTCGATTCCCAGTCAGCACTGAACTCTTCGTCATATTATTTCTAGTTCAAATATGCTCATATGTCGCTGCTGGTGCAACAAACCCTTATTTGCCATTCGTTTTCTCTAGAGTCTAGAATATAACAGCAATAGGTGCCGGTTTGGAGTCCTGGGAATGAAGAAAATTAATGTTTCGTCTCGCCATTTCAGTTAAAACATTTAGCTACTGCCGAGAAAATCCGATATATCACAGTTGATTTGTCCTTCGATATTAATCCGATTAGGTTCTGGGTTCGAATCCCTGTCCAACACAAAGCTTTACCTCACGGCATTTCAAGTAAGTTACTTGTGAAGAAGCAATATTTAACATCTCTCGTAGTTCGTTAACAGGCACAATAGATCCTGGGTAGGAATTCCTGTCCGTTAAAAATGTTTACTTTATGTAATTTAAAGTTGATATTTGCTATCTGATACTGTCTAAAATCTAGGTATATCACTCTCTGTATTTCTAGTCAGGAATGACTGATAGTTTCCGTCAGTCACGAAATCTTCGCTTAGTCTGCATCACCTGGGTTTGAATCCATATGCAGAACACGACGGTTCGTCGTGTCATTTGAATGTCATACATATCCTCAACTAACTGTTCGTGAATAACTTAAATTTTTAATGTCATTTTGTGTTAAATAGTAAGTACGGTATGTTACTTTGAAGAGGAAATCATGAATGCGACGAACTTACTACGTGCATTACCTATCTACGTAATAATGAGAGTGGTAACATTTCAGGTATGTCATTTATTGTAATAAATGTGAGCTTACAATCCTTAAGGACAGTCTTATCTGTGGTAAGGTGTTCCCTGATATTTGTAGTATCATGGTATTACTTTACATCTTGAGTTATTGCGATACAGAGCAGTGTTTTCTAGTGGTGACTTGTTGGAACCATTTTCAGTAGTCAAACGACTGTACCGAGGAGCGATTAGACGACCTGCTAGACAACTGCATTATGCGGGTTGCATGCGAATCAGGCGAAATGCAATTTAAGTCGTTCGGATACTTTTGAGCACGATTGTACATCTTTTAATAGCAGCGTGAAACAAACAAATTAAATTACCAGTACTTAAATTATTTGACTGTGTTTAATTTATTAAACTTGCAGAAATGTGAGAAATCTGCAAGATTTTTAGCTGGCCGCTGAGAAGAATATTTTCCGGCTTTAAGAAACACAAATTGGCAACACTGTCAAGAGTTGCTACCACATTGTTTGAATATCACTGGCAAATGGCGATTATGCCGATGGATGGAGAGGAGGGATGTGCCACAGCTGGCCAGAGTGCGTGATTCTGTGTCTGTAAACAGTTCATTCCTCATGACTGAGCATTCGTGAAGTGCTTGATATTTTGCTATGGAGGGGTGTTGCACTTTATTAGTCGAAATGCCCTCAGGTTATCAAACTCCAATCATAAATATTTTAAGTAAGAAATGATTTGCAAATTGCAATTATGGATCTGTGTCAGATGGAGAGTACTTCAAAACAAATGAAAATCCATGTCAGACTGGGACTCAAACCCAGATTTCCCATTTGTCGGGAGCAGTCACCATAGCCACTTTGGCTACCTGAGCATGCTTCCAGAAGCAGCCCAAACTTTCATTCGTGCTGGTGTCTGCATTCCCTAGTGCTCATACTGTACTATCGTGGTTCTAGCACAGGTCAAGACACTGTTTTTCAATCATCACATGGCACTGCGGTGGAGTGAAATCTTGCAGTGTAGTACAGTGTGTGTGATTGTACTATTTCGTCTGCAGCAACGTGCATTTGGAGATGCATGCATGTCTGAATGAAAACTGCTTTTGATCTATGTAGCACAAAACGGACACTGCACTACAGTAAAGAAGAATTTTACCTGTGTCCCCTCCATAGCTAAATGTTAGCACTCACATGGTGGACTTACATTTGATTACTGGTGGCAGAACCAATTTAAACTGTCAAGGCCACCACAGATGAAAATATTTCCACGTAGCTGTGAGCCACACAACATTTGTTATTTGGTTATCACCTAATGGGAAAGGTGTTTTCTATCCTTCGCACCTGTAGGCACCTTTCCTTCGTAAACTGTGAGCATCATATTTTGTTTAATACTAACTGTTTATTGGAAGGGACTCTAATGGGAGTGTGTGTATTATGGTGTCGTGCAAGTGTCGGATGATAAAGGGAGAGGGTGAAATGTGATGTAAGCACTTAGCACCAAGCACCAGGGGGGTCTCCAAGCCTAACTTCCCCATCTGACAGACAGACCACCACCAACAGTGTCATGTGACCTTACTTTGCAACACACTGCAGAGAAGTTTGGAACTGAATCCAGGACACTGCTGCAAAGACTTGTGATTGGGGCTTCATACCACCAACCCTCCTGATGTACAGGCCAAAGAGACAATTGCCAACAGCATCTGGCATGCTTGAATGGTCATCCATTCAAGTACAGGCCACACCCAATGATGCTTAACTTCGGTGATTTGATGGGAACTGGTGACCAGTGTATCAACCACAACAAGGCCATTGATCAATGTTTGGTTATGTGCCACCATGGCTTCAGTAGTGATTATTGCCTTGATACAAATGTATTTGAAATGAATACATTTCTATAAAATCAAATTTCATCCATGGGCTTCCTTACCTTAGCAACATGGTGATATGTGGCACATGTACAATGTGGGGCAGGCACATTTTGCTATTGATATTAGACATCTGGAGTGCAAATATGGTTCAAGATAGATAGGTAGTGCACAGTCACCAAGATCACTTGTTCTAAATCCTCTGGATATTTCCGCCTGAAGTCATCTCAAAAGTGAAGTATACAGCACTCCCACTGATACAGTTGAAGAACTGGAATAGCAAACTGTACAGTAAACAGCTCCTCCAACAGGTACAAGTGTACAGTAAATTGTAACAAGTGACATGCTAACGCAGTATTTTTGTTGTTGTTGTTAAGGTATGCCTTATTTAAATTTTGAGTCCAGCTACAAGGGACTTAATCAAAAAGATTACATTTGTAACACATTTACACCAACTAGGACAATATTTGACACATTCACAATTATCTTGCAGACAGCTCCTTTTCAGATCCACATTTACTGGAACATTTTTATTCTGTTCTCGTATACTTTCAGCCATGTCAGTTTTTGCTAATTATTATAAACACTGTATACAAGTTACAGTTGATGCCTCAAGCAGCCACTAGTGTTGCTTGGGCCTCAAACTGGCTCTGAGGGCAGCTTATCAGAGTGGATCATTGCATTTTTGTTTGCAAAGCTCCTCTCTGTTAAGGAAAAGGGTGAGGAAAAAGACTGGATACACCCCTATAAAAGTTGAATAATGTGAGGAATCATAATGGCATATGGTGTGGGGTGTCTGTAGGTTGCAGTGCAACTTACAGCAGCTACGGTTACAGCAGCGGCCACCTTAAATCCGCCATCTTGCATTTGGGTTACGTGTTTCAAGTGGGAAGGGGGCATGTGGTACATCATTTTGAACTGCATCTTTCTCAGGAACACGAATCTGAAGTCTGTTTTAAGATCTCTTTATTTGTGTAGGAGTTATGCCCTGTTAAAGTTTGAAACTGCAAGGAGATGATCAATTCTGTTTATTGTTGCAAGTGATCCACAATGGCACTTACACTACACGAATGCACTGAAATTGTGTTAATGAGTAATGGACAAAGTACCAGAGCGGTTGCTGTTGACTTCAATGCCTGGCATCCTGAGGCAGTGACATTTCACGTGTGACATTAACCAAGTTATTGGACAAATTCGTGCAACAAGTTACGTGGTGAACACGGCATGCAGTGGATATCCAAGAACAGCAACTGAGGGGAAGACTGCAAAAGCAATTGTGACATTGTTTGTGAAAAGTCAACATTCCAGTACACACCAGCTATCATCAGTATTCAGTGTCAGTCAGCATTCAATCCTGCATGTGTTTCATACCTATAAACGTTACAATTGCAATTTTATCTCTTGGAGGATGACCCTGAACGGTAGGTGCATTTTACAGAATGGGCTCTGGATCAGTTTAACAGGAATCCAAACTTCATATACCAGGTGTTGTTCAGAGATAAAGCTAATTTTTATGTGCAGAGAGAAGAAAACAAAATAGAATCATCGTTACTGGTCACATGCAAACCCCCTTGTGGATGAGTCCCTGTAAAAAGTGGTTTGGTGTGGAATTTGGGGCACAAGAATCGCGGGTCTGGTATTTATTGATGGAACCTAGAGAGGAGAGAGGTAGCTTAACATGCTCTGTAACTGTGTGCTTCCAATGCTCTTGAATCTGGAGAGTGATTTCCCAACTTCGTTCCATCAAGATGGTCCACTTTCCTACTTTGCTACTGAAATCAGATAGTCACCGGATAGGTAGGAGGGATCCTATTGAGTAGCCACAATGGTCCCCTTATCTTAAACCTCTGTGGGGACATTTGAAATCAATTGTGTACGACATAAGAATCAACAATGTAGCCCACCTTTGCTGCTGTATTGAGGCAGCATGTGCCTCTACTGAGCCACACAAGTGTCCTAAACTTTAACAAATTATAAGTCTTACACAAATATAGATATCTTAAAATAGACTTCACACGTGCACTCCTGAGAAAGAGAGGCAGTTCAAAATGATGTGCCACATAACCCCTTTCACATTTGAAAATCATAACCCAAATCCAAGATGGCGGATTTCAAGATGGCCGCCGCTATCACCATAGCTGAGTTCTGAGCACTATGGGACTTAACATCTTAGGTCATCAGTTATCACCATAGCTCCTACGAGTTGTGACCCCATCTACAGGCACCATATACTACAGGCCATTATGATTCCTCACACCGTTCGACTTTTACAGAGGTGTATCTAGACTTTTGCCTCACTCTGTTCAGAAATATTTTATGGCACACACAACCTTAGGTTTCCCTAAGATCATGAAGAAAATCAATAGATAATTGTTTTCATAAACTATGTAATTTCCTGTATGCAAAATCCTTTACAAATGCTACTCTATAATGGAGATTTTCTCCCAAGCTAATAAACACGGTGTATTTTTGTAATAGACTTCATATGTAACTCTGACTCAATGTAATCTGTATCTTACCGATTATATATTTTGTATATATTTACATACGCATCAACAAAAATTCAAAGAAAAGTAACAGATGTCGTATCCAGCATGGTGGTGTTCATATATCACCTGTTATTTGTGTATAATGTATTACATATTAGCAAAAGTGTTTTGGTCCAATAGAAGAAGTGTAATATTTGAAAATTTTGTGGAGACAGAAGGGACAAAAATGAGGATGAACAGTTCATGGGCTGCTGAAGTGCAAGGATGGATGGCAGTGTAGTGTTACATGCCATTTAGGCAAACAACATTTCTCACTCCCTATTTATGGCAAAATAGTAAAGTAGTATTGGATAGGGAATAAGTCATGAAACACATACTGTGTGTGGTTGTTTTGTTTCACATTTGTGCAGAGTTGAATAGAGAGGTGTGCAGTTTGAGAAACCAGCAGGCCTTTTACATTTTGATGTCGCAGCCTGGCAGCTCTAAAATGAAATGCCAGTGTCTCTTCTCAAGCCTTCAAGGTGGATGTTGTATTTAATTTGCATTGTATCTGCTCCAAGTTGTGATACTTCTCTGTAGGACCTCCGCATAAGGAAGATAATTAATGCTGACCGAGTTACATCAAAGTTATATTAAAGCATGTGAGTGTTCTGACTCGGCTTCAGACATATAAGAAGGTGAGCTACAAGAACATTTCAGCAGAGACATGTCAGTTTATTTGTGAAAAAATAAGTTGTGTTCTATAAAAAGAAGTTGCTTTCTTGACAGTAGTTGATGGAGGTAGAAATGTGGAAAGGAGAATCAAAGTATTTATGTGACAACAGCTGAAGCTGGGACATTGATGCGTAAACACAGATGTAAGGGATATGTCACCTTATTAATGGAAAAGAATGATAACTTTGTGAAAAAGAGGCAGTTTCCTTTGTGGTAATAGTGGGAATGTGTAGCAGGGAGAAGGGAATTTAGTACTGAAGCACTGTAAGCTATGTTGCCAATACAAGCGGAGCAAAGAAGTTGCAAGCAGATTATCATAATGGTATTGATGCAAAGCATTACTAAATTTTAAGAAGAGACACTGATTTTGAAAGTATCAATGAAGAAGAGGAGACCAAGAGAGAAGATCTCAAGGACTGAGACTAAAGATTTAATAAAAAGAATTGGCACAGAAGACAAAAGGGGTCTAGGTTTACAAGGTGTCACACAGAAGAGGGTTGCAGACAGTCTCATCACAAGAACATGAATATTTGATATATCAGCAAAGAATATGTACAAAGGAGATAAAGTAATTTAGGCTAAGACACAGATTGGGATTATGAACTATAGCAGTGGTGCAGACTCAGCTATAGGAACTGACTGTTTACTGATTTTCATGTCTGAGGACTTAGTCAGTGAACGAATCAAATATTGTTAAAAGGGATTTACTGTGAGGACCAAAGCATGCATTAAATCTGACAATGAAATGATAATAAATATATCCACTGTGTGTGTGTGTGTGTGTGTGTGTGTGTGTGTGTGTGTGTGTGTGTGTGTGTGTGTGTGTGTGTGCTGTCAGTTTGTTCAGTAATCCTATCTCCATATTACATCCTGAATGTTTCACACAGTTGCTGGAACTGCAGTTACACCTCAAGTGAGGCACAGAGGAATCACATTGGTACTTCTTTGGAGGTGAATATCATTTTTCACAAATCAATGGATGTTTATAACACAAACAACCATTAGCTTATGGACATAAACTAGAGTCAGACAAAAGTAAAAGTCACTGAGATTAATGAAAGTTATTTCAAACAATAACAATAAACCCAGGTATATTCTATTTGCATTCAAATCAAGAATTTTCTCACCATCACCATTTTATGTCCACTACTTAACTTGAACAGAAAAATCAGAGTTACTTGACAGCAAAGTGTTAAATGGGTATAATTTTCTGCTTTATCTGCAGTTAGTAATTTTTCAATTTAAGATCATTTGTAAGGATGAAGTGAGGCTTAGCTATGTGTTGATGTAGTGAAGAGAATTTGTCTATAGTTGGAGTCTAACGATGGCAGTCGACATTGGGCTTGTTCTGCGCATTTACATCACACATTCTCCGGCAACCAGTGAACATTCAGCGGTATTATTAGTGCACTGCACTTAGTTCGTAGCCAATCCGAGCATTAAATGTGATTGTAGCAAGATTTTTAGTGAATTTTTATTCCATCTCTTGTAAGTTGTTACAGCTGACGGTGGCGGTAAGTGAAGCGCAGAACAGGTGTATGCACTTATCGCAACCGTCTCTCGGAACTGGCGACAATGCAGTCCTTGTCCGTGTCTTAAGCTGAGCGAACCGCAATCGTTTGTGGATCTGACTATAGTACTGAATTACTTTGGCAGGCTTGGTGGTACTATTTTGAGTCTCTATCGCCTACAGTAGCAATTTGTAACCCATCAAGTATTCCCTCATATTTATATTGGTGTCGGCTAGTAGCCAAGCATACCTCAGTGGTATTCAAGTGTACTAATACATTATTTCAGAGTTACTTTGACAATCAATTATTATTGTATTATTCATTTCATAACTGTATTAACATTGGTAGATATTTAATAAGTTCTGCTAGTGAAGGAGCATCCTTATCCTTATTCTGTTGAAGGTACAGTACCTTAAAACATAATTTGAAAACAGAAGGAAGGAGATGGATTTGAAATAACAGATATCTGTTTAATAGACGTCTGTTATAAAATCTACCTCAAGTCATTGATTATAAATTTTGCTCAAATATAAGTCCTCCTAAAAGAGAACAAAATGTAAATAACATTCAAGAAAGCACCACAATGAAGAGAAAGAATGCTTTTATGCAGCTTAACAATTTGTCCAGTACCGCATCTTCAGCAGCTGTGTATCTGAAACTATTGTCTGCAGTAGGTGTACACTACATCTGCAGCAGTGAATCTAATGCGCTTGCATATGGATGTGTCTTTGTAGATGCAATGCCTGTTATCCCCAACCACCTCTTGTATAGAAACTTAGTTTTATTCTTTATATTGTTTAATAGATACACTGCTGGCCATTAAAATTGCTACAGCAAGAAGAAATGGAGATGATAAACGGGTATTCATTGGACAAATATATTATACTAGAACTGACGTGATTACATTTTCACGCAATTTGGGTGCATAGATCCTGAGAAATCAGTACCCAGAACAACCACCTCTGGCCGTAATAATGGCCTTGATACGCCTAGGCATTGAGTCAAACAGAGCTTGGATGGCGTGTAAAGGTACAGCTGCCCATGCAGCTTCAACATGATACCACAGTTCATCAAGAGTAGCGACTGGCGTATAGTAACGAGCCAGTTGCTCGGCCACCATTAACCAGACGTTTCCAATTGGTGAGAGGTCTGGAGAATGTGCTGGCCAGGGCAGCAGTTGAACATTTTCACCAGAAAGACCCGTACAGGACCTGCAACATGCGGTCGTGCATTATCCTGCTGAAATGTAGTTTTTTTGGAGGGATTGAATGAAGGGTAGAGCCATGGGTCGTAACACATCTGAAATGTAACGTCCACTGTTCAAAGTGCCATCAATGCAAACAAGAGGTGACCGAGGCATGTAACCAATGTCACCCCATAGCATCACGCTAGGTGATACGCCAGTATGGCGATGACGAATACACGCTTCCAATGTGTGTTCACCGCGATGTCACCAATCACGGATGCGACAATCATGATGCTGTAAACAGAACCTGGATTCATCCGAAAAAATTAAGTTTTGCCATTCGTGCACCCAACTTCGTTGCTGAGTACACCATCGCAGGTGCTCCTCTCTGTGATGCAGCGTCAAGGGTAACCTCAGCCATGGTGTCTGAGCTGATAGTCCATGCTGCTGCAAACGTCATCAAACTGTTCATGCAGGTGGTTGTTGTCTTGCAAATGTCCCCAACTGTTGACTCAGGGATCGAGACGAGGCTGCACGATCCATTACAGCCATGCAGAAAAGATGCCTGCCGTCTCGACTGCTAGTGATACGAGGCCATTGGGACCCAGCACGGCATTCCGTATTACCCTCCTGAACCCACTGATTCCATATTCTGCTAACAGTCATTGGATCTTGACCACCGCCAGCAGCAATGTAGCGATACGATAAACCGCAATCGTGATATGCTACAATCTGACCTTTATCAAAGTCAGAAACGTGATGGTAAGCATTTCTCCTCCTTACATGAGGCATCACAACGTTTCACCAGGCAATGCTGGTCAACTGCTGTTTGTGTATGAGAAATCGGTTGGAAACTTTCCTCATGTCAGCACGTCGTACGTGTTGCCACTGGTGCCAACCTTGTGTGAATGCTCTGAAAAGCTAATCATTTGATATCACAGCATCTTCCATGTCATCTTTGTGGTGTAGCAATTTTAATGGCCAATAGTGTATATTTTTCCTTTTTTGTTGGACTGTTTCATTTTACGTGTATGTGGTGTGTATTTTACAGTATTGTTGGTAATCTAGTTTCAGTTCACGAGTGCTGTGCTTGTAATAAGATACAATTTCCAGCAGAGAATTTCGTGCCATTCTCTCTGATTTTACACTCAACTGTTCCAGAAGAAACAGTAATCAGTACTATGGGATTATGTTTCAGAGTTAACAACTTGATAGTCTGGATGAAAAATGTAAATTCCTTCTTTGAACTGTTCCTGTATGTTGCCTAAGTATTCTTCCAAAGTAATTAGTTATGATTTTGTTATTCTTTCTCTCTTTTATGATTCAACCCTAAGCCAGCAGCACATTTTATTGTTAATATTTGAGTGTCACGACTAAATGAATTTTATTATAGATTTTAATTTTAAGTAAACAGGCTATGAAGTTTTCTTTCTCCAATTTACTTTATGAAGTTGAAGATATTTTCCACTAGATATGTGCATTGGTGGTACTGCTAACTTGTTATTCCCACTAGCTTGTGAAAGCTTTCAAAGAGCTGTTTCTCCAGGTATGCACTAATCTAAAGGGCCTGCAAGGTAACCATAATTTTTACATATATATCATTTCTCAACTCCGCTTACTGGTTGTACAATATGACATTAGCTTCTCCATTGAGGAAGATCTTTCCTTTTTATGTCTTCCAAGTGAGGTTTTGATAAGTGTAACAAATCATATACTGTAGCACCCTTGTCCTTTCATCTTTCTTCATTGGTACTACAAATTCTCCCATTTTAATTCAGAAGTTCATTATGCTTATATGGAAAATAATATGTTCTAGACAAATTTCAGAGTTTTGATTTGTTATTATCTCTCAATTCTGTTTATTTACTTTTCATTACTGACTCTTAGTAAGAATTCAGGCCAAAAATGTACATCAAAACTAATGGAAATATTTGGTAACTAGTGATGGTGGTATCCCCTAAAAAAAATATCATTTAGATACTGAATGCATTACGTACTTCCCGTGATAATTCATAAATTTTTGTTTGTCTATTGAGAAGAATTTTAAACAAGCTGTGACCTAATGAACAAGAGGTATATAATCATGGACAAAATCCTTATTTCTTGTATTGTTGTTTTCTCACTGCAATTAATGTATGTTTGTGTATTCTCCATTCATTTCAAATGTTACTACTGTAGAAGGCAGTGCGTCGTTGACATGGACAGTTTCTCACTTTATAGCAAAATGTGAGTATGATAAATCTGAGCTGCTATGGGTTTGTTTTTGCTGATTCTTGCACAGAGACATAATTTGAAAGTTTAATATCTACCATAATTACATGGGTAAAAGCTCATAGGCTTCCACAGCCAGTGTCATTTTGGGTAAAATAATTTTGGATATTGGGCTGCACCACTGAAAACTAACAAAGCAACTAAATTGCCAATGTTTCAATGGACTTGCTGCAATCATCTTCAGGGTAAGGACCGCAGCAAGTTGTTTGAAACATCGGCAGCTTAGTTATTTCAATAATGTGGCCCAATACCCAAAATTATTTTATCAAAAACTTTTCTAGCTATTTTTGCAAAATGATGAGTGTGGACTTTGAAGCAATGTTTCTGATGGTCAGCTAAGCTCATTTTCCATGTAGGATGAGATAAAAAATTCACTTAGATCTCAGATGCTGATATGGCAACAGTGCTGTAGGGCCTGCAGTAAACTGGTCAGATAAACAGAGGTACGGCAAATCCAATTACAACAATTAAATACAGCTTTTGTTCAGGTTTCAATTTCAAGTAAAGAATAAAAGTAGAAATTTCAGTGTTTTACATTTATTTGGTTTTAGTTACATTTTTTCAGTTATAAATTCATTGGACAATACAAATGTTTTCCATTAAAAAATAAAAAAATGGGTCACAAAACAGTAATTGTTGACCACGGACTATCAAAAGGGAACTTCATCCTTAACTTTCTTCATTTTACAATGGAATGACATTTCTGAGTAAAATAGAGATGAAGGTGTAATTTGAAACAGTAATTAAGAAATGTGTTGGTTGTGCAGAAGACGACTGAAGTGAATTATTATATTATTAAAAGAAAGAAATATCAAAGTTGATTTATCTTGATAAAGCATATGATGAATTTCTTCATTTGTCATTAGTGCTAAACTAAAGTCAGCCGAGTTCAGTGTTCAATAACATGTCCTGAGTTCCCGTTTATTGCATACCAAATTATTCCTGGAACTCCTGGAAATGAATTTCGTGGGGATCTCTCTAAATCACCTTTGAATTCTGTTTCTTCTGTCTTCCATCTGCTGATGTTATAGCTTCATCTTCTGCTAGAGGCAAAAACTTAGTATCAGCTTCTCATACGTGTTTCGAGATTCTGTTTTACATTGAATCAGTTTTGAGTGTGTCTCACAGAAGTGTGATAAATCATTTCTGTGCCTGTCATGTATTATATGCTAAATTGATAGTATTAGCAGCAGCTGGCCTTTTTGCAGATGCTGCTACTACCTACAATTTAGCACAATCCAATAGCTCTAATATTGAATCAGGTGTGGACAAAAATCAGCCTGGCGATGCAAGAACTGAAACTAGCTCTACGCAGAAAGGAATGGTGTTATGCAAATTCCAAAGTGGGGCAAACTTTGACTACTGAATTAATGAAACACAAATGGAGTCATTTAAACACAGTAAACCCTTGGGCTTAAAAATATGTGAACATACTATTTAGAATGATCTCACTTGCTCATCTGTAGATAAAGCAAATGGGAGATGTGACGTTACCTGTAAATTAATGTTTCTTCCAAAAATGTTGCTTGCAGGACACTTGTGTGGTCTACACTCGACTGTGTGTGTGTGTGTGTGTGTGTGTGTGTGTGTGTGTGTGTGTGTGTGTGTGTGTGTATGGAATGGAATTCAAATTGGGTGCAAGTATCATTGGACATGAGACACACACAGTGGAGAACAGCAGTAATTGGCAAACACTTGTTTGGAGAGAGCGTAACAAGTGGAAGACAAGTGCTACTTGCTTTTCATTTTGCAGGTAGACTCTACCTCCTCAGCATTTCCTGTTCAGTTCTCTAATCTGAGTAGACAAAATAACTTTGACGAGCTTATGTTTATGTAGGGGGGCTACTTTCAGCCTATTAAAAGAGTATTTATTTGCATTTGTTAATTGAGCTAATTATGAAAGGAAAGCTCCACAGCTGGAGCTGTCAGCTGTCAATGCCACTGCAGGGTGGAAAAAAATTCCCGGATTTCCCGGTTAAAAATACACTTTCTCCCGGGTGAAAAAACACTTTTTCCATGTTAAGGGAAAATTTTCCCTGTGAAACTTATCAGTCCTTGGAATGGTTATGATTTTATACACGGGCATTGAATTCCCGGCACTTTAGAAAACGAAACTCAGGGAATAAACCAACAAAATTTCGCTGCGTATTTTCGTATTACGAAAGTATACATTGGAATTCCACCAAACACCGCATGTTACTTTCCGAATCACTGAAATCGAGATTGAGATGCGCTTCTGTAAGCCAGTTATAGCTCATGTCACGTAATCTCGCCAGCCAATGACAGCGTGTATTCAGAGCATGGGACACGTGACGTAGTCAGCCAACAGCAACATCACTGTTACGTAGCACGAACACACAAACAGGGAAAGTTAATGGTTTAAATTAGTATATATAGTGTTGCTACAAGAAAAACAAAGCGTTCATATATAATATTGGTCTCTAAGGTTAATAAGCTGCAAGAGAAGCTAAGCTTTTGGATATAATGTTGATCTTCTTTGCGCGTGTTACACTTTAAGATATATCACACAAATGTGCCAGTAAAATTTTTAATAGTGACATAAATGTCTGATCTTCAGGGTTTGAAATTCTTCTAAATGGCTCGTCATCAAAGAGTTGATTTTTAAGTGAGAGTCAAACGCTCTGTGATTTAAGAAATTCATGGTACATAGTTCAACTTACGTAAAAGGATTTGTGCAGCTACCATGACGTCGGAAGCCCGTATGTACGTACGCATAAAACATTGAAAGATAATACATTATGTCATAAAAGAAACAAGACATCAGAGGATACTCCAAGAGCATCGGAATTTTGTGAACCATACTTAAATGTGAACTTTTTAGGTGCATACTTAAAGTGCACATTCCTATGGCCAGATTCCCAGTGAAGTAGAGCTCGACTTGATATTAAGTTTTTCAGTGTGGTTTTCGGGATTTAAATTTTCTTGGAGCATCAGGACCGTATTACATCGTGTTTGGTTCTTCATTATGGCATAATGACAAACGTGCTAGAAGATGAAAACATGCACATGAAATGCAACAAACAGTTGAAACTAGCCAGTACTGTGGAATTAAATACTTCGTTTCAAATACATTGACTGCCTCTGCGGAAAAGGTTAATAAAAGTCAAATTTCTTTAGCAAACAGACAAAAATAACTTCACTGTCAGGAAAGTTGGAAATAAAATAAAATCTGAAACTAATAACACATTTTAGCCTTCCATAATTATATGAATGTGTTTTAATTCACTTGATAGCTCCAGGCCACAGATATCCGTTTTGTTTTCATTTGACGTGAGAGTAAACGTAGGAGAAACAGCAAAATCACTAAATGTAAACACCGGTCACGTGGAGACTACCCACTACCTCAGACTGCTCTGCGCATCAGCCCCTGATCTACGATATTTGTTAACCGGGTCTATATATATATATATAAAAAGAAAAACACGAATTTTCAAAATATGTTCATCTTGTAGCGCACATCTTTCTCAAAAGTCTGAAACACAAAACATATGCGTTCGAGGAAATGTAAGACATGATGTTTGGTCGTAAGTGAGCCAAAGTGCAGTGCCATGTCTCTTCAGACAGCATTCTTCTATCGCAAGTCAATGTATTTTGCTCTGTGAAATTGAAACGTGTATATTTTGTAATGGATGCCATCAAACTATAATCAGGACAGTGGAAATTGAAATGTCCTGTGATGCCTCTCCTGCTCCAAGTCAGCCGGTTTGACAGCCTGCCCTCTAAAAAAATCTCGCAATTAATAGCAAATGGGATTATTTGTAATCGGGAGAACAAGAACTCTTCAGAAAATTTGCACTCTTTATTGCCTATTAGCTAACAACTTGCTGTTTTGTGTAGCATAAAATTAAATATAGGATACATAAAACCAATAAAGACAAGGGCCAAACAATAAAGTACGCATTTCTTCAATTAGCTCCTAGCATTTTTTTCTACCTAATCTTGCTACAGCTTTACATGGCGTGCTTTCCTTTCTGCTAAAGAATCTATTACCTCATCAAAGTTCATCAAACGTTTTGCTTCATGAAAAATTGAAATGTAGCTAATACTGAAAAAACTGTTAATACAAATAATACCCAAGACTGGTGTGGTTTCTCGATCTAATTACGCCTATTTTGTCACTATCTGCTAGATAAAACAAAATAGGCCTTTCTAATGTTGCAGCAATTTTGTAACACACATCTAATAAACGAGACTGTTTTGGCAGAAATGGTCATTTTTATAACATGACAGAATATAATTCACAAAGTACCAATATCAAATGCCTATGAGGCCTACTAAAAACAAAAAGCTTTATGTTAGGAAATAGTTTCACACTTCATTCATACACACCAGTGTCTCAAGCATGAGATCGAAAAGTAGTATTACGAAATTTTTATATAAATTTGGAATTGTCTTATGCTTCCATAATTTGTGTGATGTTCCCGTTTCTTCTCCTTCCTCATTCTAACAAAGAATCTTATCACCAATTCTGTAGCTATTCCTGCCATTGTCAAAATCTATTCGCCGATTAACTTCACTAACCCGGCCAGAATCACAGGTTTAGTTATCCCGCGATTATTCTCCGGTTAGGCATTGTTATGTGTTCGTACAACACGTTTTCCGCGTTACTTCCAGAATAGAACTTAAACGGCTGCTAGCCGGGGCCTGTACAAATGGTCCTCACTAGTGTAGCAATGCGGCCAAAAATTTTCTGTCAAAATTTCATTTTCTTGGATACGCCGAGGAGATAATACGTAATCTTTCTCACCTGTTATTCCTGTTAGTCGTTTATTTCCATTCTGGTAGACTGATTCTATGGAGTTCGCTAGTAATTATAACAACGCTGATTATTCGCAAACCCAATCAACCACATAATCAGACGACGATTGGCATTCATCCGTTCGGCTTCACTCCGCTCAGCTTGTATATCCCCATCTCCGTTTGTCTGCGGAAAGTTTATTTCTAGATGCAACGAGGATCCTCCTGACAGAGACATCACGTACACTATGTATGCATTCAAAAGTCAACTTATGATTCATCTAGAAATAAACTTCAACGTGTTCAAAAATGTTCAACATGGATACGTTTCAAAATCATATGAATAATCGATAGACCAACGTGCGCTGGATGCTAAGCGCTTTGTGAATCAAGCTTTTTTCCCCTCAAGAATATGAATTTGGCGCCCCCTTTTCCCGGTAGCATCTAGCTGCTTGCACAGCCAACAACTACATTCCTGTAGCTAGAAGCGGGAGAATCTACTTCTCAAACGCGACTCAACTGCGCATGCGCAACAGCCCGCTCGTAACTGCTAAAACGAATCTGTAAACAGTTGTGACTTCACGCTCATCGGAGGTAATTTGTTGTTGTGATGCATTGCATAGTATTCCTAAAGCCTTTGACGGATTTTGCTGTTGGCACACGCTTGCATGAGCACTTTGTGTCGTCGTTGTATATGGCGCATTTCCTTTGCAATTTAAGTAATTTTCGTTTTTTTCTCTCGTTTATATTTTATTGTTGAAGTGTTATTCTGCAGTAGCGGGATACAGTAATATCCATTGTTAGAGTATCAGTTTTTACCAGTAAAAATTACAAAAATTTAACAGAAAACTAAAACAATGAAAAATTCCCAGAATTCTAAAGAATTCCCGGGTTTTTCCCGGTTTTCTCCCGGATAAAAAGATTCCCAGGTTTTTCCCGGATCTCCCGGTTGCCCCGGGTCGTATACACCCTGCACTGAAAAGCCTGTCCCAACTGTAACATGCTGGCAAAATATATTCAACAATGTCGCTTCCATTGTCTCCAATATCACTCTCTGGTATACTTTTCACATCATGAGGGGTATCAACTGCATCACCCTAAACTCCGGTCTCCTGATGTCTCAACGGACTGAGGCTTCAATTGGCTCCCTCTATAATAGTAGTATGTTACAGAACTTCAGATATTTCACTGTACGTCAAGCAACATCAGATTACTGTTCTTATCTGAAAATGATCAGTCTCATTCCATCCAACATATTCATGCCCACCTTGGAAAATATACACTCATATCCAGAAAAAACGGAACACCTGAACGACTGGAGATAGGATGTTCATATTCATAGGACGTGTATATTAGTATATTCTGCAGAAATGATCAGCAAGTGTCCTGTTGCTAATAGGCACAAGGTTTATCATGGGCCATGATAACTTTTTTCAGTGCATGATGGCAGCGACTTGCATAAGGCACGAATGGTGTCCTGTGGTATAACCATCCATGCTGCATTCACCTGGTTCTTAAATTCATTTGTGGTAGTTGGCACTGGATCACACAGCTGCACCCGTCATTTCACCATATCCCACACATTTTCAATTGGTGACTAGTCTGGTGATCTGGTAAGCCAGGGCGAACGGCTGAAATCCTATGACACCAAGAAATCATGTATTTGTGCAACAACATGTGGTCGTGCATTGTCTTGCTGAAAAATGACGTCTGGGGTGTCGTGCAGAAAGGGCACAGCTACAGATCACAGGATGTCGTTCACGTAGGTCACACTGGTCTCAGTGCCCTGGGCACACACCAACTTTGATTTTGGTTGTATCCAATAGCACCCCCATTTCATAAGTCCTCGAGTTAGATCACTGTGATGCCCCTCTCCCTATCTGTGGCAAAGCAAAATGCATCCATCATTTCAAACCAGCAGAATCTTGATTCATCCAAAAACTCCACCTGATGCCATTCCTGTCCCCAGTAATGTTCTATACACCATTGCCATCTACCATGTTTCTACACATTTGTCAAAAGCAGGGAGAGAAGTGGACGATGTGCACGTAACTGATGCCACAATAAATGGGGACAGACTGTCTCCCTCAGTAGTGTGCAATGTGTTACTCTGTACCACTGTTGCGCCAGAGCCGCGGAGGACACAGATCTGTTCTGCAATGCCATTTGGATGCGGTGTCAATCTTCTCAGGAGGTGGTCTGGGTGTTACGACGTGACCCATCTCATCATGTTCTACGGCCTTCCATGAACCATTGTGCACAACCTGTTGCACTGCTGAAACACTTCTTCACACATGAGCAGAAATTTCTCAGGTCAATGCATCATATTTTCTCATGCCAATAAAACATTCTCTTTCAAACTCACTAATTTGGGGGTATGGTTTGCACATATGTCTGCAAAGCAGCCTGCTCAAGCCGTACAGATCTATTACCTTCGGTTATAATGACAACGAGAGCTGCAGGCACATTTTACAGGTAGGTGGTGGTGCACTGCGATATACGAGGTGCTATCCAAAATTTTCGGGACTGGTGCTGCCATCTGTTGAAAACCTTACCTTTGGGCTAATGGTCACCATGACCCTCGAAGTAGTTCCCATCCACAAATACACACCAGTCCCAGTGCTTATGCCACTGGTCAGACGTTTTCTGGAAGTCCTGTTCCTTGAGGGTGTTCATCACTACCAGCAATGCGTCTTGAACCCTCTGTAGAGTGTCGAATCGACGGCGTTTCAACTTGAGTTTCAGTTTTGTGAATAGCGCGACGTTGCAAGGTGCCAAATCTGATGAGTACGGTGGGTGGGGTACTACCGCCAGGTTGTTTTTTGCCAAAAACGCTCTAGTGAGCAAGGACGTGTGACAGGGTGAGTTGGGATGCAGCAGCCAGTTCCCCTCACGACAAAGTTCGGGCCGACGTCGCTGCAATTTTTCACGGAGCTGTTGCATAACATCACAGCAGTACGCAGAATTCACTGTTTGGTTGGGTGGAACAAATTTTTTGTGCACAATTCCCTTGGCATCAAAGAAAACGACGATCATTCTCTTCACTTTGCTCTTCATCTGTTTTGCTTTTTTGGGTCTTGGAGAGCCCGGGCTCTTCCACTGGGATGATTGTTGCTTTGTCTCTGGGTCATAACTGTAAATACAGCTCTCATCGTCGGTGATAACCCGTGACAAGAAGGTTGGATCATCAGATGTGGTCTGACAAAGGTCCGTGCACACTAACACGCTGTGCCTTCTGATCGGCAGTCAAGATCCTTGGCACAAATTTTGCAGCAACACGATGCATGCCCAATTCATCAGTCAACATTTGTTGACATGTTCCATAATTGATACCTACTTCATCCGCATGGTCTCGAATGGTTCGACATCGATACGCACAAACCAATTGTTGAAGTTTGACAACAATGTCTGGCGTTGTGCAGCTAACGGGCCTTCCAGTGTGAGCATCATCTTTCACATCTGTACAGCTGGCCCTGAACTGAGCATGCCACTTACACACGTACTGCTCATGCTCTGTCCCCCAAACACTTGTTGAATCATTACAAGTGTCTCTGCAGCACTTTTCCCGAGATTCGCACAGAATGTGATACACACACGCTGTTCTGTTCACAGATCCATTGTAAAATCGCCACACACGAAACACAGAGTATTACGGAAATCACTGTGGACAGGCAACATGTCCTCCCAGCTGAATGCCACTCCGCACACTGACTGATCAGATATGCAGCTCCCACCACCGAGCGGTGCAAAGATCTACTACTCCTATTTTCCAGATGGCAGCTCAAATGGCTCTGAGCACTATGCGACTTAACTTCTGAGGTCATCAGTCGCCTAGAACTTAGAACTAATTAAACCTAACTAACCTAAGGACATCACACACATCCATGCCCGAGGCAGGATTCGAACCTGCGACCATAGCAGTCGCTCGGTTCCAGACTGCAGCGGATAGAACCACATGGCCACTCCGGCCCCAGATGGCAGCACTGGTCTCAAAAATTCTGGATTCCATCTCATAGATGTTGACCTTGAATACGTGGGCTGACATGATTCAAATGCTAATCTTTTCTGCAGAACGTACAAATGTACATGTCCTGTGAATATGAGTGTCTTATCTCTAGTCTTTCAAGGTGTTCAGTTTTTTCTGAATGTGAGTGTACATGCTGTGGACATGTGGTAATTGGCTCCACCCAGTACACAGCTATACAACTTTACAGTACACTGTCAACAATAGACAACAGCAAGGTGCCAAATTTACCAATCCAATCCCTTTCTCACAAACAATACAAAGGTCACTGACAACATCAGACTTTTAACATATCTCTTCTCAGCTACTGTTTATAGGAACATATTTTACATACAAGCTCACTCAACAACTGCAAACAAGTACTCAATTAATAAACTGAAAATAGCTACACTATATAATCAAGACTTTCGTGAAGTTGTTTTGTCTATTCACATAAGAGAACCAGACAGGAAATGCTGGGGAGGTATCATCTGTCTGCATAATGAAAAGTTAACAGTGCTTGTGGTGGGGGAAGCTGCCTTTCCTAGAAGAATGCTATGCACTCACAACACATGACTAAGAATCAATTTATCCTCTTAGCTGTGTAGAACAGCGTGCTGAAATTTATGTAGATTCTGCCCATGTGTGTTTTCAAGAGCAGCCAAGGGGTTATTATTCAAGATAAGAAAGTGACCTTTAAACGCCCCCCCCCCCTCCCCTTCTCTCATGTTCACACCCTGCCAGTGAGGAATGTTGTTGCTGATATTTGCTTCTACCACTGTACAAAGACTGGCATGTACATGATTTTTCCTTTAATTTTCCTTCATTGACTGGACTAAGAGGAATAAGACATACAACTAGCCATTCTTCTAGTGCTCCAGCTTGGAAAAAAATTTACCAAGTGTTGACTGTAGGTGATGATATGAAGTTTTATCCCAGTATAAACTGTTGTAAATGTAAACCTTGTTTGACAGGAGATTATAGATACTCCTCATTCTCTACTCCTAAAGGTAGAGTGAAATGGCACGAAGCCTCCAGGTACTGAAAATCCACTCCATGACCAGCATTACTATAAAAACTCCCAGTGTGGATAAGGATTAAGCTTGTCACACACAGAACTGTAATCTATAAAAGTGTCCAATAATTTCATTTCAGTCTCGAAGCTAGCTACAAGACCATAGATGAATATCTAATGTTATGGGAAAGACAGATGCCAGCTACAGGAAAATTAAGAGAGACCTTTAGAGAAAAGAGAAACACCTATGTGAATAGTAAGAACTCTGATGTCATGACATACTAAGCAATAAAGAGAAGGCTGAAAGGTGAAAGTCTGAACAAGACTAACAAGATGAAGATTATGTAGCACAGAGAATCTGGCACAGCAATGAAAGACCTAAGCTGAAACAAAGCAGCTGGAGCAGAGACATTCCATCAGAATGAGAGATCATTTGGTGAGCCAGCCATGGCAAAACAAACTCCATCTATTATACAAGATATAGGAGATGTGAAACAGCCCCAGCCTTCAAGAAGAAAGTGACGATTCCAATTTGAAACAAGGCAGGTGCTAATAGGAGTGAATATTGCACAATCATCAGCTGAATACGAGGGGCATTCACTGAGCAATGCAACACATTTTTTTTCTCAGTCACTTTCGCTTAAAAACTGCAGAATTCGTTACAGGACATTGTCGAACACTCTCACTTCAGCCCCTACAGCTTCATGAAGTTCCAATGGGTGGTGGCACTATGTCCCACCTCCCAGTTGCTGGATGGCCGCACACAGTTGCGACTTGTGCAACGTCGAAACGTGCGGACAGTCAGTCTCATTCACAGTGGTCGATGGATTACAATCAAATTCCTCACTGGACAAATGGACGTCTCTTTTGGTAGTGCTGATACAGTCACTCATCAGCTGAGGTGTGTGCTCCCTAGGTTCCTCGTTGCTCAAGAAAAGACCATAAAGACCAATGGAGGACCATCTGTGCAGAACTGTTCTTATGTTACAAGGCCAATTGCAACCTTGCAACCAATTTTTGTCGAACATCATGACCGGTGATGAAACAGAGTTCAAATTAGAAACAAAACAGCAATCCACGGTGTGGTGCTGCACCACCTCTCTGCCAAACAAGAAGTTCAAAGCCGCATCCCCAGCTGGTAAACTCATGCCAAATGTCTCCTGGTGCTCTGAAGGGGTTATTCAGTTTTATGTCCTCCGTTTGTGCAATGATCTACCCTGAAGTGTATTTTGCTACCCTCAGGAAATTGAAGAAAAAAAATGCAAACGAACTTCTCCTTCGTGACAACACAACGATTCACACCGGTCTGCACCAAAGAGGAGCTCACAAAACTTCATTTGACTGTTCTTCCTCATCCAACCTAAGAGCCCAGGTCTCACAAATTCTGACTTTCATCTGTTTGGCCCAATGAAGGATGCATTCCATGGAAATCAGTATATGGATGATGTGGAGGTTATTGATACAGCAAGACATTGGCTCCTCCTACACAGACCAATACTGTGGTACCATGCAGGCCTTCCAGTAAGACAGCGTAAGGTAGTCACATTGAATGGAGATTAAATTGAAAAACTGGGTTTTGTAGCCAAAAATGGTGGGGAATAATATATTGTATTGGAATCGTGAATAAAATCAACCTGCTTTCCTAAAAAAAAAAAAAAGTGTTGCATTATGTATTTAATGCACCTTCTATCATAGCTAAGAAATATGAACAAGAATTATTTAAACAATAAGAGAAAAATTGACAGAAGCCAATCTCCAGTAATATGATACCCCGGCCGACAATTTGGACAGACTGCCGGAGGCACAGAGACAGACGACAGCTGCTAGGTGGCATCCCTACAACCTGTGAGCACTACTGTTGCTGCCAAAGTGCTGTGCAAGGGCCATGCCCAGTGCACCACCCTACTGGTGCTCACAAGGATGCCTGTAATGCTGGCAGCACAGGGGCTCAGAAGTGAGTCGTGTTCTGACTGCACATCGTTCAGTTCTTGATCTTGCTACGTCTAGGCTCACAATATGTCTTCCTCTCCTGACTTGTCATTCTATCATTGCTGTCCATAGCTGTTGTTATCATCTTCATTGTTATTCACAGCTGTTGTCTTTCTGCAGTTTTGGCAACTCACTGTCGACAGCCTCGGCTAGTCGGCCTGCACCTTTCGGTTGTGTCCGATTTCAATTACTAGAGGTAAGATCAGCTTGGCTTCTGGGGAAATGTAGAACTCTGTGATTCAGTACTGACACGATGACTTACTTTACGAGGTTTTCGTAACGTAAATTTGAATCCACTCTTAAAATTTTAAACATAACATGTGTAAAATATGGAGTGGAAGTTATTTTACAACTTGTACTCAAAACACATTACAGTTATAAGAGTCAAAGAGCATGATAAGAAATCAGTAGATGAGAAGGAAGTGTGACAGGGCTGTAGCCAATCCTTGGTGTTAGTGGATCTATGCATTAAGTGAGCAGTAAAGGAAACCAAGATGAAATTTGATTCTCTTAAATTCAGGCAGAAGATATAAAAATTTTAAGGTTTGCTGAAGACACTGTAATTCTATTAGATACAGAAAAGGACTATGAAGATCAGATACTGTTTTGAAAAGAGATTGTTAGATGGGTATTAATTATTTACAAGGGCAATTGAATGTAGGAGAATTAAAATCAAGCTATGCTGAGGCAATTATATTATGCAATGAGACAGTAATAACAGTAGGCGATTTTGCTATTTGGGTGAAAGTAAGTGATGATGGCGGAAGTAGAGAGGATACAAAATGCAGAGCGGCAAAAGCAGGAACAGGATTTCTGGAAAAAGAGGCATTTGTTGACATCTAACACACATTTAAGTGCTAGGATATCTTTCCTGAAAGTATTAGTTTGGAGTGTTGCCTTGTTTTTAAGTGAAATTCAGATGAGAATGTAAGGCTACAGAAAAATGTCGAAGACAGAATGAGTACACTTGAAACAAATGAAGAGGTTCGGATGCAATTTCTTTACTTCTTGGCTTACGTATTTCTTAATTAAAACTTTTATGCTAACTGAAATAAGTAAATTTCACATGCGTGTGAGAAGGTTGTATGTGTGCATGCTCTGCCCAGAGAAAATATATCAATGTAAAATCAGAGGAAGAAGGAAATGCGGACAGTTTAAGGAGTAAAGTTTCATAGGAGAGAAGAGACTGATTCGTGACATGCTTAGTGAGGGATACTAAAGTTGAAACAGAAGACATTGAAAATTAATACTGTTTGTGTAAGGCATTTTAAAGCACAGGCAGATTTAGGCCTAAGCAGATTAGGCAGCTACCTGGGCCAGCAGATGTTAAAGGCTGGCGGATTTTAAAGAGTGGCTTATAAGCTGTTACTGTTTGTTTAAAACACTTTATTCACAACTCTTGAAAAGAGTATGTGAATTTAACTCAGAATTAAACGGATATGGCTACCATTGGCAACAATCAGCTAAAATTTCGTGGATGGTCTTGTGAGGCAATGGGATAAGGACAGTTTTTATTTTAGTAATAATGTTACGTTTTGACAGTGGCACAATTATCCACTTTCTTCAGTACTGTTCATTCTCATGTGGTAGGTCTATATGTTAGGAAGACAAATGTCATTGCTCACAATTAAGCTTCAGCATAGGAGATGCCACTGACAGTCATAGGAATACTGCTAATCATTCTAACAGCCAACTGGTTAAGTGAGAGTTCAGTTTAATTTGAAACTGTAATGAGTGTAGTTGTTTTGTGTTTAGTTCATGACTTCTATTTTAGTATCAGTCAGAGAAGAGTAAGTGATTGTCGGTACTGGAAACTCACGAAAGATATGGCAATAAAGAAAGAGGAAACTGCGAGGAAGAGTACAGAAGTCAATGTATTATTTAAAAATGAAACACAGCCAGCTAGTTACAGCTTGAGCTCAAATCTAAACAGATCAGAACGCAATAATGTGGAGTGTAATAGTTGTGAACAGCATTGAAAATAGTGCACTATGTGACTTATCCAAGTCAGAAGTTTCTAATATAAGAAACAGTAATAACTGCTTAGAAACAATCATTCTGATATTAGAAACAGTAATAACAGCTTCTATTCTCTTCTTGTCCAACTATTTATCATCCCTGTTTCACTTCCATACATGGCTACACTCCATACATATACTTTCAGAAACGACTTCCTGACACTTAAATCTATACCCGATGTTAACAAATTTCTCTTCTTCAGACACGCTTTATTTGCCATTGCCAGTCTACATTTTATATCCTCTCTACTGCTGAAGATTAGATGGGTAGATCACATAATGAATGAGGAGGTACTGAATAGGATTGGGGAGAAGAGGAGTTTGTGGCACAACTTGACAAGAAGAAGGGACCGGTTGGTAGGACATGTTCTGAGGCATCAAGGGATCACAAATTTAGTATTGGAGGGCAGCGTGGAGGGTACAAATCGTAGAGGGAGACCAAGAGATGAATACACTAAGCAGATTCAGAAGGATGTAGGTTGCAGTAGGTACTGGGAGATGAAGAAGCTTGCACAGGATAGAGTAGCGTGAAGAGCTGCATCAAACCAGTCTCAGGACTGAAGACCACAACGACCACAACGACCACAACAACAACAACAACAACAACAGCTTAGAAACAATCATTTCACTTGGCCCAGACAGCGCATACAGAGTGAATGATTAGAATGGTTCTTTTTTTTACAATGTTGTGAACTGTATAACAAATGAATTCTTCACGATCATTACACTAAGGAGGTCTTGTGTCACAGAATATGGATTGTGATTTCAGTAACTCATGCAGGCAATATACTAATTATCCAAGGTAGTGGAATAAAGGTTTTTTTAGAACCATGAGGAATGGCAAGAAACAACAGACTATTTTTAGCATGCTCTCATGGCAAGCGTGGTGTAAATTTTGTTCCTTGTTTAATGGTTCATCGCAGTTTGCAAAACCTAATGAGAGATTTAATGACAGAAAAAATGCTCAGTCCTGATTAACTGCCCATGAAAATTCTGCTGAATGTAGGAAATGTGTGTTAACTTAAAAGCTAGAGGATAAATCATGGGGAGAAAGCATAAAAACCTAACATCTCAGCTTGCGACAGAAGTAAAATACTGGAGGGACATGATAAAACGGGTTGTTGCTGTAGTCAAAAATTTTCCATAATAGGCCTACCTTTCAGGTTTACAACTATGGATCTGGATCAACACATTGTGGAAATTTTGAGAAGGCACTACAGCCAATACTGGAATTCAGTCTTCTTCTAGTTAAACACACAGTACTTATGGAAACAACGGAAAAGGGAGCACATCATATCTTTCATTTCAAACATGTTAAGCGCTTACACCATTTCTTGCAGAAAGGGTGATGAAGGATAGTGGGGATGAAGTGAAGGAAACTAAATATTTCTTCATCATATTACCATATTTGACTCCATCATAGTATTATGCAACTGGATCAGCTGTATTTTGTTATTACGGTTTTTTACAAAAAGATGTATTTGCTTTGTCCCAAATTTAGGGCACAAATCAGAAGAATTAGCTTAACTGGGTAGAAATAATATGAGCTTTGGAAGTTATTCGGGACAATGAAACTCAAAAGGCTTCACTAAGATATGAGGCAGCTGGAACACTGAGCAGTCTGTTAACTGCAATAACAACTACTTCTTAGTTAATGTTATTGAAGAGATTTAAAGCTATTGCAAAGTGTTGATGCTGATACTGAGACTGTAATAAGTCGTACGATTCTTTACTTAAATACATTCGAGAAAACCATTTTATGTACACCACATATAAAAAGAGTTGCACAAAAAGAGTAAAATGAATATGTAAAAAAAGGGGCCCAGATAGGAAAAAAGTCAATAAATTGAAAGTAGAAGAAACAACCAAGCCTGATAAATCTTTTGATGGAAAGTAAGATTTTCAGATGAATACATTTCTGGTTATTTACAGGCAGACTGATATCAAAATTGCAGGGAGAGGAGAGGGGAGGGGTGGGGAGGGGCGGGGCGGGGGGTGGGGGGGAGGTCACTGGAAGAGTTTTAACAGCAATTTTGAGTTCAAATTCATTTTCCTGGATGGGACAACACTGAACCATTGAAATGTGTTAGAAAACTGTGGCAGCATCACAAAGCCTTGGAAGAATTTTTGAGTAATTAATAACATCATTTTATAACATTTTGCCTGGTTTGAATGTTGCAAGTTCAATTTGCATATATTTATTATTATTATAACGTTTGTTCCCCTTCAGGAGAGCGATTGAACTTGAATTCATAATTTCATCTCCGGACATTTTTCTTCTTTGCCTCCCAAAAACTCTTCATCCTCTGAGAATGCTGCTCCTTCCATTCTTCTACCCATTTTTTACCAGGCTGGTGCAATGTAACCACCTCAAACTTCACCCTTGTGATTTTATTCCGGCACTCAGTGTGGCCTTCGAGATTTTTCATGTTGTTCTGCTGCAGATACCTCTGGACTTCTTTCAGCCATTCTGTGCCGCATTTACTCTTTGTTATTATATTGAAAAGTTTCCTTGCTGTTCTGGAGTCTTCCATCCTGTAGATATGTGTATAAAATTTAGCTCGGTGTTTTCTGATTTCTTCTGTATTGTGTTGGTCTTTATATACAGTTCATTTTGTGGTCTCTTCGTCCAAATGCCATTTTTGTTGATTGCCCTGTAAATCTTCCTGAGAATTTTTCTTTCCTGCTTTTCTATTTTTGAATGACCATCAATCACCACTGCTTCAGCTGTGTAGATTGCTTCTGGAAGAATCGCTGTTCTATAGTGCCTTAATTTTGCATCTGTTGAAATGCACTTCTTGTTGTAATGTGTCCATATTAGCTTGTAAGTGTTCTGGAGCTCAGCAATTCTTTTGTTTATTGGTGATTCAGTTTAATCTTGAGGACTGTATCGTTTCTCCAAGGTATTTAAAATGGCAGACTTGTGCAATTTTACCATGTTTTGTGATTAAAGAGGATTTATCTTCTGGCTGTCTTTCATATATTTGGTTTTTTCATGAGTTATCTGTAGTCTGGTTTTTGTTGTAATTTCATGTAGCTTTTTCACTGCGTGAATTGCTTCTGTTCTGTTATTGGTGATAATTGCTATATTGTCAGCGACAGCCCTTTACATGAGATTCACATTCCGTGATGTTCTTTTCTAGAACAATGTTGAAAGCATTTGGGATAGTCCATCCCCCTGTCAGACTCCAGTTTTGATTGCAAAGGGTTCTGATATTATGAATTTCACTTTGGATGTTGTTCCTGTAAGTGTCCTGTGATTTTTTCATGTCTTTCGGTCGATCCCAAATTCTTCCATAACTTTACACAGGATTTCATGGTCCACTGAATCGTATGCTTTCCTGAAGTAGATGAATGTAATTACTGTGTTTCTGCATTTTCTCATTTGTATTATCGTCTTTAAGCACCAGATATGTTATGCACACTGTCCTTTCCTGAATCCGGCCTGATATTCACCAATTAATGGATCTGCTTGGGATTCTATCCTGTTTAAAAGTGCTTTGGAAAGGATTTTGTAAGTGACTGGGAGCAGGGAAATTCCTCTGTAATTGTTGATGTCTGTCTTGTCGCCCTTTTTGTGTAGTGGGTGAGAGTAGCAGCAGCAGTAGTAGTTATTGTATTCAGTTACATACAAATTTAAGTTACTCGGTGGTACATTTATTTTGAAATGAGGGATAGAAATACTTTTCTCTGCTTTGGGGTGGCAAATTGCTACATTCACTCCTGGTTTAAGGTGTGTGCAAACTGTTGGAATTAGAAGCTAACATTTAAAATTAACTACTAGAGATCACGCATTACTCCAAAACTAGGTGGAACATTATTTTGAACGTCATTTATCAAACGAAGTTGTGTAAAAAGGCCATGTGCAAGTGATTAAACTGTGAGGGCTTAGTTTGTTAAAATGATTTATCACTCATTTACCGGCCATAAATAATTTTAAGCATGAGTTTAATGATAATCAAGAAGAAATTTTCGCACTGGACCCAATAGAGACTGTGTGAACAGTCCCGCACAAACTCAGCTACCTAAAGAACACAAATATTATGAAAACGACAGACTATGCACCAATTCAGTTTACATTAAGTTATGGCATAATTT
The DNA here is from genome assembly GCF_023864275.1 of Schistocerca cancellata. Taxonomy (NCBI): domain Eukaryota; kingdom Metazoa; phylum Arthropoda; class Insecta; order Orthoptera; family Acrididae; genus Schistocerca; species Schistocerca cancellata. The sequence continues at coordinate 73,105,824 of NC_064635.1, read as the reverse complement.
TGTGGGGTAGAACCTCAAAAACCAATACCAACAGAGCGTCGAAAATGCAGGAAAGAGCAAGAACAGTAATTGCCACTCTTAAATGTAGAGAGTAATATATGCAAGTATTTGAAGCAGTTGAGATACTAACACTACAAAGCATCTACGAACATGATGCCCTATAATGGGCATAGTTCAAATTTTTTCACAATACTCAATATATCGACAAACAACACAACAGTGAAATTAAATTTCTTCCACGACCAAACACACTACCATGGATTTCAAATCACAGCCATCCTATACACGAACAAAACCCATAGAAAAACTCACTTCAAACTTCAGAGAGAACAACAACAAAAAGATTTGCAACACTCTTTCTAAGCATTGATATAAAACTGTTTCTACAGTGTAAATGAGCTCTTGTACACTACAGCTTATGACAAAGGGCTATGTAACACTGCATTCAATGGGAGCTGTAAAGTAAACCACAAAATATGTTCTTAAAAGAGAAAAATAAAACAAACACACACACACACACACACACACACACACACACACACACACACACGATTTATACAAGTAACTGGCTAAATGCTTGTCATCAGCCTACATCATCACCTGTCCTCTGGGGCTGACTGGCATCCGGATGTGGTGGTTTGGCTGAAGTTAATGATGTCCTAAGAAAGGCAGCTTGATCTTTAAGCCTGAACCAATAGATGTCTCTGTAGTCTGTCTGTGGTGTTGTGACCCTTTGTAGTGATAATACTAAGAACAGACCTCATGTGAATTGTTGAAAGCCTTTCGCAAGTTTTAAAACGTGTTGCATATTAAATGGGTCTATGTTTCATCCTGTTGCCACCAGAACATTGATTGCTGAAAAACTTTCAGTGGTGCATTTGTGTTGAAGTGTTATGTTTTTTGTGCATAGAAAGGACAATGGCTGTGAAAGAATTGAACTGTGCTTAGTCTTTGGATGCAAATTAGGTAAGAAACACTCCATTGCATTGCCAGTAAAAGCAATTGTTATGGAGACAGTTTTCGAGATAAGATGGCACAACTTACGAGGGGGGGGGGACATGGAAGACTAAAAGAAATTAATCTGAGGTTTGTAAAGGATCATGTCTTAAGAACGATTACTGAGGGCATTCGCAAAAGAGGTGGCCTACAAAGCACTCGGTGTCTCATCTTTGAAAATTTCTCAAGCATATCAAATAGGACTAATGGGGCATAGTGAAATAACCTTAGAAATGGCTTATCCAGTTTGACATGGACCCCACAGCCTCGCCCATCTTGGCATTTTTCACATTAACATGTTGTTGTCAGACGTAGAAGAAGTGACAAAAAGAAAAAAGATAATAGCATCAATACAGCAAGGAACCACGAACCTTTACATTAGTAGTCCAGTACCAGGTCTTGCCACATTAATGTGACCACCAGTCAAGAATGAGTAATCACCTTTTGCAGTATGGACATGTCACTCAGGTTCTGGAAGGTACAAAACATGGATGTGGAGCCATGCCAATCCCAGTGCTGTGGGCAGCTGACCTAGGTTTTTCCATTTAGGATCCACAGCGCGAACAGCCAGAATGAGGTGGTCCCACAGATTCTTAATTAGATTTAAATCTGGGAAGTATGGTGCCAGGGAAATACGGTAAACGCATCCTAATGCTTTTTGAACCACATATGTACACTGCGAGCTGTGTGACACATTGCATCCTGCCACTGGTAGATACCTATGTGCCGAAAAGAAAGCAAACTGCACATAGAGGTGAACATGGTCCTCAAGGATAGATGCATGTGTGTGTTGATCTACTGTGCCTTTCAGAATGATGAGATCACACAAGGAATGCCACAAAAACATTCCCCAGACCTAATGCTCCCTCCTCCAGTTTTGGCCCTTCCGATCACTGCTGTTGGGCTGTACACGCCGATGGAGCACAGAATGTGGTTCACCTGAAAAGGCCACCTGTCACCACTCAGTGACGTCCAGGTGCAGTACTAGTGTGCAAATTCCAGCCTTTGTCACTAGTAAACAACAGTTAGCATTGGTGCACGAACCAGGTGCCCGAATCAGAGGGTCATATGCAGCAATGTTCGCTGAACGGTCATTAAGCAGACACTGTTAGTAGCCCACCAGTTCATCTGGGTGGTCAGTTGCTCAACAGTTGCACATCTACTTGCCCATACACATTTTCACAGCAATTGTCCTCCCATCACCATTGGCCCGTTGTGCACCACTACCGCCTTGGTGCTGGTTTGGATAGTGCCATTCTTCCACACACAGTATACTTTAACCATGGCAGCACACAAATAGCTTACAAATTAGCTGTTTTGGAAATGCCTCCACCCTTGGCCCAAAAGCTAATAATCATACCCTACTGGACAGCAGACAGATCCCTCCATTCTGGCATTACGACAACGAATGTACTGTTTTCCGCAATCCCTGACACACTTTCTATACTTGTCCACTGCCAGTGCTGCCACCTGCCAACTGTAAGTGGTTACAGTGTATTGACGTCAAACACAGATGTTGGTCACACTGAAGTGATTGGACTGTGTATTTTGTTCCAGAGTCACTTAATCCAACAATCACTAATAGCTAAAGATACAGACATAGCATGTTGAAAGTGGGGAACCTGTTTCACTCTATAAAACTCGTGTAAGTTGTGAGAATGAAGCTGGGAGGGTAAGTGTACCATTATCAGCAGCCTTAGCAGCGAGCTACCTATCAGCATGAGCTAACTGGTGGACTTTAGCTTCCAGAATTATTTGTCACTTTGTGCTTTCTTTCAGTGGTTGCGGTACTGTCGTGTCACGCTGACGACACTAGCGGCGGCGAGTGCGCGAAGTCAGTAATGGGTTCGAGTTGGTCAGTATCTGGTGAGAGTGTCTGAGGGCAGGTGTAAGTGAAATTGAAGGGGAATGTTTTTAATAGCTGTATTGAGGGGCAGATTTAATTGATATAGTGAGGTTGGATTGACCATAGCTTTTCAGAGTGAACAGACTTGAATTTATGAATTTCATCAATGTGAGTGAGCAGGGTACAGTTAGGAGTGTTCTATTGTTGGAAGTTCAATAATCTGAGTAAATGGTCATCTATTATTACCATCATTTACAATTAATGTTATGTGACAGATAATGACAGACACATTATGCACAGTTCGTCTGCAGTTTAATTTCTTAGTTCAACACGGTCTGTTATAATGTGTCATACTCAAAAGGTCTGATAACATGGGCCTTAGGAATATGGTAGTTTTAATTAGAATTTATAAGGGAGAACTTACAGTAGGAGCACAGTTATGGTGTAACAAAATGCAGTAATCGGTTCCAAAATTGCAATGAGTGCCACTTGAAGGTATAAAGAGCTGCTGATTTAATCCCTCTGCTAGAATGGCTACTGTTGTGTAGACTCACGACACCTTCACTGCAGAGACATCTATTGGTGCCTTCAGTTGTCCATCGTCCAATGCAGTCTCCCTCAAAGAGCAGGTTTCACTATAAGACAGATTGCAGTTTCCTTGTGTACATTTCTGATCACCAAAAAATATTGATAGCAGAAGTGAACCAAAATAGTTCCAAGTGCAGATTCATAGTGTAATGCATTAACGTTAATAGTGTAATGCATTAATGTTTTGAACTAAAATACATTTTAAAGATTTCTTTCTTCTATTTGGTGAAACAAGACACTCATATACTCACTTGGTCGTTCTATATTGCCCAGTCCGAGCAATGTTTCTGGGAGGCTTCCCTTGGTCATCTGGTGAAGTGTCATGCCCACAGTGAAAAGCCAAATTCTAGAAACAATACTGAAGTTAATAAAAACTAAAGACAGAAAGTGAATGGAGCAGAAGCAGCCACAGGGGTCAGACGGTCAGGACAGAGTGTGACTAGGGAAGCTCTGCAAAATAAGCTAGGAGACACACCTAAAGGAACAAGGTCCCTAGGCAGTACAGAAATGAGGTACATGTAGCTCAGACTTCAGACAATAGCAAAATAAATAAGGAGATAGAGCTAATGAACAGCTAATGATAGATGCTGAAGAAATGAACTAAAATTCATGCCGAGGCCGGGACTTGGACCTGGGTCTCTTGCTTACTAGGCAGATGTGGTAGCCATAAACCACTGTAACAGTATAGGTAACACAGCTGTACAGACTACCCTAGTCCACTGCCCTCCTTAACACAAGCGTCAATTCAAGCTCTGCAACCCATACTGCAAGGGTGGTGTAATTTTTTGGAAGATTTCTTGATGCCTTAAGCTGCTATTCTCTTTATTTCATGTATGATTGTACAATTTCAGCCTCAGGCCATTTTCAAGTAATTTAAAGATGAATTTTTAGTAGTAAATTATGTCACATATGTCGTCGATGACACCACATTATGCTCATAAAATAAACTTGAGACGTTCACAGTATTTTAGGAGCACTTTACTTTCGAGCAGTTGTGTTAGGGAGGGTACTGGAAGAGGGCAGCCTGTACAGGTGTGTTGTCTATACCATTACAGAGGTGTAATGGTTAGCACATTTGCCTAGTATGCAGGAGACATGAGTTCAAGTCACGGCTGTGGCACAAATTTTAAGCCATTTCATCAGCTTCTTTCATTATCAAAGATAAAGTTGACACACTTATGTCTCCGGAAAAATAGAAAATTCCATCAGATCAACTAATGAAAAGAAATCTTAAATAATAACAAACAAGTAATGTGAAAGGGAGAAGACCGTTAAACAAAAAGGCTAAGAAAAAGGAGAGAGCAGGAGGAGAGGGAGGAAAAGGAAAATTGAGAACAAGGGGAGGGGGGGGGGAGGGGGGGCAGAGAGAGAGAGAGAGAGAGAGAGAGAGAGAGAGAGAGAGAGAGAGAGAGAGAGAGGGGGGGGGGGGGTTGTGCTGCAGTACATGCCATGTCATGAAAAGTCAGTGAAAGGACCAGGACGCTGTGGACATATAGGGGAAGGCTTCCTGTCCCCTCCACGAAGACTTGGAGAAATCTAAAGAACAACACACCAGTGTAACCAGTATGGTGGTGAGATGCCTTTCAATATTACCTCATGTCAGAGACAAGGGGGACCAGATGAAAAGCAGGACAAAATTCTACGATGGAGCATGCGGTGAGCAAGAAGTGTGGGGTCAGGCAGAAAGCAGTACAGGTTAGACGTTAGAAGCAATCACAGATGGACACAACCAAAATTATAGGCTGAAGTTGATGGAAAGAAGTTGTTTATCTGCAGTGCTCGGATGGTGTTACATTTTACACTACTGACCATTAAAATTGCTACAACACAAAGATGACATGCTACAGACGCAAAATTTAGCTGACAGGAAGGATGCTGTGATATGCAAATGATAAGCTTTTCAGAGCATTCACACAAGGTTGGTGCCAGTGGTGACACCTACAATGTACTGACATGAGGAACGTTTCAAACCTATTTCTCACACACAAACAGCAGTTGACCGGCGTTGCCTGGTGAAACGTTGTTGGGATGCCTCGTGTAAGGAGTAGAAATGCGTATCATCAAGTTTCTAACTTTGATAAAGGTCGGATTGTAGCCTATCGTGACTACGGTTTATCGTACCACGACATTGCTGCTCGCATTGGTCGAGGTCCAGTGACTGTTAGCAGAATATGGAATCTGTGGGTTCAGGAGGGTAATACAAAGCCTTGCTGGATCCCAACGGCCTAGTATCACTAGCAGTCGAGATGACAGGCATGTTATCTGGATGGCTGTAACGGATCGTACAGCCACGTCTCGATCCCTGAGTCAACAGATGGGGACATTTGCAAAACAACAACCATCTGCACGGACAGTTTGACGACGTTTGCAGCAGCATGGACTATCAGCTCGGATACCATGGCTGCGATTACCCTTGATGCTGCATCACAGACAGGAGTGCCTGCAATGGTGCACTCAACGATGAATCTGGGTGCACGAAAGGCAAAACGTCATTTTTTGGATGAATCCAGGTTCTGTTTACAGCATCGTGATGGTCGCATCCGTGTTTGGCGACATCGCGGTGAATGGACATTGGAAGTGTGTATTCATCATCGCCATACTGGCGTATCACCCGGTGTGTTGGTATGGGGTGCCATTGGTTACACGTCTCGGTCACCTCTTGTTCGCATTAACGGCACTTTCAACAGTGGACGTTACATTTCAGATGTGTTACGACCCGTGGCTCTACCCTTCATTCGATCCCTGCGAAACCCTACATTTCAGCAGGATAATGCATGACCGCATGTTGCAGGTCCTGTACGGGCCTTTCTGGATACAGAAAATGTTCGACTGCTGCCCTGGCCAGCACCTTCTCCAGATCTCTCACCAATTGAAAACGTCTGGTCAATGGTGGCCGAGCAACTGGCTCGTCACAATACGCCAGTCACTACTCTTGATGAACTGTGGTATCGTGTTGAAGCTGCATGGGCAGCTGTACCTGTACACACCATCCAAGCTCTGTTTGACTCAATGCACAGGCGTATCAAGGCTGTTATTACGGCCAGAGGTGGTTGTTCTGGGTACCGATTTCTCAGGATCTATGCACCCAAATTGTGTGAAAATGTAATCAAATGTCAGTTCTAGTATAATATATTTGTCCAATGAATACCCGTTTATCATCTGCATTTCTTCTTGGTGTTGCAATTTTAATGGCCAGTAGTGTATATGAGGGTCCATTCTAGAAGACAGAACAACTGATAAATAGTCAGTGTCTGTGTTAGGGCTACTGTAGAGGCACCTCGGCTAAGGAAATAATTTCTGAGTATTTGAGATTCAGAATAAAAGTTAGAAATTAATTCTCCGTTCTTAGTTGCTTATTGTCCTAATCATCCTGCAAGCCCATAAATCCACCTGAGGGATTTAAGTCAGATAATCAACTGTCCATCTCACTTCAATTGACCAGCTGAATTCCATTTAGTATGATCCCCTGTTGCTCAATCCCTTGCGAAACATTCAATCAGGATGCAACAGGATGCCAGGACCGTAAATTTCCTTTCAAATATTCCCAACTGGGACTCGCTTTGCCACACTCCCAGCCTGTTGGGATGTTTATCTGTATAGGACCAAGTTCTCTAACAGTGTGCTATGCTCTTACAAGCTGAGAATGAAATTTATATCAAAAAATTGAAGGGTAACAAATCCAAAGTCAGTAAACTGCACATGGTTTTGAAGCTAGATGATGAATTTTTTAATAACCACCAATAAACTCTTTTAATGACTTGTAGCAATATATTTTTAGAGCATAAACTGTCTTATGCTACGTAAATTTTATATGGCAATGTTGGACATCCGGATTAATGTTATACATGTGTTGAGAAGCCATTTCTATGCTGAAATAAATATTAGCAGTGGAAGGACAATTCTGTCAATAGTACGGAAGAAAATTATGTTGCATGGTGTTGAATCAAATCACTGAGAAACGGAATTTATGGCACAACTTGACTAAAATAAGGGATATATCAATGGGACATTCTGAGGCGACAAGGAATGGTGGGCAGCGTACAATGTGGGTGGGGTAAAAATTGTAGTGGGAGACTGCGGCATGCCTTCATTAAACAGGTTCATCAAGTGGATGAAGGCTGCAGTAATTAAGAAGAGATGAAGGCACTACTTGCATAGGACAAAGTACCATCAAAAGCTGACTTTGGACGGATGACGGTGACAGGAGGGCAGAGAAAGATCTGATGCCACATGCTACAAGGGGCAATCGAGAAGTTTCTGTCTGAGAGCATTGCTACTGCGTGTCTCGAACGTGGAACAACTCTGATGTGGGTATATAAGGACTGACATACAGACAAGAGATTAGTGTGGCATTCGTGTCCAAACAGGACCGACGTGCTGTCACTTTTTACCTGGTTGCTGAAGGACAAACAAAGGCAGACATCCACTGGAGAATGAAGAATGTATATGAAGCAGCATATCTGTTGCAAATCAGTGATCGGAGTTATGAGGTTTGACAGAACATGCTGGTCAATCTGGGAAGCCAGCCTCATTCGTTACAGACGAACTCAAGTGAGAGATACTGGAGCACTTGCCCTATAGTCCTGATCTCTCCCCATGTGGTTATCATGCCTTCAGTCCCTTAAAAAAGGCTTCAGAGGGTTGACAATTCCTGTTGCACAAGGGTGTGCAGTGGGTAGTTGCAGGCATCCGCGTGCAGCGGACACGGTGTTTAACCAGACTAGTACCTTGAATCTGGTGGGATGATTGCCTCAATACTCAGGGTGATTCTGCCTGAGCGGTATAAAGATTCTGGACTGTGAAGCCTTCGAATGGAAACTTTTTAATCACCCATTGTAATACAGTTGTCAAAAACCTACACAGACAACCACATACCTGCTTCTGGTATTCAGGGAGGTGAGGCTGTTCTAGATCCCATCCTCGCAGATTAATGACGAGGGCTGATGAGCTAGCCAGCCTGGATTTGTTTATCTTAAATAGTTACCCACATCGAACTAGGTAAATACTGGGCTGAGCCTCAACGAAATGCTATGCAAATTTTTAGAAAATGTTCTCACACTTTTAGATTTACTATTGACACAGACAGAAGGGGCACAAAGATTCTGTCCTGAGGGGACTGGTGGTGTCATCTGGACATCCTGTGTAACACTGCTGACCCTGCAGAGCAATGAGAAAAGGCAGGGAGAAAGATGAAGACAAAGAAAAAGACAGTACAGCTGGACAAAGGTTCTGAGAACAGGTACAGTTAGTTACCTCTCACTGGCTCATTCCATCAGCTCGTTAATACGCTGTATGGCTTCCGGATGTGTAGCTCCTGCTTCAGTCCATCCAGGCGTGCACATCACCTCACTGAGGTTGCGCTTGATGAAAAGGACGGCTCGGTCCCACAGCATGTCGCACGAGAAAACAGAGGCATTGGCTGCAGTTTCTGCAGCATTTTCCACATTCAGACACTTGGCAATGTGTGCTTCGCACTGGCGCTTCAACTGCCGGAGTTGGTATTTGTCAGCTGCTTTCAGTAGGTCCCACGACATGTCTTTGAGAGCCGGAGCAACACCCGTGTACATATACAATAGAACCTGTTTCAATACCTCCGGCTTCACATCTGAGACCTGTGCGAAGCCTTCCTGTGCTTCCTTTGTGTCAGGCTGCAGCATGTCAGCAAAGTAAGGGCTCCGTACAGACAGTAGTGCTCTGTGTGCCTTGAGAACAGTGTCTTCTGCATGAAGCTCAAAGTCTGTGTGGACTTCTTTGAGCAACATCTCATATAGACCCCTTACTACATCAGCTTGTACTTCTGTCGTGTCTACCACAGGTAGCTCATCCTGTACAATGCACTGCATGCAGACTTCACACTGCAAGGTTATCTCATCTTCGTCATCGCCCTCTCCTGCAGTTTCAGTTTTCCTAACAAGCAGCATTTCAGTGTTCTCTCCTTCATCCAAATCATACCACGTGCTCGGGAACACTTCTCGCTTTTCTCCAGTACGAAGAATCTCGTCTGCTCTTACATTTGCTCTCAGAAGCATTTCAGTTGGACTCTCTTTCAGCAAAAATGACAGATAAAGTCCATCTGCGTCCCTTGTAAGGACCATGCACCAAGTACTGGAGTTCTGGTGCTTGAATGGAAGGGACTCGATGCAGGTTGTTGCTGCAGTCAAGCTCTTCAGTCCCCTTACAGTCCAGGTGTTGGCAGTTGAGCAATTCTTAAATTTTGTCCCACTTGAATAGTTCAGAGGACTTTTTATATCTTCTGCTACTTCTGCAATAGCAGTTGTCACAGTCCCTTGATCTGAAACAAACAACATCCCATAATGTTTAACAATATACCATTTTTGCTGTCAAACATATATATTAAATTAAGCCTTGAGCACAGTATCATCCACATAAAGCATAGATGTTGGGTTATTCACCTAACACTACTACCACAAACATCCCTGAGCGTAGAAATTGTTCTTGCAAAGTGGAGAGGAAAAAAAAGACCAGCTACACCGTTACACCATATAATGAGGGACAATACAATGAGTGATAGCATGCATCTATTTTATAAACAGAAAAATCTACTTTTACTCTGAAAGTTATGTGAATAAGGATGGCATTTACTGCATCCTATGAGCAGATCAGTGAATTTTTCAGTTTCCTCACATAATGAGGGCTTTGCCAGTTATTCTTGTTAATTTCATACATTTAAACAGTTATATTTTGTTACTGCATTTGTTTTTTGTCCAGAGAAATACTCAGACTTCAACAAAAACTGAAGATTCTAAATATAGGTATTGCAAATGTTAAGATAAAATTATGTGCTTAACATAGTTTTAGTGTTAACATTAATGTATAGTGATTAGATAAATGGAAAAGTGAAGAAACAGTAGTGCAGCTCTGGGGGAAAAAAAAAAAGAGAAACAGGGTAACGGGTAACTGTATGAGGGAGATGGGGTTGTGGTTAGATAGGTCACATAGCATCATCATTTTACCGATTTCATTTAACATTAAAAGAATATTTTTGTTCCAACACAACTGATAGTATCAAAATTAAATTTGTTGAAATTCTTTGACAGGGTTTCACTAAAAATTTAAATAATGCTGAATCTTGAGAGAGAATTTTAACAAATTCTTGAGAGAGAATTTTACTAAATTCTGGTTAAAGACACAATATGCTAGGAGTAAATGTAAATGTTTGTACAGACACAAACTTTGTCTACTTCACATATACACACACATGCAGTGTTACGTACTCAATGAGCACAGGTCTCCCAGCTATGTAGCATGGACATTTTACACGCTTCTATATAGCATCATGTCTATGTATTTTCTATACAGTAGTAAGCATAGGGAGGCTACAGAGTGGTGCAGAAAGCTGGAGATGAGCAGAAATGATTAGTGAACAAATTAACACATCAAACAGGAGATTTACTTAACTCATATTTCTCCAAGTGTATGAAGAAACATTACAAATAATTCAGCAAGAAACAGAGTCCAGCTCATACAACAGCAATAACACTGAGGCTCTTTGAATTAAAGCACGGATGACAGTTTCTGAGCCACCGATAGGCAGCACCTGCATAGTGCCATGCAGCGAAGAGGCTCCGAGTGGGATTGGATACGTGGTTGCTGCCGGCCATCTTACATAACGGTGGTAGAGGGCGCTCGTAGTGCACGGCCACTGGAGGTGCTCAGTGGGTGTGCTGCGCTGAGTCTGTCGGATCCCGCACAACCGCTATTGGTGTCTGATGGAAACTTGCAATTCCGTTGCAAACATCAACATCTGTGAGGTGGTATCCACACGTTTCTACATATTCTGTTCTCTTTGAGATGAGAGGTAGTAGTAATATTCGTAGTTATTAACTCTTGCCAACATGCTGTTAATTTTGCCTCTACACCACTTCTGCTTACATATTAATCCTGCTTCTGAAGATGATGCAAGTCCTCATGACCTCATTTTGTATTCTCCACTAGCCAGTTTCTAAGACTAATACATATGTCCCAAAGTGTTACTATCACTCATGTTTCAATATGCTCTGAATTTGGACTACTACTGACAGGTGCTATAACCACTCTTTTAATCAAGAACAATATTATCAGACTTATTCTCATACAGTGGAGAGGCGATTGATAATACTGGAAATAATTAAAAGCAGGGAAAAAGTTTTAATTAAAATTATTGATATATAATGTCTCATCAGAATAATGCCTGCAGCAAAGTAGTGCTTCAGGGAAATCAAAGACGGTTTAATGCGGCTACTTGTGTTTCTCAACTGTACTATATAAACCATACACGGGTATTGTTAGTACTCTTGTCTTGTCTTCTGCGCTCTGAATAAGTCTTCATAGCTGCAGCATGCAATATAGCGGGCATTTCTGTGTGATATGCTATGGAAGGGATCAGGGCACTTTTGTAAAACTGCAACAAAATTGACTATAGTTAATTTATATGGGACAGACTTTTACTGTAAGGTCATGGACTAAGAATATCGGAGGAATTGTGAGTGTGAGAAAAAGTAGCGCTCAGTATTAAATTCTGTTACATGCCGAATAACCAATAATAGGATCTGTGGACTATACGAAGGGACATTAAATTGAATACAAGAATGGAATTGGACATGCAGCTTTGTGAAAATAAAAGCATACGAAGTTTGAATGACTGTATCGAAGTATAGTAATGGATCACTATGAGTGACAAACTATAAAAATCGTGGACATTTTAGTTGCTGTAATTGCTGAGAGTGATTGTAGAATCAACCCTCTTATTCCCTCTATACAAAGCACAATCATTCATGATCATTTAATTATTATTGAATGTTGTTAATAAAAAACTAAAGCAATTTCCATAATTATATGTGTATTAGTAATTAATAAATAACATCCAAAGATGCTATTAACTATCTTGTCTTCAGTAACGCAGCAACAAATGAAAGTTAACATGAATTATTATGAAAATCTGAAATTCAGTTGCCTTTACAGTGAAGATGTTTGTGGCTGCTCTATCTGAGGTACAAATATGACTAAAAGCCGAGCATACACAGTAGATAACAACATTAATATCATACATCAGAGAAGTCGACGACAGCAGATCGATGGAGGGCAGCTACAGTGCCTACATTCTAGAATTTAAATTTTATCTTCCGAAAATGTGATTAGGATGGCGGTGTGAGAGCTTCTTTTATTGATGACATTCCTGGAGTATCAATCTTAATCATGTTGCTAATGAATATTCTCTGTATGAAACTCATGAGAATAATGATACCATAATTTGTAATTAAGTCACAACACAATATGTACAGTTATTGATTTCTTTATATCATGTCTTCATTAAAATATTGTACCTTTATGTGAATCAAATGCTTTCAGAATATTAATTACCTGACTATTAACATTCAACTAAGTATGTAATTTTGAATGGCTGAAATGTTCTTCATTTATGTATTGTTTTAATGAACAGATTTAGTTATCCTAGGTCATCTCGCCCACCTGCAGATTCATTTTACCTCTAAGTCTATGCATGAATTGATGCCAAATTATTTCAGATGTTTGATATTCTAAAGCATGTGTTTCTCTCTTCCAAATAAGAGAATGGAGAAATAAGATTACAACTGTGGAAAAGGATCATTAAATTATTATAAGAATCTGATATTATTTTAGAAAAGATGAGTCTTTTGAATATTTCAGGACATGTTCCTTGTACTTGAAGAACATTATGGATTTACTTCTTTGCAAGTATAATTAGATGGATGTCAAAAGTTTTAATATTAAGGATATGATACATATATTACAGAAAGAAGTAAATTTATTGTGATGGAGAAGAAAATAAGAAAATGATAGTTTATGTGAAACACAAATGGTCACACTAGTTTACCCGAAATTCACATGGTTATTCAATGAAGAGAATATATGACAACACATTTTAATAAACTGACAAAGTACATGTGGTTATTTTATAAACACATTGATAAATTTGGTTCAGCTTAATGAATATTAGTGTCATACAGTTACTGATTGAGAAATGTGCTGTTCTGTGATATTAACGAGCATGCTGTAATTCAAAAACTTATTTCTGTGAGTGTATTACTATATGTACTTTTTTTGATCAGCATTGGTCATTCATCAGTTAAATCTGATTTGCAATGAGCTTTCCACAGTAGTTAACTTATCAAACCATTGTGTCCCATATGAATTTACATACAAGGCAATGCAGCCAACTATCTCCAATATGTTTCGACTTATTAAAGATATTGACCATCTGCAACCCATTTCACCACTATAAATACTTACCAAAGTCATCATGATACTTTGCTTTTATTTTTAACCTTATTTATTGAGGGAAATACAGGGCTATTACAAATGATTGAAGCGATTTCATAAATTCACTGTAGTTCCATTCATTGACATATGGTCACGACACACTACAGATACGTAGAAAAACTCAAAGTTTTGTTCGGCTGAAGCCGCACTTCAGGTTTCTGCCGCCAGAGCGCTCGAGAGCGCAGTGAGACAAAATGGCGACAGGAGCCGAGAAAGCGTATGTCGTGCTTGAAATGCACTCACATCAGTCAGTCATAACAGTGCAACGACACTTCAGGATGAAGTTCAACAAAGATCCACCAACTGCTAACTCCATTCGGCGATGGTATGCACAGTTTAAAGCTTCTGGATGCCTCTGTAAGGGGAAATCAACGGGTCGGCCTGCAATGAGCGAAGAAACGGTTGAACGCGTGCGGGCAAGTTTCACGCGTAGCCCGCAGAAGTTGACAAATAAAGCAAGCAGGGAGCTAAACGTACCACAGCCGACGGTTTGGAAAATCTTACGGAAAAGGCTAAAGCAGAAGCCTTACCGTTTACAATTGCTACAAGCCCTGACACCCGATGACAAAGTCAACCGCTTTGAATTTTCGGCGCGGTCACAACAGCTCATGGAAGAGGATGCGTTCAGTGCGAAACTTGTTTTCAGTGATGAAGCAACATTTTTTCTTAATGGTGAAGTGAACAGACACAATGTGTGAACCTGGGTGGTAGAGAATCCTCACGCATTCATGCAGCAAATTCGCAATTCACCAAAAGTTAACATGTTTTGTGCAATCTCAAGGTTTAAAGTTTACGGCCCCTTTTTCTTCTGCGAAAAAAAAAAATACCTTACAGGACTAATGTATCTGGACATGCTGGAAAATTGGCTCATGCCACAACTGGAGACCGACAGCGTTGACTTCATCTTTCAACAGGATGGTGCTCCACCGCACTTCTATCATGATGTTTGGCATTTCTTAAACAGGAGATTGGAAAACCGATGGATCGGTCGTGGTGGAGATCATGATCAGCAATTCATGTCATGGCCTCCACGCTCTCCCGACTTAACCCCATGCGATTTCTTTCTGTGGGGTTATGTGAAAGATTCAGTGTTTAAACCTCCTCTACCAAGAAACGTGCCAGAACTGCGAGCTCGCATCAACGATGCTTTCGAACTCATTGATGGGGACACGCTGCGCCGAGTGTGGGAGGAACTTTATTATCGGCTTGATGTCTGCCGAATCACTAAAGGGGCACATATCGAACATTTGTGAATGCCTAAAAAAACTTTTTGAGTTTTTGTATGTGTGTGCAAAGCATTGTGAAAATATCTCACATAATAAAGTTACTGTAGAGCTGTGAAATCACTTCAATCATTTGTAATAACCCTGTACATTAGTTATGGTTCTTCAAACGAAATGACGCTGTTCTTGTAGCAAGCATAGCAAGAGACCAATTCAAAAAGTGAGTATATACTTAGTCACTTATAAAATGTTTATTGTAGAATATGAATGAATTACAGTGGGACCATTCTCTACATAACTCAGGCTCATCAGAAAGTACATAAAATACCTTCACAGTCTGCTGATCAAAAGACAATTACATCTGGATATTACTGGTGGTAGGTACATTTACTGAAGCAGTTTTAAGCATTTACAATGCAAGTGTAACAAATTACCATTTATACCCATGAAAATAATCAAGTATAGTATTGTTGTGTTACATTATAGTACATATATGATATAAACTGTTATATATGATATAAAACTTTCAACAAAAACAAATTTCAAAACAATATGAAATTATTAAACAGTAATTATAGGATTTTTTGAATGCGTCTTGTTGATGAAATGAAGTTTAAAAACAAATATTATTATGAATTTGTGACAAAATTACAATAGTTAACTACATACAATATTTTACTTTTCTTGGAGGAATATTGTCAGCTTTGATAACATCTACTGTGGCAGACTTTTATTGTAAGACCAGTTGAACTGAATGGGTGACACATTGAGGAGAGAAAGTTAATGGAAATTTGTCAAATCTGGGTGATGCTGAGGAGACTCAGAAATGAGACAGTAAAAGAAGTACATGGATTAGCCATTTGGTTAGTAACAAAAGTGACTGAAGCAAAGAGGACACAAAATGCAGACTGGCAGTTTCAGAAAATATAAATGTGAGTGACATCTTGGGTTGTCGGGTGTTCTGCCGGATATCAGCGTTGTACTTGCACGATATTTCGGTCACGAGCTACGTGACCTAAATATCGTGCAAGTACGACGCTGATATCCGGCAGAACACCCGACAACCCAAGATGTCATTAGATCGCCGGGAAAGCCTGAAGAGTTACATAAATGTGAGTGTTAGGAAATATTTTCTGAAAGTACTTGTCTCCAGTGTAGCCTTGTATGGAAGTTAAATGTGGATGAAATTACAGACAATACAGGAACAGAAGTCTTTGAAATGTGGTGCTACAGAACAATACTGAAACCTATATCGACAGAATGAAGGGGCACTAAACTGATTAGCAGAGAAAAGAGCTTTATGACACCATTAGCCTAGAAGAAGACACAGGACTCATCTGGACGCATTCAACAGTTTTATTTGGCAAATGAGATTAATGTAGGGGGTAAAATTTTTTAGAGGAAGACCAAGGCTTGGCTGTAGTAAGAGGGTGCAAGTGGATGTAGGCTGTTGTTCTCATGCAGAGATGTGGATTCCTGCACAGCACAGACT
Organism: Schistocerca cancellata; assembly: GCF_023864275.1. Taxonomy (NCBI): domain Eukaryota; kingdom Metazoa; phylum Arthropoda; class Insecta; order Orthoptera; family Acrididae; genus Schistocerca; species Schistocerca cancellata. Next base: position 73,089,380 of record NC_064635.1, on the reverse strand, counting down.
AGCATTGGTAGTTGCATCAAAATACTTGGGACTAAACATCACAATGGCTTTAACTGTACATGGAAGGAGTCACAATGTCAACATCTACACCTGAACTATGGTTGCAGGAATCAAAATTCGATTTTTTAAAACTAATGGCATAATTTTTGACACACATCTGCAAGCTGCATGTGTGCCAACTGTCGAAAATAATTATGTAACTGTCTTCAAGTACAAAATCAGCCCGTATAGAAGCAAATTCATGTACATTCACGTTAAAAATGCTGTTGTGGTCTTCAGTACGGTGACTGGTGTGATCCAAATCTCCATGCTACTCTATCCTGTGCAAGCTGCTTCATCTCCCAGTACCTGCTGCAACCTACATCCTTCTGAATCTGTTTAGTGTATTCATCTCTTGGTCTCACTCTACGATTTTTACCCTCCGCGCTGCCCTCCAATACTAAATTGGTGATCCCTTGATGCCTCAGAATATGACCTATCAACCGATCCCTTCTTCTAGTCAAGTTGTGCCACAAATTTCTCTTCTCCACAATTCTATTCAATACCTCCTCATTAGTTATGTGATCTACCCATCTAACCTTCAGCATCCTTCTGTAGCACCACATTTCGAAAGATTTTATTCTCTTTTTGTCTAAACTTTTTATTGTCCATGTTTCACTTCCATACATCTTTACACTCCATACAAATACATTCAGAAAAGACTTCCTGACACCTAAATCTATACTCGATGTTAACAAATTTCTCTTCTTCAGAAACACTTTCCTTGCCATTGCCAGCCTACATTTTATATCCTCTCTACTGCGACCATCATCAGTTATTTTGCTCCCCAAATAGCAAAACTCATTTACTACTTTAAGTGTCTCATTTCCTAACCTAATACCCTCAGCATCACCTGATTTAATTCGACTACATTCCATTATCCTCGTTTTGCTTTTGTTGATGTTCATCTTATATCCTCCTTTCAAGACACTGTCCATTCCATTCAGCTGCTCTTCCAGGTCCTTTGCTGTCTCTGACAGAATTGCAATGTCATCGGCGAATCTCGAAGTTTTAATTTCTTCTCTATGGATTTTAATTCCTACTCCAAATTTTTCTTTTGTTTCCTTTACTGCTTGCTCAATATACAGATTGAATAACATCAGGGATAGGCTACAACCCTGTCTCACTCCCTTCCCAACCACTGCTTCCCTTTCATGCAAATAAATTGCCTTTTGCTCCCTGTATTTTACCGCTGCCACCTTCAGAATTTGAAAGAGAGTATTCCAGTCAACACTGTCAAAAGCTTTCTCTAAGTCTACAAATGCTAGAAACGTGCTAACCTGACGATAATACAATTCTACTGTTTAGTACCATAAGCTACATAGGTGCCAGCAATGCTAATCTGGAGTGTGTGTGCAAGGAATCCAGTTAGAGTCACACTCCTAGCTACATTTTGTTTATAAAATCACTGTCCTGAGTCTGTGAGCTACATGTTTTGCCAGATTTAATAAAAAATGTATTAATCTGTGAAATATTTGGTTTATTTTAGAAAGAAAACTTCCTGTGAGTATACACAGCAGTTAGTAGAACCCAAAATGGAAATAATAAAAGATGTAATAAAGCTTGAAGACAGTCAGTCAGGCTGTACCGAAAGAAATATGAATAGGAAATCCTTGCTTGTGAGTATTTATTATTTAAAATATTTTCCAATAACTTGCAATGCCAAAGCATGTGCAATAATTTGCAAACCATGCAGAATAATTCACTGTGGAATATTATAATTTTCAAGAAAATTCATATTGCAGATAAGATGCAAGGAGTTACTAACATGGTATTTGTAATATACTTTAAATGAATTTTCTCTAAAATACATTTCAGCTTCACAAAGCCTTTAAATAATATCAATGCAGACACAAGGGAATTACGACTTGGCCGGCCGGGGTGGCCGAGCAGTTCTAGGCGCTACAGTCTGGAACCGCGAGACCGCTATGGTCGCAAGTTCGAATACTGCCTCGGGCATGGATGTGTGTGAGGTTCTTAGGTTAGTTAGGTTTAAGTAGTTCTAAGTTCTAGGGGACTGATGACCTCAGAAGTTAAGTCCCATAGTGTTCAGAGCCATTTGAACCATTTGAATTACCACTTGTAGCTGCAAGCAAGCATTGATTAAAATCAACAGGGAAAGTTGAAAATTTGTGTTGGACTGGAATTCGAGCCCAGGTCTCCTGCTTGCTAGGCAGATGCTCTGACCACTAAACCATCCAGACAAAGTGGTCATTGCAGCTGCACAGACTACCCTTGTGCACTTCCTGTCAGAACCAAACTCACATCTTATTCGCACACTACCGTATTTACTTGAATCTAAGCCGCACTCGAATCTAAGCCGCACCTGAAAAATGAGACTCGAAATAAAGGAAAAAATAATTTCCCGAATCTAAGCCGCAGCTGGAATTTGAGACTCTAAATTCAAGGGGAGAGAAAAGTTTTAGGCTGCACCTCCAAATCGAAACAAAGTTGGTCCATTGTAATATGAGACACAATTCAGGTCGAATGAATGATGATACAGCTACAGTAGTTTGGTTCGAGCCGTAAGCTTAGCAGTTAAGCTTTACCAGGTAGCCATTGCTATGCGTCAGGCGCTCCGTCCTTATTTATGCGGGTACCCTTCGTTTTTCATGTGCTTCATCTGGTTTGAATTGATTGCTTATTTTTCTTTGATCTGATAATTGCCGTTCTCTTTGTTATAGGTGTTTTCGTCACTCTAAGCTGAAAATGCATTACTGTACTGTGTCATGCATGGTTTGTCGCATTCCGATAATGAATGTTCACGACCTTTCACCGCTCGCGGCATGGTTTGCTTCTGTGCGTGCTACCGCCGCTTACAATAAAAAAAAAGATAGTAATTGTCTCAGTAGCGAAACAATGGCAAGAGACTGCTATTTGTTGTTATTTACACTGCTGCTTTCTTTGATAATGATCAACAAGGACCAAATAATAAAGTGCGTATGATAGAAGATGTTCTGAACGAGAGTTTAGCGAAAATTTTTCTCCATTTGAAAATCTTTGCAGACGCCTCTTTAGTACATTATTTTCTGCACAGAAATTAGTCATCTTAGATTTAAAAATCTAGTCAATTGCCGTGCTTCATTTCTGACTGTATCACTTTTAGGCATAAGAATAATACGAATATGAACATGACATGTGTGTATACTTCCGCATTTGTGTTGTCTCACTCTAGTTTCGTAGTTTATTAGGCAGACAGGATTTAAATGAGATAGCAGCAAACACGAAAGAATACATGGCAAAATGTTTATATTCGTATTATTCTTATGGTGAAGAGAATACTGCACGTGATTCAGAATTCACAAAAGTTCCCATTAGCAACCATCTCTTCTCACAGGTAGAAAAAAAAAATCAGAACGTAGAATTGGCCATACTGACAAACATCGCAAACGGTCTTGCCAGTCGGATTTTCGTAGTACATTGAACAGCTGCTACATTCGAAGATGAACAATACGGAATTTGTATTTACTTCGTTGGATAATGTATGAAAATGCAGTGGTCGAAATTCGGGGCGGAGAAAAAAGCTCGTCTTCCACCTTTTTTTTTAAATTTATTTACTGACGCAGAGGTTTTGGCGCCAGTATTTATCTTTGTGCCTGTAGAGCATGCCTGTGTAGCGCTACATATATTCTACGGCAGAAGTTAGTTGTGGCGGCACCTACCAACATATTTCAGAACTTCCGCTTACTTTGCACTCGATTCTAAGCCACAGGCGGTTTTTTGGATTACAAAAACTGGAAAAAAAGTGCGGCTTAGATTCGAGTAAATACGGTACTAATATAGTGCCCCTGCCCGCTATCCTCATTATTCTCGACCTTTTGCTGAAGAGTTCGAATGTGTTGTGCATCTGCACTGAAGAGATCATTGGCCAGTCTCGCCTTAATGGTATATGAGGTGCTTGTTCTTTTGGAAATATCCAAAAGTGCAGACACCATTTTGGTGCTGCAGCCCTGTGAGTAATGAGGATAATGGGCAGGAGCACTATGTCAGTAGTGTGCGGATAAGTTGAATATTTGGGTCTGACAGTAGGTCAGGTGGGTTTGAATCCCAGTCCAACACAAATTTTCAACTTTCCCCATTGATTTAATCAACGCCCACCAGCAGCTATATATCATAATTCCTTTGTGCCTTGATTAATAATGGTTGCAGGATCAAAATGCTGTCTTCTCTTTTGGATATGTCAGAAAGAAGAGAGACCACATATATATCATCAATGTAAATGAAACAAATGGTCCACAGTCTACTTAAAAGGTCTTTACTCATCAGTCATTGTGATTTTCTTCCATTTTAGTAACATTCTGCATTGGAATATGATATCAACTTCTTCTTTCCAGAACAATACCATATCTAAAGGAATTCATGAAATAAAGATGGTTAAACAATGTAATGTTTTTAAGACCAATACATTATGAATCAATTGAATCTCATTGAACTTGACTGATTCCACTACACTGTTTTCAAATTCCTTTATGAGCAATACACATTTGATAAAGTATCTTAAACTGTGATGCATTAATTTATCACTTAGAATTGTACAATCTCCCATGAGGTGTGTCAATCACAGCAGTAATAGAAAAGTTCCAAACATCATGCATACTTTGGCTCAAACCTCCTGCCAAAACTACAAAATCAGTTCTATCACTGAATTTGCCTTATTGCAAAGTGCTACTGTGGAGCAAAATGAATAAATAAATTGTAGATCAATTTTCAGTAATTTTTTTTTTGTATTTATGGTTAATAAGATTACGAAAACATCAATGTCAACAAATGATACTGTTTTGCTCTCAGAATTAACATCATGTCTATGTTGTAATTAGATGTGGTCAGGTGAGGAAGAAAGCAGAGTCAGCAGCAGCTACTAAAAGGCTGGATCTGAAGACAGTTCACACAGATGAGACACAGTCAGACAGAAATGGAAATACTGGTTGTCATTGATAGTAAAATACAAAGAGTAAACAAGTTAAAGCTGAATATTGCATCAAATTATTTTTATGTTGTTCTCTCAATTGGGTAGATGAAATTTCAATTTATACCATAATTTATGTTTATGTAATCAAAATATGTCACAGGGAGATTTTTTTAAACACATTTGGGGCACTGAACATGTTATTGACTCCACTTACACAACATCATGTTAAAGACTCTTCAATAACTGAATGCTTACTTATAAATACCACTGAATAGGCAGGTAACAATTCTTAGAAGGGCGATTTGTTATTTTCGAGTCAAATATTTGTGATTACTGAAGGGCAAATCATCTCGTATGCATACCATTTAATAATACTAAGATAGTACCCAAAATATACCACAAAAACATACTATTATTAGCACTCAAATCAATCGTACAGAAGAGAACTTCTCCAGATCATAATCCAGCTGCAGACATAGGAATACGTATGTTCCTTTACTTTCCATTCCCCCCTCACACCAGTCACCCTTTTTCCATTTAAACTCTGTTCAGTTATGCAGATAACTACCTACTTGTTCTATGAAATACACAATCTTTACACCTATCTTAGTTATTTCTTTGCAAGTTAAACAAAGATTTTCCCCAGTATAGTTAAGTACAAAATACCCTTGAGTGGTCACAATTTGGACATGTAAGCATACTTATATACCCACAACTAAAAGATAGCACAATGAAAAAGAATGAGCAATACAACACAGATTAATGAATGAACAAGCCAAGAAAAGTCAGAGAAACATTGATACAAGCAACCAGTTCCCTGCAGTACACAAGAGTGAAGAAGTAAAATATTACAAACATGTCTCACTTTCCAAGATTGTAAAAGAAGAAGAAAGAAAGTTGAAATTTTAAAAACTGCAAGCTAACAAGTATGAAATTCAGTGTGTGTGTGTGTGTGTGTGTGTGTGTGTGTGTGTGTGTGTGTGTGTGTGTAAAAAGAATGTCTCCTCACCTCTTCAAATACCAATAATAACTTCACATAAATCAAGTAATGGAAGTTACACACGAAAGATACATACTGATTTTTTTCACATTCACTGGAAAGCACATTGAAACACAAAAGCAGTTTTCTGTACATAAAGTTCATATCAACCATAGTTCCAATATAAATAATAGTAAATGTTAGTTCTCAAAAGATTTCTTGCTCATAAAACATAAAGAATAAGAAAAGTGTAGTATTACCTGTACAACAAGAATGATAGTTGTTTGAATTGAAGCTCATGGTTTCTGGACAAGGCCCAGTACTTTTATTGCACAAAAGACCCTATTTCCTGAAAGAAAAAAGTCATGGTTTCCTTACTTACAAGATATTTACTTTACACAAAGAGATGTTGTCTAAATTTTCCCACAAATTTATAAACTGATATCAAAGACAGACCATATTCGGATACAGATTAAATATAAGGTTCAAAATATTTAATGTTGGTCGATTATAGAAATTAAACAAAGGCAAGACTGTTGATGTCACTAACGCATATACGAACTAGAAAGCAACATCAAATATAACTGTTGACTCATTAAGTACACACACACACAATAACAGAAAATAAAAATCCAAGATTTGAAATTCATGCAGATGATAGCAACCAGTGTTGGCTCATGGCAAGTTTTACCAAAACTATGTGATCAAATGTATCCGGGCACCCCAAGAAACATACGTTTCTCATATTAGGTGCATTGTGCTGCCACTTACTGCCAGGTACTCCATACAAGTGACCTCAGTAGTCATTAGACATCATGAGAGAGCAGAATGGGGCACACTGCAGAACTCATGGGCTTTGAACGTGGACAGGTGATTGGGTGTCACTTGCGTCATATGTCTGTACGCGAGATTTCCACACTCCTAAACATTCCTAGGTCCACTGTTCCCAATGTGATAGTGAAGTGGAAACATGAAGGGACATGTATGGCACAAAAGTGTACAGGCCGACCTTGTCTGTTGACTGACAGAGACCACCGACAGTTGAAGAGGGTTGTAATGTGTAATAGGCAGACATTTATCCAGACCATCACACAGAAATTCCAAACTGCACCAGGATCCACTGCAAGTACAATGACAGTTAGGCGGGAGGTGAGAAAACTTGGATTTCATGGTAGAGTGGCTGCTCATACATCACACATCACCCCGGTAAATGCAAAACGGCGCCTCGCTTGATGTAAAGGAGCTTAAACATTGGATGATTGAACAGTGGAAAAACATTGTGTGGAGTGATGCATTACAGTACACAATGTGGTGATCTGATGACAGGGTGTGAGTATGGCGAATGCCCGGTGAATGTCATCTGCCAGTGTGTGTAGCGCCAACAGTAAAATTCGGAGGCGGTGGTGTTGTGGTGTGGTCGTGTTTCTCACGGAGGGGGCTCGCACACCTTGTTGTTTTGCGTGGCACTATCACAGAACAGGCCTACAATGATGTTTTAAGCACCTTCATGCTTCCCACTGCTGAAGAACAATTCGGGGATAGCGACTGCATCTTTCAACACGATTGAGCACCTGTTCATAAAGCACGGCCTGTGGCAGAGTGGTTACATGCTAATAATATCTCTGTAATGGACTGGCCTGCACAGAGTCCTGACCTGAATCCTATAGAACACCTTTGGGATGTTTTGGAACGCTGACTTCATGCCAGGCCTCATCGACTGACATCGATACCTCTCCTCAGTGCAGCATTCCATGAAGAATGGGCTGCCATTCCCCAAGAAACCTTCCAGCATCTGATTGAACATCTGCCTGGGAGAGTGGAAGCTGTCATCAAGGCTAAGGGTGGGCCAACACCATATTGAATTCCAGCATTACCGATGGAGGGCGCCACGAACTTGTAAGTGATTTTCAGCCATGTGTCGGGATACTTTTGATCACAAAGAGAGAGAGAGAGAGAGAGAGAGAGAGAGAGAGAGAGAGAGAGAGAGAGAGAGAGAGAGAAAGTGTATGTGTGTGTATTGTTGACAAAGGTCTTAATGACCAAAAGCTTTATTTATTCGTGACAGTCTTTTTGTTGTGCCTATCTGCGACTCAGCATCTCTGCTATATGGTGAGTAGCAACTTTCCTTTTCATAATATTGTTGCACAGTATACAACGAAAGGTAAGACAAATAATTGAGAATCAAGTAGAATTTCATTGACATCAGTTTATTGACTACATGAAAACCTTTGACAATGCAGACAGGAGAAAGCTAATGGAAATACTAGACAAGAGGGCATACCATGGCACTTGCTATGAGTAATCCAACAAACGTACGAAGGCTTCAAAATTGGCATTGCCAGGAAATAAAATGTTTAAGTGATACATTTACACTTGCGACAATGATACAGTTTGCCTCTAATGCTTTTCAATATCTAAGTTGACCAAAGATTGAGAAAATGGATAAAAAAAAATAGTGTTTCGCTTCCACAAATTTACAACTGGCTATGAGGACTCCCGTCAAAAATCCATTTATAAATCAGATATAACTGCCAAGAGCTATAATTTAACATCGACCCAAAAAATGAGTCATGGCTTTTAAACATCAAGACTCAGTTCCAAGCTAAATATTAATCATTAACTAAAAAATAAGGAGTGAATGAATTCAACGTATCGGGAAATATCATCTCTTTCACAACTGAAAAAGACATGCTGAAAAAAAATTGGAAGATTCAATAATATTAACGGGACCGTATACTGAACACTGAATAAAAATATGAGGAGGAAATCCCTAACACAGTTTAACAAAACAATGGCAATGCCAACTATACTTTTTCAGTGAGACTTCTAACAACTGGAAATGAACAAAAAACGCAAGCTACGGAATTGAGACCCCTATGAAGAACAGCTGACTGTAGACTATCTGACATGGTAAGGAATACAAAACTCAGACAAGAACTGGGACTTAAAGGCACAACTGAACAGGTCAAGGAGCATGGAAATAAACTGCTTGACGAATAAAGTGAAACAGCCAGATGGGAAGGAGGAAATGAAACTTCACAGGCTGAGACAGCAAACGGCGTTATTTCAGTGATTAGAAAACTGAGTCAACTTTACAAAGATCTTGACAGTATGAGCCCTCATATCAATATGACATTGGATCCCCTATGGCCTGAATGAAAGCATTCATATGTTTGGGTAGGGTGTCAGAAAACCATTGCATTCTCTCCTGAGGAAATTCTGGCCTACAACCTACAACTCTCGTAACTGGTTCTCGATATCCACGGTACTGACACTAAGGTGGAGACTACATCCGAGCTAATACCACACGTGGGGGGTCTTGCTGGCCAAGAGAGTCCCTCAACATCATGCAACCAGTTCATACAGACACATAATATGTGCAAACGAGAATTGTTCTGTTGAGAAATGACACCACAATACCGTCCCAGGAGAGTTCACACATGAGGACATTGGGTGTCCGTGATGTACTGCTGACTCCAGGGCCGCTGACAGCCAGGACTGGGCCAGGGGCGGGATGTGTCCATGTCCAAACATTGCAACTCAATTTTATTGTTACTTTAAAGTCTGTTTAACACGATTGAAACATGAGGCATTTTGTGGAATATTGGAGGAACGCCAAAAATTCTCACTGCGCAATAGCGCACAGTACCATAATGTTCCAAAAAAATGCATGCAAAAATGCAATCAGGTCATATCTCGGTTTTTGTTCACTGGAGAGATAAGAGGTCAAGTGTTTTGGATAGTTCTTGACCTACTGACCATTTGGATACCTAATGGCAGGACAAGCAAACTGTAGCTATCCTCCAGTAAGGGGTTAAAACACAACACTACACACTTTCTCCAGGGCAGGCAGATTGAGCAAACGGAATGATTCTTTTGCATTAGGTATGGTCTAGGGTGGACCCTAGGTGGCTTATAAAAGCACCATTTGTTCATCGGCAATCTTGGGGTATGAAAAATATCAATTTGTGGATGGAAAATTCCATAATTTCTATTCATGGTGGAAAATTTTACTCTTTATTCTTAAGATGACATTCCTCGGGAACTTTGAAACTTTTTTCAATATCATTATCCATCACCAATAATCAGAGATTCAAAGTTACCGAACGTACAAAGAAAATCTCAAAAAGAAGTTTATAACAATTTTTGCACTGTGTGTCAAAAGAAACTAAGTAACTAACCGTAGCAAAAGGTCCAAATTTTTACTGTTCATTTTTTAGACCTTAATTTATAAATCCTATTTTTCTCATTTTTGAAAATCTGTATCCGTTATGAAGATACACCTGAATAAACATGATTTTTCTGGTAGCAAAGGTACCTATTGTGGGGAAGGTCACTTCTGTAATTTCTATTGATGGCAAATTGTCAAAAATTTTACCATATGTTCTTAAGATTATATTCGCAAAGGAATTTCAAAACATTTTTCGGTATCATTATCTGTAACCAAGATCCAGAGTTTCAAAGTTGTTGTACTGACACTGTAAACTACAGATGTAATATCGGCGTCACCAAATTATGCTTTTAGTCATAATTTTTTTTACTGAAAATTTTATGACACAGTATTTCTGTATAATGTACCTGACACTGTAGTAATGAAAAACAGGCTAAAAACAGTCTTAACTCGTCTGAAAAGACCTTAAATTAACTGCCAAAGAATGTAAAACTAGAAAGACTGGACATTCAGTAAAATATCTCTAACAACATTTTTACTGTTTCACTGTTGTTGTTGTTGTGGTCTTCAGTCCTGAGACTGGTTTGATGCAGCTCTCCATGCTACTCTATCCTGTGCAAGCTTCTTCATCTCCCAGTATCTACTGCAACCTACATCCTTCTGAATCTGCTTAGTGTATTCATCTCTTGGTCTCCCTCTACGATTTTTACCCTCCACACTGCCCTCCAATGCTAAATTTGTGATCCCTGGATGCCTCAAAACATGTCCTACCAACCGATCCCTTCTTCTAGTCAAGTTGTGCCACAAACTTCTCTTCTCCCCAATCCTATTCAATACCTCCTCATTAGTTACGTGATCTACCCACTTTATCTTCAGCATTCTTCTGTAGCACCACATTTCGAAAGCTTCTATTCTCTTCTTGTCCAAACTAGTTATCGTCCATGTTTCACTTCCATACATGGCTACACTCCATACAAATACTTTCAGAAACGTCTTCCTGACACTTAAATCTCTACTCAATGTTAACAAATTCCTCTTCTTGAGAAACGCTTTCCTTGCCATTGCCAGTCTACATTTTATATCCTCTCTACTTCGACCATCATTGGTTATTTTACTCCCTAAATAGCAAAACTCCTTTACTACTTTAAGTGTCTCATTTCCTAATCTAACACTCTCAGCATCACCAGACTTAATTCGACTACATTCCATTATCCTCGTTTTGCTTTTGTTGATGTTCATCTTATATCCTCCTTTCAAGGCACTGTCCATTCCGTTCAACTGCTCTTCCAGGTCCTTTGCTGTCTCTGACAGAATTACAATGTCATCGGCGAACCTCGAAGTTTTTACTTCTTCTCCATGAATTTTAATACCTACTCCGAATTTTTCTTTTGTTTCCTTTACTGCTTGCTCAATATACAGATTGAATAACATCGGGGAGAGGTTACAACCCTGTCTTACTCCTTTCCCAACCACTGCTTCCCTTTCATGCCCCTCGACTCTTATAACTGCCATCTGGTTTCTGTACAAACTGTAAATAGCCTTTCGCTCCCTGTATTTTACCCCTGCCACCTTCAGAATTTGAAAGAGAGTATTCCAGTCAACATTGTCAAAAGCTTTCTAATACAACCATAAGATGGACGTTTTCAGTGAATTGAGGTCTTTGAGCAATGTATTGAGAAAGAGCATAAAGCAAATGATTTTGTATTAACTTTATATTATGGATAGTTATTTGTTGTTTATATGTGACAAAGTATACAAATAAACTTTCAAAACTTTACCAACCCATGGGATTAGTTTCGTATAAGCTACTCTAGCATGGAAAAGGGAACCGATGGAAAAATCCTCCTGTAGGAGCACAAAACAGCGAATATGTACCTCTTGAAATTGATGAAATGTATGATGAGATAAAAGAAATTATTCAGGTGGTGAAGGGAGATGAAAATTTAATAGTCATGGGTGACTGGAATTCGACAGTACGAAAAGGAAGAGAAGGAAACGTGGTAGGTGAATATGGATTGGGGCTAAGAAATGAAAGAGGAAGCTGCCTGGTAGAAGTTTGCACAGAGCATAACTTAATCATAGCTAACACTTGGTTCAAGAATCATGAAAGAGGGTTGTATACATGGAAGAATCCTGGAGATACTAGAAGGTTTCAGATAGATTATATAACGGTAAGATAGAGATTTAGGAACCAGATTTTAAATTGTAAGACATTTCCAGGAGCAGATGTGGACACTGACCACAACCTATTTGTTATGAACTGTAGATTAAATCTGAAGAAACTGCAAAAAGGTGGGAATTTAAGGAGATGGGACCTGGATAAACCGAAAGAACCAGAGGCTGTACAGAGTTTCAGGGAGAGCATAAGGGAACAATCAACAGGAATGGGGGAAAGAAATACAGTAGAAGAGGAATGGGTAGCTTTGAGGAATGAAATAGTGAAGGCAGCAGAGGATCAAGTAGGTAAAAAGACAAGGGCTAGTAGAAATCCTTGGGTAACAGAAGAGATACTGAATTTAATTGATGAAAGGAGAAAATACAAAAATGCAGTAAGTGAAGCAGGCAAAAATGAATACAAATGTCTCAAAAATGAGATTGACAGGAAGTGCAAAATGGCTAAGCTGGGATGGCTAGAGGACAAATGTAAGGATGTAGAGGCTTATCTCGTGAGGGGTAAGATAGATACTGCCTACAGGAAAATTAAAGAGACCTTTGGAGAAGAGAGAACCACTTGTATGAATATCAAGAGCTCAGATGGAAACCCAGTTCTAAGCAAAGAAGGGAAAGCAGAAAGGTGGAAGGAGTATATAGATGATCTATACAAGGGTGATGTACTTGAGGGCAATGTTATAGAAATGGAAGAGGATGTAGATGAAGATGAAATGGGAGATATCATCGTGAAGAGTTTGATAGAGCATTGAAAGACCTAAGTCGAAACAAGGCCCCGGGAGTAGACAACATTCCATTAGAACTACTGACAGCCTTGGGAGAACCAGTCCTGACAAAACTCTACCATCTGGTGAGCAAGATGAATGAGACAGGCGAAATTCCCTCAGACTTCAAGAATAATATAATAATTCCAATCCCAAAGAAAGCAGGTGTTGACAGACGTGGAAATTACCGAACTATCAGTTTAATAAGTCACAGCTGCAAAATACTAACGAGAATTCTTTACAGACAAATGGAAAAAATGGAAGAAGCCGACCTCGGGGAAGATCAGATTGGATTCCGTAGAAATGTTGCAACACGTGAGGCAATACTGACCCTATGACTTATCTTAGAAGAAAGATTAAGGAAAGACAAACCTACGTTTCTAGCATCGGTATACTTAGAGAAAGCTTTTGACAATGTTGACTGGAATACTCTCTTTCAAATTCTGAAGGTGGCAGCGGTAAAATACAGGGAGTGAAAGGCTATTTACAATTTATACAGAAACCAGACGGCAGTTGTAAGAGTCGAGGGAAATGAAAGGGAAGCAGTAGTTGGGAAGGGAGTGAGACAGGGTTATAGCCTCTCCCCGATGCTATTCAATCTTTATATTGAGCAAGCAGTAAAAGAAACAAAAGAAAAGTTCAGAGTAGGTATTAAAATCCATGGAGAAGAAATAAAAACTTAGAGGTTCGCTGATGACATTGTAATTCTGTCAGAGACAGCAAAGGACTTGGAAGAGCAGTTGAGCGGAATGGACAGTGTCTTGAAAGGAGGGTATAAGATGAACATCAACAAAAGCAAAACGAGGATAATGGAATGTAGTCAAATTAAGTCGGGTGATGCTGAGGGAATTAGATTAGGAAATGAGACACTTAAAGTAGTAAAGGAGTTTTGCTATTTGGGGAGCAAAATAACGGATGATGGTCGAAGTAGAGAGGATATAAAATGTAGACTGGCAATGGCAAGGAAAGCATTTCTGAAGAAGAGAGATTTGTTAACATCGAGTATAGATTTAAGCGTCAGGAAGTCGTTTCTGAAAGTATTTGTATGGAGTGTAGCCATGTATGGAAGTGAAACATGGACGATAAATAGTTTAGACAAGAAGAGAATAGAAGCTTTCAAAATGTGGTGCTACAGAAGAATGCTGAAGATTAGATGCGTATATCACGTAACTCGTGAAGAGGTATTGAATAGAATTGGGGAGGAGAGCAGTTTGTGGCACAACTTGACAAAAAGAAGGGACCGGTTAGTAGGACATGTTCTGAGGCATCAAGGGATCACAAATTTAGCATTGGAGGGCAGCGTGGAGGGTAAAAATCGTAGAGGGAGACCAAGAGATGAATACACTAAGCAGATTCAGAAGGATGTAGGTTGCAGTAAGTACTGGGAGATGAAGAAGCTTGCACAGGATAGGGTAGCACGGAGAGCTGCATCAAACCAGTCTCAGGACTGAAGACCACAACAACAACAACATGTACCTCTTGAAAAAATTTGGACAGAAAAGTGGGGAACCAGTTGCCCCAATCCTCATTCTGTCCCCCTTATAAATTTTTTTTTGCATGGGAGCATATTCACACCTTTTGTGACAGAGAGACAGTGGCAATGGAAGAGAGAGGAGACATTGATGGTGGGAGAAAGTGTCAGTGAAAGAGAAGGAGAGCTGGATGAAGACAATAGCAGTGGGAGCCACAGATAAAGGAGATACTGATGGTGAGTGAGACACAATGGCAGTAACAGAGGGAGGGAGAGGGGAAAGGTAGGGTGGGAGGGAGAGGGGGGAAGAGAGAGAGAGAGAGAGAGAGAGAGAGAGAGAGAGAGAGAGAGAGAGAGAGATGAATGGAGATAGGGGCAGTGGGAGGAAAAGACACAGGAGACAGTGGAAATTAAAAAGAGAGATGAGTGGACAGCATTCACAGGCTTGGGTCTGGACCCTCCCAGATCAGCGAACTTTAACACATATGTAAAGTTTATGTAAAGTAGGAGGGTGCATTTCCAACCAAAATTTTAAACATTTGAGTACAGGGGAAAAATTAAGTTGGAACCCCCCCCCCCCCCCCTCAAAATTTCCAAAATTCTGAGAAATAGTGGAGACAGCGGCAGTGGCAAAGAAACACAAAAGAAGACAGTGTAAGTGAGCAGGGTCCCTCCATTTCATCAGAGAATGATAGAAATGCTTGAAATATTAAAAAGCAAAAATGTTGGGACTTGGCTACTCCAACTATATAAGCAAGTCACAGAGTTTGAAAATGGTATGACACTAGTTGTAACATGATAGGTAAAAGAAAACAGAGATAACCCGGGCAGCATTTTGCACAAGGGTGTCTAAAGGCACAAGTGAGAGGGGAGGAAAGTAACTCATGGTCACATGGTGGGTATCTACCATAAGAAAAGGCTCTCTCTCCTATAACCACCCCAACACAGAGAGCAGAGAAGTATTACAGTTTAGTGTAAAATCCACTATCTCTCAGGAAATGCAATACTTTTATAAGGGCTGTCTCATCATCCACAAGCATCTGCAGTGGTGAGGTAGGCATGCTGAGAGCGTGCTGCACATCAAACAGGGCGCACTCAACAAGAACGTGCGCTATCATCAGTAAACTACCACAGCTGCAGTGACGAGGATCCTCCTGAGACAGAAGGAACTCGTAGGTGAGTCTCTTGTGGCCGATGTGTAGTCGGCACAACACAATGCCACCTTTCTGAGAGGTCTGCAAAGATGTATGCCACACCTTAGCGGACTCTTTAATGACTCTCAACTTGTTTTGGGTCACAGTAGCCTGCAATTCTAATTCCCAGAGCCTCAAAATATTGTGTCGAAGTTGCAATCTTAAGTTGGAGCCTGGTACTCCAATGTCTCCTGTAGTTGTGTCTTTAGCAAGCACAGTCTGCAAGCTTATTTCCTGGAATGCCTATGTGGCTCGGTGTCAAAATGAAGATCACTGTCTTTCCAGAGCTGTAGAGATCTACCAATAGGCCCTGGATTGTTGGTGACCAAAAAATTTTTGGGATAGCACATAGATTTGTCTCTTAAGCAACTCATGGAATCACTACAGGTCCGAAAACTTGTTGTGACTATGGATTTGATCAAAGCCTGAGATATGGCAACCAACTCTGCAGTGTATACACTGCAGGCACTCAGCAGAGAGCTTCTCGTTGTCCCCTTGTGTGTGCAAATGCATAACCGACCCTGTTGTTGACTTTTGATCCACCTGTGTAGATGCATACTGAATTAGAGTAAGATCGAACGAAACAGGTGTTGGAGGACAGGATCGGCAACCTTCTTGGTACCACCTAAAAGGTCCATCCGTATCACAGTTCAGGGTACAGACCACTAGGGGTGTTGAGAGGGAGCTCTAGGAGCACAGGCTAAAGGAGGCTGTCAGAGGTCCTTCAGTAGATTATCAAGTCAGATCCCAGCTGGTCTATCCAGTTTTGGGAAATGCACAAACAGTCTGAATTGTTGGTTGTGGAAGACAGTTAAGTGACACAGATGAGTAGGCATCTGACAGATTGTGACTGTGCAATTTACCAGATGCTGCTGTCATTTAATCTGCAGTGGTGGGACACTGGCTTCAGCCAGGAGGCTGTCAACAGGACTTGTACGGAAGTCCCCTGTTGCCAATCATACTCCAGTGCGGTGAACAGAGTCCAGCAAGTCAGTACAGATGGTGATGCCAATCTGTAGGCAACATATCCATAACCCAAGTGGGATAAAAACCAGCGCTTTGTAAAATCTCAGAAGAACTATGCAGTCCAGACTTCGTGAGTAGTTACTAAGAAAATATACAGCATTTAACTTCTTCATGCAATCTGCCTTGAGCTGGCAGACATGTGGCAGCCAAGTTAACTTGTCAAATAAAATGCCTAAGAATTGAAAAGTTTAAACGGTGTCAAGTAACTGCTCACCAAGATAAATTTATGGGTGCAGGTGCACAGTCTGGAGTTGGAAAAAATGCACAACTCATGATTTTGCAGGAGAAGACTGATAGCCATCATTCACAGGCCAGTCATGTATTCTACAAACAGTTGGTCCTCAGTGGTGCGCAGTAATGCAGAGGCATAGTAAAGCCAAAGATCATCCACATACAGTGATGGACAGACTGTGAGACCACTGCATTTACGATGCCACTGATGGCAACAGCAAACAGCATTATGCTCAGAACCGATCCCTGAGAGACTCCAGTCTCCTCTACATATCGGTTGCTGAGAGTCAAACCTAACTGGACCCAAAAAAGTCAGAGAGGTAGGAAATTCTGGATAAAATAGGGTAAACTGCCTCAGAAATCCCACTAATGCAATGTAGACGAGATATGATGTCACCGGGTGGTATTGTATGGCCTTCTGTAGGTAAAAGAACACAGCAGTCAGATGTTGGCAATGGGCAAAAGCATTGCACACTGCAGATTCCAAATGAACCAGGTGATCTATGGTGGACCAAAAAGCCTGAAAAGCCACTTGGAATCTTGATATATGCCCTCCAGCTTCAACACACCAACAAAGATGGCAGTTGACCATTCATTCCAACAGCTTACACAGCCCATTCATCAGAGAGATTGATTGGTAGTTAGTTAAAATATGTGGCTCCTTTCCACGTCTCAGGAAGGAAATAATTACGCCTTCCCGCCATTCAGAGGGAAATTCTCCTTCCCACCAAATATAATTAAAAACCCCAAAGTTATGTTTCATGCTGTCTGCACGAAGATGTTTGAGCATTTGGCTATGGATTTTGTCAGGTTCAGGTGCCATATCTTGTGAAACTCTCATTCAGTAAAAGGGACACTGTATGATAGAGAACTGTTTGCATGGTAGGATAGTAGGCTGCTCTCAATAAGGTGTCTCCAGGCCAGGAAATGAGGATGATAATTACTGCAAGTGAATCCTTCAGCGAAGTGTGCCGCAAAACATTCAGCAAGTACCACGGGATCAGTGCAGATGTTACCAATGACAAGAATGCACGGAATCACCATGGGTGGCAGATAGCTGCAAATGGGGCAGAGTTTAGTCTAGGCTTGGGACACTGGGAAATGGGATTGCATAGGTGACACACTTTGCTCCCTACACTCATGCTTCCTTTTCTTTATTAGAACCCACACTTTAGCCTGGAGTCTTTTGAATGCTATTAAATTATCCATAGAGGGATGGCGCTTATGCCATTGAATTGCCCTGCAGTACTCTCTCATAACTTGTGGCTACATTTTCAGACCACCATCGCACCAGCGGTTGTCGGGATGAGCAGAGGAGTAGGGTATTAGGGTATCATTGCTGGTGCAGCCTGAATAATAGTATCAATAGTATCCGTCACACACATGCCTGCAAAAGTGGCTGTAAAGCCAGTCAGCTTCCCGAAGCAACCAACATGGAGAATGTTCCAGATGTCTGTGAGTAGAGAGGGAGAGAACGATAGGGAAATGGTCACTGTCACAAAGATCACCATGGACACATCACTGAATTTAGGGTAAGACATTTGGGCTGCAAACTGTGAGATCAATAACCGAGTATGTTCCGTTGACTGCACTGAAATATGTTGCAGTTCCAATGTTGAGCTGCCAGACATCCGATTCTGAAAGATGTTCTAGAACTTGGTCTCTGTGAGACATAGTGTCGCAACCCAAAATGGGGACAAGAATTTAAAAAGCCAAAAAGGTGAGGAAAAAGTGTTAAAAAAGAAGAGAGAATGAAAACCTTCAGAAGTCCAAAGAATAGTCAAAATACCAACATAAAAATGTGACCAAATAAAAAGACACTTATTAGTCACCTCTTACGACAGGCACGGAAGGGTGTGGGTCTATTCTAGCCCCTGACACCACAGTGGGTATTCACAACAAAGAGAGACTGGATAAAAGGATCTGTGTGTTAGAAGAGTGCAAATATGTTAGTATGACAGCATTTTTGGTGAGGAAGGCGGAATGAGGATTGAGGCAGCTGGTTACTCACTATTCTGTCAGAGTCTTTTCAATAGGAACATATTCCCCTTCCTGTGCTCCAAGAGGAGATGGTAATATACAAGGGTTGGAACTTTAATAGTGGCAATTATTTATTTACAGCTCGTAGAAAATAGATGTGTATTTCAAAGTTTTACTGACCTTCAAAGTAGTCACCAGCATTGTGTATAACCCATTGCCAGTGATGTGGAAGTCATAGGATACTCTTAGCAGTGCCAGTTGTGTTGACAGTTTGAGCGGCATGGTCTATTGCCCGACGAATTTATAGCAGTTCTGAAGCAAATGTCATGAACTGTTTCCTTCAGTTTAGAAATAGAGTTGAACTCATGAGGGCTTAAATCAGGGAAGTGCAGTAGGTGGTGTAGCACTTAGCAGCTTCATCAATCAAACAAATCTCTGATTTAAGCCCTCGTGAGTTCAACTCGACTTCTTAACTGAAGGAAACACTTCACAGCATTCGCTGAGGGGCAGAAGGCAGGCTGTAACAGATGTGCCAGTACGGTCGTTAGTCTAAAGTCATCTGGGTCCAGTGTTGAGAGTCTAAATGAACAGGTGAATAATTAGTTTTAGTGTTATTTAGATAAACTGTTCTGAGTATATACAAATATAAGAGAACAGTACACTAGGTATATCCGACGGAGGTGGAGCATTTATTAAGGTGTTTGCCTCAGATTCAGGAGGATGGAGGCTCATTCACTATCCATCCATGATGATTAAAGTTTTCTTAGATGACTTCAGGGAAATGTCACAATGTTTTCTTCAACAAGGTAACAACTGACTACCTGGACTTTCTTCATTATACATGTGCATATATTCACATGTCTGTACATGTCACTCACACTCTCCTTGTATAAAGCAGATAGATCCTTACAGTAAAATGATGCTTCACTGTTGAATACACTAGCACCACACAGATTGTGCTGATCTGAAACTTCCTGGCAGATTAAAAATGTTTGCTGGGCAGGATCTCAAACCTGGCATCATTGCCTTTGGTGGCCAAGTACTCTATTGACTGATCTATCTGACCACTTATCGAATTGCCTTCACAGATCTTACGCGAGTGTATCTTCACAGAATTAAACTAATGTTCACCATGAATTTTCAAAACCAAACTGCATTACAACATTTCGTGTGTTGAGATGGCTGCATGGGCATGTTCCAAAAACCTATTAATAAATAAAAAAACAAAAGTTCACAGAAGTTTTTCTGCGTACCTTGCGAGACCAGCACTCCTGAAAGTAAGGCTGCTTTTCCCACAAGGTATGCACGAGAACTTCATCTTAGTATGGAACCTAGGAGAAGAGGTACAGGTGTCTGTAGGGCTGTGATGTCAATTCCTGAGTAGTACCTGGATAGCTCAGTCACTATATTTTTGGATGTAGATTCTTATTATTTCAGATAAATAGGGCAAGTGGTCTTGATCCCAGGTTTTCAAGCTGAGCTTTGGGCAACATCTGATTTTGTACTATGCATAGTTTGTACTTTGAATTCAAATGTTATGATATGGATCTTTCTTATGCATAATTTTTCTTGCTCTTCCATGATTCTTGGAGTGACCTGACAAGCCAAAAATGTACTTGTTGATATTTGATATTCGGCTTTGAGACTATTTAATTCACTTGTGGTCAAGAGTCCACTGTAAACAATCATATTCCAACTCTCCTTGCATTTTCCATGTGGCTTTAGATGAGGGCAGCACAGGCCACAACATAGTTTTGAACAGTAAGGGACAAACATTCTTAACAGGAGCACATTAAATGACAGAACAACTGCAAGCTGCATTTAAGGTACTCTTCAGAAGGTGGTGGTGGTGGTGGTGGTGGTGGTGGTAGTAGCAGCAGCGGCAGGCTTATTTATACATGGATCATGTTTATAAGGACATTGTACCTGTCGTGATAGTGCAGTGTAAGAGCTAAAAACATAATTTGTACACATAGACATTAACATAGTTATACGTCTAGTTTGAAAACCATAGAGCAGGTAGTCGGCCATGGCCTTATAGAATGAACCACTCCAGCAGTTGCCTCAAGTAATTTAGAAAAAGCAAGGAGAACCTGAATCAGGATAGCCAGATGGAGACAAGGAACCATCATCCCAACGACATAGATAGTCTGTTTGAAAAAGCTTAACGAGGTATAGGTGTAATTTTGCATACTGAAAGTAAAGCCAAATATCACATTAATTCTTTAATGGGAAATCTAGCCAAAAAATGGTATATAATGCCCATAGGTTACTAATAAGACAGCCTTAAAAGTTAATTTTGAGAATGTTTTGTTCTAAAGATACAGTAACGCACTAAACACTAACAGTACAATATAGTATTGTGTAGTATTGGAGAGCAATTCTGCCTTATGCAAGACACCTTTTCGGATAAGTTTTCATCCAGGTACATTTCATCACTTTTTGTGTTATCTTCCAAAAATTTTCAAGCCTTTGCTAATGTGGAAACCGTGTCTTCAAAGGAATTATGTGCATCAGATGTAAAACAATGTTTCATTTCTCTTGTGCAAATGTGAATTCGAAGCGGAAGGTGGTGTTGTGCAGAAGCAAACAAAAAAATATTCGCACAACGGATACAGCAATGCCACAAGCAGCTCATCCTAACATGGGACAAGAATAACAGTGTTTGCAGACAGCCGTGGACAGTCAATTGCAGTCAGCTTAATAAATCAAAGTCATAGTAATTACATAGTTGAAGGAAATGTTATAAAAGGTGCACCATTAACTACAGTACTATAATAGAAAGCTGCAACAACTTACAGAACCTCTCAATGATCAATACTACTGTCGCCTAGGGTGGCACAACTAACATAAGGCATTAAAAGCTATGACATCAACACTAGTGAGCTTTCAACACAAAGATGTAATAATAATAATAGTTGGAATATCACACAGAAATGATCCTGAGAACAGGTCTTATACGAATGGTGAAACAATACGAACAAATAAGAAAATAGCCAGATAGTGAAAGCTTTCCAAATAATCAGTTTGCAAGAGTTCCTGAGAACAGAGACTGGTATACTTCTTATGTACTGAACCTAAATGCTACAGGAAAAGAAGAAATGGAAAGAACTCTACTTGTAAACAACCAACTAAAGCTTGGAATATCACTCAAACTGTAGGATCCAGATGAAACTGGCCAAATGGCACCACAGCAACAACCAAAACAGTACCTGTTATTAACTACAGTGATGTCAAGAGGGCATTAATGAGTAGGAACATCAGTTTGCGCCAACAGTAGGTCATGTACTCAGAAGGCCGGACACAAGCAGTGCCCCAAGAAGATAAACAAGACCAATAAAACCCAGAGCTCAAGACAACAAATTTTTGTGGCAAGGTCAGTGTACAGCCTGCCAAGTCAATGGGTGGGAACAGCCAAGTCAGTGAGTGGGAACAACAGAAGCTGTGATATCAACAAGTTCAAACTTTTCAGCATCAATTATCCAGTCAAATGTTTTAGAACACACAGCTTCAGTGGCTGCAACAACAAGTGCTTCTGCAGCTCATTGGACTGTATGGAGAAGAAAGGCACATCAGCACCTTCTATGACAACTAAATGGACAGATGCCAAGTTGGGTAGTAGCTTCAGAACTGCAACAGAAACAAATGCCTGGACTCAGTACTTAATTAAGTGAACCAACTCAGTACTTTATAAATGAAGATAATCAGTGTGATCAGTTAAAAATACCAATAAGGCTCATGCTTCTACACTGATCAGCCACAATATTATGACCACCGACCTACTATCGATATAAACCCATCTGGGCAGTAGCGGCATCACCTGTTGAGGAATGACAGCCAGCTGGACACACACACACACACACACACACACACACACACACACACACACACACACACACACACACACGGCATGTGTAGTATCAGTGAGAGTGCTGTCCCTGTGTAGAATGGGGAAGGTGCACAATCTATCTGAGTTTGACAGAGGGCAGATTGTGATGGTCCAGAGAGTCAGCACAAGCATTAAGGAGACTGGGTGACTTGTTTGGTGTTCAAGGAATTCTGTGGAGAGTGTCTTCAACACATAGCAAAACCAAAGTGAAACTCCATCCAGATGTCATGGGGTTGGACGGCCATCCCTCATTACAGATGTCAGACGTAGTAGGTTGAGCAGAACTGGTAAAACAGAACAGGCGGCGAACTGTGGTAGAACTATCATCAGACTTTAATGCTGGGCATAGTACAAGTGTGTCCGAACGCACAGTGCACCGGACACTCCTAACGATGGGCGGCCACAGCCGACGTCCCGTGCATGTGCCAGTGTCAACACCACAACACTGGCAACTATGACTGAAATGGACATGTGACCATGGCATTGGATGCTGGTGCAGTGGCGGAATGCTGAGGGTCTGACGAATCCCGATACCTTCTTAACACCAACAGGAGGGTGCGAATCCGTTGCCTTCCAGGGAATAGCTCCTTTACACCTGTACTGAAGGACAGAGACGAGCTGGCAGTGGCTCAATTATGCTCTGGGGAACTTTCATGTGGGCATCCACGGGTCCAGTGGAGCTCGTGCAAGGCAGCATGATGGACAAGGAGTATTGTACACTGGTTGCTGATCATGGACACCCCTTCACAATGATCATGTTCCCCGACAGCAGTGGCATTTTTCGACAAGATAATGCATCGTGTCACAAGGCCAGGAATGTGACGGAGTGGTTTGAGGAACACAGTTGTGAGTTCCAGTTGCTATGGTAGCTCCCCAACTCATCAGATCTGAACCCGATCAAACACATCTGGGATGTGATTGAATATGGCGTCAGAGCTCATTGCGCCCCTCCCCGGAATTCGTGGGAATTACGTGTGTGTGTGTGTGTGTGTGTGTGTGTGTGTGTGTGTCGATGTGGCACTAACTCCATCCAGCAACCTAAGGGCTCACTGCTTCCATGCCACAATGCGTAGCCACTGTTATCTGTGCCAAAAGTGGATTAGTGTTAACTGAGCAAGGATTAGAATGTGATGAAATTATTTACTGTGAACTAGAGGGATACTTCTTAGCAAAAATAAACTGTAGACAGCAACAAAAGGTAGGTGGTGTCACAGTTTATGTTAGGGAGAATCTTGAGCCTAAGAAAATAAACTATTTAGATACGTACATCACAGAAGAATTGATCAAAGTGACAAGCACTGAACTACACATCAAAGGATGCAGAAAGATTATGAGAAGACACAGTTATAGGGATTTATCATCCACATAAGAACATTAAAAAAAGAAGTACATGTAAATGTGATTTGACAAACCTGAAAAATGAAAATACACTGAAGCACTATCAACTAGAAACAGACAAGAAAACAAATACAGAGGGCTGCAATGACATACAAAGCAGCTGGGAAAAAAATAAAAATTGGTATTTTAAAAGCATCAGAAGAAGTAATAGTAGGAAAAGAAAGGACAGAGAAAAGGGAGGAATGGATCACTAATGACCTACTAAATATGATGGAAGAAGGAAGAAAATTAAAAAATTCTGTGAAGAGGGAAGACCAAGAGAAATACAAGAGTCTGAAAAACAGAATCAACAGAGAGGCAAAACAAGCAAGAGAAAAATACCTTGATGATCTCTGTATTTCAGTTGAGGACAACATGAGAAAGGGAAATATTGACAAGATCTATAAATGTGTGAGACATTTCTTTGGAGACAGAAGAAACAAGTGTAAGGCTGTGATGGATGAAAATGGCAATATGTTGGATGACGATGATGAAGTTGCAGAAGATGGAAACAATATATAGGAAAAGTGTACAGCAGACCAGAACTGTCTGAAAACATCATGGAAGAAGAAGTAATATTACCAGGGGTGGAAGGAGCAAGGCAGAAGTGAGAAGTAGAATTGCTCAAGCAAAGGCTGCTTTTAACACGAAGAAAAACATCTTAACATCTAAGAGCATCAGCCTTGAAATCAGGAAAAGATTTTTGAAATCATATGTATGGAGTGTGGCATGCTATGGGTGTGAAACATGGACTCTCGGGACAGAGGAAGACCAGAAGCTAAATTCTTTTGAAATGTAGTGCTATAGACGCATGCTCAAAATAAAATGTATCGACAAGGTCACAAACAAAGTGGTTCTGGAAAGAGCAGGTGAGAAGAGAAGCTTCTGGAGTTTCATTGTTAAAAGAAGAGTGCAATTTACAGACCATCTATTAAGACATAAAGGACTCCTGAACACAATCATAGAGGGATATGTCGAGGGAAAAAGACCATGAGGAAGGCCATGGCTGAGGTACATGGATCAAATCATGAAAGATGTGGGATGTAACACCTATAAAGAAATGAAGAGAAAAGCTGAAAGACACAGAATGGAGACGAGCTGCCATTGTAGCTGTTGCAAACCAATCCTTGGATTGACCACTACAGAGGAAGAAAGAAAGGCTAAGATAAGGAGATACATTTAGTAGGATACTGGGATGCATGGCAATCTGATTATTGAGGCAATATTTTGCAATATTAAATTAGGTACATAGGAATGGGATCTGCTTTACCATCCTAAAAGGTCAGAAAACAAATGTGCCAGATTCTATGTTATTATGCTAAGATATTTTATCTTTTGCTGTCCTGTTAAGGAAAGACAAGAGAATACTAACCCATAACCACAGTGCAAAAAACAGCAGACAGACTTCCAACAAATATGGTCAAACTCAGGCAAAATATCCAGGACCTGGATGTGCTACACAAGTCATCAGATTTTCAGGGATAAGTATAATGAATCAAAGAAATCTCTCAGAAACAGCTTTCAAGTCTAAGAAAACAGATGTACAGCAGTGAAATAGCTCAATCAGCCACTACAGCCAACACTTCAAGGAAAATAGTGAATAAACTTTGCAAAGTCATTCCAAAGCCAGAAACTGAAATTGTAAACATCAGATATGAAGGACACATAACTAAAGATCCCAATGAAGTATAAAACATTTTAAATATATATTTTGTATCTGCAGATGTCAATCCATTTAATCCCAAAACTTAAGTGGTAAGGTAAAGCTCATAAGAGCCACCTTTTGAATTCAAAGGAGTGGTTGAACAAGGCAGGATAACAAATAACCTAAAGAATAAGTACTCATCAGGCTGCGAAGGTTTGCATTGTGTTGTTATTTAAAAAATGTAATAAAGAATAAGTTTAAATACTTATGCGTCTGATTAACTGCAGTATCAGAGAACACACAAAATGTATTGAAATGGAGCACACTTAAACCAACACACAAAAAAGGATCCAAGGAGGTGGTTTAAAATTTCAGATTCATCAGTGACACCCATATTCAGTAAAGTACCTGAAGCTATATTCAGTAAAGTACTTGAAGCTGTATTGCTGGAACAGATCAGTCATTATTTCTGCAAAAATAACTTGCTAACAGAGGTGCAGCATGGCTTCTGAAAGGATCACAGCAATTAGAGTTTCCTTGATCAAAGTATACACAAAACATGCATATTTCTGGACCCCGGTAAAGTGTTTGACTCAGTGAACTATAAGTTACTCTTCAGTAAACTTGACGCCCAATCGTGAGGGCCGGCCGCTGTGACTTAGCGGTTCTAGGCACTTCAGTTCGGAACTGCACTGCTTCTATGGTCGCAGGTTTGAATCCTGCCTCTGGCATGGATGTGTGTGATGTTCTTAGGTTAGTTAGAGTCTAGGGGACTGATGACCTCAGGTGTTAAGTCCCATAGTGCTTAGGGCCATTTGAACCAATCGTGAGAGCATGACACGGGGTAAATCCTATTTTACAAGTTATTAGGGTTTCTTCCTTTTCCGTTCATGTATGGAGTGTGGGAAGAATGATTATTTGAATGCCTCTGTGTGTGTAGTAATTATTCTAATCTTATCCTAACAATCCCTATGTGAGTCATACTTAGGGGATTGTAGTATATCCCTAGAGTAATCTTTTAAAGCCAGTTCTTGAAACTTTGTTAAAAGACTTTCTTGGGCTAGTTTATGACTGTCTGGAAGAGTCTGCCATTTCAGTTCCTTCAGTATCCTTCTGATACTCTCCCATGGGTTAAACAAACCTTTGACATTTCGTGCTGCCCTTCTCTGTATATGTTCAATATCCCCCGTTAGTTCTTTCTTATGGAATGGACAGTGTCTTGAAAGGAGGATGTCAGATGAACATCAACAAAAGCAAAATGAGGACAATGGAATGTAGTCGAATTAATTCAGGTGATGCTGAGGGAATTAGATTAGGAAATGAGACATTTAAAGTAGTAGATGAGTTTTGCTATTTGGGCAGCAAAATAACTGATGATCGTCAAAGTAGAGAGGACATAAAATGTAGACTGGCTATGCCAAGGAAAGCGTTTCTGAAGAAGAGAAATTTGTTAACATCAAGTATAAATTTAAGTGTCAGGAAATCTTTCCTGAAAGTATTTGTATGGAGTGCGGCCATGAACAGAAGTAAAACATGGACCATGAATAGTTTAGGCAAGAAGAGAAAAAGAAGCTTTCGAAATGTGGTACTACAGAAAAATGCTGAAGATTAAACGGGTAGATAACATACCTAATGGGGAGGTACTGAATAGAAGTGGTGAGAAGAGGAATTTGTGGCACAATCTGACTAAAAGAAGGGATCGGTTGGTAGAACATGTCCTGAAGCATCAAGGGATCACCAATGTAGTATTGGAGGGAAGTGTGGACAGTAAAAACCGTAGAGGGAGACCAAGAGATGAATACAGTAAGCAGATTCAAAAGGATGTGGGTTGCAGTAGTTACTTGGAGATGATGAAGCTTGCACGGGATAGAGTAACATGGAGAGCTGCATCAAACCAGTCTCTGGACTGAAGATCACCACAACAACAACCACCTTTTTTGTACGGATCCTACACACTTGAGCAATATTCTAGGATGGGTCACACAAGTGATTTGTAAGCAATCTCTTCTGTAGACTGATTGCACTTTTCCAGTATTATACCAATATACCACCTGCTTATCCCTAAAAAGTGTTACACCTAGCTCCTGGTATGAGTTGGCTGATTCCTATAGTGACTAATTGATATTATAGGCACAGGATATTTTTTTTTCGTTTCATGAATTGCACAATCTTACATTTCTGAACATTTAGAGCAAGTTGACAATCTCCACACCATGTTGAAATATTTTCAAGATCAGGCTGAATATTTATGCAGCTTCTCGCAGATGGTACTTTACTTCAGATAACTGGATCATCTGCAAAAACCCTCATTTTACTATTGATATTGCCTGCAAGGCCATTAATATACAACATGAACAGCAAGGGTTCCAACACACTTTCCTGGGGACACACCTGTAGTTACTTCTACATCCAACAATGAGTCCCCATCCAAGATAACAAGCTGTGTCGCCACCTTCCACAAAGTCCTCAATCCAGTCACAAATTTCACTCGATACCTTATATGATCGCACTTCTGACAATAAGTGTAGGTACGATACCGAGTCAAAAGCTTTTTAGATAAAGAAACATTATATCTACCCGGTTGCTTTGATCCAAAGCTTTCAGTATGTCATGTGAGGAAAGTGCGAGTTGCATTTCACGATTGATATTTTCAAAAACCATGCTGGTTGGCATTGAGGAGGTCATTCTGTTCAAGATCCCTCATTATGTTTGTGTTCAGAATATGTTCTAATGTTATACAACAAATCAATGTCAAATATATTGGATGGTACTTTTGTGGATCACTTCTACTACACATCTTGTAGACAAGTGTGACCTGTGCCATTTTCCGAGAACTGGGCACAGTTTTTTGTTTGAGGGATCTATGATAGATTATAGTGAGAAGAAGGGGTAACTCAACTGCAAATTCAGTATAGAATCTGACAGATATCATCGACACTTGGAGCTTTGTTCAGTTTTAACTATTTCAGCTGTTTCTCAACACCACTGGCGCTAATACTTATTTCATTCATCTTTTCAGTGGTACAACAAATAAATTGGGGCAATTCTCCTGCGTTTTCCTTTTAAAAGGCAGATTTTAAAATGGAGTTAAGCATTTCAGCTTTTGCTTTGTCATGTTCAGTTTGAGTTCCTGTCTCATTCACTAGGGACTGGACACTAACTTTGATGCCACAAACAGCCTTTCCATATGACCAGAATTTCTATGGATTTCTTGAAATGTCAGTTGACAATATTTTGCTAACAAAGTCATTGCAGGCATCATGCTTTGCTCTCTCGACAGCCGAAAGTGTTTCATTCAGCATCTCTCTATTTATAGCCCTATGATTTGTTTTACACCTATTATGCAGTAATCTGTTTTTTAGAAGTTTATTTACAGTGACTGTATACCATGAGTTTCCCTCACATTATGAACTGTTCTACTGGGTATGTGTCTATCCAGTGGTTGGTCAACTATTCTTTTAAACTTGTGCCAGAGTACCTCTACATGCTCCTGACCTGTGCTGAAAGTTTCAAGTGCTTCACTGAGATATGACATTGCTGACTTTTTATCTAGTTTACTGAACATATATATGTTTCTGGATGTTTTAGTTGTCCTTTGTACTTCCGTAATCATTGCTGCCACAACCATGTCATGGTCACTGATAGCAGTTTAGATGTGGACATCTTCAAAGAGGTGAGATCTATTTGTTGCCATTAGATCCAATGTATTACCATCATTGAATGATTAAAGTCCACTGATGATTACAGTATAATTGGAAAATGGACATACAAGTCAAGTGAGGTTTTCTCTAAGGTTTTCAGCTACATCAGGAGATGAATCTCGTGGGCAATAGAAGGATCCAATTATCATTTTATGCTCACCCCTTATAGCGATAGCAATGCTGCATCCATGCAAATGCTAACTACACATCTAGTTGAATGTAAGCAGTGTAAAAAGCTGACTTACAATATCAATTCTCAAGTCTTAAGTTCCCAGTCCACATATGAAACAGCAGGGCTCAGTTTCGGTGCCTTACCTCTTCCTTGTGTACATAAATGATAGAGAGCTACCTCTCAATTCCCAGTTGGTAACCTGTGCAGATGATGCCTCACTGTTACTCGTTAGCAAACAAAATGGTGAGTAAACATTGGTTGCAGCTGAGGGACTACATCAAGTAACAAGTTATTTCCAGGACCAAGGTCTGAAGGTTAATGTCAACTACAAATCACGGTCATTGTCATTCAAATTTGCAAGGTATATACAGAATACTGTAAAATTCAAGGTATTTACCTAGATGAAAATCTACAATGGGTTAACCAAATCAGTTTTACATGTAATAATACCAGTAGTTCACTATATAGACAGCTATCAAAAGCAGTTTCTGAACAGACATTAAAAACAAATTATTATGGGGCCATTTTCACAGATTAAATATGGACTAGAGATGTGAGGGTCTGATGCTACATCCAATGAACAGAATATTAACCTTGGGGAAAAAAATAAAGAGAGAGAGAGAGAAGAGAGAGGGGGGGGGGGGAGCAGTCAGAATTATCCATAGAAGAGGGTACACAGGCTCCTAGAGGATCATCTTTGTACATCATAAATATCTCACTGTGTCTTTGCAAATTAATTACTTTTTTATGATAGCTAAAAACAAATAAACCAGGTGCTCTGACATGCTGGTATGTGAAACAAGAAAGAAAGGTCCTATTACAGACAAAGAACTAAGCTAAACACAACAGACCATAGTGCATGCATTAATGTCCTGATGTGATATAATAAACTGCCGAGCTCTATAATGTGCCACAAAGGGAACTTATTCAAAGTGAAGCTGAATTCATTCTTGATTGGTAAGTGCTTATATTCTTTGAATGAGTACTCATGTTAAACTGAACTGAAATCTCTGCAGATTTTGTTATGTAAAATCTGGACATTTGTAATAATTATGATGTAATATCTTATTCTATAGTGTTTTCTAAGTACACTGACATTTGTACCATGTACATGTTAGCAATTATGCATATATAAAATGTATCTGCTCAAACAAAAACTGTAAAGTATGTTGTCTTGCTAAGTAATAAGACACATACATCTAAGTAAGATATACGTACCATTTACGCTTATACGTAGTCACTTAGGCATATATAAAATGCATTTACTCTGTTTGTATGAAATTTGTAAAAAAATGTTACATTTGCAAAAATCTCAACTGATGACTCGCATGCAAAATACAATAAATAAATAAAACGGTACAATATATAGTATCGCACTTTCAGGCACTGTAGCACAACAAACAGAGAAAAAGAAGGGCATCTCTTGGATAGATCTTTCATGCTCTGTATCACTCAAACTACATATTTGCAGAACAAGCAAGTAGAAATACAAAACCCACCAAATGCGGCACAATAGGGTCGTCAACTGTGAATTCGAGATTGCGCTGTACGATGTGCTTTTGTTACCCAACTTGTACACAACACAAGCGATCTCTTCAGCCAATCAGAACACAGAATGAGAGGCCATTACACGTTTTGCGCGAACATACAAACGACGGAAAAATTTTACGAATGAAACACGAATAAAGTAGATATTCCACTGTGATGTACATAAGGTACAGTACCAAGCAAACCGATGTTGTAACACACCAGTAATTTGAGGTAATTGCAGGCGCCGGTTTCCGCAAAAGGCACGGAACAGAAGTAGCTAGTCATTCTTGCAACATTTTTCGAAAGTATTATAATTTAGCATGACGGGTAAAGTTTGCCTGCTTCAGCAAAAAGCTGATGTAATTATTTCTTTATGGCGATGTGCTCGACGGAACATATACTCAGCTAGGTAACCCGCCAAATGTTTGGTCTTTCTGCCATATGGTGGGATGGCACCTCTGAGGTTCTGCGACGTTCTGTCCATGTTCAGTGTGTGAACAGAACGATTCCGTATCTACGAAGTTCAGGTTATGGTTCACTTTGAGGTGCTGAAAACTTGAAAACCTGAACTTCGTAGATACGGAAGATCGTTCTGTTCACACACAGAACATGGACTGAACGTCGCGGGACCTCAGAGGTGCCATCCCACGATATGGCAGAAAGACCATATATGAACTGAAGCAGTCACTAATGATCGTTGCCCCATGGAGGATCTTCTGTTTTATTATTCCGAACAACACATTGGGCTCAAGGGACCATTTCTCGACCCTCACTGAACTATACCAAACACCCAATTTCCTACAATTTCAAAGCCTTTGTTGTGCTGCCTTTTCCCAAATTTCGCTTCGCCAATCTACAAGCAAACTTGCATGCCAACGTAGCCTTCACCTCGGCTACGCTACAGATCGCTCTGTCACCAGAAACAGACTTTTTTTCTGTCAATTCAAGTTGAGCTCTTACGTCCCTGCCTAACAGAACCATAGAAAATCGCGAGATACTAAGAAAAATTTAGCCGAAAACAGCTTAACTACACTTCTGGAAATCGCGACCTTTTCGTGGAATAACAGCGAAGTATTTGTAACAACGAGGAATATGAAAGTCACTGCAATTTAACGCCAGATCACTAAACCCTCCTAGAATTTACGATAGCAATTGGTTGGTTCCCGCCAACATTTTTATTGAGTTCCTTTGAATAAAATATGGAGTAGTAAAATTTACAATGATTCAGTAACAGTGTCACAATACCCTTCCCATTTAATGTTTTTATGTTCAAGGATTCCTTTAATGTTCTAGGATTAAGTTTTGCTGTTACGTCAAGCCGTACTATATCCTCGGAAATCTCTAAATGGATACCACGATATGTCCCAAATAAAAGAGCCATAAATTTCTATCAAAAAAGAGTAGCAATGTCATTGCTTCATTCGCATAAGTTTCGTCTTACGCCCTGGCCTATCCAAATCTTTGACGAAAAAAAAAAACAGAACAAAAATTATGTACGAAGTTATAGCTCATGTACAGTACTTCTATACTGCACGTGTTTTAATTTGTGTGTGCGCGATAAGTAAAAATTACACTTCGTACAATGCAATCTCGATTTCAGTTTCGGAAGCTATTATCCCGTATTTGTTGAAGTTCGTATTTACACATACGTATTCCACAAAGATGTACCTTCAGTACTACAGTGCACTAAAGATCTATCCAAAAGACGTTCTTTTCTTCTCGGTTTTATGTGCTACAGTGCCTGAAAGTGCGATACCGATATATATGTTATTTTCCTTGTGCAAAATTGTCGTTAATGTCAATCTTTAAAGAAACTTTAGGTACAAAATACTTACGTTTGTAAAACGATCGATTATTGTCAAATATTTTTACATAATTTTATATGCAGTATCTATGTACTGAACATGAAATAAATGATACTCCTTCTGTAAAATCAGGTGCACCAGTGGCTGAAGTAACAAGAAACAAAAGATGCAAAAACGTCTAATTCTAATCTATGTACTGTAATAATTGGAGGTGCCAATGACGTACATACAAATTAATTAATTAAAGCCACAAATAATTTGAAAGAAACCCTGAGTTGCAACAAGAATGCATCAGTAGTTGTTGTTGGAATTACACACAGACATCACCTGATAGAAAGTTCTTGTGTGATTGTAGAAATTGCTAAGGCAAACAGACAGCTCAAAAAATATGTAAAGCCTTCTTCAACACACATTTCTGATCTGTTGATTTCTTGCAGAGAGAATACTTTACTATACGTGGTTTGCATTTGCATGCAAGATTGAAAGTCACTCCTGTGGCATAAAATTGTACAATTGTGCCTGTGCGGGTATGAGCAGCCCATAGTGCTCGCCTTCATGCATTCTTTTTAAAACATTATATGACTAAAGCCCTTTTGGCCTGTTTTTTGTTTTATATGTGACATGTAAGTACTGTCTCTGTCTTCTACTGTTAGTCAGAACTTGCACTTTTATACAGAAAATTTCTTTTCCCATAAATTTGTCATTATGTTATAGGCCACTTTAAATGTTTAAATTCTGATGAAGGCACTCTTAGAAGTGTTGAAACCTGGTTACCAAGACTAAAAATTGTGACCTAGGGCTCATCTGTCTCTATTTTAACACTGGAATTTTGACATATTGTACACTTTAATACCTGTACAACTCACCTTCTCAAATTGATCAGATTTTTCATGTTTCCCATTAAACAAAACACCCTTGTGCTCCTGATACCATTTACTTACCTTTCCACCTTCATCATGCTTAAGGTTTTGTGTGACTTTACTCCAGCTGCAATCTTGCTGTTGTATAATTTTCATTTGCTTACAAAACTTATGATAACCAGACTGTTGTGTTGTATCTTGCATGAATAAAGTTTTGATTTCTGCATCTTGCTCTGTTAATTCACCATATTCCTCTAAACCTTGTGGCAACCTAGACAAGGCATCTGCAATAACATTCCCACTTCCTACTTTCTTTAATATAAATGATCTCGAAATTCAGTTCTTGTAGCCCACCTAGCTACTTTACAGTGCAATAGTTTACACGTTAAAAGAAATAACAGACACTGACAGTCACAGTAAACTTTTGTGTTCTTGCCCCACAAAAAATATTCAAACTTTTTAAATGCCCATATTACAACTAAACTTCCCAATTCTGACACAAAGTAAGATCTTTCTACTTCTGACAATGTTCATCTAGCACAACCAGTGACCCTGGGTACTTCTTTACCTTCTTCTTTGCATCTGGAACAAACATGCCCCCAGCCTCTGAGATGAGGCATCCATGCATGACAAAAATTCTTGGACATGTCAGGGCAGCTATGAATGCTTGCATTGACTAATGTTGCTGAATGTTATTAAAGTCCTCCTGACACTTATAATCCCATAACCAAGGCCTATTTTTTCATAACGCATTGAGTAACACATCACTGTTCATCAGTTGCTGCAGTACAAATTTACGAAAAAAGGGTGCAAGTCCTAAATAGCCTTATAGTTGTTTCTTATTCCTTGGAGCTGGACAATTGTGTATGGTATCAAGTTTTTTCAGATTCAACATGACATAAAAATTTGACTTGCTCCTTACCAAAAGTAGACTTTTTTTAAATTGGGTGTTACTCCGTAAGCTGCAAATCGTTGAAGTACCTCTTCAATGAGCCTGTGATGTTCTAACCAAGTGGGCATGGCTGTTAGCATGTTGTCTACATAAATAGAGACTCTGCTAAGCAATTCTCACCCTAAGACCTCGTACAGTGCAGATATAAACACGCCTGTGCCAATTTTAAGTCCAAAACATAGAACACGGAATTCACAACTTATGCCACCACAAACAAATGCTGTATCTTTTAAACTTTCTTTGTGGAGCTTGATTTGCCAGTAGGACCTTTAACACCCAGTATACTGAAGTAGTTTGTATTGTTAAACTTTAAAAGCTGTCTATCTAAGTTGTCTGGTCTTATGCATACTGGTAGTAAAATGTTATTGATACCTCTAGCATCGAGAACTAATCTTACAGATCCATCTGGTTTACTTACTGGTAATATAGGACTACAATAGGGTGAAAATGTAGATTGTATAACTCCCTATTTAATCGTATGGTTGATCACTTCCCTTACTGCCTCTCGTTTTGCCCATGGAATAGAACATTATCCACATGGAACATTTTGTGTAAACTTCAAATTTATATTCATAGCCTTTTGATTACTCCAGGCTCCTTACTGAAAACATCTGCATACTTAAATAACAAGTCAGAAAGTTCTTGTCACTGCATATCATTTAGTACCTGTGATTCACTTCGTTTCTGCTCTACCATTTCGTAACTAAACTCTCTGTATGCATTCTTGTCCAGCATCAAATTTGTTTGTGAAATCTACAGCTGGAAAGGAATATTGTACCACTACCTTTCACTCTGGTTTGTTTTTGTAACTTTTATTAGGTGTTTTGACTAAATCAATACAAAAAATCTGATCCTTTCATAAAAGTGGAATTTACCATTACTTATGTCAATCGGTGTTTTTTATGTTCTAAGCGTGTCCATGCCAATAAGTCGATTAATTATACATTTGTCAATTATAAGAAAGTTGCACTTCACTGTAAAATGTTCAATTTATAATGGAATAAGTGCCTGATGTCTAACCAATTTAGTCTTACTGCTTGTAACTGTTCGCACCTTGCAATTTTGGACAGTATAACGATACAGCCTTCCCAAAAACTCTAATGAAATGTCTAATCCACCTTTTTTTATACGCATCCAGATAATTATCAGACAATTTAGTGCTTACTAAGGCCTTGTATGTGTGTCTTAATATATATAATTCTGCCCAATTTGCGAAAACACTTGATATTCATTGTGAAAGCTTATAGAAGGTCCTGGAAAAATGTATATTATCATGATTGTCACGGGATTGTTGTCATTAACAAAATTATGTACTGGTTCATAATCAAAAACCTAGTTGAGAAGTTGAAGTAACAGATATTTAGTAACAAATGTAAAAAGGCCATGGAAATGTTGGCATAAGTGGCTGGTGCCTCTAATTACCATAGTTAGAATTGAATAACGAGTAAACATGGAAAACATCTTTATTACTTGAGAAACAGCTTAAAAGTTATTACCACGTGTGTATTTTCATTTGTTATCTATTTTTATGTCCTCCTGTGTAATTAATATCCTTGGAAATTACATTTATAATTAACTCTCCAATTTATTATATCGCACAATTTTCTGATTTTCCGAATTTGAGGCCTTATTTGTAACTTTCACGCGTGTAATCGGATAAAGCACGAGTTCTGTACTACCACTGAATGTTAGTAACCAAATCCAAACTGTAATTAATTACATATCTAAAATAATACAAGAGACATTATTGTAATTAAAGTTCAGATTGATTTTCATATTTAAAACTAGTGATGATACTATAAAAATTACATCAATTAATACTGTATTTTTACGTTCTGTAAATTTTAATTGTAACACTGGAATTGTCCAAATTTAACAATGGATTATTTTGTAATTTATTATTAAAATTCTATAAAAGCAAAGCAGTTATGCTGCCAGTCAGTCAGTTTTGAAGTTAGTTTTGGAAGCCAAAGAGATCAGTGAAGTATGTCAGTCAGTGTTTTGTTGATGTGACGAGTATGCAGCTCAGTTTTCAATAAATTTTGTGAAGTTAGAAACTTATTTTCCTTCATCAAATGAACTCCAGGCCAAGTTAAGTTAATTTAAGTAACGTTTAAGAATATAGCGTCATTACAACAGGAAATGTTGGAAATTTGCCTGTCTTCTTCAGTTCACAGAAAAATGCATATGACATTAGGTTGGTAGTTGAACCTGCATCTAAAATTAACAGTGTGTCAATATTAAATATTTTCACCTTAATGATTGCTTGTACTTATTCTTCCTGGATATTGTCCATTGTACGTAACTTGTGATGAAACAGATCATCCTTGAGGTCACCTTGTTTGTCAAATCTTATGAAACAAGTTTGTAGTTTTGCTTTGCCCCACTCCCAGAGAGGTCAACAGCCTGGGGCTTAACTTTGACTAGTTGGGGTTTTCTGACAGCATAATGTGACTTAATTCATTACCTGGAGTAATTTCAGTTAGCTGCACTGTGTGGGTACTTCGCCAATATGTGGCGTTGGCTGCTCTTGACATTTCTTCACAAGTGCTAATGTTTTTAATAGTAAAACTGCTGTGCCATTACTTTGCTGCCCAAAAGTAGGCTGCTGTACAGTGTAAGGCATGTCATTGTTGCCGTGCATCAGCCACTGCCGCGGCTGACTTTTTCTGTTTATATTCGGTATATGGCCTTGTGGTGGTGGACTGTTATTCAATCATGCATTGAAATTACTCCTGTTGTTTCGAAAATTTCTTTTAAATCTATTGTTTTTCCGTTCCCATTACCATACTCGTTACCTCTTGGTATGTAATTTTGTTGTTGTGTGTACCATCCCTGCCATGTGTTTAGATAACGTTTCACTGACTGATTTACATAACTATGTTATCATTGTGCCTGGATTTCTGCTTCTCTATTTGGTACAGGTCTTTCCTCATAAATTAAGTCGAAAGAATCAAGCACTGACAGAAAATATTCAGTCTCATGCTCTGGCACTGCGACTAGTTTCTCTCTAATGTGTGATGGTAAATGGATTTTCAAAATTTTTAATACATCTACCTGTGATATTGGGTTCGTCTATTAGTGTGTCTTGTTCAGGTATTTTTCATAGAACCCGCGTAGACTACTGTAACAGCCACTGAATGGTGTGGGGTTGAAAATCTTGCATACGAGTCTTTCTTGTACTGCCTCAGACCAGTATTTATCAAGGAAAGCTCATTCAAATTGTTTATAAGTGCTGCAAAATTTTACCATTTGAGTTGCCCATAAAAGATGTATACAAGGATTGGGTCCAAGAGAAACCTGTAAGGAGCACTTCAGTATATTAAACATAATGACACTCCCAAGTATATATTTATAACTGCTTAATATAAGTAAAAGAAAAAATACAATTTACACAGAGAATGAATTTACATTTGCACAGCACTTGAAAGAACTGCATGCTTGATATACCATATTCTAGGCTGTCACTGACACACAACAATCACAAACACAAGTCTAAAGTTATATAATAAAATGCCACAATCTGTCATAACCCTCATCCTCTTTAAATTCAAGGAGGTATTACACACATGGCTCAAAAATAAGGATATCTTGAAAGTAATTTGGAAGGAATGTATAAACAATGAAATAATGTAACTATCATTAACTAAATGTGTAAAACCATATAATTAATTCTCGAACGTAAAGTGTATAATGATTATTGCTGAAATTATCTGATTAGTAAGAAGTTTATGTATTTATATGTATTTATGTATATCTAAAATGATGATGTGAGTAAAATGTACAAATTACTAAAAAGACATATGTATGTATGCATAATGTATAAATTAAAAATAAGTAACAACTATACTTTTATGAAATATGTAAAATGTATTTCAACGAAGCCAGTTGCATGGTAAACATGCTTAACAGCTAATAAATATACATATGAAACAGATGAAAGAATGTCACCTTGTGTATATCCCACAAAAAATCTGATTTTCTGTGGTTCAGTGAAAATACATGACGAAAAGCACTAATAAATACTACGGAATTCATTCTTTTGCCTTCGGTAGTAAATGTAGGAAATTGTCGATGTCTAAACAAACCCTCACCTGAAAAAATAGTTGACAGACCCGTGACATTTTCTGTCCTATTTATGTTGTTATTGTAGTTACCTGTAATTCTGGATAGCAATTGCTTAGGTATTGGAGTTGTGGGTATGTTTAGATTTTGCACTCTACAACTTTCACTGGTACCTGCTGTAGGACTCTTGTCAATTTGTGGATAAACACCAACAGGTTGTGGTTTGTTCACTGTAGCCTGTGTATTATTTACATGCATATTTCGAAATCCGGTAATATTTTCTTTTAAAAGATTGTGGATCCTACATACTGAGTCAAGTTCTATTGTTGCTACCCTTAAAGTGAGCTCTTCTGCAGCTATAGGTACACCTTCATAGTCTTTGTTTAGTTTGTTAACAACATTGGTTACCTTCCTTACTGTCAAACGCAACTGGTTTTGTGTGGCTTCAATATTTGTGTTTTTTTATTTTCTTTATCTGTTACTCTACTAGATCATGATGGTTGTTAAAAGAATCTACCTTCTGTTTCAACTCTGTAATGTTACTGTTAACTTCAGAAAGTACTTCATGCTTTACTTGTTTTTCATATCATTCAATTTTTCATCGGTTTCAGTGCAAAAATTTTGGCTAAGTCACTGAACTTCTGTGATACCGTATCTTGCAAATTCTTGAATACATGTTTTTGTTCTTGTTTCATCGTATTTAGATCTTGTGTAACAGTGTAATGTTGCTGTTTTACCATGTTCAAATCTCTTGTCAAATTATCAATTTTGGTATTCATAATATTGAGCAAGCAGTAAAGGAAACAAAAGAAAAATTCCAAATAGGTATTAAAATCCATGGAGAAGAAATAAAAACTTAGAGGTTCGCTGATGACATTGTAATTCTCTCAGAGACAGCAAAGGACTTGGAAGAGCAGTTGAATGGAATTGATAGTGTCTTGAAAGGAGGATATAAGATGAACATCAACAAAAGCAAAACAAGGATAATGGAATGTAGTCGAATTAAGTCGGGTGATGCTGAGGGTATTAGATTAGGAAATGAGACGCTCAAAGTAGTCAAGGAGTTTTGCTACTTGGGGAGCAAAATAACTGATGGTGGTCGAAGTAGAGAGGATATACAATGTAGACATGGACGATAAATAGTTTTGACAATAAGAGAATAGAAGCTTTCAAAATGTGGTGCTATAGAAGAATGCTGAAGATTAGATGGGTAGATCACATAACTAATGAGGAAGTATTGAATAGGATTGGGGAGAAGAGAAGGTTGTGGCACAACTTGACCAGAAGAAGGGATCGGTTGGTAGGACATGTTGTGAGGCATCAAGGGATCACTAATTTAATATTGGAGGGCAGCGTGGAGGGTAAAAATCGTAGAGGTAGACCAAGAGAGGAATACACTAAACAGATAGAAAATGATGCAGGTTGCAGTAGGTACTGGGAGATGAAGAAGCTTGCACAGGATAGAGTAACATGGAGAGCTGCATCAAACCAGTCTCAGGACTGAAGACCACAACAACAACATCTTGTTTCATATTGCTGAAATTGGTATTCATATTATCTAATTTCATGTTTATGTTAGATACTAACTGCCATAGCAGTATGTCAATTGCACTACTGTGGTTGCTGCACTTTCCAAGTTAATGTTTTTTTTGTGAACAAGTGATGTTTGTAACATGTTGTCAAGATTCATATTTGCATTGCTCTTCAATGTTTCATTCACAAGCGGAATGTCACCTTGGGAGATGTGTGACATTGCCTCGTCAATTGTAAACATTGTGTCATCTAGGTTAGTCTGCTGTGGATCATCTCTATCATTTGTCATGCGTGTGACACTCATGTATGACCTATTTAAACTTCCTGCAGTAGATATGCATGACGCTGAACTTCAATTGTTCAAACATGCAATTCTATGCCACTTTGGCTGATTGTGTTTTTGTTATTGCTATGAACAATAGACATATATTTTTCTGCCATGTTCTATGAATACACAAAAATAAAAATTTCACAAAAAATGGTAAAATTTCATATCCTTATTATTAGACTTGATAATTGTAATTTATGTGACATCAAAGCATGTTTTATGCCTATTATGAAATGCAAACTATTGTGTCAGAATTTTTATTGACAATGCATATCACACTGAAAAATTCCTGTAAACTTTCCACAGTAAAATTCAGGAAGGGAAGAACAAAGAAAATATTTTTATCTACATCAAAAGAGGTGCTACCAAGCGTAATCATGCAAGCACTTGCGTAGCCGTCCTACCTTTGCTGCACTGAACAAAACAGCTTACTATGGAAAATTTTACTTAATCTGGGTCAAATTCTCATTTCCTTCCAAAATTTTCCCCACAATTTCTTTCCTTTTTGTTTTACTTGCTCCCCATTGTGAATTATGTAAACAGAAAATAGAGACAATTAGCTTTTATGACTAACAACAATGTCATACGAATTTCTTATTATAACAATAGTTAACAAACCCTACTTACAATCAGTGGTATGAAGTTGTGGTACTTAGGTCGCCAGTTGTATATTAATTATAATAATAATAATAATAATAATAACCCCCGTGGAGGCCCAGGAAAACAGTAGGCTTCCGGTATGTTCTGCCAGTCGTAAAAGGCGAAGAAAAGAACAAACCACTAGAAGGGCTAACCCCCCTTTTAGTGTGATTACTTGGTTCAGGACAGAACTAAAGAAGCCTCGGACAAGCGCCGTCACGTTCGGGGATGACGCTTGAACCCTATGCCCGCCCACAATGGTAACGACACTGCTAGCCAACTGGAAAACGATTTAAATCCAAATAGAGGTGTTTTGCACCATATGCTTCCTGCAACCACCCTAGAAGGAAAACAAAGACAGAGGATGAGATGGTCACATGAAGTTAATCGACACCTCATGTTCTGCTATTACCAAGCAACAAACCTAGGGACCAACACAACTGGATACAGATCACAAATATACACAACATTTATTACCAGATACCCGGAATTAAAATTTTTAACAGTACAACGACTAGCTGAT
The DNA here is from genome assembly GCF_023864275.1 of Schistocerca cancellata. Taxonomy (NCBI): domain Eukaryota; kingdom Metazoa; phylum Arthropoda; class Insecta; order Orthoptera; family Acrididae; genus Schistocerca; species Schistocerca cancellata. The sequence continues at coordinate 73,047,429 of NC_064635.1, read as the reverse complement.
CAGATCCGTGTAATAATAAAAAATAACAGGATAACCCAGTCAGAATTAGAAAACATCAAACAACAAGTACAACAAATACTGGAACAAAATAATGTGCAATCAGAAGAAGAAGAAAATACAGTAATGGACTCAAACATCCCAGAGCAAACAAACAAAGAACAACACGCATCAATTAAACAATCAGAGGAAAACGAAATCTTAAGACAGCCACCAGAACAAGCACAAATAGAACACGAAGAGACACACGTGTTAGATATAGAAGAGAAATTTCAGCTGATATATATAGAATACAAAGACACAAATACAGATATTAGACCATTCTTGCATAGACCGCCAAATAACCCACAAGTCGAAACAACAATAAAAACTATCAACACAATCATACACAACAAAATAAATGAAAATACAACTATGGAAGAGTTACAACTACTGGTTTATATAGGAGCACTCACTACACTAAGTATGCACACTAGGCAGAGATCAGAACAAACCAACACACAGAAGAAGCCCACAAAACCAGCATGTCAACACAGGCTACAGATCAGAATAGAAAAACTGAGAAAAGACATTGGACAGCTAACACAATTTATAAGAAATGAAATATCAGACAAAAAACGAAAAAGGTTAGGTAAAATCTCACAACAAGAAGCAACAGAGCAATTAGATGAAAAGAAGCAGAAATAACAAGCATTGGCCAAACGACTTAGAAGATACAAAAAAAGTGAAAATAGAAGGAAACAAAACCAAACATTCAGCACAAACCAAAAGAGATTTTACCAAACAATAGATAACACACACATTAAAATAGACAATCCACCAAACATAACAGACATGGAACACTTCTGGAGCAACATATGGTCAAACCCGGTACAACATAACAGGCATGCACAGTGGATACAACCATAAACAGACTCATACAAGATGATACCACAAATGCCTGAAGTGATAATTTTGCAACATGAAGTCACCCGAGCAATTAATTCTACACACAATTGGAAAGCCCCTGGAAATGATAAAATAGCAAATTTCTGGCTAAAGAAGTTCACCTCAACACATTCACATCTAACTAAATTATTTAACAGTTACATTGCAGACCCATACACATTCCCTGATACACTTGCACATGGAATAACCTATCTGAAACCTAAAGATCAAGCAGACACAGCAAACCCAGCTAAATATCGCCCCATAACATGCCTACCAACAATCTACAAAATATTAACTTCAGTCATTACACAGAAATTAATGACACATACAACACAGAACAAAATTATAAATGAAGAACAAAAAGGCTGTTGCAAAGGAGCACGAGGATGTAAAGAGCAACTGATAATAGATACAGAGGTGACATATCAAGCTAAAACTAAACAAAAGTCGCTACACTACGCATACATTGATTACCAAAAAGCCGTTGATAGTGTACCTCACTCATGGTTACTACAGATATTGGAAATATACAAAGTAGATCCTAAATTGATACAGTTTCTAAACATAGTAATGAAAAACTGGAAAACCACACTTAATATCCAAACAAATTCAGATAACATCACATCACAGCCAATACAGATTAAGCGTGGAATATACCAAGGAGACTCATTAAGCCCTTTCTGGTTCTGTCTTGCTCTGAACCCACTATCCAACATGCTAAATAATACAAATTATGGATACAATATTACTGGAACATACCCACACAAAATCACACATTTGCTATACATGGATGATCTAAAACTACTGGCAGCAACAAATCAACAACTCAACCAATTACTAAAGATAACAGAAGTATTCAGCAATGATATAAATATGGCTTTTGGAACAGACAAATGTAAGAAAAATAGCATAGTCAAGGGAAAACACACTAAACAAGAAGATTACATATTGGATAACAACAGCGACTGCATAGAAGCGATGGAAAAAACAGATACCTATAAATATCTAGGATACAGATAAAAAATAGGAATAGATAATACAAATATTAAAGAAGAACTAAAAGAAAAATATAGACAAAGACTAACAAAAATACTGAAAACAGAATTGACAGCAAGAAACAAGACAAAAGCTATAAATACTTATGCTATACCAGTATTGACCTACTCATTTGGAGTAGTGAAATGGAGTGACACAGACCTAGAAGCACTCAATACACTTACACGATCACAATGCCACAAATATAGAATACATCACATACATTCAGCAACAGAAAGATTCACATTAAGCAGAAAGGAAGGAGGAAGGGGATTTATCGACATAAAAAACCTACATTATGGACAGGTAGACAATTTAAGAAAATTCTTTCTAGAACGAGCAGAAACTAGCAAAATACACAAAGCAATCAGTCATATAAATACATCAGCTACACCATTGCAATTTCATAACCACTTCTACAACCCTTTAGATCACATAACATCAACAGATACAAAGAAAGTAAATTGGAAAAAGAAAACAATACATGGCAAGCACCCGTATCATCTAACACAGCCACACATAGATCAAGACGCATCCAACACATGGCTAAGAAAAGGCAATATATACAGTGAGACGGAAGGATTCATGATTGCAATACAGGATCAAACAATAAACACCAGATATTACAGCAAGCATATTATTAAAGTTCCCAATACCGCAACAGATAAATGCAGACTTTGCAAACAACAAATAGAAACAGTAGATCACATCACAAGCGGATGTACAATACTAGCAAATACAGAATACCCCAGAAGACATGACAATGTAGCAAAAATAATACATCAACAACTTGCCATAAAACATAAACTAATAAAACACGTTCCCACATACAAGTACACACCACAAAATGTACTGGAGAATGATGAATACAAATTATACTGGAACAGAATGATTATAACAGATAAAACAACACCACATAACGAACCTGACATCATACTCACCAATAAAAAGAAGAAATTAACACAACTAATTGAAATATCCATACCCAACACAACAAATATACAGAAGAAAACAGGAGAAAAAATTGAAAAATACATCCAACTGGCTGAGGAAGTCAAGGACATGTGGCATCAGGATAAAGTTGACATTATACCAATTATACTATCAACTACAGGAGTCATACCTCACAATATCCACCAGTACATCAATGCAATACAGCTACATCCAAACATATATATACAACTACAAAAATCTGTAATTATTGATACATGTTCAATGACCTGAAAGTTCCTAAATGCAATATAACATATACCGTACAGTTAAAAGGAAGTCACGCTTGATCAAGGTCCGCATCACTGTCCATTTTTGACCAGACATAACGTCTGAGAATAGAAAGAAATAATAATAATAATAATAATAATATATGATTAAAATGGAAAAATTAGAGGGTAGTACAATTGTATTATTAGTAAATATGCTTCGAGTACAAAATTGTGCTATTCTTCATTCACTTTACCTTGTGTCGTTCCTCTTTTTTCTGTGTCCACCACTCTATATATTTTAATTATATTTGTTGTCTTCTGAAAGATTCTTGTTAATCTTGTGAAAATATGACCATGGACTTCGTTTCCTACATTTGTATTGTATTGTATTGTATTTTTATCGATCCAGGCAATCATAGTATTGTACAGCTGTACATACGATATTGGACAGGTCAAGAGAGCTATTTACAAGTAGCCTAATTTTTACAAATTGATTTTTACATTGTTTTGTAGCAAGGAAATTATCTATCTTGAACAAAACAGTTAATACAAATCATAGAATTGTACGGTTGTACATATGATATTGGACAGGTCATAGAACATATTTGCAAGTAATTTTTAATAAATTGATTTTACATTATTTTGTAATGAGGAAGTAAATACCAATGTTGTATAGTAAAATACAAACAGCCAATACAAATGTAATAGTAAAGTAGTCCCAGTATATTTCATAGACATGCACACTATATATTAATCCAGTATATTTCATAGACATGCACAGTATATAATTTTCAGACCTAACTGAACATTTATCATAAAATTGTTTACAATTTTAACCCCTTTCAAAAAAATGATCAACTGCATAAAAGCAATGGTCCAAGAGATTTTTTTTTAATTTAGTATGAAGGCTCTTGGCTTCTTTGCTGCTTTAATTTCATTTGGTATATTATTATACATTTGTATCCCAACATTTAAAACACTTTTTTGGTAGCTGGCAGTTTTGGACTGAGTCATATGTAGGTCAGATTGCTTCCTTGTTGCATAGTTATGAATATCTCCATTGAATTTTAATGTGAAATCATTGTTTAACAGGTAAGCAGACGGCTGTGTTATAATGCCATTTGTTCTGAAATGTTGTCTGCATGATTCGTTATGTCCTAGGTTACATATTATGCATATTGCCTTTTTTTGCATTTTGAAAATATATGTACCTCCAGGTGAGTTCCCCCAAAATATGATTTCATACTGTAATGTAGAGTGGAAGTGAGCATAATATACATGTATGAGAACAGATTTTGTGACTGATTTTTTGAGTATCCTTAAAATGTAACACACAGTTGATAGCTTTATTGAGATATAATTTGTGTGAGTCTCCCACTTAAGATTTTCTTCAAGCCATATGCCAAGAAACTTGATGCAGTCCACACTCATAAGCTCTTGGTTATTTAGAATCACATAAGGCATTTCTTGTTTTTGGGATGAGAGTTTGAAGTTGATGTTGTTTTGTGTATATTTATAATCAGTTTGTTCTGGTTGAACCATTTGCTGAGTGACAACATAAGTGGTTTAATTTTTTGGGTGTGGTCCTCTGTATCAGTACCTGTTATTAGTATACTCGTGTCATTGGCAAATAGTGTGGTATGTCCTGTAGCAAGCTTCATGCTTATGTCATCAATGTATAGCAGAAACAGTATGGGTCCCAGGATTGAGCCTTATGGCACACCATATCTAATAGGCATTGTGTCAGAGGCATGGACAGTAGATTGATGGGTGGTTGTATTCTTTTTTTCAAAATTAATTTCAACTTTTGGAAATCTGTTTGAAAGGTAAGATTCTAATCATTTGTTTCCAATTCCTCAACTTTTTGAAATCTGTTTGACAGGTAAGATTCTAACAATTTGTTTGCAATTCCTCTTATACCTTTATTTGGTAACTTCTTAAGGAGTATGGTATGGTCAATTACATCAAAGGCTTTGGATAAATCTAGAAAGATACCAGTAGTGTTTTCCTTATTATCCAGTGCTTTTAAGGTTTTGTTGAGATACTCATAAATAGCTGTCTTTAGCTTTCTAAAACCATGCTGGTGTTTTGTTAATAAGGATAGTTTATTAGTAAAGTCTTACAATCTGGTGTAAAATAATTTTTCAAATATTTTTGAGAATGAGCTGTGCTATGTGCCTGTAATTGGCTACATCATTTTTAGGTCCCTTTTTGTGAAGTGGGGTAATTTTAGAAGTCTTTAGTAGGTCAGGGAAACTCCATTTGTAAAGGATGCATTTATTATGTGGGTTAGGGGTTCTATAATGGATTCTCCACATTTCTTTACAATTAAATCAGGAATGTTGTCACTGCCACTGGAGTACTTATTCTTTAGTCCTTTTATAGCTGTAAGTACTTCAGTATTAATGCCTGTACTGGTATGGTTTCTCTTAGTGTTTGGTGTTGAGTATTTGGTCTGTGGCAGTTTTTCTTTATCATGTTTTCTGCTATTTTGAAAAAATAGCCATTAAAACCATTTACTATTTTTTGGGGATCTGATATGACCTCATAATTTTGGTTTAGTTTTAATGTTTTGTTTATAACATGCTGCTTACTGTTTGTTTCATTTTTTACAACTGTCCACAAGCCTTTGATTTTATTGTTAGGTTCCTTTATAAATTTATCATTGTATAATTTTTTTGCTTGTTGGATCACTTTTCTGTAGATTGCAAAATAGGTCTTTCAATATGACCGAAACTAATCATCGACTTCATGGTGTTTCATGTGATTTTTTAAATCACGCTTTTTTGGCTGGAAATCCTTATCCCTTTTGTTACCCATGAGTTTGTGTGTTTGTTTCCGATTTTCCTGGATTTCGGTGGAAATGCAGAATTGAAGTGGTGGAGAAATGTTTCACTGAAGGAATTAAATATGTAGTTTACATCATTTTCTTTATAGACCTCTGCCCAGTTTTCAGCCCTTAACAGATAGCTAAAAAGCCTTCTGTTATCATCATTAAATTGCCTTTGCATTTTAGTTATTGTAGGGTATTGTTATATGTAATTTAAATTCCCCATTAGTATTTGCGCTTCATGGTCACTGTAACCTGTGCTGATAACTTTGATTGAGTGGTGTAGTTTGTTTGCGTTTATGAAAATCTGATCTAGAGCTGTTTTGGAATTTTTTTGTGATCCTGGTTGGTGTGTTTACAGTTGGGGATAGGTTGAATGAATTTGTATTATTCAACAATTCATCTTTGTTTTTTCCAGGTGTGAGGAAGTAAATATTACAATCTCCATTTATTAATAGATTTTTGTTTAGTGAGTGAATTTTTGTGAGTAGTGCTTCGAGGGAGTGATTGAAGGTTGGGATGTTCCCATGAGTGGCTCTATATACATTCAGTACCAATAGGTTATAGTCTGTTAAGATAATTAAGGAGAATTCAAAGTCTGTTTCTATTTGATATTATTGTACTTTGTGAGGCTTTTGTAGCTTAAATTTTTTTGACATTGATTGTTGTACCACCACCCTTACTTTTGTTTCGACAAGAATAATCCGCTAGAGTAAATTCGCCAACTGGCGTTTTTTAAATTTTGTCTTCTGTTAACCAGTGTTCAGTAATACAGAGAACATCTAAATGTGACTTTGTTTTTTGGAAGAGATCTATTTCTACTAACTTATTAAACATTGACTGCACATTATGGTGTAATATTTTAAATGATAATAGTGACTGTTTTCCAATGGAATGATTTTTGACACCACTCACCATGTTTTCTTATAGTTTTGGTTCATGAAGATTTTGCTCTGCATCTGTTTTCCTTTCATTTGCTACTAGCAGGGAGCTATCGGTGTCTTGCCCATAAAAAATCCTGGCTGTAGGCTGGAGGTCTGCGTTTTTGTGTTGAAGATCTTGTCACAGTTTCCAGTGGTACTGATTTGGAGTGTGGCTGCACATTTTTTGCTGTTTCCACTTGGATATCATGGGCTGACTGATTTGTGGCACTTGACGAGATTTTTGCAGAGGATGTTGGTGGTGACTTGGTGCTGAGTGTGGATACCTTCTTCTTTTCTAACACTGTTTCAGATGTTTTCCACGATGATCCTGACTGCATATTCACTTTTGTTGTTGTTACTGAAGGCTCTTCAGCTCCTGGTGTTGTTGTTGGTTCAGCTGCAGTATTGCTCATTCTTCTGAGATTGTCCACCAAATTAGCTTCATTGGACCACAAATACGTTTGATGTCCTGGTGTAACACGTTTTATGGCACTTCTTGTTACCAGTGGACTTTTGATGGCATTCAGCAGATTAACACACAGTTTCTTTTTACCATCTTTATGTAGGTGAATCCTATGCGTAGTGAAGTCTGTCTGTTGGAGGAAGCTATTTACATCTAAAACTCTGATATGTTCACTGTAAGATGCCTTCTGCATCAAGTAACTGTTCATTTGGTAAATTTTTCAGTTTTCATTCGGCATGTCATATCTATATGATATTGTGCATAGAATTAGTTGCGTGTGTCTAGTTTTTGTGATAGTTTCGGCTAGTGATGTCATAAAATCACGTTTTGATCCATTAATGTCGTTTGCACCAGCTAAGACAACATAATCATTTTGTCCTAGGCTAGATGTTTTGTTTTGTATATTGCTTCTTTATCTTTTCTTGGCTTTATCAAAGATGTAAATTATAACTGGTTGTTGAAATTTCGTTCAGTACTTTTGCACAGTTCCTACCGTGACTATCTGAAAGTAACAGTACCTGTTTTTTGTTATTTGTATGCTGACTCTTGTTCGAGTTTGTTTTCAACTTACTGCAGTCATTTTTCTTAACTATTTCTAAATTACACAAGAAATGTTCAGAAGCACTTTGTAGATTACCTTTGTTTACTGTTTCACGTTTTTCATGTTCACTCTTCTTCAATGGAGCTTCATTTCTTTCGTTAGTACAAATATTTAACACAACATCACTGTACAAATTTCAAACTTTTCCCTTATGTGGCGGTTCAGAAAGGTTTTTGATCATGCTTTCCAGTAGTAGAGCATGTTCTCTCGTTGTTTGGAATTCTTTCTGAAGTGTTTCTAATACACTGGTTTCGCGATTTTCACGATACATTCCAGTCACAGGTAGATAACACGTTAGCTATCTCTTCCCGGGTGCCGCCGCCTTGTGTTGCATGGGTGAAATGTGAGAGTTGAGATTTGGAATCTCTCTGGTGTACGATAGCTTCTGCCATACTCACAAATTTCTTCTGTGGGGGCTTCTTTTCATAAGGCGACTCATTTGATTTGTTCAGATGTAGCGAACGTGACCGCCTCCGTTTATCAGGTTTTAGTGAATGAGAGAAATAGGTAAGTTACTGGTCTGACATGTAAATGGGAAGTGAGGTTAGGTGACTGTGGCACAGTACAGCGTAATTTCTTGTAAGATGGATTTACCTGGTTACCTTGCCACCTCTGTGAACTGTCTATAACAGGCCAGGGGTTAAGATGACAGTGAATATGGGTGTACGCAACTTTGCTGCTAAAATGAATTATAGCGATGGAGTTAAAAAGATAGCATGTGTGAAGTGCATAAGTGAAATCGCTAAATATAATGCACGTATTTCAAGTTTACAGTGTGTAATCAACAGCCTCAGAAGAGAAAACGACAGCCTGAAGTACGAAAATATGCAGTTGAAATCGAAGCAAAACATGGATGATCTACCAAAAAATAATGCCGGCAATTTAGAAGAATGGAAGAAAGTATCCAACAAACGGAATGCATTAAGACGGCGGCACACGGGAAGAGATAGCTAACGTTGTCGGGGTAGCATTCATCTCATGCTAGGTGAGGAGAGCTCTACGTCATAGTGACGTAACGCTACGTCACCATGGCATAAATAAACCTAAATCGACTTCGTAAGTACGTATGTCGATCTTTGCAGTTGTACCACAGAGGTTGCACGATAACGTGAATGCTAAATGTAAATACACGTGTACAAACGAAGTGACAGCAGTTGTATGGTATGCTCATCCCAGTTGAATTACTTATTAAGCTGTAATCTCAACAGTTTTCGATGTTCTTGTGTGTTTCTTAATGTAATGAATGCCTGAATGAAGGAACCAAACAATAACAAAAGTCAAAAATAGCGTCTAGTCATAAAAAAAATCCTATTAATTGTGCATAAATCATGTGGATAGAAACGTGAAATAGAGAGAAATTAAAGTGTTTCGTATTTTATAAAAGCCAATGGATTGTACATAATTCTTCTGGACGGAAACGTTAAACTGGGAAATTAATGTGGTCCCAAAGATAATTCCGAATGTTGCTGGAATTTTAATTTTGCCTTGATGCTGTAGATCAGCACGGACACTTTTGCTCTTCAGAAATAAGTTATTGCTGATGATTATAATGTACTGACCTGTTATAACACATGTCATTATTTTTCTTCATATGTTGTATACTGTGAAAAACAATGACATGCAAGTCACATTTACCAGAATTTTAAGCAACTGAAAGCAGTGAGTGCTTTTGCCATTTTCAGCTACTTTTTGTATGACTCTTAGGCAATATGGAAATAGCTATAGTGATCATGCCGAACACCCCCAGAATTAATACCATGTCTATTGAAATCTTAAACAAACACAGTATTTCACCATCGCATATGAAACATCGCTTAGTGCTGCTAAAACTGTGGGCTGTAGTGGCTGTTTTGTCAAGTAGTTCATCCAATGTGACACCCAGTGTTCCAACATCATTTGGCAACTACTAGGAGACTTACTTTTTTTTATAGTTGATACTGCTTACGTATTAAAATGTAACAATTATAGACGAAATATCATTGTTTTTTCACAGTATACAGCGTATAAAGAATGAAGGCAAAATTAAAACTCCAGCAACATTCCGAATTATCTTTGGAACCACATTAATTTTTCGGTTTAACGTTTCTGCCCAGAAGAGTTATGTACAATCCATTGGATTACATAAAAATACGAAACACTTTAATTTCTTCCTATTTCATGTGTCTGTCCACATAATTTATGCAGAATTAATTGGATTTTTTTAATGACTACTCGCTTTTTTTGACTTTCGTTGTGGTTATAGTTCCTTCGTTCAGATATTCGCTATATTCGTGTAACACACAATAACATCCCACATTCTTGGGATTAGAGCTTAATAATTAATTATTTCACGTTTCTGTCGCCACAATCATTCACGATACATGGGATTTTTCAAAAATGACTACAAGCTTTTTTTGACTTTCGTTATATTAATGAAATACCCAGTAACATCTAAAATTCTTTGGATTACAGCTTAATAATTAATTATTTCACGTTTCTTCCACATGATTTCTGTACAATTCATCGGATTTAAAAAAATGACTGCAAGAGTTCCTTTTTTCTTTCATTGTGGTTCCTTCGTTCAGACATTCATTATGTTCAAGAAACACACAATAACATCCAAAACTGTGGGATTCCAGCTTCATAAGAAATTCAACTGGGCTGAACGTATCACATTTAGCTTTCACGTTACTGCACAACCTCTGTGGTACAAGTTCAAAGATCGATACACGTCACTATGACGTAGAGCTCTCCTCAGCTAGCGTGAGATGAATGGTACCCACGTTGACGTGGTGCTCTATGAGTTTTGTGAGGTCACTTCCTGCTATTTCACGTTGAGGAGCCATTTTCTCACGTGAAACACAAAGTAAGTTCTGCAATATTTCGGTAACGTGTCTCGTAAAGGAGAACCCATAGGAAGCAAGGGTCTAGTGCAGCGGCTTTGAACAATGACGTCATTCCTTAGTCATAGATCGTAATGTCTTCACTTCGAGGCATAGATAATACAGCAGTTCTGTGTTCTAATAAGCACTATCATTAAAATAATTGAATGTAAATCTAAAAGCGATCGCTTGATATTGGGTGCATCATTAAACGTGTGACTTAATTAACTTAATTATTTGTTTTTTATTCGGCCGGTACTTAATATTTTTCGTACCGATATGTGTATTTCCGTGTTGCGAAGTAACGAATGGGATACTATTAGCGTCCAAGCCACAGTAGCTGATAAGAGTTTTTTGGCTTTTTTTAAAAAAAAAATCTCACGAGATAGAATGAACTGATCCTACTTTATTAAGCAATCAATAAAAAAAACGAAACTGAAACGTAACAGCAAAAGCGAAAATGGTAAACCGCAAATAGAATAGATTAGCCATGCATAACACCCACCCACCTCCCCAGGAGTCGGAACTCGCGCACCCATTAGAATATACACATGCGTCAGTACCTAATAAGAGTTTTTTCGCTTTTTTTTAAAAAAAATCTCACGAGATACAATAAACTGATTCTACTTCATTAAGCAATCAGTAAAGAAACGAAACTAAAACATAACAGCTTTCTACTTCATTAAGCAATCAGTAAAGAAACGAAACTAAAACATAACAGCTTTTGCTGTTGCACGTTACCGAAATATCGCAGAACTTACTTTGTGTTTCACGTGAGAAAATGGCTCCTCAACGTGAAATAGCAGGAAGTGACCTCACAAAACTCAATTTCAGTTTCGTTTCTTTAGTGATTGCTTAATGAAGTAGAATCAGTTTATTCTATCTCGTGAGATTTTTTTTTTTTAAAAGCGAAAAAACCCTTATTACGTACTGAAGGGAGCTAGAACACTAAGAAGAATCGCTTCTCGGCTTTTGACAAGATATTGCTTAATAAAGTAGGATCAGTTTATTCTATCTCATGAGATTTTTTTTAAAGCCAAAAAACACTTATTAGGTACTGAAGGGAGCTAGAACATTAAGAAGAATCGCTTCTCGGCTTTTGACAAGATATTGCTTAATAAAGTAGGATCAGTTTATTCTATCTCGTGAGATTTTTTTTTTTTAAGTCAGAAAACACTTATGCTTTTGACAAGATCATTGTTTATCTCTCTCGCATTCCTTTGTTTCTCAACATTCTCCTCAGCTCTTTCATCTCTGTAATACATGCTCTCTGGCGACTTGTGACGTCATTGTTCAAAGCCGACGGGTTGTATCCCCTGCTGCACTAGTCCCGGAAGCAAGAACGCTCTCTACGTCTCAAACAGCACTGTTCTCGCTGGTTCAGACTTCAGACGTATTTTCATAGGAAAAATGGCTACCTCGTGGACGAAAGAACATATGTGCGTTTTGATAGAAGCAGTGAAAGAAGAACAGTGTCTTTATAACTTGAAAAGTAAAAATTATATAACAAACACTGTCGTACTGAAGTGCTGTCTCGTGTTTTTAGTAAAGTGAGGCGTGTTAGGCCTCAACTGAGTAATCAAAAGGATTGCCAAGTTTTATAACATGAGGAACATGTACAATGTTGAGAATAGAAAAAGGAAAGAGAGTATGAGAAGCGGAGTTGGAATAGATGATGTAAGTATTCACCGTTCATCTAGTGGATTATTAATAACTTTAATACCAGTATTCGATTGTACAGTCTAACCTGGGAATGAAGTACTGTACAGCACGTTTAATAATTTGTTTGCAATAGTTTTTCAGGTGTATACACCAGCTTTATGGTACTTTGACAAATTAGAATTTCTGGAAGAATACTACATCCCTCGCAATAGCGTGGCAACACCATTATCGTCATCCTCACCATCAACTGAACACAATTATAGTTCTCAGGCTTGTACATTTACTTAAAACCGATTTTGTCCTAGTGCTTGGTATTCTGAAAAGCACTGTTAACTGTACAGAACTATTTCCCCGTTATTGATGTAGCTCTACTCGAATTGCAGACTATTTGTGGTATTTGGAAATAAGTGTGTATAGTGTACTTTTATATGCAACATGCAAGTAGCATGATTGTTAAATGTTCCATCTGTTTACGTAGTTGCATCAAATGTAATATCTAATTGAAGCATTTCGTGTGTTGAGAGTGCAGAGGAGAGGAGGGGAATATTACTTTGTCAAGGATTTTCACCTTTGAAAGTGAATCTGTAATTGTCTTGAAGTGTCTGTATTTCACTGTCAAGCTCGCATAGGTCTCTTTTTTAACCTGTTACGTGGTACTGTTGTTTGTTGGTTGATTTTTCAATTAATCTTCATTTGGAGTTTCCATCTTAATATTTTTAAAAATATGATTGGGATGTTGTCTGGCAACATATCTAACCCACCCTAATGCATTCTTCTACTGTTGCTGGTTACTGATATCAATGTGAATTTGTCACATGCTCATAAAAAGTAATTTTTCTTTACACCACTCTAAAATACAAAGCTAGATACTTTTATCTGAGTTGTTTTATGTATTTCAGATGGATGAAATCTCAGTCGAGAATAATGCTGTGCAAGCTTCCACACATGATGTGATGGTGGAGAATGATATAGACTTCAGTGAAGAAACTGAAGTAATAGCTGAAGTACCTTCGCCGGTAACTACATTGAGTGTAGGACAGAATGGTGCAGCAAGGAATTCTACATCGAAAAAAAGGAAATGGAGTGAGGAAGGGAGCTATTCTAGTGCTCTTCAATTAATAGCTGAAAGATTACAGACTAATAGTGATGATGATGACACATTTGTGAAATATTTGGCCACAGAGATGAAGGCCATTACAAGCCACGAAACAAGAATGTTAGTTAAACAACAAATTCTCCAACTTGTGTATGAGGCTGTTGTCAATCAATAAATGGTGTGTGAATTCCAGTTTTGTTTTGTTTATCTACTCATTGTTTCATGGAACCCACAGAGAATTTTATTTTCTTATCAGCCCTTAGAGATTTGAGGTCAGCCTATTCATATGATGTGTGGCTTATCAAAATACTGTCAGCGGCAGCAGTTATGTACCTTTGTGCTACCAAATCACATTAAATCCCATCAGTATGAAGAACTATGGTAAGGTGTGGGCAGTATTAGTCATATTTCCTTGTATTTTTCCATCATTGGTGTGAATCGCATCATAAAAGTGAAAGTGATACATGCTAAATTAAATACTGTACCATAACTATGGGACTAAACTTTTACAAGCTCACAATTGAAAATTGTAAAAGTAGCTGCACGATTCGTCTGTACATTGAAGGCCACTGCTGGCAGTGTGTTTTGAAAAGTAAATCAGTCTAAAAGTGAAAGAATGACTCCACAATTTATGTGTACTTACACAACTCCCATTTCTAGTGTAGAATTTTGAAAGACAAGTAGGTTAATTTTTTAGTTATCATTTGGGAATGGCAGTGTGAGAATAGTTGTTACACATTTCAAATCACCACTCTCAGCAGATTTTTTTAAAGTCATAAGTGATAACTGTAGACTTCAGCCTCAATATTTTCTGTTACTCATTTTGTACATGAGTATCATCAGTACTTAGAGGCAGTGTCCTACCTTGAGCTTTTGTCATCTTCATAACCAGCAGCAACAACAAATGATTAATAATGCAACAGCAAATAATTGATAATGCAATACATACCAAAACAATGATAAACTTAATTTAATAAAGTAAATAGTGATAGAAAAATTTTAGGCCTATAATAGGCTTCAAGTTCACCTTAGTCATTCTCACAAAGAATAATGAAAACTCTCATAGGGATTGTTAGACAACACCTACATATACCCAAGAAAAGTTAACACTAGTGAGGTGTTACTTTTATATTCCAAATGAAATAGGTGTAAGTTTAATCCAAAACAGATACCGGTTAGTTTCATATTTCGCGGATCACTTGCACGAAAAATTGTAGTGATGTAGAAAAAGTCATTTTTACATACACATTGTAAATTAGTTTTGAAATATGGCAATATGTTGGACATTTATAAAGATTTATATTTAGGTAAATCCTGCCCACCATCTTTTACAAATTATAGTAATAGAAATTCTTCTAGAGAATAAGAGTTGTGAAGGAGAAACTTTAGTTTGCTTTAAAATTTTAGTTTGCTGTCAGACATTTTATATTGCTGGGTAAGTTATCAATTTTTGTCTCAGCATTGTGAAACACTTCTTTGTTCTAAAGACAACCTTAATATTGAGTAATGAATGTCAGTTTTCCTTCTGATATTGTAGTTTTGTACATTGTTGTTTCTTTTGAACTGCAGTAGCTTGTAATAAATTTCACAATGGAATATACTATGCAGCATTAGTCAGCCCCACTCCTTAATGCCTACAAGATTGTAATGGATCCACCAGGTACTACTCTTACAGCACATTTTTGAGCCATGAGTGACCTGAAAGCATTATTCGTTACAACTTACTGATTTAATGTGACTGAACGCAGTAAACTGGTGAAATTAAAAGTTATTAATATGTACATTATTGTTAACCAGTATCTGCATACCACAGTTCAACAGTTTTTGAAGAGTAATTCAATGTTTCTGGTAAATTATTTGTGTGCGTCAGGAATAAGACAGAAAAGTACTATCAAAATCTAAGAAAATAGCAGCAGGAGTATTTATCCTGCTTTTTTCTAACAGAACACAGTTCATGAGCTCGTATTTCTCTAATCTATTTCATGAAATAGATCGCTTTAGCATTTCCTAATATTGTCAGGTGTGTTATGGTAGGGAACAAACCAGTGTTGGATTCAGTAACTATGTGCCTTAAATCATTGCTATTATAGACTGAATAAATATTGAAATTACCACCAATAATGATGTAACAGTTAATTATATTTACTCTTTTGTATAATTGTAAGCAATAAGCACAACTTCTTTCAGGGTGTATACGGCCCGGGACATCCGGGAATTCCGGGAAAAACCCGGGAATTTTTTCATCCGGGACAAATCCGGGAAAAACCCGGGAATTTTTTAGAATTCCGGGATTTTTCGTTGTTTTAGATTGCAGTTAAAGTTTTGTAGGTGTGACGTGTAAGATCTGATACGCTGACAAAGAACTTTAGTCCACTACTGCTAAATAATATTGCAGCAATCAAACACAAATCACAGAATAACACCAAAATAAAAGTTTAGTTGCATAGAAAATGGGTAAATAGTGTCAAAGGATTTAGGTCGAAGATTATGCAGTACGTCCGTAACAACTAACATGCGTTCGATGTGAGTGACGTCACAATTGTTTACATTTCTAACAGATCACCAGAAAATATTACGAATAGTGGCTTGAGATGCGTTACTTTCGAAGTAAATTTCCACGCAAGATGATTTATGTTACGTGTGAGAATGTGCAGTGCATTTCTTAAATCACAGGGCGTTATAACTCTCATTCAAAACGTAACACTTTGTGGATCAGCCATTTGAAAAATGTCGGGCCCAGAAGATAAGTCATTTATGCCACTATTTAAAATTTTACCGGCACATTTGTATTTGATATGACTTAACGTGTAACACACGCTAAAAAAAGACCGAGCTTCAAGTTAGTTTTCATATTTAATGTTGTTCTTTCATAGATAAAAAATTATTCAATCGATGGCAAAAAGTTCCATTGACCTTCACAAAAATGTGCATAATGTGTTACTGAGCAATGTCACGATTCCCTTCATGCCAGAACACTTCGACTTTTCTAAGCAACTGATAATCATTTTGGCACGATTTTAATTGCCAAATTAGAGCCTGTTAGTAGGCCTACGGACTTCCTATCATTGTAGGACTAATAACAGTGGATGCCAATAGAGGATGCAATTCTCGTTCGTACATACACATCTGCTTACGAGTTAACCGGTGTAGAAACTCACTTTGCTGAATTGAGCGAGCTCGGCCTACCTTCGTAACGTACGCGCCGCGGCCTGTCTTTCTCGTAGGCCTCGTGCTCTGAATAACTGCCGTCATTCGCTAGCGAGGTCACGTGACATGAGCTATGACTGGCTGACAAAAGTGCATCGCTCAACGCAATCTCTGTTTTAGAGTTTCGGAAGCTACCGTGCTGTAATTTGTGGAATTTGTGTATATACTTCAGCAATACGAAAATAAACTCTGTGCATATTGTCTCGCATCAAACAACTTTCCAAACGCATTGTTTTTCCTGGATTTCGTTTCCTAAAGTGCTGGGATGTCCTCCGCCGGTATAATACCTTTAAGATTCAAAGGACTGATAGGTTTTACAGCTCCGAGGGAAAGTATACTGTTACTTAACACGGATGTATTTTCACCCGCTTTATACGTAATTTCATCCGGGAGAAATTGTGTTTTTAACCGGGAAATCCGGGAAAAATCCGGGAATTTTTTTTTCTTGTCCACGTAGACACCCTGTCTTTGTAATTGCTGTAAGTCTTTATTGTAATGGAAAACTAAAATTTTTTCTCAACTGGGCACTGGTGCCCACAAAACAACATTTATTATGTGTATTATGTACAGGAAATTACACTCATTTCTGGATTACAACTTCTGTACCACAGCAAGTTCTGATGATTGTGTCAACCTTATTCGGAGATAAACGAATTGGGTTGAGTAGAACTCCAAATTTGTTTGACATTATGCCAAAAGCATTCTCCACTACTCTTTGGGCTCTGCATAATCTATAATTAAACACCTGTTCTTTTGACAACCCTCTCTCTGGATAGAGTTTCATCATATATGGTTTGAGAGGAAAAGCATTGTCTGCCACAAATACATATGGCAGATGAGGCCCACACTCCATTTTCTCAGGAGGCAGCTAATTCGTGTTATTGCTCTGTAAGGCCTCTGATAGTTTGCTTTGGTTGAAAATTGCCCCATCATTAACTCTACCATTAGCACCAATGTTTGATTATAAGAACCTATAATGGGCATCAACGACCGCCAGGAGCACAATTCTGTTGTGGCCTTTGTAGCCTCTGAAGTAGGTGCCTGCTGCTTTTGGTGCCCGGAAGGTTGCCTTTTTACCATCAACTGCACCTATGCAATGGGGGAATTGCCACAGCAAATTGAGTGAGTGTGCTACATGTGCATGTACTGTTCGCTCGCTGTAATGTGGACACTTCCTTCAATATGTTAAGGCACGGGAAGAGGCTCAGTCCCAAAGAACAATAATTTATGCACACAAGTCAATGAATATTAGCATTAGTGTTCATCGTGAAATTAGTGAGTACTTCCTGAACATTGTGAACACTTTTGTTGTGGCACAAATGGTGAACACTGCTACTAGGGTATCTAAAAGCCTAGCATTGTTTCAGACCATGTACTTCAGACAAAACTGTACAGGTTTATAAAAGATTTTGGCATCTCTGATTATAACTGTCAACTAATTAAGCAAGAGACAGGCTCCGTAAAGCTGGCAAAACTGCCAGCCTACAAAAGGATCTTCTCAAAACTTCAAATACATACGGTAATTTCTCTTGGGCATTGGCAGTTCAAACTTAGGGATCAGGTGTATATGGACAGCAATGCATATGCACTTTGTTGAAACTAATTTTTGGCACTCCCTAGCTAACTATCATAACTTGTCATATCAAAACTTCAAATACATACGGTAATTTCTCTTGGGCATTGGCAGTTCAAACTTAGGGATCAGGTGTATATGGACAGCAATGCATATGCACTTTGTTGAAACTAATTTTTGGCACTCCCTAGCTAACTATCATAGGTTCAAACTGCCGATACTGGTACTGCTTGGAGAACAGAAAAACCATTCAGTTACAAAATAATATACAATGCAGAAAATAAAAATCTGAGTGCGATGTGTGAAAACATAAAACTAAAAAGACATACCTGGATATAACATACAAATTTATGATGGTAGTAAACAGAAAATCCCCAGGAACTGGCAAATTTTATGAATCAGTTTTCTCTGGTATGGTGGAGTTGCAGGGAAAAAAAAAAACCACCTCAAAACAATTGTATCAGGGAATGAAATTGTATAGTACATTCCACAAGGAGATGAAAAAGATTTCTAAAATACATCTTTCAGAAGAGGCAGCTAAAATGTACTTCAGTAATAACGCATACTGCACTATTAGCAGTTACCATATAGTAACAGTTAATAACGAAGGGGGACAATTACAACTCCTATTGCATTAAGTGATCACAATGTACTACTCTCACAGAGAAATCATCTACCTAGACCTAAAGTGTATGATAGTAATGTCTTACTCCTGAGCTCGACATGTCATTCATCGTGCTGGGATGCTGAGTTAATTTTACAGGTGGACATGAAGAGATGTAGCTGATGTTTACGGGCATGGAACCACGTTTTTGAACAAACTCGAGGGAGTGCATGGAGCATGGCAGCATATGTTTGGTTGATGAGTTATTATCCGGTGTCCATAGTGAGTAAAAGTCTAGAACAGGGCCATGCTGAGGCTCCCGCTGGCACTCATATAGGCCTTAGCCTTCATAGTTTGTGGAGTGATAAACTACGTTTGATATTACTGTATAAGTTATCTGGTAAAAAGTGTGAATTATTGAAACAACATTGTATGACAGGGATCGACATAGTGATGCAGTGCAGTTGTTAACACACAGATCTCGTATGGGGGAGGATGGAGTTTGCTCTGTCCAGCTATCCTGATTTGGGTTTGATTAAATTATTTAAGGGAAATACTAGGATGATTTCTTCAGCAAGGTCACAGCTGCTCAGCTGTCCTACCCTCATAAAGGCATAATTACATATTGTGTCTGTATGTACATATGAGTTATCTACTTTCATTAGCCCTATATCATGGTTAATATACTAAAGCACTCAGAGAGGATCGAAATAAATAATCATGATCACAACATTAATCAGACAGCACTATATACTTAAAGCATTACTCTTCCTAATGCACCCAAAATTTGAAAGCAGTATTACCGTAGCCAATTAGTACTAAATACGTGAAAGGTACACATTACCTTTAAGCACTTGTTTTCCATATTATTAAGAATTGCCTGCAGCGTTTCTGGGATGATTTTTGACAATGTATTTGGCGCAATTCTTGTTGCATAACCCAGAGACTGGAACGTTTCTCCAGTCGCCAAAAATCTTAAAGTGACTGCCAGTCTACAACAAAATATGTACCGGTATAAGCAAAACAACATTACACACTGGATGTTTTTGTTATTATCGAACATTTATGTAAAGTATACTTACCGATAACTTGGTTTTATCGATTGTCTCGTGTTTGTGCCTTGGCGACAAATGTCTGCCAATTACACGCAGTAACTTCGAAAACACGTCTTCATCGATTCAGGTGAAGTTCCGAAAATACTCTGCGTCTTGTAATCTAAGTTAAATTAGGGCAGTAATTGTATACAAATTTAAAAAAATAATTATTTATGCAAAAACTGAAGGTTGACACTATATTTTAACGGTTTCCAACACAAATCTTGAGTGTCTGACAAATTTGTGTTGTTGAACAACTACTACTAGCACGTACCTCAGTTCATTGTGCAGCATATGAATTGTTCCTCTACCATTATCGCGCTGCCGAATCCACTGGCGTGTCCATAAAATTCTGTGGTGTTTTCTCCGTTCATCTTCCACAATAGCCAATAAAGCCAATACAGCTAATTCAGTTTGATCCATACTCAGTTCGTGAAACGTGTGCTTCGCGCGCTAGGCATAAAACTCGCGCGTTAAATAAATTCAACAACTGCCGCTGGATAGCGCTGAGGGCACAAGATCACGTTAACCGGCTCATCCCGTGGCCAGTTGTGTTGTGCCTCGTGCCGTGGTATACCCCGTTTGCGTGCACGTCAACGTTAGCTGCCTCGTCCCGTGTGCAGGCGGCTTTAGCGCTAGGATTTCACCCGGAACAACGGAACAAGTCCCGCCCATTGACCCCCCTCCATGCCTATCCATAGCGTAAGCCCCCCCCCCCCCCTCCTAAACAGCCTCTAGTTCGCAGACTGGGAGCTACATCAGTTATCGTCACAGTCCAACACATGTTGCACTGTGATGAAAGTCAGTAATGACAAGAAATTTGAGTTTTTGTGGATAGTAATATTATATGATTCTGCATTATTAAAGAAATAAAAATATTTATAATTGAAAGCATAGCCAGCAATAGAAAACAAAAAATAACGTGATGTTATTTAAGGGCAACAAGGACAAATTTTCATTAACTAATTCATTTCTTATAATACGTTTATTTGAGGGAAACAGCAGAGCAAACATACAATGCGAAAACAATGCTCTTGAATCTGCCAAGTCGGTAGTAAAGCCACGGATGCAGTCGAATAACTGTTGTCTAAGATCAATGTTATATAAAAATAACTGAAAGTCGTTTAGTTTATGTAGGCTCTCACAGTAGCTCACGAAAATTAAAGAATATAAGAATGCCATAAAGTAGAAATGCCTAATGAAAGCAGTAAGATATTTGCTTATATGACATATTTCGTTAGTATTTGCATGGGTAATGGGTGAATTTTAACTTGTAAATTCTTCCAATGCCATACCTGCGCATTATAAACGAGGTTATAAAGAATTGCGGCTGTTTCTGTGTGATTAGTGTCCTATACGCTGTTGCAAACGTCTCAGGAAAATAATATGTCGTAACTTTTGTTCTGTCTATTCTTAACCAAAAGATTTATTAATTTCGTAAATGTCTTTCAAACCATTTAAAAAAAAATAATGATGATGTGTATGTTTGTCACAGAGTAGTTATGGAGGAAATAAATGCTGCAGTGTTCCACGGCTGTAAAACGTCCTTCGTGCTGTACTAGTTCTTCTCCACCCCTAAAACTTTTCAGCGAAACTATTCAGTGAATAACACGCAAAAACAGCTTGGATCGATCTAGCAAGAACAAAGTAATTTTAATGCCCTTTGGAAATATAGTGAACATTGGTGCTTGTTTTACATATACTGCCTGAGTTTTGAAATTTAAGTGTCAAGTATGCTGTGGTTCCTCTTTCTCCAAGGAAATTATTCTTTGAGAGTAGGTTTTTCCTGTTTTAGCTTTGGGTGCTTTTTCTCACATGGAAGTATTTTTCTTCATAGGCTATTCATCTGTATACTGAGTTCCCGTATTTAAAGAATTAAGTGCTAAATTATTTTCTCTTATGTTTGCTGTGGAAGTACCTAGCACAGCTAAGGCCAACTGTGCATGTCTTTTTGTAACGTGTCTTTTAACTAGATGGCAAAATTTAAGACGTAGCAAAATGTTAATTTAACATTCATTCCAAGTGCAGCCGAACGCGGTAAACCACGTGGGTCAACTGAAAAGATGCCCAGGCGCCGAACAAAGACCGGGAAAACTGGGAGTGAGTGGACAGGACTTGTTCTGGGTGAAATCCTAGCGCTAAGGTTAAAAAATGGTTCAAATGGCTCTGAGCACTATGGGACTCAACATCTTAGGTCATAAGTCCCCTAGAACTTAGAACTACTTAAACCTAACTAACCTAAGGACATCACACACACCCATGCCCAAGGCAGGATTCGAACCTGCGACCGTAGCAGTCCCGCGGTTCCGGACTGCAGCGCCAGAACCGCTAGACCACCGCGGCCGGCTAGCGCTAAGGATTCCTCTCACACTGGGCCAAACAGTCGACAGTGTGCCCTTGCTTTCGCCACTGGCTTGAACGCAGAGCTATGCAAAGTGTATCTGACTTTTAAGTGTGGGTGACCGTATTTCAGTAAACTTTTAACGAAGTGTAAGTGCATCTCTTTGATTCGTGTAATGTGCATGTACCAGTCTACCACAAAACTGAACGCCTCTAACCAGTTTTACGTCTGCTTGCTCTTTACACTGTTTCCATGGTAGTTTATCCCCACATACGCAATCAGTATTCGAGAATAAATCGTACACCTGTGGTAAAAAGATGCTTAGGGTACATTTGATGAGCACAGCAATTTAGGCCTGGATGATGAAGTCAACAACAGCAACAGCAGAAGCTAAAAGCGTCTCAGTTTGATGCCTTGCCATAAGGAACTTCCGTGTATATTGCGTGTAACAGATTGAACTACTAATGCAAAAGTGTGATTACACCATGTCTGAGTATTGTATGTATGAGATGAAACTGTAATAAAGTGATATATTCTTTTTTTTACAGACTGCAATGTGTATTTAATTCTATCATAATTTTATATTTCTTTGGGACTTGGGCGACTTAACAGAGCTTAATAATTTACTCTTTTGGCCTAGGTTGAATTCAGGCAACGTGACTTAATCCACAGAATTCTTTCAGTTTACGTGAAATTGTAATGATATTCACATCACACATTGATTATAATCGTATTACAGGCTTCTAAGTTGAATTTAAGATCGATATGTGAAGAAGTGTATGTGCTCAGATGATAGCATTAACAACACTATATATCACAGAGTGTCAGCTAAATCACACATGGAAACTACTCAATAAAGTGAGAGAGTATGAGAAATAATATGGCAAACATATAAATACTCTTTTTTTTTAAATGTCTACACAATGAACGAGCATTCTTAGAAACTTTGCTATCAGGGTAGGTAGTTTCATTCTGTCAACAAATTTCCTGCCAGTTTATATTCTGATGTAGTTTGTATAACACATATATTTCTGTTTGAGTAAATGGGTTAATTATTTCTCTTATTCTTTCTGTACATGTTCAACTAATGAGACCAGTGTTGCTACCAGATGCATCAGCACGTGTCTGCAGCAACAGAAACTCTCATCCCTCTAAAGCACAACACCACTGCTACTATCACTGATTTTCACTATTGACCTCAAAAAGTCACCACAACATTGGTTGATTGCTCCTGCATCCATCTTTGCCTGTATTCTCCAGGTGCTGTAGGTTGTTGCAAAAAAAGAACCATATCCTAACAATATATATATATATATATATATATACATAATAAACTTACATACAGTAATTTCTTTACTGTCCCTCACAGGATGCTCCACTGCAGCTTCATCGTCGCTGATTGATGCAATATTCTCACCATCATCAGGCAGAGTATCCTCCCTATTTAGCAGTATCTCAGGTTCATCATGCTGTGGTGTAAAATTATTCACACTGTCGTTAATCATGTGTTATATATACACAGCTCACACAGTTAAATACCAATTTCTGTGATAGATGAAAAGTATGACATGGAACCCCATACGTTGTTGTAAAGCAGTTAAGAAACAACACACTCAGGCAGACATGTGTGTGGTGATGTTGGTGAGAAACTCTGATAATTTTAGGATTATGTGCATATGGTATACCATTCAGAGCCATTAAACTGTAGGTGAGATCACTGGAGTCAGATTGCCATGACAGTGTGTTGCGAGTTATACAAACAGTGCTCTTCAGATATTTATGAAGGACTCAAAATATTTGACAGTGCTATAATGGCTACCTAGCTAGCAGTGTGACAACCTCATATGCAACAGAGTAGATTACTGAGTATTCTGACCAGGAATTCACCGGCATCAGCATCAGTATTCAAGGACTTCATACATCATCTCGTCTGGCCCTGTGGACTGAGTCCCTGACATCATCAATCCAGGCATTGACATCATCTCATGTTGCCACATGTAGCAAGGTCATGACATCGTCACTCCAGGAATCCTGACATCGTTGCATCTGGCCATGTGAATCAAGGCCACACCCATCCCCTGCCCGGGTGGTACATGAATCAATACCTGTATTCCTTCCATGCCAAAGTGTGTAAGCACTGAACTGATACATTTGTATCAATATTCCAATGTATGTGTTTGAGCCTGTTGGACTCATACAATACAGGCTGAATCAAAGATTTATAGAAGACAGCTGCTTGCAAAACACTGTGATATAATGTGATAACTGTAAATAACTGTATATATGTAAATAAACCATTGTTCTTGAACTCCCATGACCTCACCATATATATATATATATATATATATATATATATATATATATATATATATATATACTAGCCAATGAACTTGTGCGCTTGCAATTGAACTCTAGCTCAAGAAATTAACTTATGAACTTTCTGAATTATTAGTATCAAGACTCACACTTTCATTTAATAAAAGCACTTCCTTTGAATACAAACTATATGCAGTTTCAACACTATCTATACTCCTATTCATCATTGATGGAATCTGCATTGTAATTTACACTAGCACAAGTGGGTGATTGTTGTAGATTACAGTGAGCAAATTGTAAAATACTTTATTTTTGTTGGAATTTAGACACTCATAGTCAGAAAAAAAATCGTAGCATCTATTGTGATTATAGTAATCGAATGAGATGATGTGTGTGCATACACAAAGGCACCAAAGTCGGCTTCTGTCACATTCATAAGCATTAAATGCAAACAGGCTGTATTTGTGGTATATAGGGGGTGATTATTTGCATAAAGAAAATTATGTCTTTCCAGAGAATAGGACATGTACATTAGTATGTTCTGCACAAGTGGTTTGCATTTTAATCACCTTGGTTCAGCATGCGTCCTGTTGTCTAGTAGTCATAGGGTCTGCCATGGACCCTGATAACTTGTTCTATTCATGATGGTATCAGCATGTATAAGGCGTGAATGGCGTCCTGTGGTGTAGACATCCATGCTGCATTAACCTGGTTCCAAAGTTCATCTGTGATGGTTGGCATTGGGTCACAGCACTGCATCTGTCATTTCGCCATATCCCACATATTTTCGATTGGCGAAAAGTTTGTTGATCTGGCAGGCCAGGGCAAAAGATTGACATCCTGTAACACCAAGAAGGTACATATTCACGTAGCAACATGTGGTCATGCATTGCCTTGCTGAAAATTGGCGTCTGGGGAGTTGTGCAGAAATGGTGTGGTTATGGCTAGTAGCATATCATTCACGTAAGTCACACTGGTCACAGAGCCTTGACCAAACGCCAACTGTGATTTTTGGTTGTACCTAGTAGCACCCCGCACCGTAATGGCTTGAGCTGGCACTGTATGTTTTGTGTGAATGCAGTCACTGTGATGGCGCTCCTCATGTCTGTTGAATCAAAATGCAGCCATAATTTTCAAACTAACAGAACCTGGATTTGTCTGAAAAAAACTGTCTGATGCCATTCCTGACCCCAGTGACATCGTTTCAGACGCCTTCGCTGTCTATCACGTTTCTGCAGATTCATCAAAACTAGCAGGAGAAGTGGATGATGTGCTCATAGCCCATGCCATAATAAACAATGGTGTACTGTTCCACTGTTGTGCCAGAGCTGAGGAGGATGCAGATCTGTCCTACAATGCCATTTGGATGAGGTGTGGTCGGAGTGGTCCGTGTGGTGCAACCTGTCATGTCCTAGAGCCTTCTGTGAACCATTCCACACACACCTGTTGCACTGCTGAAACACTTCATCCTACACAAGCAACAATTCCCTGCTGGATGCATCACATTCTCTCATTCCAATAATGCGCCCTCTTTCAAATCACTGACTTGACAGTATGGTTTGCGCATATGTCTCCAAGACATGCTGCATGTCTGCTCAAGCCACAATGATCCATTACCTTCGCTTTATAGCGACAATGAGAGCTGCAGTAACATTTTACTGGTAGGTGATGTTGCACTGCAATGTTGATGTTGACTTTGAACCCGTGGGCCAGCATGGTCCAAATGCTAATATATTAACACACGTACTGTGAATATGAATGTCCTGTCTCTAGTCGTTGATGGTGTTCTATCTTTTCTGAACATGAGTATATATATATATATATATATATATATATATATATATATATATATATATTTTCCACGATGGTCACATGATCATCACATCGCACCTTTTCACCAGTGGTATTAATTACTAATATTCATTATCCATAGTAGATGATATCAAACATCTTTGGTTGTAGATTTTAAATTTCCATGCATGATGCTCTTTCACTGCACTTTCGTGTTTACACCTGTAACACCAAAAATGCAGATACCTCCCGTACCACCAAAAATTTTTCGGCGTTTAATATCTGTTGATAACTTGTATTGTACTTCTGAGTTTGTAAGCTCTATTACAGAGACTATAGTTAGTATGTAATGGATGTAATGGTCTATTTATTTCTGACTGTATACAATATATTGTAATTATTATGTAAATATTGTAAATTGCTGGGTAAAAGCCAAGGAAACTTTAATTTTAATGCATCGATAGCAACGGCGAAATGGCAGTAGCTGTGCTGTTGTTTATATTTGCATATGGAGCGTCTCTGTTACGCTAAGAGCAGAGAGGAGGCAGAGCAGCTTGAGTGCGGAAGTGTTTGTTGAGCGCTCCCTCAGAAGCGGGTGCAGCTGTGGCCGCGTCAGTGTATGCGCACCAAATACGTTAATCCGCCAGCATTGAGAGCACGGTAGGAGTGGACAGGTGGAGGAAGATGCAGTTCCAGCTATTGCCTGTCCCATAATTATCTGTGGCTCTGGAGATGACTCGGGGTTCTCAACCAGCAGCAACAGCTGCAGAACAAAGGTGTCGTCGGTTACTTCTTTGTCGTCCGCACAGGTACAAGATCGTAAGGCCGTAAAGTGACAGATATAGTAATATAGAGGCATTACTCAGTGACATTTCTTTTACGAAGTATGACTAACTTGAATAATAACCTGCAATAATTAAAATTTCTAGGGCACCTGTGTTGTAATTGTCCTCAGACATTATTACCAAGAAGAGTGCCTTTCCTTTCCATGCAATCACCGCATGTCATAAGAATATGAGAACCGATTAACAGCTTACTGCCAGTTTTGAATAAAAGCCTCTTGGTGTACATGCTGTGTCAATTACAGGATAAAACTCCGAGCTTTCGATCACTACCTCCATGGTTGTCGTCAGGGCTAAAACTGACTGTCGTAAACTTGCGAGGCTCCCACTTTTATATACAAAAGACGGCTTCTGATTGGCTGGAATACGTCATAGCAACAGCGATATGGCGCGTAGTGAAGTGGTGCCCTCTGCCTCCATAGATGTAGTTTCTATCCCGGGTTGCTTGCAGCGCCATCCCTTGAATCAAGAGGTAAAGTGTGGAAAGTTTACCTCTGCGATTTTTCTTTATCCAGTGCACTCTTCCAGGTGTTGCTAAGTGCATAGTCGTTCTGTCTGTTAAAGTTACTATCGCTGAGTCTAGTTTCGACTGCTTCCCGGATCACAGAGTCCCAGTAATTCGATGCGTGGGATGCGAACGGGAGTAATAGCCCATGCATCAAATTACTGGGACTCTGTGATCGGGGAAGCAGTCGAAATTAGACTCAGCGATAGTAACTTTAACAGACAGAACGACTATGCACTTAGCAACACCTGGAAGAGTGCACTGGATAAAGAAAAATCGCAGAGGAAAACTTCCCGCACTTTACCTCTTGATTCAAGGGATGGCGCTGCAAGCAACCCGGGACATAAACTACATATATGGCAGTAGAGGGCACCACTTCACTACGCGCCATATCGCTGTTGCTATGACGTATTCCAGCCAATCAGAAGCCGTCTTTTGTATAGAAGTGGGAGCCTCGCAAGTTTACGACAGTCAGTTTTAGTCCTGACGACGACCATGGAGGTAGTGGTCGAAAGCTCGGAGTTTTATTCTGAATTCACGCGGCATGTACACCGAGAGATTTGTATTCAAGAAATACGTCGCGAAAGACTTCGTAGCCATACTGCCAGTTTTGTTTGTTTGGTAATGAGCAGTCTCAGTCTACATTTTCTGCTTAGTAACGGTTCATTCTTGTACTGCATAACAGAGGCTTAACTGATCTGCAATTCTGAGTATTAACTTCATTCACTTAAAGTAACGTAAAATGTCACTGGCAAAACTAGTAACTAAAGATACAGCACAAATTAAGTGCGCAGTTTCATTTATTCTGCATTCAGCTTAGCGAGTGACTTCCGCTGGCTTAGTATGTATTTTGTTGTTGTTATCATAAAAGTAAAATCAATTGTGTAAAGGTCACAGGCCTGAACACAGCTGCCACGTGCTGGCGTTGTCGTGGAATGTTGACAAACTTCGGTATCAGCGTTCGCCGGCCGCAGAACGCCTCAGACACGCCCACAGTAGTCGCATCACAGTGGAGTCCTGACGTATGTGTAATTGTTAGTCGTGGAACGTCAGACACAGATACCACGGGTCGGCACAGCAAGCACGTTAATATAAATTAACGTCCTTATAGGAATAAAGTGGTACTGCTGCATGGGGGCTTAATTAAAATAAAGATATAAGAATGCAATGCAAATACTTTTTTATTTTCTGTCGCTGTATGTCCGATTACGCTGTTTCGTAAACGGCTGGCCCTGACTAGTATTATTACGCAATCTGACTGCATGAAACAACAACAAAGAATGAAATGAAAATTTCAGTTAATACAATTAATTAATTAAGTCCCCAGCAACTATAAAACCTACGAAACAACAAACACAAGTGTAGCTGTTCTGTATGTGGTAGTATGACTCAACGCACATCTGGCACGGTTCTTCTTCAACAAGACACGAATTTTTAAATACCAATTATACTGACGTGATAAAAGAAAATTAGAAATACTATAATTGTGCAAGAAAACCAAAATTACACTCTAATACAAGAACACAAGCCAGATGCTTGTTGACTGAACCTGTAATGACACATTATTCAGGTCACTGAAAGAATAAAAGAAAATACCTCCATATATATTAACGAAATGCACTCTGACCATTACAATATCTCCATTAGAACAACATCTGCTATCTCTCCCATCAAACCACTGCATAAAACATGGAACAACACTCTCCACTACCACATCTCACTCTGACTTCACGACAAGCAGTGCCCACCACAACTTCTCGGTAAGAACTGCCTGCCGCTACGTCTCAATAAGCACTGCCAGTGGAGGCGGCGGAACAATACTCTCTGGCGCGATTTCTGGCGCTGTGGCTCAGTGTAGCCACCTTTCATATGCCCTTCCTCCGCGGGCTAGAATTTGATGGTATTTTTGCCAGCATTGGTGGTGAAAATACCACCAAATTCGTCAAAAAAAATACAGACAAAAATAAAAGATAATATTAATACGTAAGTATCATATAACTAGATAAAATTTTGGCTTTGCACTGACCTTACAATAGCCTAATATATAAAATACAGTAAGGAATACAAATTCTTTCATACATATTACTTTATATAATAGTTTACAGAAATATCATGTGGTTAAACAATTCGATCGATAGCGTCAGCAATGACGAATATGAGCAGGTAAGAGTCTTATAACTTTTCACAAACAGTAATACACAAAAAAATCAGTTTATACAAATATTCACATAAAATGTTTTCATAACAAGTGGTTGACAGTTCCAGCAGTAGCACCCAGCAATGTTGAGTAGGTGGAGACACCATCAGGTGACATCATTTCAGTAGAAGCAGTCCATCAGTGGCACCCAGCATTGTGGAACAGGTGCAGACTCCAACAGGTGACATCATTTCAGTAGAAGCAGTCCATCAGTGGCACCCAGCATTGTGGAACAGGTGCAGACTCCAACAGGTCACATCATTTCAGTAGAAGCAGTCCATCAGTGGCACCCAGCATTGTGGAACAGGTGCAGACTCCAACAGGTGACATCATTTCAGTAGAAGCAGTCCATCAGTGGCACCCAGCAATGTTGAAGAGGTACAGACAGCAAGAAGTAACATCATTTCAGTAGAAGCAGTTCCATTTGTGGTGCCCAGCAATGTTGAAGAGGTACACACAGCAACAAGTCACATTTCTCAGTAGAAGCAGTTCATCAATGGCACCCAGCATTGTTGAGTAGGTGCAGACACCGACAAATGACATCATTTCCATAGAAGTAGCTCCATCTGTGGCACCCAGCATTGTGGAGTAGGTGCAGACTCCAACAGGTGACATCATTTCAGTAGAAGCAGTCCATCAGTGGCACCCAGCAATGTTGAGTAGGTGCCGACAGCAGTCCATAATATTCACTATCACTGATCACACAGTTCATCAGCAGAAATTAAACATGTCCTAGTGGCACCAATCATGTAGAAAAAGTACAAGTAACAGTCCATAATATTTACTATCATTAATCAGACAGTTCAAGCATGAACAATAGTTTGAATGCACATACAAATGCTTTTACAATGCTCTTACACTAAACATACAAATCATAACAAACACACAAATGATATCAGATAATTGTCATATTACTATTACAAATACACAAACATCAGTAAACCTATAATATTTATGGGTGTCAGTGCAAGCCACTACAAACAAATAAAATAATATTTAGGAGATAGGTGGGTAGGATTAGGAAAGGAAAACACACAAAACACACTCACTCATCTTTCATCCACATGAAGTACTACTGTGTAATTGAATAGTGTTAACTGTGTGAATCCACTTCTGTCAAAATTTCATGTTCATCATGTGTATCAAGTAATAGTGGCAGCAATGTATAACAGTCAATAATAGTTAAGTCAACGTCATAGTCATCATGTCAAGACCAATGTTTGCCAAGCCAGATCAAAATGTACGGTTGCTGAACAACTGTCAGTGTGCCAAGATATGCAATGCTTCCTCTCTCCAAAAAAAAAAGTACATACTGCTTAGTGATTTAACAAAGTGTGTGTAGACAATCTTCCTTCCATTTTAGTGTTCTAGTCTGCTATCTTCATCCTCCTTGTTCCATATAGACCAACAAAAAATAAAAAAAATATGCACCTCACTTACTTTACCTCTTATACACCAAAACTCCAATCAACTTCATATAATCTCAATACCTCAATAATACCTCTTCAATACGTCGATACATATAAACCTTATTGCCAGTATCATTTCACTTCCATAACAACTCTTTCCTCTAGTCAGTCTCCTCGATCGAGTACAGATAAAATCCTAATGCAAACCTCCTCATCCCATACAATCCGAAGACACACTGTCAACACACAACCTCTGTGTAATCCATCTGACCAAAATCTTCTACTCATTATGAATTATAAACAAAGAATGCATACATGACCTCTAACAGACTTAGTTCGAATAACTCTCAGTAATTAAGTACGATTACGGAGTGAGAATGATCCTAATATTTCACAGTGTGTACACCACTTCAAGAATTATGGCAAACAGAAGCAAACATGTGGAGTATTTCTTGCGTCAAGTGTCACTTCCTATTTCAATTGCTCACGAAAAATGCAGTGTAATAACTGTGTTGGTATGTCATGTCGTTAGGTTCCTTCCTATTGGCATACATTTATACAGCTTTCATAAAACTTCCAGCTCATGTGACTTCTATGATGTTTCTTGTACTAAAGTCGCTCGTCGAATTACTGCAGTTCATTTTCTTATGTTAAAATATAAAGCACTGAGCGTAAGCAAAACAAGCAACAGCGAGTAAATATACCAGTAGTGAATCAGAATGTCAACAAGTGGATGCAGCACAATTTCTATAACGAGGCTTCGCCAAGCGAACAATCCGTAACCCATACCACATCGTAACCCACACTCCATGTCCGTACACTGTACATCAGCATTGCTATATACCAAATTAAAGTATAGTTATGACAACAAGCAGAAATGTGTAAATGTGCAATCCATACGCATAGCAGTAAACATATATCTTACGTACTAAACAGGTCATTAGCATCGTATCTTAATAAGTAAACATGAAGGCGCAAGCAGATAAATCACAAAGTATAACTTACATACCTAACCACATCAGCACAATTAATCAGGTGACAATTATAATTTAAATAAATAAGCACAGCAGGCACATAATAAAAAAAATATAACATCAGTGAAAAGGCAGTGCAGTCAAGCGATGCATAATATACACAAGTTACAATCCAGTTCATTAATAATCATTGTCAAAATCAGTTAACGTACGCAAGCACGTCGCTTCACAAGTAATTTCATTGAACATGTAATTAGCACAAAGTATGAATCACGTAATCGCGAGCAGCAAATTACGTCTAAAGTACGTACCTAAGTGGAAATATGTTACCTGAAAAATAAACTCAATTAATAATTACCTTTTTAGTTTATTACTTTCTTCTTCGAAATGACATTTTTCCTGAAATTTTCTCGATAGCAAGTCGTCTTAACGTCGGACACGCACAGAATTTACCTGAAGTTCTTAAATATTTTATAGAACCGTATCCTGAAAAATACTGAATGTTAATAACAGAATTCATCAAGTCACTATAGCTTTATACTGAATTTAGTCGGAGAAATTAGACTGTGTATTTATTTACGGCTGTCAGTGCATTCGCACTGAGCGCTCGATCAGCTGTAGGCGCGTGACGTAGGAAGTGATTGTTTGCGGTCAACGACTGCCTTGTGCGGCGCGCAGACTTGACTGTTGCTTTGAGTATATGCCGCCGCCAAAACACAGCGCGGTATCCTTGTACTCTCCGCATGTTTACATGTAGCTGTTAGTTTCTCACAAGTATGTCATTCTACAAAAATTTTTCAAAAGTATATCATTCTACAAAAATTTTAACGTTAGATATATGATGTATTCCCATAGAGCGTCGTGATTTAAGAGTTTCTACTTCTACAGTGTTATCATGAATAATTTTGCGAATTCTATATGGGCCGTTATAAAGCAGAAAAAATTTGCGACACAAGCCTTTTCCTTTGTGAGACAAACGATGAGACTTAATTAACACTTTCTGACCAACTGACAAGATTTTTGAACGACCATGACGCTTAGCTGATTTCTCTCTTCTAGCAGCCGCAGATGCAATATTTTGCAGAGCCATGTTCACAACTTCAGAATGCCGCAGTTTCCGTGTAGGCGGAAAAGGAACGATTTCAGAAACGCGATTTGTCGGTGCTTTGTTTTTTAATATCAGTATAGGCGGTAAAGAAGTTGAATCATTAGGGAGTTCATTCAGAATGTTTAGAAAAATATGAAGATACTGATCCCACGTTCTGTGATTCTGATGACAGTAAAGATGACACAATTTATTGATTTCCTTCATCCATCTCTCTGAAGCGTTAGATTGGGGGTGAAAAAGTGAAATGAAGATTGGTTTAATTTTACGACGCTGTAGAGTACGAAGCCAAATTTTAGAGCGAAACTGTGATCCATTATCTGATATAACTTTATCAACATGACCCACTTCTTTAAGAAAATGGTTAATGAAAGCATTAGATACTGAACGAGCTGTTGCTTTGCGTAACGGTGTAAAACACACATATTTTGATGTCAACTCCACTGCTAAGAAAATGTACGCAAAACCATTAGTAGATCGAACCACTGGACCGAACAAATCAACTGCAGCCATGTCCTTTAATTTTGCTGGAATGATAGGAAACAACGGTGCTCTGTGAGAAACTGTCGGCGGCTTAGCCTTTTGACATAATTTGCATTTGGCAAGAACAAATCGAATACGTTTTTCCATATTATTGAAGTAGCAATTTTCTCGTAATTTATGAAAATATTTTCTGGGACCAAAGTGTGCATAACTGAAATGCGTATACCAAATCAGCTTATTAACCCACTCATCAGGAATACAAACTAACCAAACAGAGTTGACGACCGATTTTCGTTTAAAAAGAACTTTCCAGATAGATCGCAAAAACGAGGTGTGGCCAAATCATCCAATCTAACAAAGCGTCTAAGAAAATTACAGACACCAAGGAAACTACGAACATCACGTTTTGTGGTAGGAACAGCATAGTTACGTATAGCGTCTAATTTTTCTGGATCAGGAAGAATAACTTCTGTAGAAATAATGTGACCGAGAAATTTCACCTGAGAACGACCAAATTCAGATTTTTCTAAGTTCACTGTAATGCCAACTCTTGCAAAAATACGTAATAATGAATCCAAAACTTTGTTGTGCTCACTCCAAGAACGTTTAGCAATAAGAATAGCGTCAATATATGAAGTAATATTGTCACGAAGATAAACAGGTAAGATTTCATTTAAGCTACGAATGAATGCTGCTGAAGATACAGTAAGTCCAAACAGTAATTTCCGAAATCACTTTTAGGTAAAATAGTCATATCCGGTTGTTGTTTACTTACTCTCTAGATAGATTGATAGTCGAAGAGTTGTTTTGACAGATGCAAAGAATAGTAAAAGAGTAGGCAGCGGTACAGAAAACTAAAAGGGAAATAGCACCACTACAGCTCGGGGCCCTATGCACGCTACGGCACATATTCACTTAGTGTAGTGAATCCCCTGAGGACCTTAATAGCTGCACATAATTTTTAGTTTGTGACTTAATGGCAAATTTAGCGGAAGTGCGTACAGAAATTGAGCTAACCATGAACATGGATGTATGTCATTCTTAGATTTGCGAAAGATCTTAAATTTCCGAACAGTCAAAAAGTGTTTATAGTCAAAGTTTTCTCCTCGAGGCGACAAAGACCTACCGCGTCTGTCCCAGTCCCAATGCCGATTATTGTCAAGTTCGCGCGCCTGGCGCTCTCTTGTTACATCCCGTAAATGAAATAAATTACTTTCTTCAAACCCCTCTGCTATCTGTGATTCCAAATTTCTTTTGCTATGTTTTCCTACAATTTCGCCTTCGATTTGTTTGACTTGCTTTCGTAATGCCTCAACTTCCCTTTTAACGCGTTCATTAAATTCTCCCTGATTTTCAACATGCTTATTTATGTTCTGGTACTCTTCGGTTTCTGAAAATGGCAATGGAGTTGTATCATCTGAATCTGTGTCCCCATTTAAACTAAGATTTGACAATTTATCTGAAATCTCCTCCACTCTTTCCGATAAGTCACCAATTTGTTCTTTCTGTTTATTTACGTCTTCCGTAAGTGTCGCGACTCGCGTTTCAGTATTAACGCATTTCGTAGTTAACTGTTCATACTGTTGTGTTAGGTTATTTAATCTGTCATTTGGTGCGGATTCCTCGATTCTCTCAAATATTTCTTCCTTATCTTTTGCACGTTGTAAATTTAACTCTGAAAATTTCTGTACTATCACGCGATCTCTTTCTTCCTGTTCTCTATCCTGTTCCCTTTGTCTAATCTCTACTGCAATTAATCTATTATTGTGAGAATTCAAAATCGGTTGTACTTCTTCTCTGATTTCATTCTTTAATTCATCTTTCATATTTTTGAAACATGTCCCTATTCGTGAATCTAACCGTGTTTCCATTGTTTCCATCTCTGTTTCTAGCCGTGTTGCCACCGTTTTCAATTCAGATCCTAACTGTGATCCCAATGAGTCTAACCGTGTTTCCATTGTTCCCATCTGTGTTTTTAATTCAGATCGAAACTGCTCCATTGTTCCCCTAATTGTTTTTAATTCAGATCGTAAAGTTCCCATCTGTGATCCCAAATGTAATATAGCATCCATCAACTGCTCCATGTTAGCCGGTTCGAAATTCTTTTCGCCCCTAACATTTCCCGCAAAACCAGCTTCCTTTGTCATAGCTGTAAGACTATCTGTGTTCGATACTATTCCAGAATCTTCTGTCGTTAATCTCGAATTCTGAAAATTTTCTAGTTGTGAAAAGTTTTGAATTGGTTCCGGACTATTCTCCCGACTTATTAAATTGTTTTCAACTTCATTATTCATCACACTGTTGTCCTGTGTTGGCGAGTTCGCCATGTTAACAATTTCGTCATTCTCACTATTCATCATTTTTGCCTTCTTCATTGATCGCGTAATCATTTACTAAATGTACACAACTCGTCACTATATGAAATTTATACACAATGACACTTTATCACCAACAATATCAATCACACGAAATGCTTCCTTCAAACACGATTAACGAACAATAGAAGAATGACAATCACCAAATCTACACATGCAATACAAACTACAATTACTAAACTACAAATTACTACAACAATACTACTGTCTACTATTTTTCCAATCAGAAGAATTCCAAGGGACGATCCGAAGCAGCGGTCGCCACGTGCATGGGGGATTATTTAAAATAAAGATATAAGAATGCAATGCAAATACTTTTTTATTTTCTGTCGCTGTATGTCCGATTACGCTGTTTCGTAAACGGCTGGCCCTGACTAGTATTATTACGCAATCTGACTGCATGAAACAACAACAAAGAATGAAATGAAAATTTCAGTTAATACAATTAATTAATTAAGTCCCCAGCAACTATAAAACCTACGAAACAACAAACACAAGTGTAGCTGTTCTGTAGGTGGTAGTATGACTCAACGCACATCTGGCACGGTTCTTCTTCAACAAGACAAGAATTTT
This sequence comes from Schistocerca cancellata, assembly GCF_023864275.1. Lineage (NCBI taxonomy): Eukaryota > Metazoa > Arthropoda > Insecta > Orthoptera > Acrididae > Schistocerca > Schistocerca cancellata. The sequence goes on along the minus strand of NC_064635.1, from coordinate 73,010,440 downwards.
TAAATACCAATTATACTGACGTGATAAAAGAAAATTAGAAATACTATAATTGTGCAAGAAAACCAAAATTACACTCTAATACAAGAACACAAGCCAGATGCTTGTTGACTGAACCTGTAATGACACATTATTCAGGTCACTGAAAGAATAAAAGAATAAAAGAAAATACCTCCATATATATTAACGAAATGCACTCTGACCATTACAACATCTCCATTAGAACAACATCTGCTATCTCTCCCATCAAACCACTGCATAAAACATGGAACAACACTCTCCACTACCACATCTCACTCTGACTTCACGACAAGCAGTGCCCACCACAACTTCTCGGTAAGAACTGCCTGCCGCTACGTCTCAATAAGCTCTGCCAGTGGAGGCGGCGGAACAATACTCTCTGGCGCGATTTCTGGCGCTGTGGCTCAGTGTAGCCACCTTTCACTGCTTAACAACTGACGCACTTCGCGTCCTGGACCCAATGCCCGCAATAATCCTGACATATACTAACGGAGGCCCTCAGACGAGGACACAGACCTCAAAAGCGCCTTATAGTTGCTCATTTGGGTAAAGTAAATTCAGTTCAGAAACTTCCTAGCAGATTAAAACTTTGTGACGGACCGAGTCTCGAAATCGGGACCTTTGCCTTTCGCGGGCAAGTGCTCTGCCAGCTGAGCTACCCAAGCACGACGCACGCCCCGTCCTCACAGCTTATAATTCTGCCAGTTCCTCGTCTCCTATCTTCCAAACTTCACAGAAGCTCTCCTCTCATTCTGGAAACATCCCTCAGGCTGTCTCTGCAATATCCTTTCTTCCAGGAGTGCTAGTTCTGCATGGTTCGCAGGAGAGCTTCTGTGGAGTTTGGAAGGTAAGAGACGAGGTACTGGCCGAATTAAAAGCTGTGAGGACTGGGCGTGAGTCGTGCTTGGGTAGCTCAGTTCGCGCCGGCACAGTAGCTCAGCGTGTTTGGTCAGGGCGCTACTCGCCCTCTGTAGAAAAAAAAAAAAAAAAAAAACTGAGTAAAGGAATCAACGATCAACTTGAACGGATATCTTGTGACGTCCGCCCAAACCAAAACGCAACGAACAATACCGAACAAAATGAAGAAAAAAGAAGTTGGTGGAGCACTTGCCCACAAAAGGCTAAGGTCCCGAGTTCGAGTCTCAGTCTGGCACACAGTTTTTATTTGCTAAGAAGTTTCATAAAAGCGCGCACTCCACTGCAGAGTTAAAATCTCATTCTGGAAACTCAATTCAATCTTTCGATAATCACAAGTAAATTGCTTGTCTTTTTCTAAATTTTACATTACGTTGCATGGAGGTTACTGAAAATCATTTCTTACATAGTAAAGTTTTAGTTGCTTTTATTCAACCAGTAACTTCATTTAACTTCACTTTCAAAGTTTAATATTTCAGAATAAGTAACTCCTTTCTGATTCAATTATCTTCTCGTGAACTGTTGTGTTGCAGAAAAGCGTGATAACCTTCTGTTGCTACGCCAGTGACTATTTGCATAAATTTCTTTGCCATTACCTTTCTTAAGGATACAGAGTACTTATAAATGGCGGAAAAATCGAAATTTTTATGACTTTATTAAATACTATAGTTTTTCCTGATCAAATTGTTATATACATTATAGGGTTTCAAATGAAAAATGACCTATATATACCAAATTTTAAAGTTACAGTCATGTATGCCACCACACCCCCTGTATTTCTGCTGCAGATCGAAAAGAACTCTGAACTTTCAATTTCCAGCGATTATACGTATGATACATTGTAAACGTTGGTAACAGAGCAGGTTTCTAGTGTCTGTAAATGATTATCTTTGCTAGTATTTACTTTTGTTACGGTGAAGCAATTTGTTCATATGTTACTGAATGTTCGTTGGAAAAGTGCCACATATATTTGTGGAAGTACATATCCTTAAGTGTGCAATAAATACGAACTATGCCACACATCAAGAAATTCAATAAAAGGAAATTCTTTGGTAACCAGTTCACAAAGAAAGCAAGCCACACTGTTGAAAGAAACCTATGTATCAGTTCTTCAGGAAAGAAACTCCCACATGGCACGCCTCCTGGTGATTCAAATTTTTGTGTTAACAGTGATGCTGTCTGTAGTGGATTTGTTGTTGTTGATGTGGGCATCTTATGTTTTTTGATAAAGAAAGTGGCGAAATGTAAACAATGTCATGGTGTACGCTGTCTGGAAATAACTGGACAACAAAGTAGCAGGAAGGGTTTAGCGTCAAAAGTAGTTGTTCTGTGTAGATCCTGCAATAAATCTACCTTAAAAATGACTTCGATCATTGTGCATAATTCATTTGATGTGAATTTGAAGTTTGTGTATGCAATGCATGCTATAGGAAAAGGAAAGAAGGCTGCTCAAACGTTTTGTGGTTTGATGGACTTTCCCTCTCCTCCCAGTTGGTTCAGAAAGTACTTAAAAATACGTTTAGGTGCCTTGACGGTTGTGTCTAAAGCATCGATGAAAATTGCAGTAGAAGAAACTGTAAATATTAGAGGAACCAGGGACATTGCTGTTGCACTTGATGGGACATGGCAATGTCGAGGACATAGTTCCTTGAATGGTGTGTAAGTGCTACTTCTCTGGAGAATGGAAAAGTTGTTGATGCTGAGTGCTTATCTACATACTGCCACTCCTGCCATGGGAACACTGAACAACATTTTGAACATCAGTGTTCTAAGAATTATGATGGTTACAGTGGAGGTATGGAGTGTGATGGAGCTCTAAAAATATTTCAGAGGTCGGTGCCCGTTTATAGCGTTAGATATACGTAGTCCCTAGGCGATTGGGGCTCTAGAGCTCTCAATAAAATTAATGAGTTCAATGTTTATAGTGATACCTCGGTAACAAAACTGGAGTGTTGTGGACATGTGCAGAAGAGGATGGGTGCTAGATTGAGGAAGCTATGAAGAGAAATGAAAGGAAAGTTGCTATCTGATGGAAAATCTCTGTCTGGCCGAGGCAGATTGACAGAAACTGAAATAAATCTTCTTCAGATTTATTATGGACTGGCCATTAGATGAACTGCACCTCTGAATAATGTTACAGCAATGAGAAAAGCTGTATGGGCCACCTGATTTCATACGTTGTCTACAGATGACAACCCTGTTCATGGACCTCGCCTTAAAGAGCGGATTCTTTGAGTGTTTACCAAAACGAAAAAGAAAGTGATCAAATATACAATCATAAGCATTCTCTTCCTGAGCCTGTTATGAATGAAATAAAACGAATTTTTTGAGACCTGAGTGACCCTATTTTGTTCAGTAAATGTTTTCACGAGGGCACTCAAAATACAAATGAAAGTCTCAACCATTTCATATGGGAAAGATTACCCAAGAATGTTTTTATAGGACTAAATACATTAAAAGATGGTGTACTAGATGCAGTGATATGTTTCAGAGATGGAGTGATAGGAAGGTTGGAAGTCCTGAGAAATTTAAGCATAAAATGTGACTCTAATATGGAAGATCAATTGCTTCTGTGTGACAGAGAACAGGTGCCTGAAGCTGAAAGATTCGCTCTTCAAGTTACGAAAGAGGTAAGAAGTGCTAAAAGGAATGCCAAGAGGAAGCTTGAAGGTGAAGAAATGCTGCAGGATGATGCTTCCGGAATGTTCTGAGGCACAGCTTAATTGGACTTGTATCTTCATTCGCAATTTCCTGCAAGTTGTATTTTTCAGAATTCCGGTACAAATATTTCCTAAAGTTTATAAATCATTGCTCTAGTTTTTTTTTGTAACTTGCAATAGTCCATACTTATGTAGTAGACCTAAACTTTATTGCAGAATCAACTAAATTATAGAAAAAATAACATTTTTATTAGGAAAAAATTACAAAAATGTAAATGTAAGATGTAATATTTTTTTTATCCTTGTAATACACATAATATGTGGAATTAAATATGTATAGTACATCAGCCATAATGTCATGTATATCTGGTCAAAATTTGGTCTCCTTCAAATGTATAACATTGGATAAAATGGTACCTCAATTTGAGGAAGCATTTTGGAAAAAAAAATTGCTTAGATACTAGAGTGAAGAAACAGCCGACTACCTGTGATGAGAAAAAGAGGGAAGTGGAAACGCTAGCGATGACCACTCACCAAGTACTTACAAAAATAACCGAACTAGAACTGAGATTAGACGAAAAGCTGCACTAAAATCTTAGCGAAGGAGGAGCGTTTCGACCCTCTTAAGAAGGAAGGGTGGATTGCACGCACCAGATTAATTGAAAATCGCGAAAAGGTATTGCCTGAATCAAGGACGGATGAATTAACGCTGTAATCGAAGTGCTAGCGGGTGAGGCTAAGCCACGGTGCTTAAAACTCGCTGTTGTGAACTTGAGCTTTCAAGAATTTAAGAACACATTCTTGAGACAATATTGGTCAGAGCAGAAGCAGGGCGGGACTCAATGGCCGAGCAGTTCTAGGCCCTGCAGTCCGGAACCGAGCGACTGCTACGGTCGCAAGTTCGAATCCTGCCTTGGGCATGGATGTGTGTGATGTCCTTAGGTTAGTTAGGTTTAAGTAGCTCTAAGTTCTATGGGACTGATGACCTCAGATGTCCCATAGTGCACAGAGCTATTTGAGCAGAAGCAGGAGAGTGTATGGTGTGATTTTGTAGTGTCAAAACCCTATGACGCAAACTCACGCTGCTGGATGAAAGAATTTTTCGAATATTGCGTCTGCAAATTAGAATATTTGCGAAATAGATGCACTGAATCGTCGATTGTCTGGGAGTTGTGGAAGAAGCTTCCAGATGATTCCAAAAGGTACATTGGCAGTCGTTACAGAACAATTACTGCATTTTTAGAAAGGATCGAAGATGACGGTAACTAGCGGAATAACCGCGAAAATTTTAAAAGCCGTGGTATTAGCAGCAATTACCACAATGGCAAAAACCATAATGACTATAACCATGACTGTTATGGTATCCACCTCCATGGTGATAATAACTCACACCACTATAACAATAACAGTCGCAGTGAGAATAATAATAGCAGAAATGATAGGGGACAGTATCATGTGAATATGGTACGTGGTTTTCAGTAGCATGTTATTAGGCAGGAGAAAAATCAGCAATTGCGACAGACGGTTAGAAACAGGCCTGTCGTATTTAGTCAGGGAAATCATTAGCTGCGCAGTCTTGGGGCCCAACGGGCGTGGGAAGACCTTAGCGGCCCAGAAGAAAGTCTAAGCAACGTTGCTGTGATAGATCCGAACGGATAAATCGGCGATGGGAGTATGTGCAAGAACACAGAGTTAGTAACGTATCCACGGTAACAATTGAAACGGCAGTCGACAAAGGGATCACTGTCCGTAGTTTACAATGAAAACAGAGTACCGGTCAGCAGGGAAGATGCGGCAGCTGCTAAAGCAACGATGGTACCGCAGACTCCAATACAGTGTGATTCACTGACGCAATTAAGAAGCTGATATCGGATTAAACTTCGTTATCGCACAGGGCAACATGGAATGCGAGGAGGTGTAGGCTAGGTCAGTTCGGTCAGATATATGACGAAGAATTACAGAGGATAGTACGGGAGGTGTGCTAATGGCGAGAGCGGACAATATTTGATGATTCTCACAACCCACATGAAATTAGTGTTTATGGAGAAACGGAAAGCTCTGAACCAAAGAGGCAGGCTTATCCAAATGTTGTAGCAACTGAAGCAGCCAAACTCAACGACGCTGATCCTAAAGAAAACCGAGGCGAAATTGCTGAAGAGGAGTAAGACGAATTTGCCGATGATGACCAGGTACGGCTAATTGAAAGCCAAGTAGATTATAACATCTACAAAGTTAAGGCTGATGTCATACAGTCAGACGAGAGTGGTATCGGTTGTGTGAGTTCGGGAGAAGAATTAGAAGAAGAAACAGAGCATATTTCTCCTACCAATTTGGAAGATGATAGCCATAATCCCGAGGAAAATGTACCTGTGTTGACAGTTAGCGAATTGCTGGTGATGCAAGGTTCGTAAATTGAAGAAATCGATAAAAAGTTTACACTGTTGGGGTCAAAAAGGCTTCAACAACCGCAGAACAGACAGAGAGAAATAATGAATTTCCAAGAACAGAACATTAAAAATCAACAGATAAACTGCTATCGGTGTCACAGCCGGACGGATTTTTCTGGAATGACCTAGATGTGGATGATGGCTTGTTAGGGGATAACGAATCAGAAGGTGTACCAAATTCTAAGAGAGAGAGTATTTGTAAAAATATGCGTCGTCCTCAAAGTGAGGATGAAGCCTGAAAATAGTGAAGACCAAGTATGAGAAACAGAATAAAGACGGAGAAAACTTGAGAAAGTATCACATGATGTACAACAACGTTGTTGTTGTGGTCTTCAGTCCTGAGACTGGTTTGATGCAGCTCTCCATGCTACTCTATCCTGTGCAAGCTTCTTCATGTCCCAGTACCTACTGCAACCTACATCCTTCTGAATCTGTATAGTGTATTCATCTCTTGGTCTCCCTCTACGATTTTTACCCTCCACGCAGCCCTCCAATACTAAATTGGTGATCCATTGATGCCTCAGAACATGTCCTACCAACCGATCCCTTCTTCTAGTTAAGTTGTGACACAAATTTCTCTTTTCTCCAATTCTATTCAATACCTCCTCGTTAATTATGTGATCTACCCATCTAATCTTCAGCATTCTTCTGTAGCACCGTATTTCGAAAGCTTCTATTCTCTTCTTGTCCAAACTATTTATCGTCCACGTTTCGTTTCCATATATGGCTACACTCCATACAAATACTTTCAGAAACAACTTCTTGACACTTAAATCATTACTCGATATTAACAAATTTCTCTTCTTCAGAAACGCTTTCCTTGCCATAGGCAGTCTACATTTTATATCCTCTCTACTTCGACCATCATCAGTTATTTTGCTCCCCAAATAGCAAAACTCCTTTACTACTTTAAGTGACTCATTTCCTAATCTAATTCCCTCAGCATCACCCGACTTAATTCGACTACATTCCATTATCCTCGTTTTGCTTTTGTTGATGTTCATCTTATATCCTCCGTTCAAGACACTGACCATTCCGTTCAACTGCTCTTCCAAGTCCTTTGCTGTCTCTGACAGAATTAGAATGTCATCGGCGAACCTCAAAGTTTTTATTTCTTCTCCATGGATTTTAATACCTACTCCGAATTTTTCTTTTGTTTCCTTCACTGCTTGCTCAATATACAGATTGAATAATATCGGGGATAGGCTACAACCCTGTCTCACTCCCTTCCCAACCACTGCTTCCCTTTCATACCCCTCGACTCTTATAACTGCCATCTGATTACTGTACAAATTGTAAATAGCCTTTCGCTCCATCTATTATACCGCTGCCACCTTCAGAATTTGAAAGAAAGTATTCCAGTCAACATTCTCAAAACCTTTCTCTAAGTCTACAAATGCGAGAAACGTTGGTTTACCTTTCCTTAATCTATTTTCCAAGATAAGTCGTAGGATCAATATTGCCTCACGTATTCCAACATTTCTACGAAATCCAAACTGATCTTCCCCGCGATCGGCTTCTATCAGTTTTTCCATTCGTCTGTAAAGAATTCGTGTTAATATTTTGCAGCCGTGGCTTGTTACACTGATAGTTCGGTAATTATCACATCTATTAACACCTGCTTTCTTTGGGATTGGAATTATTATATTCTTTTTGAAGTCTGAGGGTATTTCGCCTGTCGCATATATCTCGCTCACTAGATGGTAGAGTTTTGTTATGCCTGGCTCTCCCAAGGGTATCAGTAGTTCTAATGGAATGTTGTCTACTCCCGGGGCCTTGTTTCGACTTAGGTCTTTGAGTGCTCTGTCAAACTCTTCACACAGTATCATATCTGACACTTCATCTTCGTCTACATTCTCTTCCATTTCTGTAATATTGTCCTCAAGAGCATTGCCCTAGTATAGACCCATCCTGTAAATATGCAAAGATGTGGACAACCACGCTTGGCAGGTGTTAGTCCACCAAGTACATCACCGAAATAGTAGACTACTGTCACTTAGCCTATGGTCATTGCAGACCAAAGAAATGTACAGAGAAAATGGCTGAGGTTGTGAGTTTTAACAAGATGTTAAAGACAGTTACAGACAGGACAAAGACCTGCGATAAGCGTCAGAGGGTGAAAGTGGCCAACTGTACAAACAGTGGCCCTGTGCGGAGCATACGATATGACGATGTACTAGAGTTAGTGTGTACGGACCTATACGGCCGCCTGCCAAAAACCTCGGGTAATTTCACCTACGTATTAGTAGTGCTTGAAGTGTTTTCGAAGTTCATTAAGTTATATCCGATAAGAAAGGCAACAGCTAAAGCGGGTTATAACAGACATGTAAACGAATACTTCCTGCATATCGGCAAACCAAAAGCGATTTTGTCCGACGATGGAGCACAGTTTGCTTCCAAGTTATGGAATGAAGGTATGGAAAGCAACGGAGCTGAAGTGATACACATCTCGGCCTACTGCACGACCAGAAATCCAGCGGAACGATACATGCGTGAGCTGGGGCGACTTTACCGAATGCATTGTCACCACAATCACAGGGCGTGGGACAAATTTATAAAAGATTTTGAAAAGATTATGAATGCTATGACGCACGAATCTACAGGATTCACTCTGGAGGAATTCCTATTACACCGTAAGTCTAAGATTTTGGTGGAACAGATGACTGATTTCGCCCGACGAGTTAGTACTGACATTGAGGTGAAGAAAGAACGTTTACAATAGGTATTGAAAAAGAAAGCTGAGACGCGAATACGGCGCATGATGCGAAAGCGCGGTTTGCTAAATTTGCAATTGGCGACCTCGTTCTCGTTAAAGCGAACGAGAAATCAAACGATGGCGATAATGAGATTTCAAAATTTAAATTCATTTATAATGGACCATTATTGTCCAGTATAACTCACACTAAAGCTTACTGTTTAGCTTTTCCTAATTTTGGCAAGTTGTTAGGAGTACGTAACATTGTTGACTTGAAGTTGTATTGAGAGGCACCCACATGCCTTGCTCATACTGTGGCATCAAGCAGTCAGGCCTGCAAGATGAGTGGTCTGCCAAGCGAGTGGATTCATTCTTAGTTATCGAGTAATATTAGCTCTAGTACTCTCACTTAAGTTACAAGTTATCCTCCTATATGATTACTACGCAACGGAAACGCATATCTGACTATCAGTGATTTACAGAACTCTGACTGTACACTACGCACTGGCAGTACCACATTTTTTTTTTGTCTTTTATTTGACGGCTTTTATTAACACGTGGCCATCCCACTGAATATGAATGGCGCACACATTATAAATTCGGGACATTATGACAACATACAATTTGAAGGAATAGTCTACCAATCTCTTTCTTTTCACTAACTGATTTATTCTGATAAATTCCCTAACCTAAACACACAAATTCTATAACCTACAACAATAACATATGAGAAATTCCGCCCAGTGGGCATGGCTTTACATTAGTGAATCTCTATATTATGGTCTCGTAATTTATTTAACGCTACAGTGCACTTTCTGGATAGGATGGTGGATCTTTTATTATACCTCACACTTCGACTCTCACAATCATCATCACGAAACTTTCCTCCAGACCGAGCGGTACAGAAGGAACAAGCATAACCCACTAATCTTTTGAAACTACTTCGCTACACACCCATGGAAACCACACATACCCAAATTACATGACATACACTACACAACAATATGAAATACTACACAGAGAATGGTTACAACATTATCACTTTCAGCTTTCCCACTTCAATTAATATTGATCCCAGTTTCACACGACACTGCCCCACTTTGTAATTCTACTTTCCTACTGTGAACTCTGGAGATAAATGCACGTCTTCCTGTGCAATGCAAGCCATGTGGCGTTGCTGGATAGACGGCCGACTCACCTTACTTCTCTCTCAGAGTTTGAATCTAGCGTCACACGCAATGTAGTATTAATGTATTCATCACACACGCGAACTGATGCCATGGATGAGTACTTCTCTTTATCCTTTGTCTCATACACAGATTGAGACTCACACAGTACTCACCACGTGGAAGTACTCGTCTCTAATTTCAAGTCCTGCACACGCCATTTCTTAAATATTTCAACTTATGGTACACACGCTATTTCTTAAATATTTCAACTTATTGTACACACGCTAGTAATTCAGCTTAGCTTAAGCACACGGAAGTATTTCAACTTATTGCTACACGTGGTTTCTTTGTGACCGTTGGTCACTTCCGAAGATTACTACAATCCCATTAATATTACCTGCCTGACATTTAATTCTCCCCACAAAAGATCCTGAAATAGAGAAATTATTATTTCAAACTACTCTTAAATATTCCACATGCATACCATGCCTCCATTCTTTCGTCATTACGTAGCACAACTAAAACAGGTGTTAACAGCACAGGATCCAGCGGCAGAGAGCCGAAACATGGCCGTTCTCGAGGTCCTCTCCCATCTCTGTCGAGGTGGGAGAAGCACCTTGCTACCTTATTGGTCAGCCACATTTCAGGCGCTCAAAGCTCTGGTAAATTCCATCTCTTTGGTTCCACCAAAGGTGGCCAAAGGATCGACTCAAAGATGATCATATATTCACCTTCACTATCTGTGGTTAGCAGACGACCATACATTCATTCATTTCAAAAGATCTCACCAAACTGGATGTAGGGATTTATTTTGTGGGAGTGCACATATGATAAATTAAATAAATACATTGTCATTCTTTCCTACACTGGTATCCGGCTTCGCTGTATTAATTGAAATTGAGTTATTTTACAAAAAAAAGTGTTGTTCTGACGAAAATACTGAAGTATGTTGTACCTATATTCAATGTCGGGCGGTACTGTACCCTTTCACCACCGGCTACCCATGCAGAAAAAAATGGCACGGTACTATCCTTGCAATGCGAGGGTAGTTCCGAACATTTTTTTTTTAAGAAAACTGTATTAGAACAAACATAACAAGTCATCAAAGTAACCAGGAGGAGACCTTAGCCCCTGGTGACCTCAAATTGACGACCAAATGTTGTTACTTTAGCAAATTTTTGACACAGTTGTTGCATTATTGTACTCTCCACAATCCAGAGTAACGTACACATACATAGTTACAACAATCCAAATGACAAATAAAACATCACATCATACAAATAAAATAAATAATGGTGAGATAAAAATTGGCTTAGTTACTGGGATCTTCGTTATTTTTATGAGTAATCCAAACTTCACTAATTCTATGACAAATAAAAAAAATACTAATTGTACTCATGAAATTTTAAATAGCTCACCGTCCAAACACAGAGCAAGTAATCTGACATTCATAAATTGCGGGGTAAAAAACTTTACACAGCAAAGTCTAAATACAAAACAAAATCAACAGAAGAAAAAATTTCGTACACTAGTTACATGTAGAATGTCAGGCTCCATACCATTATTCTAAAATATACATCAAACCTACAGAGAAATAAAACTGAGAAGAAAAACAATGAAATATACCACAAGTTACATACTGGTTACGTAATATAGTCAACCTAAGACATCATGTCATACCACGTTAACTTTCATCACTTAAGCAATTGCCACAACTACTCGACAGTGAGTTTAATCTTATCCTTATCCACCAGTACAAATACCTGCTGCTGAGCCAGTCAGTCCATCACTTTGATCAATACACGCAATAAATAGTTAGCAATAAGTACTTGAATCCACCAGTAGCTCTCGTATCTTACTCTACTGCTCATTTCTCTGTTGTTACACATTTAGACGACAAGAACTTGCATTTCGTCTAGCCTTCGTTACACTTTAATGTGAAATATCACCACTGTGATAATGAAAATAAGTGGCTTCAGTCAACACACCAACAAGATCAATACTGTCCACGACATCAAAATGCATCAGTTAATTCCGATGTTTGTTGTGCAATGCAAACTCTTGTCCCCTGTGACAACCTTACTGACCAATGCAACAAGAGCCGTTACGTTAGTATTACGCCACTGGCTAATAATTAAAGCATCATTGTATCAAATATCCTAATAAACATGTTACGTGTACTTGATAACCCAGAACAAACAAACAACAATAAAAACACACTAACTATTCTACACACAAATGTTGATAAAATACAATTACACTTGCTGTCCCTTCAGGAATGAAACATATATAAAAAAAATTTACACAATTACAATTACAAATACATTATTCCCTATCTTGCGAGTCACACGGAATCATTTCATTCTGTGATTTTCTTGGGGTCGAAAAAGTTGCTGACAGGTTCCCTAGAAACACTGTTTCGGTGTCAAAGCTCTCCCATGGTTACCCGGACGAAAGTCTTTAAGTCACTCAAATCGGCATTTTGAACACGCACTGAACAGTAAACTGTATCTCACATTAAACACAAATGCCATAGTCACTCTCAGCGTACCATCCACACGAATCTGGTCGTCCAGAAATGGCCCTACAACTACTATTACCCACGGCTCTGTCCTTTCAGTTCATGGTGTAATTAAAAGTCGTAAGTTCCAACAAACAGCACTTATTCCCGCACCAATTAAGGAAATGTCTCCCACTACAAACGCAAATGTCAATGTCCCACTCTAGTTTCTTGCGTTCATACAATAATTAGTCACCAAACGACAACTGTCCTCTTCACGAATACCAAGCGTCCCACATGCAATTCACAAAGCACACTGAACAAGTCACTGCCAAAAGTTTATGGATCCCACCGTTCAGTGGTCAAGACAAAACAAAACGATCGTCCTGTCTGCTAAAGACAAAATCTTTTCCACCACTCACAACGTGGAAACACCAGTCCTTCACTTTCCACCTTATGGAGACATACGAGCAGTCATCTTGTTTCACGGCTCCACAGTCCAGTACTAGTTAATAGTTGCTGGTAAAAAATGCCCGCCGGGCTCTGCCGCGCGTCGTCCATTCTGCCGTGGCGCCGCCGCGCGCGCCCCGTTGAGCAGAAGAAACCACCCGCTGTTGCCTCCGCGGGATACTTTCCCTAGTCGAAAGGGTGGCGGAACTTATGAATGGCCAGTGGTACGTGCGTGTCGCCCCAGGCCGTTGACCTGCTGTAGCGGGCGCGTGTAGGGTACCTCGACCGGCAGTGGAGTGGGGAGTGCCGCGGCTCTGTCGCCCGTCGCCTGCTTGGCTTATGTGGTACGGGCGTGTTCTGTGTAGCCTCTCAGCGCTACGACACCCAATCAGTCAGACACTTCCGTGCATCTCGCAACATTACAGACAAAAGGATACTGTTACATTATTTAAATACTCATTGATTACATGTATGATCTATTAGATACATTGGTAATAAAAGAATCTTTGTTCTAAAAAACATAAAATTATACACCCTAGTTTTCTACACATACAACATCAACATTTATCTCTTTTCTATATACAGCCCATACTTGTGCTACTGATTGTACCTGTCGTCCTTCATACAAAACATGAAAGTGTTAAAAAAAAAAGGAATAAGAAACAATCTATACAGCTCATAATTACAATATCAAATAGTAGACTACTTTAACATCCTATCATAGTGAAAATATTAGAAACTGTTCTCCTAATACTACAATATACAACGCACCTTTGTGCTTGTGACAGACTGAAATTAATACCCCTTGAAAATGTTCCAACAAAAAAAATAAGAAATCATCTACACAGCTCACAATTACCCATCACATGTTATTAAGTGGTAAACTACTTTAACATCCTAACACAATAAACATTTCAGAAACTGATGACTCTAAATCTACAACATACAATGAACCTTTGTGCCTGTGACAGACTGATATTAGTATCTCTTTATATATTTTACATTTTATTATATATAACAACATTTCTAGGACACGTATGTACCATCCACATATCAGATCCTGACCTGCCATCGAGGTTCATCCCAATCAAACAATAAAACACGATAATGTTTTGGTTATGGATCGGTAGCATCCCCTTTACAGGAGTGTGCGCATTGATCACACTAAATTCTACGACTCTCACTCGCCAGACATCACATTTTCCTTCTCATTCAATCCATTAATACACTAACAGAATAGGTCTAGAAGTCAGCTAACCTTAACACCACCACACTCACGACAACATACCATACCTTCGCTCCCTTATACTCATAACACCACCACTCTCACGACAACATACCATACCTTCGCTCCCTTATACTCAACCACATAACACATGAAACTGTTTCGGAGATAGCTTTCCAGTCTCCAAATTCGTCCTTTCACTCTGGCACCTCTCTCCATCGGCTTACCTCTGCATTCCTCCTGCTAAATATCACTTAGAATTGCGACATTTCATCTAAGAACAAAAAATACACAAATTACTCATCCTGCAAAATAACTGTACACATTCTTGGTACCGTTTTAATTAGTTATACTGGTACCAGGCTTCAACCACAACAAAAAATATTATTTTCACCAAATTGCAAATCTTATGGTAAGAATTAGATCTACACTTATATTACATCTTACGTCAGTATTCCACAACGTTCACCATCTGAATCTCATACTCCCTTCATGTCCCTTCACATTGTGCAGTTGTCCTCATCTCTTCATTCGTATTTCGGCTCTCCGTCCGTCCATTACTCCATCATTTCCTGGTCTTCCTTCGCCATTGACATCAATCTCTATTGCAGCATACACAGGCCTCTCTGTAACATACATCTAAGACATCTCGACATTATTAATTCTACTCACCTTTATTTACCACTGTTTCATCCCGTCGAATCTCTTTTTATTAATCACACTGCTTCACGTCGCTTCTTTCCTTAAATATCACCTTTATCCACTACTATTTACCACGTCGCTTCTCTATCTACCATCATTATCCACTCATTAATCATCACGTCGTTTCTGCTTGATCCTTATTCATATGACAAAAAATACGTACATACACCACTCTGTCGACTCCTGTTCATGACTCATTCGACCAGTCTATTCCGTCATACTTCCTGACATCCCGCCTGAAAATTCTTATGTTCGATTTGACCCTGCACAACGTTACACACCACAAATAAATACACTGACTAGCTACCATAAATTGCCTACTTTAGATCTATCCTTAACTTTTCCATAATTTGATGTTAGAAATGTGATGAAGCCCACGAGATTGTTTTCCTTGATCGTCTCAATCAGTACAGCATTTTCATGGACAATCCGCCTCACTCTGAATGGTCCACTATACACCGTAAAGAATTTGCTAGTTAGGAATCTGTGCTTCTTTGATAATCGATGAGTTTTAATTAGAACCTTGTCTCCTACTGCCAATTCGATCTTACGGATCTTTCCTTTCTGCTTCTCCTGCCTATCCTTAGCTGCTTTCTTAATACGCTCTATCGCAACCTTGACAATTTCTGTGTGCCTCTGCTTTCCTGATCGCGGAAAATCTACCAGCTCCCTGACTCGATCTGGTGGTGGTTCATTCTTTAGTACCGTAATTGGTGATAAACCAGTTGCTCCATGTGGTAGCTCATTGAGGATGTCCTGGAAATCTTTGAGAAAAATACTCCAACTTCTATGTTGCCTATGGCAATAGATCTTACACAACTTTCCCAGTTCTTTTACTACTCTTTCACTGGGGTTACTTGCAGCATGGTATCGGGATATGAACACCGGTTTTATCCTTCTTCTCTTCAGTGTGGTTAGCCATTGTCTGGATCTATATTGTGGTCCATTGTCAGCTATGAACTTTTCTACAGTTCCTACTTCTCGCAAAAAGTTTTTAACGATCGCTGCTGCTACTGTCCTTCCCGTCGCACGTTTCAATGCGGTAAAAGTCACATACTTTGACACCAATTCCACTGCTACTAAAACATATCTATATCCCTGCACTGACTTAGGTAGCGGGCCAAACAAATCTGTTGCTCCGAATTCCCTCAATCTACCTGGCACTATCGGAAAAAGCGGTGCTTTGCATGAGATAGTTAACGATTTTGCCTTCTGGCACAATTTGCAACTACCAAGCACGTTCTTGATCCTCCTCTCCATACTAATGAAATAAACTGATTCCCTTAACTTCTTACAGCATTTCCTTGCCCCGTAATGCCCGTAACTTAGGTGTGTGTACCAGATCAACTTGTTGACTACTTCATTTGGTATACACAACACCCAGTCCTGTGTGTTCGGATTTCTACGGTAGAAAAGGACCCCGTTCTGAATTGTATAAAAGCGCGCTATATTGGCATCTGAGTTCGCTCTAACTCTGTCCTTCACCATTCTCCATGACGCGTCTTTATCCTGCTCTTTCGCGATATTTGTGAGTACCGTCCCTATGTATTTCTCGAACGGCACGCCCTGCATATACAATATATCATATCTGTTCTCGTTTACCTCCTCATCAAAGCATTGACCATGACCTACTGGGCTCCTTGACAACGCATCTGCCACTATATTCTGTGGCCCAGGAATATACATGACCGAAAACTGAAACTCCTGTAAATAGAGTGCCCACCTAGCGAGTCGTCTATGATTAAGTTTGGCCGACATCAGAAACTGTAGTGACTTGTGGTCAGTATAGATTTTAGTATGCCTCCCATACAAATAGTATCTAAACTTACTAAAACCCCATACTATTGCCAAAGCTTCAAGCTCAGTTACCGTGTAATTTCTCTCAGCTTTGCTAAGCACTCGGCTCGCAAATGCAATAGGTTGTTGTATTACTT
This sequence comes from Schistocerca cancellata, assembly GCF_023864275.1. Classification (NCBI taxonomy): domain Eukaryota; kingdom Metazoa; phylum Arthropoda; class Insecta; order Orthoptera; family Acrididae; genus Schistocerca; species Schistocerca cancellata. The sequence goes on along the minus strand of NC_064635.1, from coordinate 72,993,725 downwards.
CTCCTCCTTGCTCTTGCTCTTGGAACAATGTTACCCCAAGTCCACTACGGGAACTGTCCGTGGCCATACAAAACTCTTTCCCTAGGTCTGGATGCCCGAGAAGAGGTGCCGATAGCAGTGCCTTCTTTAACGCCTCATACTCTTTCTGCGCGACAGAGTCCCAATTCCATACCATTTTCTTTCCAGTCAGCTGACATAGTCTGGGTGTCGCTGCACCCCCAATCTTAATGAACCTCCTGTAAAAATTGATTAATCCTAGATAACCCCGTAGCTGACGTTTTGTTCTTGGTACCGGAAAAACTCTGATTGCTTCGAGTTTGTCTGGATTTGGTCTTATTCCCTCTGGTGTCACAACGTGACCTAGAAACTCGATTTCTTTTCGTCCAAATTCTGACTTTCCCAAATTCACGGTTACCCCATGTTTCTCCAATGCACCGAGCAATATGGTTAACGTTCTATTGTGGTCTTCCCAGTTTCTTTCGGCTATCAGGACATCATCCACGTACTGTGTTACCTTATCTTTTATTTCATTAGGAATGACCGTATTTAGCGCCCTGATAAATGCCGCGGATGATACATTTAACCCAAATGGTAGTTTCCGAAATTGATATGATTTCCCGTAGCACAAGAAAGCAGTGTATTTTCTACACCCCCTATCTAACTCCACCTGCCAGAAACTCATTCTCAAATCAACTGAGCTGAGGTCTCTGATCCCGTGGAACTTTTGTAGCAATTCGTCAAGTGTCAGCGGCCGATCTGTCTCTGGCTCTATTATCTTATTAATCCTTCTTGCGTCCAAAACTAATCTAATTGACCCATCCTTTTTTTCAACACAAACTAAAGGGCTGTTGTACGGACTGGATGCTGGTTCGATAATCCCTTGTTGTAGCATGCTTTCGATCTCAGCTTCCACTCTTTCTTTGTACACAACGGGTATCGGGTACACTTGGGCCCTAAACTGTTTATGTGGCTTGACCTTGAATCTATACACAAAATTTCTTATTGTACCCGCAGCATGTTTAAATACCTTTCTATCCTCGTATAAAATTTTCTGCAATTCCCCGTAGACCGTGGTCCCTCGTAAATGCCAGATTTTCTCCCTGATCTCCTCCTCCAAACATTTATGAATTTCCTTCTCCTCTTGTTCGAACCCCGTATTCTGTGCTTGTCTACCGGACTTTACCGCCAGACATAACGCTAAGTGTGCGTTATCTTTAGCATATAAGCAATCGTCGAATCTTAATGTAATTTCCTCCGAATCTCGTTTCAACTCCATCGAACCATTTCTCATGTTAACGACTGCTTTATATTGGTTCAAAAAATTAACGCCTAATATCCCTTCAACAGTTAGAGACGACACAATCATGAACACTGTACTAAACCTCTTCGCCTGGCACACAAAGTCTACCTGCGCTTGTAACTTCACCTCAATTCCCTTTCCTGTAATTGCCCCTCTCACTGTTGTCCTTTGCAATGGCAACGTTGGCCATGGTTTTGTAAGACTACAACACTTAAACACATCTTCCCTCAAAACACTCATTACACTGCCTGTGTCGATGACACAAGGTACGATTATATTATTTATTTCTACGCTAATTATTGGGTGGACTTCACTCCCCACATCTCCTACCTCCTCTAACAGATTCTCCCTTAGTTTTCCGTAATCGATATACCTAATATTTACGTCATTTATAGCCTTGGTTTTTACCCGTCTATCATGTAGTCACCTTCTTGTCCCTCCGTCATTGTGAGAGTGATTGTCCTCTCGTGAACCCAATGACTGCCTATCCTCTCTTTGCCCATCATTTTCATTTTCCCTTCTTCTTCCATCTCTGTCCCATCTTCTATTTTCCCGGTTTGCCGGTCGATATCCCCATGAATTCTGCCCCCTATTTCCTCGCCATCTTCCATTTCCGTCATTCTTCTGATTCCATGCTCTCCTGTCATTATGATAGTTTCTACCGTTCCTATCCTCAACTCTGTCTGACCTATGAGTCGTGTCGCCGTTCACAATGTTGCTCTCATTACCCAGTTCCTGTAACAAATGCTGAAATGACGCGGAATCGTCTATGCCTCTGCCTGCTATCACTATATCTCTACGCAATCTCACTGGCAACTTCGTTATACAGATCCTAATGAGCTCCCCAGTTTCGTATGGCACATCCAAATACCTATTTCGTCTCAGCATTTCCTGATAGCATGACACTGGATCTCTTATACCACCTTCATTACAATTTGGCATCATCAATATGCTTTGCTTAACCTGGTCCTGCTTACTTTTCGACCAGAATTCATTTAAAAACTTGTCACAAAATATTTTGTAGCTACTACAATCTTTAATAACTTCCTGCATTTTCGCTCTAGCCTCGTCCCTCAAATGGTTACACACAAACTTCATTTTGAGGAGCGGTCCCCACGATGAAGGTAATGAATCTTGAAACTGAGACAGCCACAGGCATGGATGTTGGTAATTATCAGGATCCGGAAAACAAGTGTACGTTTGTACCGACACGAAGTGCCTCCTACATTCTTCTTCCGCACTTATGTTTTCCGACCTTGGACCATACCCAGTCGGGTTTGCCACCTGTTTTATCCGACACAACCGTTCTTCTAAATCTCTGAGTTCGTCTTCCTCTTTCTGTCTATTTTCGTTTTTTGAATTTATCTCACTCTCCCTCTGCAGTCTACCTGGTGGTGTTTCTCCTTCACTTCTGCACGCTAATTGCAACTGTGCAAGTTCTTCCCTATGTTTCCTATTTGTTTCTAATTGTGCCTCTCTAAACTGTAATAGTGACTGTATCTCCTCCTGGTCAGCATAAACCTCTCGCTGCGTACTGTCAGAGCCTGTTTCCCCTCTCATACTGATCTTTTCTACATCTGCGCTAATCGTATTCATTCTGACCACTACCTCCGCAACTTCATCCCTGTGTTTATTTAGCGCCACTTCCTGCCGGGTGACTTGAGCTTCCACGCTGTCTAATGCCCCTTGTTTATCTGCAAGTAAGTCCTCCACTATCTCTTTGATTCGCTCATCCGGCAACACGTCCCTACGTTCTGTAATACCACTCTCTATTGCACTTATTCGTACCTCCAAATTATTGGCTTTTTCTTTCACGGCATCACATTCTTGCTTCACTGCATTCAGATTCTTCTCCCCCTCATCTAACCGATTATTAACTGCGGACAGACACTCATCGATAACTGTGTGTAGCTTCCTCATTGCCTCTTTATTCCCCTTATCCATTGCCTCCAATCTTTCCTTAGTTGCTTCAAATCTTTCCTTATTCTCACTATCTCTCTCCTTATTGTCTCTATTCATCGCTTCCCATCTTTCCTTATTATCTCTATCCCTCTCTTTATTCTCCCTATCTCTCTCCTTATTGTCTCTATTCATCTGCTGTAACAACTGCAGTAGCACACTGTCATTTGCTACTTTCGGCGAGCTCACCTCGTTCGTCTGAGAAACCATAACTTCGCTAAGGGTAGCTGCACTTTCACTGCATACCTGACCTAGTCCCGGCTCGCCCGCGTTGTCGGGAAAAGCCCCCGATTGTGAACAAAGCCCGCCGCTCAAAGGATCACCTTGCAGCGGTCCACTGAACAATTCAGCCCCTTCGGAGTGCTTGCCTGCCGTCCCCGCTCATTAACCCATGGTCAACAGCTACTTCCTGCTGCACTGCTACGTCCACCCCAGAATCGCTATTCTCCATGGTGGCTACACTTTTCGACTGCGACCTAGTTACTACGGACATTACGCAAAAAAAATTATAACGATCTTCCATCCTTGGACGATATAGCAATTAATTACATAAAAAAATAAAAGATCCTTACCAATCCAGAAAGAAATTGCAAACAGAAAAAAACTTTACTTCTTAGCGCTATCACAATATATTCCATCAAAAAATAATAAAAAATCTTAACAGGAAATTATAACAGCAAAATATCCTGGAAAAAATAATCTGGCAAAATATCCTGGCAGGGTCGAAATTATGAGAGGCACCCACATGCCTTGCTCATACTGTGGCATCAAGCAGTCAGGCCTGCAAGATGAGTGGTCTGCCAAGCGAGTGGATTCATTCTTAGTTATCGAGTAATATTAGCTCTAGTACTCTCACTTAAGTTACAAGTTATCCCCCTATATGATTACTACGCAACGGAAACGCATATCTGACTATCAGTGATTTACAGAACTCTGACTGTACACTACGCACTGGCAGTACCACATTTTCTTTTTGTCTTTTATTTGACGGCTTTTATTAACACGTGGCCATCCCACTGAATATGAATGGCGCACACATTATAAATTCGGGACATTATGACAACATACAATTTGAAGGAATAGTCTACCAATCTCTTTCTTTTCACTAACTGATTTATTCTGATAAATTCCCTAACCTAAACACACAAATTCTATAACCTACAACAATAACATATGAGAAATTCCGCCCAGTGGGCATGGCTTTACATTAGTGAATCTCTATATTATGGTCTCGTAATTTATTTAACGCTACAGTGCACTTTCTGGATAGGATGGTGGATCTTTTATTATACCTCACACTTCGACTCTCACAATCATCATCACGAAACTTTCCTCCAGACCGAGCGGTACAGAAGGAACAAGCATAACCCACTAATCTTTTGAAACTACTTCGCTACACACCCATGGAAACCACACATACCCAAATTACATGACATACACTACACAACAATATGAAATACTACACAGAGAATGGTTACAACATTATCACTTTCAGCTTTCCCACTTCAATTAATATTGATCCCAGTTTCACACGACACTGCCCCACTTTGTAATTCTACTTTCCTACTGTGAACTCTGGAGATAAATGCACGTCTTCCTGTGCAATGCAAGCCATGTGGCGTTGCTGGATAGACGGCCGACTCACCTTACTTCTCTCTCAGAGTTTGAATCTAGCGTCACACGCAATGTAGTATTAATGTATTCATCACACACGCGAACTGATGCCATGGACGAGTACTTCTCTTTATCCTTTGTCTCATACACAGATTGAGACTCACACAGTACTCACCACGTGGAAGTACTCGTCTCTAATTTCAAGTCCTGCACACGCCATTTCTTAAATATTTCAACTTATGGTACACACGCTATTTCTTAAATATTTCAACTTATTGTACACACGCTAGTAATTCAGCTTAGCTTAAGCACACGGAAGTATTTCAACTTATTGCTACACGTGGTTTCTTTGTGACCGTTGGTCACTTCCGAAGATTACTACAATCCCATTAATATTACCTGCCTGACATTTAATTCTCCCCACAAAAGATCCTGAAATAGAGAAATTATTATTTCAAACTACTCTTAAATATTCCACATGCATACCATGCCTCCATTCTTTCGTCATTACGTAGCACAACTAAAACAGGTGTTAACAGCACAGGATCCAGCGGCAGAGAGCCGAAACATGGCCGTTCTCGAGGTCCTCTCCCATCTCTGTCGAGGTGGGAGAAGCACCTTGCTACCTTATTGGTCAGCCACATTTCAGGCGCTCAAAGCTCTGGTAAATTCCATCTCTTTGGTTCCACCAAAGGTGGCCAAAGGATCGACTCAAAGATGATCATATATTCACCTTCACTATCTGTGGTTAGCAGACGACCATACATTCATTCATTTCAAAAGATCTCACCAAACTGGATGTAGGGATTTATTTTGTGGGAGTGCACATATGATAAATTAAATAAATACATTGTCATTCTTTCCTACACTGGTATCCGGCTTCGCTGTATTAATTGAAATTGAGTTATTTTACAAAAAAAAGTGTTGTTCTGACGAAAATACTGAAGTATGTTGTACCTATATTCAATGTCGGGCGGTACTGTACCCTTTCAGTATCAGTCAAGAATTGATTAACTTGAGAAAGAATTTCCAGTAAAAACGCTTATTATTATAATTTTCAAAATTTATTCCAAATTGATCCCTTGGACCAGACGGTCATCAACGAATTGGCAAAAAGTATAACATCTACGTGATTATTTTGCTATTCATATTAAAGTGCCTGGCAGAGGGTTCAATGTCTCTGTACCGTTCCACTTTCGAACGGCGCGCGGGAAAAACAAGCACTTCAATTTTTCTCTGCGAGCCCTAATTTCTCTTATGTTATCGTGATGATGATTTCTCCCTATGTAGGTGGGTGCCAACAGGATGTTTCGCAATCGGAAGAGAAAACTGGTGCGTGAAATTTCAAGAGAAGATTCTCGCCGCAACGAAAAACGCTTTCGTTTTAATGATTGCCACTCCAATTCAGGTATTAAGTCTGTGGCACTGTCTCCCCTATTTCGCGATAATACAAAATGAGCTGCCCTTCTTTGTACTTTCTCGATGTCATCCGTCAGTCCCATCTGATGTGGATCCCACACCGCAAAGCAGTATTCCAGAATAGGACGGACAAGGGTGGTGTAAGCAGTGTCTTTAGTAGACCTGTTGCACCTTCTAAGTGTTCTGCCAATGAATCGAAGTCTTTGGTTCGCTCTGCTCACAATATTATCTATGTGATCGTTCCAATTTAGGTTATTTGTAATTGTAATCCCTAAGAATTTAGTTGAATTTGAATTTACAGCCTTCAGATTTGTGTGACATACCGCGTAATCGAAATTTAGCGCATTTCTTTTAGAACTCATGTGAATAACTTCACACCTTTCTTTATTCAGGGTCGATTGCCACTTTTCGTACCATACAGAGATATTATCTAAATCATTTTGCAATTCATTTTGGTCATCTGATGACTTTACAAGGCGGTAAATGACAGCATCGTCTGTAAATAATCTAAGAGGGCTACTCAGATGTCTTCTATATCATTATAATGTAGATGAGGAACAATAGAGGGCCGTTAATACTTCCTTGGGGTACCCCGGATATTAATTCTGTTTTACTCGATGAGTGTCTGTGAATGAGTGAACATGATATACAGTTTATAAACTCTTTTGGTATCAGTGTGGATTAACCAGTAACCTATTGTAAAGTTTGAAGATGCATGAATGAGTGTAAGATGGCCTCTAATACAAGTAGAAGTTCATTTCACCAGCAAATTTGATAAACCCATGAGAAATCGTTTGATAAGTTTACTAGGAATGATGAGATAAAATAGGAATCATGTTGTCTTGGCACTATCCACAACCTCAGCAGTGTCTCAACTGAGCACGCAACCCCAATGCCACATACGACCGAGATCTCTTTGATGTACTTCTGCTTTAATACGTTTTGGCACAACTTCATTGGAAAAAATACGGAAACCAGAATGAAGGAGTGACGTCCTTCGATCGTTTTTGTGGAAACAGCCACGTAACGTATGAAAATTCATATTGAAAGACCCATTTGATCGTAATATTTATTGATGTCGAGCTGTAAGGTGGCTATAATTTCGCACCTTACCCATCCATATACTTTGCTGTGATCTACAAACACAATTAGGTATCATTTGATACGTTTTACATCGTATACAGGGTGGACCATTGATCGTGACCGGGCCAAATATCTCATGAAATAAGCGTCAAACGAAAAAACTATAAAGAAAAAAACTTGTCTAGCTTGAAGGGGGAAACCAGATGGCGCTATGGTTGGCCAGCTAGATGGCGCTGCCATAGGTCAAACGGATATCAACTGCGTTTTTTAAATAGGAGCTCCCATTTTTATTACATATTCGTGTAGTACATAAAGAAATATGAATGTTTTAGTTGGACCACTTCGCTATGTGATAGATGGCGCTGTAAGAGTCACAAACACATGGCTCACAATTTTAGACGAACAGTTGGTAACAGGTAGGCTTTTTAAATTAAAATACAGAACCAGAACGTAGGTACGTTTGAACATTTTATTTCGGTTTTTCCAATGTGATACATGTACCTTTGTGAATTTATCATTTCTGAGAGCGCATGCTGTTACAGCATGCTTACCTGTAAATACTACATTAATGGCCGGCCGTGGTGGCCAAGCGGTTAAAGGCGCTACATTCTGGAACCGCGCGGCCGCTACGGTCGCAGGTTCGAATCCTGCCTTGGGCATGGATGTGTGTGATGTCCTTAGGTTAGTTAGGTTTAAGTAGTTCTAAGTTCTAGGGGACTGATGACCTTAGAAGTTAAGTCCCGTAGTGCTCAGAGCCATTTCCTGGTGCATAGAAATATGTTACGGGTGCAATCGATGTTGATGTAGCATTCTCAACACCGACGTTTTTGGGATTCCCGATTGTCGCACAATTTGTCTGCTACTGATGTGCGGATTAGCCACGACAGCAGCTAAAACACCTACTTGGGCATCATCATTTGTTGCAGGTCGTGGTTGACGTTTCTCATGTGGCTGAACACTTCCTGTTTCCTTAAATAACGTAACTATCCGGCGAACGGTCCGGACACTTGGATGATGTCGTCCAGGATACCGAGCAGCATACATAGCACACGCCCGTTGGGCATTTTGATCACAAGAGCCATACATCAACACGATATGGACCTTTTCCGCAATTGGTAAACGGTCCATTTTAACATGGGTCATGTATTACGAATCAAGTACCGTCCGCACTGGCAGAATGTTATGTGACACCACGTACTTATACGTTTGTGACTATTACAGCGCCGTCTATCACAAAGCGAAAAAAGTGGTCCAACTAAAACACTGATATTTCTTTAGGTACTAGACGAATATGCAATAAAAATGGGGGTTCCTATTTTAAAAAAAACGCAGTCGATATCCGTTTGACCTATGGCAGCGCCATCTAGCGGGCCAACCATAGCGCTATGTGGTTTCCCCCTTCAAGCTAGACGAGTTTCGTTCTTTATAGTTTTTTCGTTTGATGCTTATTTCGTGAGATATTTGGCCCAGTCACTATCAATGGACCACCTTGTATATGAATACATAAAGGAGACTGACATTGTCACCTATGCCTTCTAAATAATTGTTAACGCTTATTGCATGAAAGGTGACGAAGTGTCTTTATTATCAAACGGCGTAATGAATGATGGCCTATACTAGTAGAGGTTGGAACGCCAGTGGAGATGAAACGGCAGGCGGAACTCAAGCCATGGATGGAAGGCCCACACAGGTGTGTTGGTCCTGCTTAAACACAGGAAATAACTAGACGACGTCGTGACACCTGAGCGCGAAGACACAATACATGGGAATCACTCAACAGAGGAAAGTCCACTGGACCTGACGGGATACCAATTCGATTCTACACAGAGTACGCGAAAGAACTTGCCCCCCCCCCCTTCTGACAGCCGTGTACCGTAAAGTCTCTAGAGGAACGGAAGGTTCCAAATGATTGGAAAAGAGCACAGGTAGTCCCAGTCTTCAAGAAGGGTCGTCGAGCAGATGCGCAAAACTATAGACCTATATCTCTGACGCCGATCTGTTGTAGAATTTTAGAACATGTTTTTTGCTCGAGTATCATGTCGTTTTTGGAAACCCAGAATCTGCTATGTAGGAATCAACATGGATTCCGGAAACAGCGATCTTGTGAGACCCGACTCGCTTTATTTGTTCATGAGACCCAGAAAATATTAGATACAGGCTTCCAGGTAGATGTGATTTTTCTTGACTTCCGGAAGGCGTTCGATACAGTTCCGCATTGTCGCCTGATAAACAAAGTAAGAGCCTACGGAATATCAGACCAGCTGTGTGGCTGGATTGAAGAGTTTTTAGCAAACATAACACAGCAAGTTGTTATCAATGGAGAGACGTCTACAGTCGTTAAAGTAACCTCTGGCGTGCCGCAGGGGAGTGTTATGGGACCATTGCTTTTCACAATATATATAAATGACCTAGTAGATAGTGTCGGAAGTTCCATGCGGCTTTTCGCGGATGATGCTGCAGTATACAGAGAAGTTGCAGCATTAGAAAATTGTAGCGAAATGCAGGAAGATCTGCAGCGGATAGGCACTTGGTGCAGGGAGTGGCAACTGACCTTTAACATAGACAAATGTAATGTATTGCGAATACATAGAAAGAAGGATCCTTTATTGTATGATTATATGATATCGGAACAAACACTGGTAGCAGTTACTTCTGTAAAATATCTGGGAGTATGCGTACGGAACGATTTGAAGTGGAATGAACATATAAAATTAATTGTTGGTAAGGCGGGTACCAGGTTGAGATTCACTGGGAGAGTCCTTATAAAATGTAGTCCATCAACAAAGGAGGTGGCTTACAAAACACTCGTTCGACCTATACTTGAGTATTGCTCATCAGTGTGGGATCCGTACCAGGTCGGGTTGACAGAGGAGATAGAGAAGATCCAAAGAATAAAGGCGCGTTTCGTCACAGGGTTATTTGGTAACCGTGATAGCGTTACAGAGATGTTTAACAAACTCAAGTGGCAGACTCTGCAAGAGAGGCGCTCTGAATCGCGGTGTAGCTTGCTCGCCAGGTTTCGAGAGGGTGCGTTTCTGGATGAGGTATCGAATATATTGCTTCTCCCTACTTATACCTCCCGAGGAGATCACGAATGTAATATTAGAGAGATTAGAGCGCGCATGGAGGCTTTCAGACAGTCGTTCTTCCCGCGAACCATACGCGACTGGAACAGGAAAGGGAGGTAATGACAGTGGCACGTAAAGTGCCCTCCCCCACACACCGTTGGGTGGCTTGCGGAGTATAAATGTAGATGTAGATGTAGATGTAGACCGGCCGCTATCGGCCGCTATTGTAGTAGGGCCGGAAGGGTAACCAGATAATACTTCCGAACTTTGAAAATCTTGGACGCAGGTGAGAGGAACGAAGAAGCGGCACCTCGGAAACCACGCAGGCTGGGTATTTTGCAAGGATTTTTACTCAGAAGCCTGTCATTATACTAGTATAGGATTTTCCTCGCAAACTTTCCGCGCTGGACGACAAGAGACTAAAATATGGTTGGTTGGCGATCGGAAGAATCTGTAGAGAGGGAGAATACTCCGTGGTTTCGGGAATATGATTCGTTTTCGGAATTACGATGGTGGGGAGCCGAGCCTTGCTGGGAGACCAGCGGTGGAGAGACGAGGTCTTTCATTGTGAGCTCCCGTGTGTGACGGTCGCTCGGTATCAGCTTTACTGGTACGGAAGGACTTGCTGTCTTTGCTCTAAGGAGAGTTTATAGTTAGAACAGATAGGCACTGTACTGTTGCGAACCTATACGATTCTGGACTTCACCTCTGGGTTGGAAGGCGTCGTTGAGTACGCAGTGTTCAGTAATTGAGAGCACTTCCTCTGCCTGTACTTACGTTGAGACATTATCTGTTGCCGGCCGGTGTGGCCAAGCGGTTAAAGGCGTTACAATCTGGAACCGCGTGACCGCTACGGTCGCAGGTTCGAATCCTGCCTCGGGCATGGATGTGTGTGATGTCCTTAGGTTAGTTAGGTTTAAGTAGTTCTAAGTTCTAGGGGACTGATGACCTTAGAAGTTAAGTCCCACAGTGCTCAGAGCCATTTGAACCATTTTTGAATATTATCTGAAGTGCGTCGTTGTGGCTGGGAGAAGACAGTATTAGAGCATATTAGTCAGAGGACCGCCTTCTGCCGTCCTAGTGTTTGAAAGAGTTATTTTGTGGCTGGAGTTCTTCCATCGTCGCAGACGTGTACGAGAACCAGCACGCCGACGCACCATACGCAGTACATACGGTGATATCACAAATTGCCTCTTCTTATTATGGGTATAAAATCTAAACAGCTGTGATTACGTTAGTTTATTTCCACTGAGGTTCCACACCACTGTAGATCATCTTTGAAAGTAGTGTTTTCTAGCGTTTGATATGTAGATGATCTCAGTAATTTCGCAATATTGATATTAGACTGCGCAGTCATAATAAGGGGCAGAGTTGGGCAATTGTTTAGTAATTTTACTTAGGAAATGTAAGCTTTGTAATCTAAAGTTTTCTTTTAATCTACAATAAATATATAAGCAGGAACAACTTTTATCATTTAGTAGGATTAGTTGCCTTCATTATTCATTTGTGTTTAGATTGTAATTTGTAAAATTAAGAGAGGGGTTCTGAGGCGATCCTCAGTTTGTACAGGCGGCTGACGGATTTGGTGAAGACCGCTGGCCTCGCACGCAGGGTGCAAGCAGAGCTCTCTATTTGCACCATCGTTCCCAGAGTGGATCGGGGTCCTTTGGTTTGGAGCTGAGTGGAGGGTCTCAACAAGAGGCTTCGTCTACTCTGTGACGGTCTTGGCTGCAGATTTCTAGACTTGCGCTATTGGGTGGGGAATTGTAGGACGCCCCTAGATAGGTCAGGGGTGCACTACACAAAGGAAGCGGCTACTCGGGTAGCAGAGTACTTGTGGCGTGCACATGGGGTTTTTTAGGCTAGGCAGTAGCGCGAGGTGTCCTGATGAACACTCACCAGTCGACGTGCAGGCAGGGAAATCAGGACGCGCTCAGTGTAGAGACACTTCAGCTACCAAGATATTAACAGTAAATTTTCAGTGTGTTCGGAATGAAGTTTCTGAATTTACTGCCCTCCAGGAAGCGTGTGGCGCGCAAATTATTCTCGGGACTGAGACCTGGCTGAACCCTGAGATAGGAAGTTCTGAAATATTTAGTGAGGGTTGGAACGTGTATCGGAAAGACAGATTAGACACCGTAGAAGGTGGTGTCTTCATTGCAGTTGACAAAAATATTGTGGCTACTGAGGTCGAAGTAGAGTGTGATTGTGAAGTTATCTGGACACGTTTAACAGGGCTAGGGGAAATAAAGTTCATTGTGGGGTGTTATTACCGGCCACCAGGTTCCACCGTGACAGTTCTAGAATCATTCAAAGGGAGTCTACATTCTGTATCGCAGAAGTACCCGGATTATGCTATATTAGTCGGAGGCCACTTCAACCAATCTAGTATAGACTGGGATGTCTATGGTTTCATTACAGGTGGTACAGACAAGCCGTCGTGTGAATTACTTTGGAACACATTATCCGAAAACTGTCTCGAGCACGTAAATCGACAGCCAACGCGTAATGGAAATATTTTAGATCTGGTAGCCACGAACAGACCAGACCTCATCGACGGTGTCAGTGTTGAGACAGGGATTAGTGATCATGATGTTGTCATTACGACTATGGTTACGAAAGTTAAAAAGTCGGTCAAGAAGGCTAGGAGAGTATTCTTACTAGAAAGAGCAGATAGGCAGTTGTTAGCATCCCACTTGGTAAATGAATCGACTTCATTTACTTCCAGTACGATGGACGTGGAAGAATTATGGGCTAATTTTAAACACATTGTAAATCACGCATTGGACAAGTATGTGCGGAAAAAGTGGGTTACGGACGGAAAAGACCCACCGTGGTTTAACAGCGCAATTCGGAGAATGCTCAGGAAGCAAAGGCAGTCGCACTCGCGGTACAAGAAAGATCGGGAGAATGAGTACAGGCAAAAGTTAGTAGAGATTCGTGCTGCTGTAAAAAGAGCAATGCGCGAAGCATTCAACCACTACCACCGTCATACCTTAGCAAAAGATCTTGCTGAAAACCCAAGGAAATTCTGGTCTTACGTAAAATCGGTAAGCGGGTCGAAGGCTTCCATCCAGTCACTCACTGATCAGTCTGGCCTGGTAACGGAAGACAGCAAAACGAAAGCTGAAATTTTAAATTTAGCATTTGAGAAATCTTTCACGAAGGAGGATCATACAAACATACCACCGTTTAAGTCTCGTACAGATTCCCGTATGGAGGACATAGTGATAGACATTTCTGGGGTTGTGAAGCAGCTGAATGGGTTGAAAATAAATAAATCGCCAGGTCCTGATGGGATTCCAATTCGGTTTTACAGAGAGCACTCTACTGCATTGGCTCCTTACTTAGCTTGCATTTATCGCGAATCTCTTGTCCGACGTAAAGTCCCGAGCGACTGGAAAAAAGCACAGGTGACACCTGTAAATAAGAAGGGTAGAAGGACGGATCCTCAAAAATACAGACCAATATCCTTAACATCGGTTTGTTGCAGGATTCTCGAACATATTCTCAGTTCGAATATAATGAATTTCCTTGAGACAGAGAAGTTCCTGTCCATGCATCAGCACGGCTTTAGAAAGCGTCGCTCCTGCGAAACGCAACTCGACCTTTTTTCGCATGATATCTTGTGAACCATCGATGAAGGGCATCCTTGACTTCCGGAAAGCGTTTGACTCGGTGCCCCACTGCAGAATCCTAACTAAGGTACGAGCATATGCGATTGGTTCTCAAGTATGTGAGTGGCTCGAAGACTTCTTAAGGAATAGAACCCAGTACGTTGTCCTCAATGGTGAGTGTCCATCGGAGGTGAGGGTATCCTCTGGAGTGCCCCAGGGAAGTGTGGTAGGTCCGCTGTTGTTTTCTATCTACATAAATGATCTTTTGGATAGGGTGGATAACAATGTGCGGCTGTTTGCTGATGATGCTGTGGTGTACGGGAAGGTGTCGTCGTTGAGTGACTACAGGAGGATACAGGATGACTTGGACAGGATTTGTGATTGGTGTAAATATTGGCAGCTAACTCTAAATATAGATAAATGTAGATTAATGCAGATGAATAGGAAAAAGAATCCTGTAATGTTTGAATACTCCATTAGTAGTGTAACGCTTGACACAGTCACGTCGATTAAATATTTGGGCGTAACATTGCAGAGCGATATGAAGTGGGACAAGCACGTAATGGCAGTTTTGGGGAACGCGGATAGTCGTCTTCGGTTCATTGGCAGAATTTTTGGAAGATGTGGTTCATCTGTAAAGGAGACCGCTTATAAAACACTAATACGACCTATTCTTGAGTACTGCTCGAGCGTTTGGGATCCCTATCAGGTCGGATTGAGGAAGGACATAGAAGGAATTCAGAGGCGGGCTGCCAGATTTGTTACTGGTAGGTTTGATCATCACGTGAGTGTTACGAAAATGCTTCAGGAACTCGGGTGGGAGTCTCTAGAGGAAAGGAGGCATTATTTTCGTGAATCGCTACTGAGGAAATTTAGAGAACCAGCCTTTGAGGCTGACTGCAGTACAATTTTACTGCCGCCAACTTACATTTCGCGGATCCTAGGATCTCTACATCTACATCTACAGCCAACCGCAATCCACCATACGGTGCGTGGCGGAGGGTACCTCGTACCACAACTAGCATCTTCTCTCCCTGTTCCACTCCCAAACAGAACGAGGGAAAAATGACTGCCTATATGCCTTTTTACGAGCCCTAATCTCTCTTATCTTATCTTTGTGGTCTTTCCGCGAAATGTAAGTTGGCGCTCTGCAATGTTACGCCCAAATATTTAATCGACGTGACTGTGTCAAGCGTTACACTACTAATGGAGTATTCAAACATTACAGGATCCTTTTTTCATGCCCAACGTGAAACGAATATTCGGGTGACAAAGAAGTTCTGATTCTCACTGCCATGAGACCAAATAAGAAACGTATCTTCTACATATCTGAGAAAGCACACAGATTTGAAAGCCGCCAACCTCAAGGCACCTTCCTCTAAGTCTTCCCTGAATGAATTGGCAGTAACAGGTGACTACGGGCTTCCCATTGCCACTCTGTCTTCCTGCTCATTGTACTGCTCCTGAGTGAAAAGTAAGCGGAAGTCATCACGTGTCGAAATACTTTCGTTAGTTCAACACCAACACTAACCTCATTTAGCCGTTACGAATCAGACAGGGGTATGTGAGTGAAGATAGAGACCATATAAGAAGTTACTAGAAGATCACAGTAATCCAGACGCATTCTCACTAATCGACATAAGAAATACACCGGGTTCTTAATACGGCGCTCACATCGACCTGCTAGTGGCCTCACAAGGTCTTTTGCTACACGATAAGTTGGAACACGAATATTAAAATGGGCCCAAGAGAAACCCCTTCCTTGTAGACTTTCGGAAGGCTTATAGTAGGGTGGAACAGCACAACAAGAATTAAGG
Source organism: Schistocerca cancellata (assembly GCF_023864275.1). Classification (NCBI taxonomy): domain Eukaryota; kingdom Metazoa; phylum Arthropoda; class Insecta; order Orthoptera; family Acrididae; genus Schistocerca; species Schistocerca cancellata. The sequence goes on along the minus strand of NC_064635.1, from coordinate 72,977,848 downwards.
CTGAAACTTCCTGGCAGATTAAAACTGTATGCCGGACCGAGACTCGAACTCGGGACCTTTGCCTTTCGCGGGCAAGTGCTCTACCAACTGACCTACCCAAGCACGACTCACGCCGCGTCCTCACAGCTTTACTTCTGCCAGTGTATCGTCTCCTACCTTCCAAACTTCACAGAAGCTCTTCTGCGAACCTTGCAGAACTAGCACTCCTGGAAGAAACGATATTGCGGAGACATGGCTTAGCCACAGCCTGGGGGATGTTTCCAGAATGAGATTTTCACTCTGCTCAGTGAAAATCTCATTCTGGAAGAATAAAGGCTCTTAATAGTCTCCTCCGGCAAGTAAATTTTGTTCAGGAGGCTGTTACTCTTTCTCTCAACACGTCTTGTGAGACCAGTACCGATCCTGCGATATGCTGAATCAGACAGGAAAAACTACGTATTTTGAACGCAATCCTTCTTGCCCAAAACAACGATACCATTGCGCTGCGGGCAAAATAGCAAGTTCAGGATAGGCCCTTAAGTGTACGTAAAATAGCCATCACAGCTGCTCTTGTATTAGACTTCGGCGGACCTGACCCTGTCAACACACGAAATTCTTGCCTCTGAGTCTCCTTTGCAACATCGGGAGATAATTTGAAAACATTCTGTTCAACAGAGCTAATAAAGTCAACCACCGGTAAACGCTTGATCGTTGGTGCAAAATTTAAACGTTTGGTTTGGACAAACAGCATTGCCTTCAGTGGATTTAGTGCTTACTATCTGATTTCGATTGGTGGTGCTCTTTCGAAAAAGTATTGAGAGACTAAAAACTTCCTGAAGAAAAGTTTCCTGTTGTAGGAGACTATCTTAATTCGTGTCGTGCTGTTCCCCTAGGTTATATGGCCTTCTGAAGGACCACAACGAAGGAGTTCTTCTTAGGCCAATTGTGTAACGTTGGCGCTCCAGCACACCGTGTATTACAACACGTTGCTATGCTGCTGACCACACTAGTACCCCACTTGCGTGGTCGGTGTGAGCATCACATTAAAACTCGGCGGATTTCTTACATCGGTTACAGTGAATGCGTTTGGATAACTCTGATATTCTAGCAAATTGTGGTCTCTTCCTTCAGTCATGTTCCTCTGCCTGATTCGTTATAGTTAGGTTAGGTTTGGTGTTGAACTAACCAACCTATTTCGACATTTGTTGACTTCCACACACTTTTTATTGAATGACTAGTACTATGAGTAGATAGATTGAGTTGCGATGGGAAGCCTGTTGTCAACAGTTATTGCCCACTTGTTTATGGGAGAATTCTAGCCGGCCACTGTGGCCGAGCGGTTCTAGGCGCTTCAGTTCGGAACCGCACTGCTGCTACGGTCGCAGGCTCGAATCCTGCCTCGGACATGGATGTGTGTGATGTCCTTACGTCAGTTAGGTTTAAGTAGTTCTAAGTGTAGAGGATTGATGACCTCAGATGTTAAGTTCTATAGTGCTTAGAGCCATTTGAACCATTTTTTGGATAATTCTAAGGACATGCCTTCGAGTAGGTGGCTTTGTAACCTGTGTGTTCTTGAAGATATGAAGACGATAGTTTTGTTATTTGGCCTCGTGGCTGTGAGAATTTGAGCGAACTTTTAGAACACCTGAATTCACAATGGCGGTGGAATAGGGTGCCTGCTTCCTCTTCGTTAATGTGTCGATCAGGATGTAAGGTTACTGTTAGGTGGTTTCTTATTCTATGACTGAACACAACTGTGTAAGCTGTAACGACACAGTTTAAAATTGCAATTTTGTCACGGAAATCACGCTTTTACACAATTTACAACAATGTGACAATGTTAAGACAGTTGTCGAAGTGACGCATCTCGGCCTCTGAAAGTGAACTAATCCTAAACACAACAGTATTGAATTGTAACTCTCAGAAAGTTAAATAATCCTAAACACAACAATATTAATGGTCAAATGTGTGTGAATTTCTAAGGGACCAAACTGCTGTTGTCATCGGTCCCTAGACTTAAACACTACTTAAACTAACTTATGCTATGAACAACACACACACTCATACCTGAAGGAGGACTCGAACCTCTGATGAGAAGGGCCGCACAGTCAGTGACATGGCGCCTCTAACCGAACACTCACTCCGCATGGCCAACTATATTAAATTTTAACTAGAAGTTTCTTTACAAAATTATTCTTACGGTTACGTTATGACGTTGGCCAGCACTACGATAAATCATCCGATTCCGGTTCAAAGTTCGGTACTATTTTTAGGATGGCGATCCAGTCTACAGAGGATGGTTATTTTTGTGACAAGTCGAGCAAAAGATTACCCAAGGTGGCTCGAGTTTACAGTGGACGCAAGCTGGTGAACCAACAAGTTTACGCCTCTGCACGTGGTATTTACCTTACCTGCGATGAGTTGTCATCTGGATGGCTGCTGTTGCCCACTGAAATTCCTATGAATCTAATTAAATCTTTGCTGAATTTTCCAGCAGAAACTTTCCCTATGTCTCTCAATATGCGAGAAAACATGAACTCATCCCTAGTCTCAGACTATGGCAATATACACGTGCATGGCTGGAGCAGTGCACATATTATAATGCCCTTTCAGTCCTTCAACAACACTTAACTGACTGGTTCGTTTCTCCACAGTTAGAGCTCAACGACGCTACAGCTTATTTCTAGCTGGAGGTCAGCCACTACGAACACAGTGTTCACACAAATTTCTACTCTGCGTCATAACAGAGCGTTATGCGCTCCATTCTACACTTGACGCCAGTTCAGAGAAGAGTATCCGAAAATTTCGCTCTCGTCTTTCTCGTACCCGAACTCTCTCCCCACCTGGGTTCTTTCGTTCTCCACGTCACGGCCTTTTTCAACCAATAGGAGCGTTCCTCTTATTTTATGGAAACTACCAATCGCAAGGGTCCTACCATGAAAACTGCGTCGAAATCTCGGCACTTTACTCCTTCCCGGGGTGTTTCACCCATCGGACGTTTTGTGCCTGCTCCAGACGCCTAAAAAGTTACATGTGTCTGTCAGGTGTGTACTACTTGCAGTTCACATGATAGAACGTATCACTGGTTTTGTTTGTATCCCTTTGGCATTCTGAAACACAGTTTTCTAAAACTTCTTTCTGTCCTACTTCTGGTGGCCCCATTACTCGTCCTGCAGTATGCATCACTTGTCCGGTCGCTGACCATCTGTTTTTTTTTCTTTATTGATTTTCAATTCACCCCGAAGGGGGCGGGCCGGCAGCAGCTTACTACGCTGCTCTACAGCCTACTGACTTTCTAAATAAAGGAAGGAGAAAGAAACAAGAAAAAACAGGCGATAAAATGGCGATTTAAAGTGAAAAATGGCGTAAAATTGCGGAAAGTTAAAACAGAAGGCAAAGGGGGTGGCAATGTAGATAAAAGACACAGGAATCAGACAAGTAACACAGTAGACACACAGTTAAAAAAAAACATGGCGACAGTCTGGTTTCTGTTCGCAAGTAATAAAAGCACACCCAGCGACAGTATGATGGCTGTTCGCTACACGTCCCAAAAGACACAACACGGAGCACGCACTGGAAAAACACACTGTAAAACACTGCACGAAAAAGGTGGCACAAAGATGGCACTCCCGACCCAAGGCAGATGGGGGGGGGGGGACCTGGAGTAGGGGGAAAAACAAGGAGGGAGGAGAGGAAAAAACGAAAAGGGGGGGAACCAAGGAGGGAGAGGACTAATAAAGGGGGAGAAGGGCAGATGCAAGAGGGAATGAGAGGAGGCAGAGGAGGGAAATGTAAAAGGATGCGGGGGAGAGAAGGGGGCAAAGAGAGGGGAGGTGGGGAAGAAAGAGGATGGAAGGGGGGGCGAGGGAGCCCGGGAAAAGGACAGAGGAAAGGAGGGGGAGTGAGGATCAGAGTTGATAGGAGGGATAAATGGAGGGAGAGAGGGCATCATCTGGGAGGGGGAGTTGATGGAAGCCACCTTGGGAAAGGAGATGTAGGGTGTAGAGATGGAGGGTAGGGGGGACGCAACGGTGAAGACGTGGCAGGGGGCGGGGATGGGAGAGGAGAGGAGCAACCAGGGGGTGAGGGGGGTCAAGACGGCGGGAGGTGTAGAGGATGCGGATATGTTCGAGGAATAGGAGCAGATGGGGGAAAGGAATGAGATCATAGAGGATCCGCGTGGGGGACAGGAGGCGTATACGGTAGGCGAGGCAGAGTGCATGACGCTCAAGGATTTGGAGGGACTTATAGAATTTGGGGGGGGGGGGCAGATATCCAGGCAGGACTGGCATAACAGAGGATGGGACGGATTAAGGATTTGTAGGTGTGGAGGATGGTAGAGGGGTGCAACCCCCACGTCCGGCCAGAGAGGAGTTTGAGGAGTTGGAGGCGGTTGTGGGCTTTGGATTGGATGGAGCGGAAATGAGGGATCCAGGTGAGGTGACGGTCAATGGTGAGGCCAAGGTAGGTGAGGGTGGGGGTGAGGCGGACAGGACGTGCGCAGACAGTAAGAGAGAAATCCAGGAGCCGGAAGGAGCGAGTGGTACGACCTACGATGATTGCCTGGGTCTTGGAAGGATTGAGTTTCAGGAGCCACTGGTTACACCATGCAGCAAAAAGGTCAAGGTGATTCTGGAGAAGGCGTTGGGACCGGTGGAGGGTAGGAGCGAGGGCGAGGAATGTGGTGTCATCAGAATATTGCAAGAGGTGTACTGGAGGTGGGGGGGGGGGGGGGCTGGGGCATATCTGCCGTGTACAGGAGGTAGAGGAGAGGGGAGAGGACAGAGCCCTGGGGCACACCTGCAGAGGGGTAGAAGGTGTGGGAATTGGCATTATGGATGGTGCTGACCCTCTGTGGGAGCTTTCTGTAGTGCCTCCCGGGGTGTGGCCTCTGTGTCTGCCCATGCTGGCTTCCACACAAAACGTTTCCTCTCGTTGCTTGTTTCACCTTCTGCTCATTGAAATGTATTATACAGGGTGCTCCATTGATCGTGACCAGGCCAAATATCTCACGAAATAAGCGTCAAACGAAAAAACTACAAAGAACGAAACTTGTCTAGCTTGGGGGAAACCAGATGGCGCTATGGTTGGCCCATTGATGGCGCTGCCATAGGTCAAACGGATATCAATTGCGATTTTTTAAAATAGGAACTCCCATTTTTTATTACATATTCGTGTAGTACGTAAAGAAATATGAATGTTTTAGTTGGACCACTTTTTTCGCTATGTGATAGATGGCGCTGTAATAGCCACAAGCATACGGCTCACAGTTTTAGACGAACAGTTTTTTTAAATTAAAATACAGAACGTAGGTACGTTTGAACATTTTATTTCGGTTGTTCCAGTGTGATATATGTACCTTTGTGAACTTACCATTTCTGAGAATGCATGTTGTTACAGCGTGATTACCTGTAAATACCACATTAATGCAATAAATGCTCAAAATGATGACCGCCAACCTCAATGCATTTGGCAATACGTGTAACGACATTCCTATCAACAGTGAGTAGTTCGCCTTCCGTAATGTTCGCACATGCATTGATAATGTGCTGACGCATGTTGTCAGGCGTTGTCGGTGGATCACGATAGCAAATATCCTTCATCTTTCCCCACAGAAAGAAATCCGGGGACGTCAGATCCGGTGAACGTGCGGGCCATGGTATGGTGCTTCGACGACCAGTCCACCTGTCATGAAATATGCTATTCAATACCACTTCAACCACTACATCTTGTAGTAACATCGGTACAACATTACGTAGGAAATCAGCATACATTGCACCATTTAGATTGCCATCGATAAAATGGGGGCCAATTATCCTTCCTCCCATAACCCGTCAAGGTCGCTGATGTTCCACTTGTCGCAGCCATAGTGGATTTTCCGTTGCCCAATAGTGCATATTATGCTGGTTTACGTTACCGCTGTTGGTGAATGACGCTTCGTAGCTAAATAGAACGAGTGCAAAAAATCTGTCCGTAATTTCTCTTGTGCCCAGTGGCAGAACTGTACACGAAGTTCAAAGTCGTCGCCGTGCAATTCCTGGTGCATAGAAATATGGTACGGGTGCAATCGATGTTGATGTAACATTCTCAACACCGACGTTTTTGAGATTTCCGATTCTAGAACAATTTGTGTGCTACTGATGTGCGGATTAGCCACGACAGCAGCTAAAACACCTACTTGGGCATCATAATTTGTTGCAGGTCGTGATTGACGTTTCTCATGTGGCTGAACACTTCCTGTTTCCTTAAATAACGTAACTATCCGGCGAACGGTCCGGACACTTGGATGATGTCGTCCAGGATACCGAGCAGCATACATAGCACACGCCCGTTGGGCATTTTGATCACAAGAGCCATACATCAACACGATATGGACCTTTTCCGCAATTGGTAAACGGTCCATTTTAACATGGGTCATGTATTACGAATCAAGTACCGTCCGCACTGGCAGAATGTTATGTGACACCACGTACTTATACGTTTGTGACTATTACAGGGCCATCTATCACAAAGCGAAAAAAGTAGTCCAACTAAAACATTGATATTTCTTTACGTAGTACCCAAATATGTAGTAAAAATGGGGATTCCTATTTAAGAAAACGAAGTTGATATCCGTTTGACCTATGGCAGCGCCATCTAGCGGGCCAACCATAGCGCCATCTGGTTTCCCCCTTCAAGCTAGACGAGTTTCGTTCTTTGTAGTTTTTTCGTTTGTTGCTTATTTCGTGAGATATTTGGACCGGTCACTATCAATGGACCATCCTGTATAGGAGTGGTGTGTTAATACCGTGGATGGAGTGTCATCCCTTTTGCATTACATACTTATAGGCAAATCTGCTCCTTACCGCTGAAATAAGTTAGGTTTCATATTCACCTTCCCGTTACGATGTATAAAACTCTTATGTAAGGTGCGAAATTGACCTTTATTTATTCTGCCACCTTACAAGGAGGAAGGTCGATATTACATTAGAACATAACATTTATAGCAAGCCTTCTCACACTAACTTGTACCTGCAGGCTGATAGTTTCCACCACTCCACACAGCACAAAGGGGTACTTCGTACATTGTTTGACAGGATCCATCTCATCTTGTACCCTGAGAATTTGTCAGCTGAGTTAGCACACCCTAAGGTCACCTTTCGTCGGAATGAAAAACTGATCAGACGTGTGTTGCCACTATCGACCAACTGTGCCCCATGTGAGTGATGGCAATATTGAGCTAGCACCAAATTCTACACCGTTTTTGCGGTACACAGGGATTCAACAGCCTGGTCGTATTTTGTGGAAATATGACGTGAAATGTGTTTCTCGATCATCGTCTAAGATTACAGTTCCGTTATGCCGGCCGCGGTCGCCGTGCGGTTCTAGGCGCTCCAGTCCGGAGCCGCGCTGCTGCTACGGTCGCAGGTTCGAATCCTGCCTCGGGCATGGGTGTGTGTGATGTTATTTGGTTAGTTAGGTTTAAGTAGTTCTAAGTTCTAGGGGACTGATGACCAAAGCAGTTGAGTCCCATAGTGCTCAGAGCCATTTGAACCATTTTTTACAGTTCCGTTAGATTCCATTTTGGATCATCTTGGATTGTGTAAGATGGGTGTCTATCGTATTCCTTGCAGTTGTGACATGTCATATATTGAACAGCCTATCGGAACAGTGGAGAACCGGTGTTGCGAACATTAGCGTCAGCCACATAATAGATGAGCGAATCTGCAATTTTTATGTGAATGCTGATCTGCATAAAGTCCCGATGAAGCTGATATCATTAGTTCCCTTGCCGGCCGCGGTGGTCTAGCGGTTCTGGCGCTGCAGTCCGGAACCGCGGGACTGCTACGGTCGCAGGTTCGAATCCTGCCTCGGGCATGGGTGTGTGTGATGTCCTTAGGTTAGTTAGGTTTAAGTAGTTCTAAGTTCTAGGGGACTGATGACCACAGCAGTTGAGTCCCATAGTGCTCAGAGCCATTTGAACCATTTTTTACAGTTCCGTTAGATTCCATTTTGGATCATCTTGGATTGTGTAAGATGGGTGTCTATCGCATTCCTTGCAGTTGTGCCATGTCATATATTGAACAGCCTATCGGAACAGTGGAGAACCGGTGTAGCGAACATTAGCGTCAGCCACATAATAGATGAGCGAATCTGCTATTTTTATGTGAATGCTTATCTGCATAAAGTCCCGATGAAGCTGATATCATTAGTTTCCTTAATTTTCTTTCCTTCCTCCTCCCTTCGTCTTCAACGTACATAATATGTATCACCTGGTGTCTATTCTTTCACGTATGTCTGAAGCAACAGACACCTTGCATTCATATAGTCGACTCACCTCGATGGGCAATGAATTCACAACATTCAGTGCAGATGCACATTTGCGTTTGCTATCCAGAGAGAATCTGAAGTTAGTGAATATGGAGGAGATTAACGGTGACCGTGAATAGGTGAATGTTAGTCGACCAGGGAGTGTGACGAGGTAGCCCGTGCATTCGCGATACACTAGGTCCGGGTGGCGCAGTGGTTATCACAGCTGTCCAGTAAGCAGGAGATCCTGGGATTCCCGCTGATTCCGCATAAAGTTCCGATTCACCTGATATCACTAGTTTGCGTCCCTTCCTTACTTTTCTCCCCCCATCCACATTCATTTTACATAAAATTTGCTACTGCTGGACATTTTCTAAGCGCCGGTCATCGTATGGAAAGCAACTGAAATAAAATTTAGAAGTAAACTCATAAGTGCAGACGGAGGCTTTAACTTAAATTCTGTGTTGGATCCTGCTGTCTTTCTTGTAAAAAGGCATACGGTCAAAGTATATGCTACCTCACCAATACGAGGGTCACTCCAAAAGAAATGCACACTTTTTTTGTAAAAATCCAGTTTTCATTCTGCATGTGCGAAACTTTTACAGTGAGTAGATAAATCCTTCCCGCTTGTTTTCAAACTTAGTTCAACCTATTCCCGTGAATGGATCCGTCACAGCATGTCTTCAAGATGGCTGCTACACTTGACGTTCGTCAGAAGCAACGTGCTGTCATAGAATTTCTGTGCTATGAAAACGAGACAGTGGGAATCCACAAGAGGTTGAAAAAGGTGTATGGGGATGCTGCTGTCGATCGCAGTACAGTTAGTCGGTGGGCAAGCAGCTTACGTGATGAAAGCGGGCACGGCAATATTGAGGACTGTCCTCGCAGCGGCAGGTCTCGTACTGCACACACTCCAGACAATGTGCAGAGAGTTAACGAATTGACTGCTGGCAGACGCATCACAGTGAACGAATTGTCACGCTACGTTGGGATAGGGAAGGAAGTGTTTGCAGAATACTGAAAGTGTTGGCGCTAAAAAAGATTTTTGCCAGGTGGGTTCCCAGGATGTTGACAGTGGCTCACAAAGAAACAACAAAAACGGTATACAACGAACTTTTGGAAGAGTACGAGAATGGTGTAGATGAATTTCTTGGAAGAATTGTGACAGGTGATGAAACATGGCTCCATCATTTTTCACCAGAGACGAAGAGGCAATCAATGGACTAGCATCATGCAAATTCACCCAAGGAAAAAAAGTCAAAACAACACCTTCTGCTGGAAATGTTATGGCTACGGTGTTTTCCGATTCCGAAGGACTCTTGCTTGTGGAAATCATGCCAAGTGGAACCACCATAAATTCTGATGCATATGTGACGACGCTGAAGAAACTTCAAGCTCGACTGAGTCGTGTTCGACCACATCGGCAAAAACAGGATGTTTTGCTGTTGCACGCCAATGCACGGCCACATGTCAATCAAAAAACCACAGAAGCTATCACAAAACTCGGATGGACAACACCGAAACACCCACCTTACAGTCCTGACCTGGCTCCATGTGACTATTATCTCTTTGGGAAACTGAAAGACTCTCGTCGTGGAACAAGGTTTGAAGGTGATGACTCCCTTGTGCACGCTGCCAAACAGTCGCTCCAACAGGTTGGTCCAGAATTTTACCGTGTATCTACACTTTCAAACAGGTAGAATAAAAGATGGATTAAAAAAAAAATAGTGTGCATTTCTTTTGGAGTGACCCTCGTAATTTTCACTGTCGACAACTTCTGACGTTGGTCATCGTTGGTTATGTGGTGGCGCTAGTGTACACATTGTGTGAATGTGTTATATTTATGGAATTGCTCTGAAAGATGAGGTTTTGACCTCCCTTGGAAAACGCTTATGTGCTGCAGTTTTCCCTTGAAAATGGCAAAGTATGATCCTTACTAAACATCGGCAATTGTCGAACAACAGTATCGTGGACAATTATGGGAAATGTCTTTTCTAAGTGTAAATTGAAGTAAACTGTCTAGCCTTTTCTTAAAAACTGGAAGGTCTCTTGAACCTCGCAGTACTAGTTTCTGTTCACCTTGCTTATGCACCTGCAGTAACAGAGAGAAGTAATGCAGCTAGTGAGCGTTGTATTATAGAGCTGGCTGCTTCAGTACGTGGGGCGTTTGAAAAGTCCGTGAAAAAATAAAAACTACTTACGTGTCTGGGGTAAACCTTTTTTATTTTTCGACATATTCTCCTTTTAGACTTATACACTCTGTCCAACGCTGTTCTAATTTGTTGATCCCTTCCAAATAATACGAATTGTCCAAGTCTGCAAAATAGCTATTAGTTGCTGCAATCACCTTCTTGTTTGAATAAAATAATCTTTGTCCCACCAGCCAATTCGTCAAATTGGGGAACAAATAATAGTCCAAGGGAACCAAGTCTGGAGAATTGGGGGGATGTGAAACGATCTGGAATCCCGTATCCATGAATTTTGCGACCACAAATGCTGAGGTGTGTGCTGGTGCATTGTCGTGATGGAAAAGGACTTTTTTGCGGTCTAATCGCAGGCGTTTCTCTTGCAGCTCGGTTTTCAAACGGTCCAACAACGACGAATAATATGCACCTGTAATATTTTTACTCTTTTCCAGACAGTCGATGAGAATTATCCCTTGCGAATCCCAAAAGACAGTTGCCATAACCTTTCGGGCCGAAGGACAGAAAATCCTAGGAAGTTCTGGTCTTAGGTTAAATCAGTAAGTGGCTCGAAACAGCATATCCAGACACTCCGGGATGATGAAGGCATTGAAACAGAGGATGACACGCGTAAAGCTGAAATACTAAACACCTTTTTCCAAAGCTGTTTCACAGAGGAAGACCGCACTGCAGTTCCTTCTCTAAATCCTCGCACAAACGAAAAAATGGCTGACATCGAAATAAGTGTCCAAGGAATAGAAAAGCAACTGGAATCACTCAACAGAGGAAAGTCCACTGGACCTGACGGGATACCAATTCGATTCTACACAGAGTACGCGAAAGAACTTGCCCCCCCTCTAACAGCCGTGTACCGCAAGTCTCTAGAGGAACGGAAGGTTCCAAATGATTGGAAAAGAGCACAGGTAGTCCCAGTCTTCAAGAAGGGTCGTCGAGCAGATGCGCAAAACTATAGACCTATATCTCTGACGTCGATCTGTTGTAGAATTTTAGAACATGTTTTTTGCTCGAGTATCATGTCGTTTTTGGAAACCCAGAATCTACTATGTAGGAATCAACATGGATTCCGGAAACAGCGATCGTGTGAGACCCAACTCGCTTTATTTGTTCATGAGACCCAGAAAATATTAAATACAGGCTCCCAGGTAGATGCTATTTTTCTTGACTTCCGGAAGGCGTTCGATACAGTTCCGCACTGTCGCCTGATAAACAAAGTAAGAGCCTACGGAATATCAGACCAGCTGTGTGGCTGGATTGAAGAGTTTTTAGCAAACAGAACGCAGCATGTTGTTATCAATGGAGAGACGTCTACAGACGTTAAAGTAACCTCTGGCGAGCCACAGGGGAGTGTTATGGGACCATTGCTTTTCACAATATATATAAATGACCTAGTAGATAGTGTCGGAAGTTCCATGCGGCTTTTCGCGGATGATACTGTAGTATACAGAGAAGTTGCAGCATTAGAAAATTGTAGCGAAATGCAGGAAGATCTGCAGCGGATAGGCACTTGGTGCAGGCAGTGGCAACTGACCCTTAACATAGACAAATGTAATGTATTGCGAATACATAGAAAGAAGGATCCTTTATTGTATGATTATATGATAGCGGAACAAACAATATAAAATTAATTGTTGGTAAGGCGGGCACCAGGTTGAGATTCATTGGGAGAGTCCTTATAAAATGTAGTCCATCAACAAAGGAGGTGGCTCGCAAAACACTCGTTCGACCTATACTTGAGTATTGCTCATCAGTGTGGGATCCGTACCAGATCGTGTTGACGGAGGAGATAGAGACAATCCAAAGAAGAGCGGCGCGTTTCGTCACAGGGTTATTTGGTAACAGTGATAGCGTTACGGAGATGTTTAACAAACTCAAGTGGCAGACTCTGCAAGAGAGGCGCTCTGCCTCGCGGTGTAGCTTGCTCGCCAGGTTTCGAGAGGGTGCGTTTCTGGATGAGGTATCGAATATATTGCTTCCCCCTACTTATATCTCCCGAGGAGATCACGAATGTAAAATTAGAGAGATTAGAGCGCGCACGGAGGCTTTCAGACAGTCGTTCTTCCCGCGAACCATACGCGACTGGAACAGGAAAGGGAGGTAATGACAGTGGCACGTAAAGTGCCCTCCGCCATACACCGCTGGGTGGCTTGCGGAGTATAAATGTAGATGTATATGTAGATCTAGGAATGGTCTTCACCATTTTTGGTGCAGATTCTCTATTGGTAACCCATTGTTTAGATTGTTGTTTGATCTCAGGAGTATTGTAATGTATCCATGTTTCATCCACAGTGACGAAACGACGCTTAAAGTCCCGCGGATTCTTCCTGAATAGCTGAAAACAATGCAACAATTCACACGATTCCATTTTTGGCCAAGCAAGAGCAATCGCAGAGCCCATCTTTCAGATAGCTTTCTCATGTCCAAATGTTTATGCAAAATATATGTACCCCTTCATTCCAGACGCCCACAGCACTAGCAATCTCACACGCCTTAACTCTTCTGTTATCCATCACCATATCATGGATTTTATCAATGATTTCTGGAGTTGTAACCTCCACAGGGCGTCCAGAAAGTTCAGCACCACTTGTGCCCAAATGGCCACTCTGAAAATTTTGAAACCACTTATAAACTGTTCTAATCGATGGTGCAGAGTCACTGTAATGTTTATCAAGCTTCTCTTTAGTCTCCTGAGGCGTTTTGCCTTTCATAAAGTAGTGTTTAATCACCACACGAAATTCTTTTTCGCCTATTTTTTGATAATCACTCAACTTCCTTGATTCACACGAATGCCAAACACAAAGAAATAGACCAATATGGCTGAAACCTCGTGTACATTCTTTCCAAAGATGCTACTAACTAAACATGACCTCGAGGTGCGCTGGTGGTGCCATCTCTCGGACTTTGCACGGACTTTACAAACGCCCCTCTTAGATTCACTGGGGCGAGTTCTGGCGCGGCCTGTGGCCGTGGCAGCCATACTGCCCAGAATCGATGGCGTGGTTGGTACAACAAGTCTGCAGGCGTTGTCCAATTGTTTAACGCTGCTGTTCTGTTCATTTTTACGATACAATTGAATCGTTCGTTGTTGAAAGGCACAAAGTCCACATTTTTGACAAATTCGTTTTAGCGTGATTTTGCGTTCTAATAAGAAAGATGCATGTTTTGGTGTTGAAAGGAACCACCTTCTGGCATCGCAAGTGCCATTGACACAGCCGTCACATTAGTCATTCGGTGTTGAAAGCATCTTATTCCTGCAGTTAGTGTGTTTCAACACAGAACGTCTATCAGCGCCAGAGATGCTGCTATGTTTCAGATGTCAAGATTGGCGCGCTTTTTTGTTTTGTTTGCGTGGGTATTGAGTATTGTTGACGATATATCCTATGTGGTTGTTGTGCTGTGCATATCGTTTTCGTGCCATGTTCATAAACGTATTTTCACTATGGATAATGAAGTTATGGCTAGAAAGAAACGTCAACGTAAAGAAGAAAATTACGCCAGGAATAAAGTAAAGCGATAAGAGTGAAGGGCATTGCATATACAAGCTATGCAGGGAAGATAGTTCCTCAGAAAAGTATCGAACCTCCATGCGGGTATGACAGAAATAATCGTTTTTACCTAAATATTATCTGTGTTCAGCCATATCACTTCCATAAAAGGGATTCGAATGATTATTGATACTGAAGTTATGATTACGTAGTTGATGTTTGACAATGATTTTACCTAGGTAACTTGTGTGTTCGTCTTAGGTGCAATGCTTCACTAAATTGAAAGAAGAAGAGAAGCTGTAGATATTTAATACTTTTTATGACTATGAAACCAAAAATGAAGAGGATATCCATTTAGAGAGACTGATTGAATGGCATCCCATTAAACGGCGAAGACCTATGGTCGTTAATCAAAACGGGGAACAATCGAAAGTGGTACGTGACTCTGCATATACATATTACGTAATTAGACATCAGGAGCGTCTGCAGGTATGTAGGAATGCATTCATTAGTTTACATGGTATAACGCAGAAGCGTGTATTCAGGATTGCTAAGCTGCTGGCGAAAGGCGAAAGCCCAGTAGACAAGAGAGGATTTAATAAGACACATGCTATATCGCATGAAATCTGCACTGAAATTCGGGACCACGTTTTCAAGTTTCCTATCAAAACATATCATTATGGGGGAAAAGAAATAAAGTACTTGGATGCAAAGCTGAACCTTAAATAAATGTATGAATTATTTGGTGAGGAACATCCTCATCTTAAATTAAAATATGTATTTTATGTTAATTGTTTCAACAAGAACTTTGGCTACAGATTCAGTGAACCTCAAAGAGATGAGTGCAGTACCCATGAAGCAAGTCAAAATGAAGTCTCCGCACTTATCGCAAAATATTAAATTAGCAGCGGCAAGTGAACTAAGTATTCACAAGAACAGAAGTCGTCGCACATTTTATTCTTGGATGAAAGCATGCTCAGAGTCCTGTCAGCCCGATGATACAGTCTGTGTTGCCTTTGATTTCATACTAAATTTACCTCTGCCTCATGTACCTGTTCAGGAAATATTCTACCTAAGGCAGCTATGGGTGCATGTACACAACATCAAGGACAATAGTTTCATAGTATACATGTATCATGGGGGTCAGGCCAAGAAAGGGGCCAATGAGGTGTGTACATTCATATTGAACTACCTCACCAATGAGATTAAAGCAAGCACGAAGAAACTACATTTGTGCTCTGATGTGCGTCCAGATCAAAATAGGAATCATTCATAAGCAAAACCTGAAAAAGTTGGGAACACTTACACAAACGAACAACACTCTAGACACAGAAAATAGCAGTTAAAGCGCTTTATTTTGGAAACAGTGAACAAAAGGAAAACTGCAAACTTTCAGCCAATTTACCACATGGGAGAAAGCTGTTTGGCTTCCAAATAATGAGTTAGACGCTGATCTGTGAGGACTTTTCTGTTTTATTAGAAAACCTCAATGAACTGTCTTAAGTCTATAAACTATATGTGCAAACGATAACCTATATGTGCAAAAGAAAAAGAAAATCTTGTAGTAATTTAGAGATTCACCGAGGATGCCTTGTAATTAAGGCGTCTGCGTACACAAGATAAATAAAAAAACTTAATGCACAGTATGCAAAAAGACGTTTTTCTATTGAACTACTGTAATTAAC
Source organism: Schistocerca cancellata (assembly GCF_023864275.1). NCBI lineage: Eukaryota > Metazoa > Arthropoda > Insecta > Orthoptera > Acrididae > Schistocerca > Schistocerca cancellata. Next base: position 72,962,209 of record NC_064635.1, on the reverse strand, counting down.
ACACAGCTGCTGCGAAAATGTACAGCTCAAGAAACCTTTTCATTAGTTATTCGATCCAACGACGTAGTCTTCAGAATTCTTTTGACCCGCCACAGTTAAATAATTCGTATTTTCTTTTTCTGTAAATAGTTCGTAGTACACATTAAAATTCCGTACAGGGCTGAAGTCCAGACAATTAACTTCAGAAAAGACTTCTATGATATTTGCTTCTTGCTTGTTTTGACCATTTATGTATTCCTCCCACGTTCCAACTTTCCCTTGTTTAAGTAGTATGGGCTGCCACCTGAATACTTATTATTCATGCAAGAGCTTTTGATTCGTGCAAAAATCTCTTTAACTTCCCTATCGGTGGCATATATCTCTCCCATCGTCATACATGCTTCTGAAACCTTGCATTTATTGTCTGGCCTTTAGTGCTTAGAAATTTGTTACTTCCTGTCATTCTCCTTCATTAGACGTTGATATTTTCTTTTGCCTCATTCATTTGCTGGATTTTGGGATCAGCTGCTATTGTAATTTAATTTCAGTATGTCTTATTCATGTATTTCTACAGAGTCTCTTCTTTGCCCTTATTTGCCATCAACACTTCGTCTCGCAGGATTATCCATTCTCTACTCGTCTACTGTTGTATTCCTTTGGATCTTTTCAGACAATCGTTGCTTAATGCTGTTCCTGAGACTCGCATCAAGCTCTGGTTCTTACAATTTATGCAGGTCCCATTTCCTTAATATACAATGCCCATTCAGACACCGTCTTTCCCCAATGGCAATACCCAACTCTTGCTGGATGAACGTATAATAGCTCAAAGAAAAAAAAAAACAGATGGTAAAAGAAGTGCACTACGTAGTTATGATGTACAGTACTCTCACAGCATCTTTAATGCTGCATTTTCATCATTGTCTAAGCACACAGAAATCAATGTTCACTACAATTTTCTTCCCTCAGTTCTACACTTTGCTTTCCATTTTTGAAGTTCATAGAGTATTATTACTTTTATTTAGCTATAACAATGAGATCTTGCATGAAAATGCACTGCGATCGTGTTGTGTCTTTGGTTCATAAATTGTTATCAACAATTCTTTTCGTTTGAAAGCCAATGAGATAAAACATTGCAATATTTCATAATTTATGTTAATTAATGTCTTTCACGAAATAGGTCCACTCCAAGTCAAAGTTCGCTGTGATTTTGCCTCGTGTGATTTGAATCAATAAATGAAAATATTTGACCATGTCGCCCATCACGAAAGTCACCGAACTTCTTTAACGTATTGTCGGAAATTGCATGTAGCCTTTTCAAATATACAGTAGGTTAGGTGATGATGAAGCTGACTGAAAACTCTCTCACAAAAATCTCGTCTTTAACACATGCCACTTGTCTGACAATATTTTTTATATTAAGTTGTGACTGGGATTGCATAAATAATACACACGACTTTGAATAACACTTTACTTTCAGATTTAGTTTTCAGCGTACATTTATTCAGAAATGAACAGCAATCAGAATCAAATCATTAAAGGAATGCTATGCAAAGGCAAACGAGAATGCGAGTGCTAACGTGTGAGTCCATTTTGTTTCCTCTCTTGTATTGTTGTTGTGGTCTTCAGTCCTGAGACTGCTTTGATGCAGCTCTCCATGCTAATCTATCCTGTGCAAGCCCCTTCATCTCCCAATACCTACTGTATATCACTACTTGTATATCACATGCGAAAAAATATTATCGCCAGGTTATGACGTAGTTTTTATTATGTCTATGAGATTAGTTTCTTCTTGCTCCTACATTATCTCAGCCACTGTGCTTGAACATTACCACATTACCTTTTGTTAATTATACGTAACTAAGAAACCATAAAAACTGCATAAAAATTTTTAAACTTAAGAAAGAGGCGCCACATGCTTCACACTGCCACACTTGACACGTTCCCCCTTTTATGATAAAACACTGGTCTCGTACGAATGAGATATTTCTTTGTGTCCTTTTCAATTGAATAAAACTGCAAGATCAGTCTGCTCGCTCATTTCGGCAACTGATAGAGGCAGTTCATCCAACGTTACAAAAAACTCACCAATTCAGAAGCGCCAAATTATTCTCAAGTGCATTGTAATAAAACAGAACTCATGTGTCGTTAGAGAAAGAAAGCGGAGGTTAAATTTTTATTTGTTACACAAATATGTGTCAATTAATGAATTTTACAATCAGGACAAAACAAAATGTTCATTACACCATTCTCAAGATGTAGCATTCTTTTAGAGAACGAAATTATAAAATAAAAACAAAAAAAGCAATTGACCATGAGGCACATGCCATCCAACATCACTCATGCTTTTGTTGATAGGTCTGTTCGCATATAAGGCAATACGTCCGAACGTGGAGATTTCACATCGTTGCATAGACATGATTAATTGATTAATCCAATTCAAGAGGGATACATAGTCTTCAGGTGTAACTAAAACCTGATTCCTATCTGAAAAATGCTGTCTTTTATGCAACATCTCACAATTACACGAAAACTAGTCGCCGGCCGAAGTGGCCGTGCGGTTCTAGGCGCTGCAGTCTGGAACCGCGGCAGCACTACGGTCGCAGGTTCGAATCCTGCATCGGGCATGGATGTGTGTGATGTCCTTAGGTTAGTTAGGTTTAACTAGTTCTAAGTTCTAGGGGACCAATGACTTCAGAAGTTGAGTCCCATAGTGCTCAGAGCCATTTGAAAACTAGTCTTCAAGTTATGTTGCAGAGGATTGTATCATCTCATGGTTTACATGGGTTAACTTGGTGGACGCCCTACCAATCTGTACATACATACATATACAGGGTATTACAAAAAGGTACGGCCAAACTTTCAGGAAACATTCCTCACACACAAATAAAGAAAAGATGTTATGTGGACATGTGTCCGGAAACGCTTAATTTCCATGTTAGAGCTCATTTTAGTTTCGTCAGTATGTACTGTACTTCCTCGATTCACCGCCAGTTGGCCCAATCGAAGGAAGGTAATGTTGACTTCATTGCTTATGTTGACAAGCGACTCATTGCTCTACACTCAAGCACATCAGTACGTAGCATCAACAGGTTAGTGTTCATCACGAACGTGGTTTTGCAGTCAGTGCAATGTTTACAAATGCGGAGTTGGCAGATGCCCATTTGATGTATGGATTAGCACGGGGCAATAGCCGTGGCGCGGTACGTTTGTATCGAGACAGGTTTCCAGAACGAAGGTGTCCCGACAGGAAGACGTTCAAAGCAATTGATCAGCGTCTTAGGGAGCACGGAACATTCCAGCCTATGACTCGCGGCTGGGGAAGACCTAGAACGACGAGGACACCTGCAATGGACGAGGCAATTCTTCGTGCAGTTGACGATAACCCTAATGTCAGCGTCAGAGAAGTTGCTGCTGTACAAGGTAACGTTGACCACGTCACTGTATGGAGAGTGCTACGGGAGAACCAGTTGTTTCCGTACCATGTACAGCGTGTGCAGGCACTATCAGCAGCTGATTGGCCTCCACGGGTAAACTTCTGAGAATGGTTCATCCAACAATGTGTCACTCCTCATTACAGTGCAAATGTTCTCTTTACGGATGAGGCTTCATTCCAACGTGATCAAATTGTAAATTTTCACAATCAACATGTGTGGGCTGACGAGAATCCGCACTCAATTGTGCAATCACGTCATCAACACAGGTTTTCTGTGAACGTTTGGGCAGGCATTATTGATGATGTCTTGATTGGGCCCCATGTTCTTCCACCTACGCTCAATGGAGCACGTTATCATGATTTCATACAGGATACTCTACCTGTGCTGCTAGAACATGTGCCTTTACAAGTACGAGACAACATGTGGTTCATGCACGATGGGGCTCCTGCACATTTCAGTCGAAGTGTTCGTACGCTTCTCAACAACAGGTTTGGTGACCGATGGATTGGTAGAGGCGGACCAATTCCATGGCCTCCACGCTCTCCTGACCTCAACCCTCTTGACTTTCATTTATGGGGGCATTTGAAAGCTCTTGTCTACGCAACCCCGGTACCAAATGTAGAGACTCTTCGTGATCGTATTGTGGACGGCTGTGATACAATACGCCATTCTCCAGGGCTGCATCAGCGCATCAGGGATTCCATGCGACGGAGGGTAGATGCATGTATCCTCGCTAACGGAGGACATTTTGAACATTTCCTGTAAAAAAGTGTTTGAAGTAACGCTGGTACGTTCTGTTGCTGTGTGTTTCCATTCCATGATTAATGTGATTTGAAGAGAAGTAATAAAATGAGCTCTAACATGGAAAGTAAGCGTTTCCGGACACATGTCCACATAACATATTTTCTTTCTTTGTGTGTGAGGAATGTTTCCTGAAAGTTTGGCCGTACCTTTTTGTAACACCCTGTATACTTGCATTAATCCTTGTTCCATAGATAATGAATACGACATTTCGTAATGGTTTGGAATGTGTCACTTTAACATAAGTTTTCTTTACACAAGGTAATTAATTTTTTTAACTGTTACTACTACATATCTGAGAATTCGTCTATTGAGTAGAAGGAGTTGTCATTCAGAAAGTATTTTAATTTGCTTTTAAATGTTGGTTGGCTATCTGTCAGACTTTTAATACTATTTTTCAAATGACCAAAGATTTTTGTGACAGCCTAATTCACACCTTTTGTACCAAAGTGAGATTTAATCCAGAATAGTGAATATCATCCTTTCTTCTGTCACCTTGCAGCCTACCTTAGGCTTCAGACTACTATATAGATCGTTTTGTCGACACAGCCAGGTTTCATTCATAGCAGTGCTCAAAATTTCATGCTGCTTTAATAATGTCTGAACCACCCACAAATATCGAAATAGCGATATTTTCTAATGGACTCCCCTGTAATTGTGACAGTACTAAACTATCTTCTCAGGTCTCATACCCAGTACCACAATATAATTTCCGGCATCTAAAAATTATCCCATGAAAAATAGTAAAAACGTATAACTGAAATTATCATTTTAGTGAGCGTTTTATGTACAGTGCTAACCACCATAATTATCAGTACGTAGGAGGGCGTACTGAAAAGTAATGCTTCAGAATTTATGTGAAAACTCTTAAAGCATTTTAAATAAAACAATCTCTATCAAAATTACATCTTCATTCTTCATGTCTACATATTTATTTCCCAACATAGTCACCCTGACGAGGAACACATTTCACCCATCGAGGCACCAGTCTGTTGATACCGTCACTGTAGAATGTTTGACTTTGTTGACAGCTTGCTCCACTTCATAACAATCAAAGTGAAATCCTGCAAGGTATTCTTTAAATTTTGAAAACAGGTGAAAATCGGACAGGACGAAGTCGAGACTGTATGGAGGATACTGTGAAACGAAGTCGTCGGATTGTTGCAGATTCCACAGTGGTCATGTCTGGTCTGGCAGGCTTTGTTGTGGTAAAGACGAAGGTGTTCCGTATGTGGACAAATGCTGCGAATTCGTGCTTTGCCTCGGTTACAGCAAGATGTTTCCCTCATACCGACGTAGTCACGCTACACACAACCAATTCATAGCCCTCTCATATAGTGGAAGAGGGCTGCGGGAAAGTCGACCAAGTAATGTACATGATAATACCGCAACCGATATCGAGAACAGAATAAAAAAAATCGGAGTCACTGCTTTTCAGCACTCTCGTGTAAGGATTTTGAAATTTCTATCATTCGTTAGAGTACAAAATCTTTGCCGTCTGAAAGAAAGCAGTTCATAAGGAAGCTGAGAATCTTCGTAACTTCAAATTTATTCTGCTGGACGTGCTCCGTAACCCTCTTGTCATGTAAACTTGTTTCTGTCTGCGTCACTTAGTTAACAGCGACCTTTCTAAGTTAATATCTATTCCGGTAGAGGCAAAACATTAGTTTGTCTTCGCTTAAGTTTGGATTTTCGTCCATCAGACCTCTCTCAAACGTACATTGGCTTTCATTGCCTACTCTCAATCTATAAGATAATCGCGATCTAGAAATGCATGTGCTCAGAATAATGTTGCCAATATACAATTAGTATTTTAGTCAGTATCATTTGTAGCTATTTAAATGCAACTAATAAGTGGGAAAGTAGCATATGTATGCGATAAGAAATACCGAAAACTAATATTACAACAAATCCTATGCTAATCAGTGAAGCAAATACATAATGGCTGGATGGTATACTGTCTTACCCATCCAGATTCTCCATGGCTGCTTACTAGAGAACGGTACTAATATCAACACGGTAACACTTTCTTCATGTTCTTCAACTATTGTTTTTTCTAAACCATGAATAAGTTTTCAACTTTTTAGGCCATCGTTAGGAGATAATTGAATCTTGTAGCTAAAAATAATATTACGTCTTACTCTGAGATATATTAGTGATATTCATCTTTGGGATCTGCAACTGCCAACAACAAGTGGTTACGAAAGGATGGTTTACTAACTGGTAATCTGAAGATATTGCAAAGGCTGCGACTTTATGTTGGCTATCTTGTAAAGTGTTTTCGCCAGAGACGTATTAAAATATCCTCTTCCTAGTGAAGTCCTATATAAAAATAAAAAAAAGACTCTTGCAAACTAGCGTTCCACTGCGTTTTATTCACTTAAGCCTTAGCGTTTTGAAAACTCAAAGTTATTAACAAAATTTGAAAAAGACGTAGTTCAGAGGGTTTACACTAGCATTTCACTGACCATAGAAAAAATTGTCTAACTTATATAAAACTTGTGATTCTTCAACTTCTCCCGGCGTACTTCTTGCTCGAACAGTCCACGGGTGTACTGCCAGTCAATAATGTCCAACGGCCTGTTGGACACTATCGACCGGCAATAAACCCGTGGACTGTTCGAGCAATATAAAACTTAATAATCGTGACAACAACACACTACTACCAGGACAATCTCGATTACGTGTATACCTGCTTTTGAGTTAAACATGTGTGTGTCGTGTGCCTATAAGCTTCACTGCAGAGCGTCACGGTGGGAGGGTTCATGGTGATATCACACCTCACATCCTGCCTGCGTGTGACCCCTACCGTGTATTCTAGTATCCGTGGATGTAACATGTATGTGAAATAAGGACTGAAGACGTAGAGGTCTGAGGCAAATTTTTGGGCAATTATTAAACATTCTCTCATAATATTTTTTTATTTTAACTAAGGCCCATCATACTAGCGATAAAACAGTCAGACATACATTAGAAAGAAATCCATTTCAAATTAACTTAGCACTGAGATGGAACCAGAACGGAAACATGTCGCAGGTGATACCGTCTTCTCACGGAAGACTGATCCCGCCGGTTGTGGCGATCCAGCTGAGGTAGGAGGTCACTCTGGAGTACCCAGCAGGTGTCCCCTCTGAGTGGCAGTCCCCGCCGAAATAGCTGGCCACACCGATCTGTGTGTAGCCTTCCTCAGTCTTGAGAACAAGGGCACCGCCGCGGTCTCCCTGCAGTGCAGACAGTTATTTTCTTACAGACGTCTAGTATACTTATGCTGGAAACATAAAGAATGCTTACGAACGATATTACTCGTTGACCTATATAAAGCTTACACCAGGAGCATTGAAGAACTCCTCAAATACTCTGTGTTTACTTATGCCAAAAGTATGCTGATGGACGAACAAAAACGCCAATACCAGAAACAGGTAGGCGAATAATGTAATAGGATTACAACTGGTTGCCGACAGACAACTTTCCCTTCTTACAAAGATTGATATTTTGTGCTTACAGATACCACAGCTAGAGATCTATGGGTCAGAACTAGATGAGGCTCCATGGTTGTCATTTCTTAGCAGCAGGGTGCCACCAGCACGTGGACAGGCTGACCAAAATGCCCATACATTCTGCTTTGTACATAGGAACCTCTCTTTGAGGTACATGCATACAAAATTTTGAAAATACACAAAGAACACTGATCCAATGCACAATCTTCTATGGCAAGGCAGATATGATCATACAGCATTTATATCACAGATGTGTCAATAAGAATACGTATTAATTACTTATACAGACCACAACCAGTCTCCGGATTTCAAAAGCTTATCTTCAGTTGTATGAAACTGCAACATACAAAATAGAAGAGGGAAGAAATATAATACGAAATAGTGTAAAAATCAAAAGAGTAGACTGCCAAATCAAGGTGATTTACTTATAGTATTTGTTAACATGTAACTCGTGGTCAGTTCAGTCAGAGTAAGAGCTCAAATCACTGCAATCCGCTCTTTTGGTTTTTACAGATATGTTGCATTTTATTTCCTCCGTCCTCTCCTTTTTCTGTTACAGTTTCATACACTTGAAGATGGGATCTTAAACTTATGAGTCATGTCAAGGTTTAAATATATAATTAGTACAACTGTAGCAGATCTCTCTAAATTAACATAAGATAAGGTGGATGTAAAACTATACTCAGGAACATATTAAAAGTAGGAAACCTGTCAATCAGGTTGAGCCCAAAGAAATTTAACTTATTGTTAAAACTGTTTTCAAATAAATGGAGCAACTCCTGATTGTCCAACTTTGTGATTAATGTAGAAGAAATAATTCGATTGGATGTAGAAGATTAAGAAAAGTTGATCTAATTACTGTTATTCATAGTATTCAGGAAAGTATTGGTAGAAGTCTTTGGAAACAATTACCTTATTCCAAAATTGAAAGTGATGGTGAAATTTTCGAAACTGGTAAGGATAAACCATAGAAAATATCTTTTCAATTGCTACCAATATATTCAGAGAACAAAAGAGCTGAAAAGCAGTTACTTATTATCTAGTCAATAAAGCATTTGCTGACATACTACAAACGATAAATATGGAGGTGAACCTAAACTTGAATGACCCAGACTTCTTGAGTGCATTGGTGTATGAAACTTATGAAAGACCAGCTATGAATATATCATAGTTAAAAGTAAATTTCAAAGTTTTTGTCATTATAAAATGCAGACAATTGAAAATATTATGGAAGTTAGGTTCCCGACAGAGTAATATAGGATCACAAATGAAAGAGATGCGACTAAACTCGATAAAAGAGGAAGAAGAGAGATTATGTCTAATTGTCTGTTTTGCAAGCTCATTGTTCTGGCTGAAGTTATTGACTTGCAACTAAAAATTAATAGATATGTTTCACTGAGAGAATCATCATACATTGAACTATCAGAAATAATGAAAAAATGAAAGCTTATATCTTGTGATTCCTGTAAATTCCTGTAAATAAAAATGCAGATAGAGGTAACAAACATAAAAATGATCATCTTGATACTAATAAAAAAGTTGAAAATTTTGAATATTCTCTAATGCATCATAATATTTCCTAGACTGAGACTAAAAGCAATGTGTCTGTTAATGTTTACTCATTTGATGAAGGTTACCAAGTATTCATACATCTACTAAAAATAACGAAATGCAAGAGAGAAAAACATGCAAATTTGCTATATTTTTGAGAATATGGGTTCTCACACTATTGCCAGATAAAAGAGTTATCTTGCCATGTTTCGTCTCAGCTAACGCAACACACAGAAGCAAAATATATTTCAGATCTGTGTTTACTCCATTTCAGCAGCAAGGAAATATTAGTTATTCACATACCAAAGCATTTAGTTAACAAACCATTGAAAGTTAAATGACTAGAGGAAGGTTCTTACATAAATTTTTAAAATTATAAATATACACAAATGGTTCCATTTGTTATTTGACAAATGCGCTATGACCTTCTGCAGTCCTTCAGCAACTGCAAGCTCACCATCCAGACTCTTATATTAAGTGTAAGTCCACACTGCAATGAGGTGAGTCTGTAATACTGATGTGGAAACAGGGGCATTGTATGCATCACATAACTAGGCACTTAGATCGATAGAGTACCGTGTGTTGAGACTCTGTAGACTTGCTGTTTAGTCCTCAAGTGTGCTTGACCCCTTCATCAACACAATCACCATCACCAGTGTGACACTGAATATCTTATTCACTTAAATACACTCCTGGAAATTGAAATAAGAACACCGTGAATTCATTGTCCCAGGAAGGGGAAACTTTATTGACACATTTCTGGGGTCAGATACATCACATGATCACACTGACAGAACCACAGGCACATAGACACAGGCAACAGAGCATGCACAATGTCGGCACTAGTACAGTGTATATCCACCTTTCGCAGCAATGCAGGCTGCTATTCTCCCATGGAGACGATCGTAGAGATGCTGGATGTAGTCCTGTGGAACGGCTTGCCATGCCATTTCCACCTGGCGCCTCAGTTGGACCAGCGTTCGTGCTGGACGTGCAACCCGCGTGAGACGACGCTTCATCCAGTCCCAAACATGCTCAATGGGGGACAGATCCGGAGATCTTGCTGGCCAGGGTAGTTGACTTACACCTTCTAGAGCCCGTTGGGTGGCACGGGATACATGCGGACGTGCATTGTCCTGTTGGAACAGCAAGTTCCCTTGCCGGTATAGGATTGGTAGAACGATGGGTTCGATAACGGTTTGGATGTACCGTGCACTATTCAGTGTCCCCTCGACGATCACCAGTGGTGTACGGCCAGTGTAGGAGATCGCTCCTCACACCATGATGCCGGGTGTTGGCCCTGTGTGCCTCGGTCGTATGCAGTCCTGATTGTGGCGCTCACCTGCACGGCGCCAAACACGCATACGACCATCATTGGCACCAAGGCAGAAGCGACTCTCATCGCTGAAGACGACACGTCTCCATTCGTCCCTCCATTCAAGCCTGTCGCGACACCACTGGAGGCGGGCTGCACGATGTTGGGGCGTGAGCGGAAGACGGCCTAACGGTGTGCGGGAGCGTAGCCCAGCTTCATGGAGACGGTTGCGAATGGTCCTCGCCGATACCCCAGGAGCAACAGTGTCCCTAATTTGCTGGGAAGTGGCGGTGCGGTCCCCTACGGCACTGCGTAGGATCCTACGGTCTTGGCGTGCATCCGTGCGTCGCTGCGGTCCGGTCCCAGGTCGACGGGCACGTGCACCTTCCGCCGACCACTGGCGACAACATCGATGTACTGTGGAGACCTCACGCCCCACGTGTTGAGCAATTCGGCGGTACGTCCACCCGGCCTCCCGCATGCCCACTATACGCCCTCGCTCAAAGTCCGTCAACTGCACATACGGTTCACGTCCACGCTGTCGTGGCATGCTACCAGTGTTAAAGACTGCGATAGAGCTCCGTATGCCACGGCAAACTGGCTGACACTGACGGCGGCGGTGCACAAATGCTGCGCAGCTAGCGCCATTCGACGGCCAACACCTGGTGTGTCCGCTGTGCCGTGCGTGTGATCATTGCTTGTACAGCCCTCTCGCAGTGCCCGGAGCAAGTATGGTGGGTCTGACACACCGGTGTCAATGTGTTCTTTTTTCCATTTCCAGGAGTGTACATTGCAAGTTTATTACCAGAGTTTCTTCCATAAACCCATGGGAGTATCGTTTCCCTTTCGAATATCACAAGGGAACTAATTTGCACGTATTCAGATTCCACCTTGCACTCACCTCCAGTTTGTGAGATAGTTAGGTTTGTAATTTCGTATCCTGTATTGTTCTACATACAGTCAACACTGTCGATTATAATGATTTAATGCATTTATCTTTGAATTCAGTCTATGAATATACCCTCCCGTACACCCACAATTATTAATTTAATACAAGCAAGACCTACAAGAAAGATTCATTTGTCAGCCCCCCCCCCACTTTTCATTTCCTTGGACATACCTCAGTGAACTAAGTTGAAGAGTACTGTACCATACACTTTAACGATGTGAGCTCTGCTTTATTGGCACTGTCATGAGCGACATAACCATTGTTATCGCACAGTGAAGGTATTGATTGTGTCTCGCCACTGGTATACTTTACATAGGACCAGAATGTCTTTGGATTTTCTCCTTAATTTCGAGACAGAGTTTCATTGTGGATACTATTAATAGTATCTTGCATTGAAGTTCGCGCTAAATTTCGAGTTTCTGTAACATTTCGCCAATCTTGTGGATTTTGCGTTCCTTTAAATTTGGCACTCTTTTTTCTTTGCTTCTGCATGTGTGTTCTGACCCGTTTAGTGTACCAGTGGGGATCAGTACCATCGCTTATTAATTTACGTGGTATGTGTCTCTCAACTGCCATCGATACAGTTCCTTTGAATTCAAGCCACATGGGGTCTACGCTTACACAGTCAAATCAGAAGGAGTGGAGATTGTCTCTTAGATAGGCGTCTAGCTTATTTTTATCTACTTTTTTAAATAGATGTACTTTGCTTTTATTTTTGGTGGGTTTATATGTTATGGTATTCAGTCTCGCTACAACTGCCTTGCGGTCACCAATCTCTGTATCCATCATAATGCTCTCTGTTTGTCCAGGATTATTTGTTCCTAATAGATTAAGTTCGTCATCGCAACCATTTACATTTCGATTGGGCTTCTGAACGAATTGTTCGAAATAATTTTCTGAAAAAGCATTCAGTACGATTTTGAACTACGTTTAATACCTACTGCTCGCTTTAAACGTATTTTTCCCAACATATCGAGGACAAATTGAAGTCACCACCAACTAAAATTGTTTGAGTAGGGTATCTACTTGACATGAGACTCAAGTTTTCTTTCAACTGTCCAGAAACTGCATCATCTGAATCAGGGGTCGGTAAAGCGAACCAATTACTATTTTATTCCGGTTGTCCAGTATAATCTGTACCCATATTAACTCACAGGAACCTAGTCGAATTTCACAGCATGGGAAACTACTCAACTACCGATTGTATTTAATCTGCCCTTTCTGAAAACGATTAGGCCTTTTGAAAAAATTTTGGCTGATCTTATTTCCGGTTTTAGCCAGCTTTCTGTACCTATAACGATTTGAGCTTCCGTGATTTCCATTAGTGCCTGGAACTCAGGTTCTTTCCCAACATAGCTACGACAATTTACAACTACACTATAATATTTTGCTATATCTACACTCATGCTCATAAATTAAGGATAACTGCAGAGTGTGCTGCCACACAACGTTGTACTACACAAAACTGGCGCTAATATCATAGGCACATAGGGACAACACACGTACAGATCCGTAAGTCCACCGTATTGGTGATAAGTTGAGAAAACCGTCCCGAAACACATGTGCTACAAAATGCCACTGTTTCCTGCGCATGTACCCCGACATCAAAATGGGATATGATCACCATGCACACGTACACAGGCCGCACAACGGGATGGCATACTCTGGATCAGGTGGTCGAGCAGCTGCTGGGTTAGAGCCTCCCATTTTTACACCAGTGCCTCTCGGAACTCCTGAAGTGTCCTATGGGTGTGAAGACGTGTAGCGACACGTCAACCGAGAGCATCCCAGACGTATTCGATGGGGTTTAGATCTGGAGAACAGGTATGCCACTACATTTGCCTGATATCATCTGTTTCAAGGTACTCCTCCACGATGGCAGCTCAGTGGGGTCGTGCCTTATCATCCACCAGGAGGAAGTTGGGACCCACAGCACCCCTGAAAAGATGGACATACTGGTGCAAAATGACGTCCCGATACACCTGACCTGTTACAGTTCTTTTGTCAAAGACATGCAGGGGTGTACGTGCACCAATCATAATCCCACCCCACACCAGCAAACCACGACCTCCATACAGATCCCTTTCAAGGACATTAAGGGGTTGGTATCTTGTTCCTGGTTCACGCCAGATGAAAACTTGAGAGAATCACTGTTCAGACTATACCTGGACTCGTCCGTGAACATAACCTGGGACCACAGTCTCTGGGCGAATAAACAATGTCTGTTCAGTCGTCTGTAGACTGTGTGTCTGGAGACAACAGTTCCAGTGGCTGCAGTAGGGTCCCCAGCAACGCCACCTGCAGTACTCCGTGGCCGTCTGCTGGCACTGATGGTGAGATATCGGTCTTCTTGTGGTGTTGTACACTGTGGACGTCCCGTACTGTAGCGCCTGAACGCGTTTCCTGCCTGCTGGAATCGTTGCCATAATCTTGAGGTCATACTTTGTGGCACATGGAGGGCCCGTGGTACAACCTGCTGTGTTTGACCAGTCTCCAGTCGCCCTAGTATTCTACCCTGATAACGTCATCAATATGTGTTCTCTGATCCATTTTCAACGCACAGTCACCATTAACGCTTCTGAAAACGTCTGCACACTTACTCACTGCACCGTATTCTGACATGCACCAACACACCTCTGCGTATGTGGACAGCTGACAGCGCCACCGTGCGACGACTGCAAGTCAAATGCACCGCATGGTCATACCCCAAGATGATTTAAACCCGCAAACCACCCACCAGAGCGTTGTTTCACCATGTATCAGCATTATCCTTAGTTTATGAGCATGAGTGTTTGTCAAGCACCCTTTTAGACTGATACTCTTTCTGTAGTTTCCCAAGACCTTGATCTATTAAGTGGAACCCAGAAACCCAGCACCCTGGGCACAAGTCGAGGAATTTGCAGACTACACGGTTGCAGAACTGCCTGAGCCTCTGATTCAGAGCCTTCACTCGGCTCTGTACCCAAGGACCACAGTTGGTCCTGTAGACCATGCTGCAGATTGTGAGCTCAGACTTCACTTCGCAAGCAGGACTGGCAGTCCTTACTACTTCAGCCAGCTGGCCAAAACTGGAGAGTATCTCTTCTGAACTGAAGCGACACACATCTTTGGTACCGACATGAGCCACCACCCACAGCTGGCCGCACCCTGTGCTCTTTATGGCATCCGGAAGGACCTTTTACACAACTGGAATGACTTCACCTGGTACGCGCATGGAGTGCACACTGGACTCCTTCCCTCCTAGGAAGCCATGACCCTAAGAGCCCCATTATGCACTTAATGTTGGAGCTCCCACCTACTAGCAAACCCACACTCTGTGAAAGTCCAGACCTTGTGGGCTGAGAGGCTTCCTCTGGAACAGGGGCAGCATCTGGATCTGTCTCTGGGAAATCATTAGCCACAGACGGCGCCTCAAGACGAAAGGGGGTGGCCTTCTGATTGCCTGCCAGATCATGGAACGATCTAAAGATCTCCCACTCTACAAAAGGTGAGGGGTCAGCCTCAGCGCAGGCAGTAACTGGGGAGACCACAGCAGGGGTGTACTCGACATCCCTCGGATCTCCACATGGAGCTGCTCTAAAAAAAAAAAAAAAAAAAAAAAAAAAAAAAAAAAAAAAAAAAAAAAAAAAAAAAAAAAAAAAAAAAAAAATGCCAGTACGTTACGGGGGTCGAGGCAAGGGTCGGTAACAACACCGGTACCTTATGCCAGACTGTCGTTCAAAATGAAAGGCTGTGCCTAGTAAGCACTCGAATACGCAAGAAACTACAAAAATAAACTAGCAACTAACAGATAACTAAAAATAAGTCACTCCTTTTAGAAGCTCAAAGTGGACATTGTCTTTGAACATAAAGAAATGCAACGTATTGCATGTGTATTAAATTAGAGTTTCGAATTCACGCATGCAGTAGGCTTATCGGCAATCGTTTGCCCGGCAACTATTTGCGAGTGGAACAGGAAAGGGGGAAGGTGACAGTGGTACGCAAAGTACCCTCCGCCACAGACCGCAAGGTAGCTTGCGGAATATAGCTACAAATGTTCCTAACTTGATTATTAATGAACTGAAAACTTGTAACCCGGAAGGATCGTGCGCTATTTATACAAACATCAGTTATTCAAGAATTTACAAACGTAGCAAGTGACTACAATAATACAGAAATGATTAATGCAAAAGAACAAATGATTGTTGGTGTATGCATTTCAGCTGGTAAGACGGGGAACGCCAGCCCATGGCGCTACCCCCTAAATAAAATTTTTCTATTTTCTTTCTTTTCATGCCTCCCATCTTCCCTTCAGTCCATCCTATTTGTCTCCGAAAAAGCCTTCTTTTGCCAGTTTATCACGCTATGTTCTTCAACGTGCTATTTAATTTAAAATTTCTTCGTGTTTCAAATTTAGAAAAGAAAAAATGCCCTATTCAGGATTATGATATTCTTTATGGTCCAGTAAAAACCATAATCACTCCAAGATCGCCGTCGAGCCTCACTGAATTCCAACTTCTGTGCTTGATGAATGAAATCTGAGAGAAAAAATTAAACACTTTTGGAACTACTCTACAGATTTTCTAGCTTACCTTTGTCGCATGATGCAGTATTGCTGTTGCAGATGTGACTGGAAGTCCAGTACGTTCAGAGTAGCTCTGGTTTTAGAGTAGCGAGTGAAATCAGCCACGTACCAAGTATATGACTGGTATCTTGTTCCTGGGACCATGAGCCAGTCTGCTGCGAGTATGATTTCAAGTCAATGATAGAAGGACTCATTCTTGTATTTAAAGGAGATTCCTTGCTTGACCATGATCAAATTGCATGTTGATCTGAACAAATGAATCTGTGTCCTGGCGTGTCCTGTAACTGAGTCTTTTGCACAGAGGGTTTGGTGTTAGATTGATGTTGCGTGAATTTACTCCAGTTCCAACTTTCCCATAGATTACATCCATCCAAATGTGTTTGACATTTGACAATAGGAATTTTTGATGAGCATTTCTTCAGACTCTGCTCCAGTCTGTCACTGCGTAACTCCTGTAAAATGAATGTACTGGTGGATGTTGTAATGGTTGTTGATATATATTAAGTTGCATGAGTTTGTAGCGTTTTTGTTTTGAAAGTTGGTATTCCAGTTGTTATGGGTTTATTCCTCGATTGTCATTTTTATTTGTAGTTCACTGTTGCTGTTTGAGTTAACGTATTGTCATTTTGCCATCTGGAGATGGTGGATGGAGCTGTGGACGCTAGAAAATGAAGCGCCACGTGGAGAAATCGGAACATTTCCGACATATTCTTGTCAGAGTTCCATAAACGTGTGACAGCAGAGGAGGCAGCCAGAAACATTTGTGTCATGTATGAGGATAATGCCATTGGACAGAGCACGAGAAGAAAATAGTTTTCTGGTTCTAAGGAGGATCGTTTTGACATTAGTGACTCTTAGTGTTCAGGAACATCTTTGGGGTTTGATGAAGATCGTTTAAATGCATTGATCCGTAATGATCCACATCATTGTACTCGAAGACTGGCAAATGAGATCAACTGTCATCGTACGACATTTGCATGTAATGAAGACACTTTCAAATATACCTGATACTTTATCAGTAAATAAATTATATTTTGTATTAGCATCACCTCCAAGATAAACATACCTCCAATCAGTCTCCTGAAGGCATAATTTGAACTCTTGAATATTTTCCTCATTCATGTTTCTGATGGTTTTCCATTGAGTATCAGCATTACTCTGATGTGTATTAAAGTTGTTAATGGTGAGTATTTGCCCATCGTGATCGGTGAGACTATTTATGACATTTTCTACTATATGATTAACTTCACTCACATCTACAAAGATATTGTCAATTAGAGTGCTGGAAGTGGCAGTAGGTCTTGTGGGAAAACTGACAGTGGAGACAAGATTGTAGGTATTCATTAAATTTGCAAATTCTGCCTTAGAGGATCAGTTTACTAGGAAATCTACATTAAAATTTTCTGTCACTATAATGTTCCTATTTTGCCTTGTTAGATACGATAGCACAGAATCTAATTGTTTCATAAAAAGTTTAAGAATTACCAGATGGAGGCCTGTATACTGCTATAACTGCCAATTTCTTGTCAGCTTTTGGTATTTCAGTAACACCTATGTCAAAATGTTGCTCCACACAATATTTTTGCACGTCTGTTGTATTGAAGGACAGATTCTTTTTTCACATAAATAGCTACCCTACCTCTGCTCATATGCTTTCTTCAATATGAGGTAGGTAATACATAGTTGAGAATATTGAACATTTCAGTGCCAACAGTGACATAGTGTTCTGTTAGGCACAGAATGTGAGCACAACTTGCACCTCTTTGTTCATCAATATTTACTGTCAGTTGGTCTAACTTGCAAAACAGGCTATGGATATAATGGTGGAAAATTGTGAGCTCATTATTATTAATGACATGGTTGGTTGAGGTGCTGCCACTGTTGGGACTAAAATTTATTTCCTTGGACGTGCTGGTATGATAGGATCAATTTTCTGCAGAGGAGGTGGAGCAATTGTGATGGTAACACTGACATTTATTGAAATGGACTGTGTTATTTACATACTGATTGAAAACTTCCCCATTGTGCGATGATACCATAAATCGTGGTCTCAGGCACATCCTATGAGGAATAACTGCTGTGACTACAGAGCTCCATTGTGCTGGTACCCTTGATCCTGTTGGAGTTGGTGTTGCTGTCTCTGTTAGTGAAGACCGTTCTTCCTTCTCGAATGCTGCTGATGATGCTTGTGTCGCTCTTCTTCTGATCAGCTCACCATGAGTTGGACTGGGTGCTGCTTCAGATGGTGGTGATCCTGCTGCTGCTGACTGTTCTGCTATATACAAGCTCATAGGGACACCTTTTTGCTCCAGGTGGTTTATTAGTTGCAGCCTGTTATAAGATTTGTGTTATTCCTTCTAGGTTTAATTGTTCATGAAGTTTGCGGTTAGTGTCCTCCATCTTCTGTATGTGATCAGAAGTTACAGCAAGTCATATCGAAAATTGTACAGCACAGTCAATGACGCTTGTGTAGAATTTTCCATAATGCTGGGTTATGTTGTCTTTAATTCCCTTTTGTGTATTGTGCAGTTTGTCCAGTGGATCTTAAAGGTAGCTGCGCTAAGAAGTATCAGAACGATCTGAATTGTTGCGCATCATTCAAACGTTTTTATGTGAAAATATACCTAAAGATAATTGACAGTAGCTCCACATCTAAAATACGACATCACTACACACACACACACACACACACACACACACACACACACACACACACACACACACAAGCACATAGTGTAACTGCATGAGCTTACAGGTTGAACACCTATTATGAACTTTTACAGTTCGCTCTCGGTACCATACTTCGTGTAAGGCACAACGCCACTCAGATTACACTGGTGTCCAAAATGTTTGCCCATCATACTCATTACTCGTGGCAGATTAATCTACCAAGTCCTGTAAGAGTTTGGCCACAGCGTATGCGATCGCACAAGAAGGTCAATGGCCGAGAAGCCATATTTTAACTATATATGAAGGTAGTATCTGTTCCCGAAAGAACTGTTAACGTTGATGACCATGCAGCTTTCGTTAGAATGAAATGATAATTAAATGGACACCCTAGCTGCAAACAGTCATTGATATAATTCATTGGGGACATGTTGAAAATGTGTGCTCTGACCGGGACTCGAACACGGGATCTCCTGCTTACATGGCAGATGCTCTATCCATCTGAACCACTGAGGGCACAGAGGATAGTGCACCTCTTATCAAATTATTATATTTATTTCCTTGATTTTATTTTATTTGGATCATTTTCATTATACCATGCTTTTGAGTCAAATAAAATTCTACCATAAATTAATAAATTTTCACCATTAAATTTTTCTCCTGAATCCTCTAGAGAAATGTTTTTAGCTAAAATATTCGTTACTCAATCTGTACCTCTACATTTCTTTCCATTAATCGTTAATTTATCTGCATTAACTGTTACTGGCAAATATCCAATATATATGAAGTACCAACAGCTCTTGCTCCAAAAGTTTGATCTTCACTGTGACTGATATATTCCAGCATTCTTACACTTAAATTTATTACTTTCATTGTCTTTTAACTTTTTTCTTTCATTAGTTGCTTTATCATATTTAGTCAATAAATCTTGTATTTCTCATTCACTTAATGAGTAGTTGTGTTGTTTAATTGATGGAGTATCGTTAAATTATATGAAATAATCTGTTGATGATAAGGAACAATTTGTTTCTCAAGTTGTTTATTTTCTTGAATTGTTTTTAAAATTTTACCAGCTAAATCTTCAATATCATCAATAATGAGTTGATTTTATTTTTTATTTTTTCATATTCAGTTCTAGGATGTTTTTCTCATTTTTAAAATTCTCCTGAGTCATAATTTGCAAGCATATATTAGGGATAAAACATTAGTTATTTATATGTTTAACATGTTTCATGTTTATGATGACATGTATGGTTAACATTTACGTTTATGTTTCCAGTTACATTTATGTTTATGTCTTTAAAAATTTAATTTTATTTCTTCATTTTCCATTAATAATTTTTTTGTCATAACTACTGTAATAAATCCAAATTTATCGTAAGTGCAATGTTTACTACACATTTCTTTATAACTATCACATTTTATAATCGCCACCAATGTATGCATGATACCTATGATTTACATTAGTATCATCTTGTCTAAAATTGTTTAAATTATTTAAATTATCTTTCACTATTTTATTAGTTTTTTAATGTGTTTGAACAAAATAAAAACAATCTATTCCTTTATGTCTACCTCTAATAAAATAGCATGTAACACTACCTATGTCTCATGAGTAAAATCATGAAATATAACAACCAAATTTTTTCACATTCAGCTAATGGTATAATTTAATAAATATTTTCAATAAAAGGAACAATATTTCAATGTATTTATAATCGATGTTCCACATTTTTTTACAGATTTGGAGTGTTTTGAATGATCTGAATTATCAAAATTAATATATAAAGGATTAATTTTACCACAATTTAAGCATCCTGGAAGTAAAATATATTATCAATCACTAATGTTGTTTTTCGATAGCCACATGGACTAATTATTGCACTTTGAATAGAATTTTCTAAAAGTTTACCTTGTTTGCTTTTCATTTTTTCTCACATCTTCTTATTTGTCATTCCAAATTATTTTTTGAATGATTTAATTATATAATTTTGTATTGGTATTAAATGTGTCATCATTTTCAATTGAGTGGTAAGTTGTCTATTCTCGGAAAAAAATAAACTAACTGTTCCTGTATGAGGCAGCTATAATAATATTTCATTGATCAGTATTTATACAACTATTTTAACTGCAAATATCACTTCAAAAAATCATAAATTATATTGTATTGCATATATAATTGAAATTCCTTATGAAATATAGATTTAAAAAGTGCAGAGAAATATATGAATAAATAAAAACCTAATATTTATATTAAAGAAGATAAAATTTTAAATAGGGTGATTATTGAGAGTTATGATAAATTAGATGAGAGTTATGATGTAATAGACAGTACCTTTAGGCTTTAATTATCGAATTGTTCCAGCTAAAGAAAAAATGTTGCTAATGAAGTTCCTAAGATTATTCCATTCAAATTAATCAATCTAATTTTAATTTGGCTAATGAAATGTTTATTAAACATCCTGATCAGTTTCATAAGGAATATAATAATACTGCTTCAGTCAAAGCTAATTTTGAATTTGTCGATCCAATATTTTTAGAAACATATTTGCGTGTATATATTTCATATTTTAGTACAGAATTTAGAAATTACTGTAACTAATGCAAATGATAAGTTTACTGATTTCAATGGTGCTGCTATAACAATTATTTTACAAGTGTCTTAAGAAATTTTATCCTTAATATATGAGTAAAGTTGAATTCTATCAGTTTTGCCCATTTCTATTAATATAACTAGGTATAGTAAGATAACTAGATATAATAAGATAACTAAAAATAACATAATTTCAATTTAAGTATTCTAAGTAACTGTACATGTTATTCACATTCCATGACTCTAGGTAAAATATAGCAATGTGAAGAAAATAATTTATTTGCATCCAAAATAAAATGTAAAAAAATGACTTAATTTGAATGAACTTTGTCATTCATTTACCAACTATACGTACAATTTTTGAAAATACCTACATTATCCAAACTTCACACATGCATTGGCTGAAGGGTGTGAGGATTACCAGAGGTCAATAGAACAGAGAGTGCTAGCCATTTGGCTAAACAACTAACACACTCACCTATGTACTTAATAGTGGCCAAATAAATGAAACACTTGTGTTATTTCAGAAATCAGTCTTCGTTTAATGAGTGTGTATAAGGTCAGAGGAGCCTGAAACTTGCAAATTATGTGGAGGTCAATACAAAGATTGTTTTTTAGTTTTTTCATTTGGTTTAATAAATGTATAAAATTTGGTGTAAAGCTGAAACAAAAATAATATTTTTGTTTAAACTTCATAAAAATTTCGGTTTTTTAAAAAATAAATTAATATATTTTGATGCATAAATAATGTTCTCAGTCAAACTTCATAAGAATTTTTTTAAAAAGAAATTTAAATGTATTTTTATACATAAATAAAAATCAAACAACTATGAGCCATGATATGAATGAAATATTAAATGGCCCCAATTGTGTCAATGTGTCTAAAGGCTTTATGAAATCAACAGAATTTAAAAAAATAAATCTTACTATATTTCAGAGGCTGAACATATTCCAACCAAATTTGGTGAAAAGATATCTCTAGTTGGAGGAGACAAATTTAAAATTATTCTTCTAGAATGTATAATAAAATCTTTTTGGGAGATGAAGATAAACTAAAGATTCTTATTGATTTAAAATTGTAATATCAGGGTAAAAACAAATTGAAGATCGTTCTGTTAATATTATTTAATTTGAATATGTTTTTCATTTTTATTTCTTGTTCTTATATATTTTATTTGTTTTTTCTGTAATTGCTTTAATTCACTATTTTCAATTTAGTTTAAATAATTTTAATTCCATTATGTTCATTTTTTGTTTTTATTTTTCTTATTGTTATTTGTTATTTTATATTTTTTATTCATTATTTTTGATTACTTTAATTACTTTAATTCATTAATTTTTATTTTATTCATTAATTTTTTGTTGTTTTACTTCTTAATTTAACCAATTGGTATCTCTTAATCTAAAACACATTGGAATTGCAGCATTAGGATTGAATTTTGTAGTTGGGATTTTATATCTAAATATTAAAAAGTACTTTTGATTAAAATGTACTAGAGCCACAGATTGGATCTGCTCAACTACTCACTTTCCAAGTCACCCAAACATTATAGAGTTTTCATGTTAGGGGATTAATTTTATCTTGTAATGCAAAATGTTTGTAATTATCTGCTGGTGACATTATACTATACTATTAATATTGTAAGGTACAATTGTAAGCAAGCAAAGCAGTTGAACATGACATAAACAAACAGACATTCAGAACTGAAATAGAACACTAAGGCCAGAAGCTGACAGTGTGTGTGTGTCATGACTTGACTGTGGGCATTAGCTACTGGCTCTTAAAACTATACTGTAACCACAGAAGCTGGCAGCATTTATGTACAGTTGGTGTCAGATACTGGGGGTCGCAGTTTATAGGGAATCAGCTACTGCTTGTGTCAGTTACACTATCTTAAAAGAATTTTGTAACACCTGTACCTGACAGTGTGTACTTACGTATGCAATGGTCAACCCACATTGCCCCATATATGTAGTTGATAGCATGAGAGACTGATGGCCAGTTTACAGTTTGGGGCAATGGTGGTCAGTCTGTAGTCTGACTACCTGGACTTTGGCAATTACATGCAATGCCTTACCATATTCTGCCTTATATCACTTGGTAATACCCACATAGTTCTCAATATTTTTTAATGGTTCTGAACTCTTCTGACACATTCTTGAAGGTCACATCCTTTTGATACAGCAAAACATCAATATACTCATATATGTTACATCTAAACTGTAATAAATTTTCCTGCAATGTAGCAGTTTTCCAACATAACTGTGTAGAAGTGATCCATAAAACTATCATAAAATATGCTTGACATCGATTTGTTGTTGAATTTTTGAACATATTCTGAGGTCAAACATAATGAGGTGTCTTAAACAAATGACCTTCTCAATGCTGACCAGCATGGTTTTTGAAAACATGAATCATATGAAACCCAACTGGAACTTTTCTCATATGACATACTGAAAGCTTTGTATCCAGACAACCAGGTAGATGCAGTATTTCTTGATTTCTGAAAAGCATTTGACTCAGTATTACACCTATACTTACTGTCAAAAGTATCATCATATGGGAAATCAAATGAAATTTATGACTGGATTGAGGACTTTTGGTAGGGAGGAGACAGTATGTTATCTTGGAAGGAGAGTGCAGAAGTAACTTCAGGTATGCCCCAGCGAAGTGTATTGGGATCCTCACTGTTCATGTTGTATATTAATGAACTTGCAGACAATATTAATAGTAAAATCTGTCTTTTTGCAGATTATACAGGTATCTATAATGAAATACTATCTGAGAGAAGGTACATAAATGCTCAGTGAGATCTTGATAAGATTTCAACGTGGTGCAGAGATTGTCAACTTGCTCTAAATGCTGAAAAATGTAAAATTTTGTACTTCACAAAATGAAAAACTTAGTTTTCTATGACTATAATATCAATGAGTCACGGTTGGAACTGGGCAACTAATACAAGTACTTTGGTATAACACTTTGTAGGGAAATGGAATGGAATGATCACACAGTTTCAGTCATGAGTAAAGCAGGTGGTAGACTTTGGTTTATTGGTAGAGAACTAGGGAACTGCTATCAGTTGCCCCACAATAGTATCAACCACATGTTTGGACTAATTTGGCCTAACTGGCGATACAGATGCAAATTTCGTCAAATCAACCATCTAACTTGGCTGCAGCTAACATGTCATTGAGAAACATGGTTACGTTCTCTATTGTCTTGCCAGAAGGAGGTGTTATCAATTTGCAGTTGCAGGATCAATAGAAGGAGGGGATATGCTTGGTTCAGTCTTAACTTACCCTAGTACTTGTTGCTCCCCAGGGCACAGTGCCTAGGTCTGGGCCTTGTAATGTTGTACTTCCCCAGATTTCTGTTCAAATACTGCTCCATCACAGCGGCAACAGAATCACCTGTATTACCGCTACATCTTTTTACCGGCATCTTCTGCATTCTGCTACCAGTCAATAATAAAGCAATATACAATATAAATGGAAAAGGACATGAACACCAGATTCACACTACAGAATACACAATACAGAACAAGTCACTTTTTTTCTTATTTCGTATCACAACCCATGTACGTTCAATAGAATCTTCTGCAAAATGGCTAAAGTGAGCAGAGCTACTATAGTGATGATGGCGACAGTAGAAACAGGCACAGTTGTAGCGGTGTCAGCATCTGCATGGGCAGCAACGTGAGGCCCACTTATGGCCAACAGTTATCGTTGTGATCAGCCACTTCTGGTGCCAATTGTAGCTGTGGTGGCGTGAGGCCCACTTCTGGACATCAGTCGTATCAATTACCCCTCAGGTCAGGATATTTAGTGGGCAAGGAGGATATCTAATGGTCAAGGAGGCTGAGCAGTTGAGCTGGTGACACTACAGCTGGAGGATGCCAAGCTCAGGAGCTGGTGTGGATGGCTCTCATATGCCCTAAGGCAACAGTTGAATAGCGTTGTCTGGAAACATATTTATTGCTTGCGACTTTTCAGGAATGTCTTGTCCACTACACAAAAAGGCACACTGAACTAACTGCACACTCGAGTGCAAAAAGGAATGCAACGCTTTGTCAGCTATGACCGTGGTGTAAGTCAGGACCTAACAGCAATGTCATACAGGTAGCTGGAAGAGGTGCCTGTAGATGAAAACTCAACAGCAGCTAGTCTGGTCTGCACCACCACTCTCATAGATGGACATGGGGTTAAATGGGTGCCAACAGCACAGCATGGAAGGCGAGTGTTGTGTAGGCAGAAGCCTAGGGCCCGAATTAGCAATGCAGTGTACAGCCAGGAAAGAGGTACTGTTTACAGCTGGGTAGGCAGTACTCAGGTGCCGTGCTCAACAGTTTGGAGACGATATAGGTGTGGTGACTAAATAGCAGTGGCAGCTTGCAGCAGCCAAACACCACTGCATCTGGCAGGCCATGGTGTCAGTGGTGAAATTTTCTCTTGTTAGCAGGCAGCACATTACGATGTGACAACCAAGTTACCATGTATCTAGCGAGACTGTCATTGCGTTGGAATCTGAGATGCAGATGGAATGATCAAACAGACTGTTCTGAAATGGGGGTGTTTCAGCTAGACATAACGTCTTGGCAGTTTGCGATGCGGGCATTTGCCGTCAATATCCGAGGTGTCAGCGGACTCTTCGCCACTGTGGTGTCTCAGTTACTTGTTAAACAAAGCGTTATGAACCAAAAATTACAGCACATGAGATATGGTGTGTTCGTGGCTACAGCAAGTTACCTTCGAAAAGGAACTATTAGAACTCAAAAGATGTCATGAAAGGCAGTGTGCCGATAACACTAACATCGATCAAAGTGACAAGGCATGGAAAATCCATTGTTATGGAGATGTTGAAGAAGCGCTGGATTGAGAATTCCATACCTGTGGAACATGTGTCATATTATGATTGTGTGGTGAAGTACTTTGGCTGCTACAGAGCAAATAACTGATCCGTGAATCGCCTGTTAGGTTCAACTATAAAATTTGGAGCCTCAACACCAAAGATGGACATTTGGTAAATTATGAACTGTATGAGGGAAAAGGTTCTAAAGAAAATGCTGTCTATGAGAAGTTTGTTTGGCAAGGTGGCAAGCCCTTACTTGTTTTAATAAATAAAATTCCTGAAGTGAAGAGAGAACTTTGCTACAGCTTCTACATGGACAGTCTGTTTTCAGGCGCATCTCTGTTTTCATTTCTCAAGTACTGTGGATACTGTGACATTGGTACCACGACAGAACCCAAAATAATGTCCACTGGAAAAAAAATGTTTTCCAAGAAGGCAGTGGACATTTTGAACAGTAACAGAGAAGAATGAAGGATTATTGTGTGTGCAATGGATGGACAAGTCAATTGTCACAATGATCTCTTCTTCATGAGGTGCTCAAGAAGCTAGCCAAATCAAGAGTCTTTCTAAACAAAGAAAGCGAAACATAATAATTCCCGAACCAAAACTGGAAGCCAAAGATAATACATATATGGAAGGTACTGATAAGATGGATCAGAATCTAGCATACTGCCGTATTGGAATGAGAAGCAAGAAATGATACTGGTGTACCTTTACAGGGATGTTAGATGTCGCCATACAAAACAGTTACATTTTGTATAATAAAGGAAAAAACCAAAACATTTCTCAGCTGTCATTCAAGAGGGAGGTAGCAGCAGTGTACTTGCAGAGATTCAAGCTTTGCCCAAAGGAGCCAGAAGACTTTCTGCATGAAGGACACTTCTATAGCCGTACATCAGATTCAAACTGACCATTCTCTCTGACATGCAGAAGGAAAGAAGAAGAAGTGTGCTCACTAGGACTGCAAATCTGTTGTGAGGACAATGTGTTCCAAGTGAAATGTGGGAGTATGTATAGACTTTTTAATTCCACTTAGTGTACAGTAATGCTGAGTTGAAGTATTTGATTCTCTTAGCCATGTATCGTTATCAGTTGTATTGTGTTATTAAATATTAATTGTGTGACGAAGAATTTATCATAAATTTCCACAAAAGCTGTATATGTAATAAGAACTTTCAGTATTTATTTATTTTGTTGAATTAGTGATCCATATAAATTTAGGTAGTGAAAGCGCCTAGCATTTCCTTATGGTAACACCAAATATCTCGCTAAAGGCAGTAATGACTTTAGTAAAAACCATTATGTTGTATAATTTATGCCTTATAGACATAGAAATACAAAAATTAAATAAACAAGAAAATCAAGAAAAAATAAATTAAGGCTGCTATTGGGATAATGTTCTTTTCTATATATTCACGTTTCCACATTCTATCTGCAGAATTTCCTGGAAGACAGTACTTATTTTACCCCTGGTAGTGGTTACAGTATCAGCAGTTATATTGATGTATGTTGCTATTATCATGTTTACCTTTGTGATCTGTGCCTCGCTATTTCCGGTAACTTGGGCTATTTTATCTGGAATGGGTTTTGCCTCCGTTCCCACAGAGACTAACTGTGCACAGAGTTGGTTAAAGTTATCAGCTCAGAACGTCATAGCTGTTTCCACTGCGTAATCCTTAGTTCGTGCTCGTGACTCATTTCTACGCACCCTATTGCTCATCGTTCGTATTATTTCAATAGCTAATCCCATTTAATGAGCAACTCTCCTCATTCACCATGTACCCCTCTCATTTGGACTGTTTTCTCTTATATTTGTTCCTGAATTTCAGCTGTGTTTTCATTTATTTTTACTCTGTTCCAGCAGGTTTGCATTTTTCCCTTTCAAGCTTTTGGTTAGCTTATCCATTGATACATTTGTCGCTACTAAGAGCAACAGCATGTCTGAATCCCTTTGTCCCCCCCCCCCCCCCTTTCCCGCAGTATCATCTGGGTTTGTTTCTATTCTGCCTTCTTCCCTTTACTTTCACGGTTTTTCCCCTGTTTGGACCATTGTTGAAATAGTACTTTTTACTTCCATTGTCTAGGTCATTATATAAAACTCTGTTGTACTTGCTACTGATATGTCTGGGATTACTGAATTCTTCCCTTCCACCTTCCTTTCTGGTTCTGTTTTCTGTAGCCTACAACTATCCTCACTGCCGCTCTCGACAAGTCCATCCATGATTTCTACTAATTTAGCCTCGTTACACTGAGTTTCCCTTCCTGACATCATTATATACTCATTTATTCACAACACTGTGTAAAATACCCTACTACTTCTAGCGAACATTGTCTGCAGCAACAATGTCACCCTCCACCCCACTTTAAAGTAAAGCTTTTGCGGAACCTGCAGGTGTTTGGGGCTTGAGAAGATAGCTCGCTACATTGCCGTCACTGATGTGCCATGACGCTGAGATCACGTACCAGTTAAATCCGTCTTCTTTTCCACATGATGATGGTGTTCAATGTTTCATTTGTACTTCACTTCTTGCACACGTTCCAGAAACCATTGCCGCTCGTACTTGCAATACACTCCCTATTGTTACTGTGCTTAGTTCGATACAGTTCCTTTCCGCAACTGTCGAATCTAAAGAGTACATCATGGCATCGCACGACACAGGTAAGCTCTCCCATTGAAGATGTTGTAATCTAGCCATGTGATTTATATTTTAAAATTTCGAAAAAATGTATTTGTTATTTTTAATGATTTGTTATACTAGATTCCGTACTTTTTTTTAATTTTTCCTTAAAACTTAAAGCAAAGATATATGTCTTAGTAGTGAATGTCAGTTTTCGTAACAAATTTCATATTCATACTTTCTGGTTCAGGATCCTGCTTACACGACTATATATCTTTAAAAAGTATGTTGTGAATGAAGTCAACGATAGTTAACGAAATTTGCATTTTTTAAAATTTTTTTGTGGTCAGGGCCGGCCTAAGGCATGTGCAAATGGTGCAACCACACAGGGCCCCGTGCTTCTAGGGGTCCCACGCAAAATATCAGAAGGTGATTTGAAATCTGTCATCCGTAATTTTGTTATTACAGGTAAATTGAAAAAATAAAGTAAGCTGGTTTTAACATAATGTAATTCAGTTTTATAGCCATTATGATACGGATGTGGCCCTTTGAGTATGTCTCAGGCAATTAAGCCTGCATTGAAGTCAAGAGAACTAGCGGCTATGATAATGATGTACTGTAGTAATATCTGTTGTCAACACATGACTATTGTTCATGCATAAATTAAGAGGTACTTGATTCGTTGTTTATCAGTGTCTTCCCGCGCCCATTCTACTCATTGTTGAGGCTAACAATCAACCATTACATTCTTCCATCACCAGGTATTACCATCGGAATAATTTGTTCATTATCGTTAGGTACTTTCCTAGCTCACGCCGTTTCAAGTGTTGTTTGTGGCCTCTGGATGAAGATACAGTGTTTTTGCAACATGAACGGTTTTTGAACTCACAAAAAGCCAATTTCGAAAAATTTCTTCGACCAAAAATTGAGACAGTGTGACTAAAGTGCACGTAAAGGATGATGACATTAACAGTAGCCTCTCACCATGTGGAGCTTTAGACACAACTAAACATGAAGCAATGGAATGCGGGCCTCGTGCTATGCCATTTTCAGGTAGGCCTAGTAGTAACAATTGTGAAGTAATCCCAATTTCGGACCCAGGCACTTGTCCTAACATGTTAACATCCTCCATGATTAATAAAATTGTACAGAAATGCCCTACTAAAATTGTAAATGTTGAGTATCCCTTTAATGAAAGCAGAAGAAAATTTTCAACTCATTTCTATGTAAGAACTTTACCAAATGGAGAAAAATGTATCGTAAATGGCTTGTGTATTCGAAATCTACGGACAAAGTTTTTTTTGTTGTAAAGTTTTGGATGTCCTTCAAACAAGATGTCAAGTGATGGACTCTGATAGGGTTCCTTTAGCAAACCGGCTTCAAGTGCATGAACAGTCATTTAACCACATAAACTGTGCAAAAAATCGTTGGAATGTGATATATGTTTGAAACAAAAAAGTGGCATTGAGCAAACTGACCTTGAGCTACCGAAAAAAGAGAAGGGGCATTGGTGTCAGGTTCTAGAAAGAATATGGCCTTAAGGGGAACTAGTGATAAGCTCTATCAAGAAAATCATGGTAATTTTTTGGTTTGATCATCAGAATGATAGCAGAATTTGATCGTGTTTCGCTGGAACATTTAGGGCAGCTAAAAACTCAAGCAATTCATGACCATTACCTTGAAATACATGGAAGAACCCTGGAGATACAAACAGGTTTCAGATAGATTATATAATGGTAAGACAGAGATTTAGGAACCAGGTTCTAAATTGAAGGACATTTCCAAGGGCAGATGTGGACTCTGACCACAATCTATTGGTTATGAACTGTAGATTAAAACTGAAGAAACTGCAAAAAGGCGGGAATTTATGGAGATGGGACCTGGATAAACTGACTAGACCAGAGGTTATACAGAGTTTCAGGGAGAGCATAACGGAACAATTGACAGTAATGGGGGAAAGAAATACAGTACAGGAAGAATGGGTAGCTTCGAGGGATGAAGTAGTGAAGGCAGCAGAGGATCAAATAGGTAAAAAGGCAAGGGCAGGTAGAACTCCTTGGGTAACAGAAGAAATATTGAATTTAATTGATGAAAGGAGAAAATATAAAAATGCAGTAAATGGAGCAAGCAAAAAGGAATACAAACGCCTCAAAAATGAGATTGACAGGAAGTGAAAAATGGCTAAGCAGCGATTACTAGAGGACAAATGTAAGGTTGTAGAGGCTTATCTCACTAGGGGTAAGATAGATACTGCCTACAGGAAAATTAAAGACACCTTTGGAGAAAAGAGAACCACTTGTATGAATATCAAGAGCTCAGATGGAAACCCAGTTCTAAGCAAGGAGGCGAAGGCAGAAAGGTCGAAGGAGTATATAGAGGGTCTATACAAGGGCGATGTGCTTGAGGACAATATTACGGAAATGGAAGAGGATGTAGATGAAGATGAAATGGGAGATATGATACTGCGTGAAGAGTTTGACAGAGCACTGAAAGATCTGAGTCGAAACAAGGCCCCGGGAGTAGACAACATTCCCTTAGAACTACTGACGGCCTTAGGAAAGCCAGTCCTGACGAAACTCTACCATCTGGTGAGCAAGATGTATGAGACAGGCGACATACCCTCAGACTTCAAGAAGAATATAATAATTCCAATCCCAAAGAAAGCAGGTGTTGACAGATGTGAAAATTACCGAACAATCAGTTTAATAAGCCACAGCTGCAAAATACTAACGCGAATTCTTTACAGACGAATGGAAAAACTAGCAGAAGCCGACCTCGGGGAAGATCAGTTTGGATTCCGTAGAAATATTGGAACACGTGAGGCAATACTGACCCTACGACTTATCTCAGAAGCTAGATTAAGGAAAGGCAAACCTACGTTTCTAGCATTTGTAGACTTAGAGAAAGCTTTTGACAATGTTGACTGGAATACGCTCTTTCAAATTCTGAAGGTGGCAGGGGTAAAATACAGGTAGCGAAAGGCTATTTACAATTTGTACAGAAAACAGATGGCAGTTATCAGAGTCGAGGGGTATGAAAGGGAAGCAATGGTTGGGAAGGGAGTGAGACAGGGCCGTAGCCTATCCCCAATTTTATTCAATCTGTATATTGAGCAAGCAGTGAAGGGAACAAAAGAAAAATTAGGAGTAGGTATTAAAATCCATGGAGAAGTAATAAAAACTTTGAGGTTTGCCGATGACATTGCAATTCTGTCAGAGACAGCAAGTGACTTGGAAGAGGAGCTGAACGGAATGGATAGTGTTTTGAAAGGAGGATATAAGATGAACATCAACAAAAGCAAAACGAGGATAATGGAATGTAGTCGAATTAAGTCGGGTGATGCTGAGGGAATTAGATTAGGAAATGAGACACTTAAATTGGTAAAGGAGTTTTGCTATTTGGGGAGCAAAATAACTGATGATGGTCGAAGTAGAGAGGATATAAAATATAGACTGGCAATGGCAAGGAAAGCGTTTCTGAAGAGGAGAAATTTGTTAACATCGTATATAGATTTAAGTGTCAGGAAGTCATTTCTGAAAGTATTTGTATGGAGTGAGGCCATGTATGGAATTGAAACATGGACGATAAATAGTTTGGACAAGAAGAGAATAGAAGCTTTCGAAATGTGGTGCTACAGAAGAATGCTGACGATTAGATGGCTAGATCACATCACTGATGAGGAGGTATTGAATAGGATTGGGGAAAAGAGAAGTTTGTGGCACAACTTGACTAGAAGAAGGGATCGGTTGGTAGGACATGTTATGAGGCATCAAGGGATAGTATTGGAGGGCAGCATGGAAGGTAAAAATCGTAGAGGGAGACCAAGAGATGAATACACTAAGCAGATTCAAAAGGATGTAGGTTGCAGTAGGTACTGGGAGATGAAGAAGCTTGCGCAGGATAGAGTAGCATGGAGAGCTGCATCAAACCAGTCTCAGGACTGAAGACCACAACAACAACATCTTGAAAAAAAAAAGACATTATAAATGAACTCATATATTTGCTTGGCAACAAATTAAAAAAAACAGCATTGTTAATTTTGTAAAAGAAAGTAAATATTTTTCTGTCATTCTTGATTGTAGTCCTGATACCAACCACAATGAACGAATGACATAGACTGCTAGGTTTGTAGATACATCACAAGACGGAGTGACTGTAGAAGAACACGTCCTCGACTTTCTGAACGTCACTTCAACAACAAGAGAAAGTTTGACCGAAATCCTTTTGTCGAAACTAGATCAACTAGGACTCGTTATTCATGATTGCAGAGACTAAAGATATGAAAGGTTTTTTATGTGGTGTTCAAGACATAATCCTAAAGCGCAATCCAAGAGCATTTTAAATCCCATGTGCAAGCCACAGTCTTAATCTTGTGTTATCAGATGCGGTAAAATCTGCAGATAAAGCACTCAATTTTTTGTGTAATTCAGAGAAGATACATTGTTTTCTGTAGATCCACTCAGAGATGGGAAATCTTATTGAAGAGGGTTCCATCTTCAACGGTTTTCAGATACTCGATGGGAAAGTAGGGTGTAGAGTGTCGAAGCTATAAGTAACAGACAAAAGAAGTCAGAAAATCCCTTCTTGAGGTGAGTATAGCACTGTTGAATCGAAAACAAAGAGCGAAGCACTCTCGCTTGCTGTGAACGAGTTAGAAAGCTTCGAGTTTATCCTAGGCGTTGTCGTATGGTTTCACATTCTCTTTGCCATTAACGCAGCAAGTAAGGCACGTCAAGCAGAAAACGTGGACGTGAAAGTATCAACTAAATCCCTCGGAAGTCTAGTGAAGTTTATTGAGAATTTCCGTGAAGAAAGTTTCGTTAATGCGCAGATAACAGCGAAAAAGGTAGCTGAAAGTTTACAGAATGAGGCAGACCGGGTAGCTCACTTGGTAGAACATTTGCCCACGAAAGGCAAAGATCCAGACTTCGAGTCTCAATCCGGCATCCAGTTTTAATCTTCCAGGAAGTCATTATGTACGAACTTGGTATATTTGTTCCCAACTATGAAGCTTGCTATGCATGCCATCTACACTTGCACTTTTGGAGTGCACTCTCATAAACTGTCTAAACAATTTTTCTCCACAGAAGTCACCATCTTAATTCTTTCATCAACACCTGTTTATATTTTTATTGCATTCTACTATAGGTCGCTAATTCACGAAAATTCTACCTTTTAACTTTAACATGCGTTCCTTCTGCTTAATAAGGATATATGTAATATACATTCACGGAAAAAATTGCAACACCAAAATACAATTAAAGTAGAGTAATAATATTTCGTGAATATATTTGTGCAGGTAACATATGTGAGTGATTAGCTTTTCAAGATTACAGGTTAAGGCAAGTGCGATAGAAGGCATTTCAAATGTGAAATGCTGGTACATTAATAACCAGTGTACCCGTCAGAAAGTTGAATGTAAGCATACAAACGTGCATACATTGCGTTGTACAGATGCGGGATGTCGATATGTGGGATGGCATCTCATGCCTGTTGCACTTGGTCAGTCAAAACAGGGACGGTTAATGCAGTTTGTGGATGACACTGATGTTGTCATCCGATAATGTCGCATGTTTACTCGACTGGCGGCAGATCTGGTGATAGAGAATGCCAAGTCAACATGTCGACACTTTGCAGGTTGCAGCAGTGGTGTGTGTTCGAGCGTTATCCTGTTGGAAGACACCCCCTAGACTGCTGTTGATGAATGACAGCACAACAGGTCGAATCACCAGACTGACGTACAAATTTGCAGCCATTGTGTGTTGGATAGTCATGAGAGTTCTTCTGCTGTCGTACGATATCGCACCAGAGACGATAACTACCAGTGTAGGTGCAGTTTGTCTGTCAGACAGACAGACTGGGTGCATGCCCTGAACTGGCCTCCTTCTAACCAACGTACGACCATCACTGGCACCGAGGCAGAACCAGCTTCCAGCAGAAAACATAGAAGGTCTCCACTCTGTCCTCCAATGAGCTCTCGATTGACACCACTGAAGTCGTAAATGGGGAAGGTATGGGGTGAGTGGAATGCACGCTACAGGGCGTCTAGCTCGGGGCTGCCCTTGAAGTAACCGTTTTGTAACAATTCGTTACATTACATTGGTGCCAACTGCTGCCCAAACTGCTGCTGCAGATGCAGTACGATGCACCACAGCCATACGCCATACACTATGGTCGTCCATCTCGGTAATGTCATGTGGCTGTCTGGAGCCCAGTATTCTTGCGATCGTACGTTATCGTGAACAATGCTACCTGCAATCACGTTCAGTGGCTACATTCCTGCCAAGTCTTTCTGCAATATCGCAGAAGGTATACACAGCTTCTCTTAGCCCTATGACACCACTTCTTTCAAATTCAATGAGGTGTTGATAATAGTGTATTTGTCGCCTTCAAGGCATCATTGACTAATATCAATCCACCAAGTCCAATTTCAAAAGTAACTAATGCTCAGGACGGTTACAACACATATTGAAAGCAAACATGATGTGTATGCTCATAGTGGCGCTACTAGAGACCTTCTTTCAAATGTAGGAACACGTTTACCAATTTTCGCCTATGTGGCTCAACTTCAGCTCAGTGTTGTGACTTTTTTTTCTGTCACTATACATTTGCTTTATTGAAATAAAACTATTGTGTAACTATTTGCATTGCATAATCTGGAGCTACGACCTACTGATTCCCTTTTCTACATTCAGGTGTACATTTTTTATAATTAATAACTTATAATGATATACTTGGAAGAAGCCTGGAGATACTGGAAGGTTTCAGATAGATTATATAATGGTAAGACAGAGATTTAGGAACCAGGTTTTGAATTGTAAGACGTTTTCAGGGGCAGATGTGGACTCTGACCACAATCTATTGGTTATGAACTGCAGATTAAAACTAAAGAAACTGCAAAAAGGTGGGAATTTAAGGCAATGGGACCTGGATAAACTGACCGAACCAGAGGTTCAGAGACAGCAAAGGACCTGGAGCAGCAGCTGAACGAAATGGACAGTGTCTTGAAAGGAGGATATGAGATGAACATCAACAAAAGCAAAACGTGGATAATGGAATGTAGTGGAATTAAATCATGTGATGTTGAGGGAATTAGATTAGGAAATGAGACGCTTAAAGTAGTAAATGAATTTTGCTATTTAGGGAGCAAAATAACTGATGGTGGTCGAAGTAGAGAGGTTATAAAATGTAGACTGGCAATGGCAAGGAAAGCGTTTCTGAAGAAGAGAAATTTATTGACATTGAGTATAGATTTAAGTGTCAGGTAATCGTTTCTGAAAATATTTGTATGGAGTGTAGCATGTATGGGAGTGAAACGTGGACGATAAATAGTTTAGACAAGAAGAGAATAGAAGCTTTCGAAATGTGGTGCTACAGAAGAATGCTGAAGATTAGATGGGTAGATCACATAACTAATGAGGCGGTATTGAATAGAATTGGAGAGAAGAGAAATTTGTGGCACAACTTGACTAGGAGAAGGGATCGCTTGGATCGCTTGGTAGGACGTATTCTGAGGCATCAAGGGATCACTAATTTAGTATTGGAGGGCAGCGTGGAAAAAATCGTAGAGGGACCAAGAGATGAATACACTAAGCAGATTCAGAAGCATGTAGGTTGCAGTTGGTACTGGGAGATGAAGGAGCTTGCACAGGATAGAGTAGCATGGAGAGCTGCATCAAACCAGTCTCTGGGCTGAAGACCACAACAACAACAATAATAATGTTTGTTAATTTCACAACGTCTGGTTATAAATAATTCCATTACCACCTAAGTTGCTTATTAGTGTGGGTATCATCAAAAATACGAAACCGAATTCCTGCGGAAGAAGTGCATAGAACGATATCAACTCGATCCAGTTTCTGTCACATTGACACTTGTTGACGGTAAAAAAATTAATAACAACTGAATAATTCGGCAGATTAGCTGTTGCTCATGGCTAGATTACACAGTACTTCGATGGGCTGTCAGCGCACGCAAGCAGACTGCGTGACTTTGCTGGTAATAGCACTGAGCCGTGGTAAAATTTGCTGTTTTGAAGAGCGCGTCGCAGTGCGTAGTGTAAAGCAGTCGCCCTCCGTTTCTGGCGGTGGAGCCGCTGTGGCAACCGCGGCTTTGGTGTCTCCCTCGGGTGGGAAAGGGGAAAAGTTGCCTGTTCACTTGCATTTAAGGGGCACTATGTGCTCGGCAGAGAGGAGTCTGTCCGGGCGAGTCCGGTCAGTTGGTCAGCCAAGTTAGTCTGGGTCTGTCTCTCGTCTGCATTGGTGAGGTGGTTAGTGTCTGTCTGTTGTCCGGAGTGCTAGTATGTGTTAGGCCGCCAGTCTGCTCGAGTTTGCTCAGGCAATGGGCATTGGCGGTTGGATCGATAGGTTGGTCGGTCGCGCACTGGAACACGAGATCACTTGTCCGCCTGGAGCGTCGGCGCATGTGAGGTCGCCACGTGAGTCCAGTGGGCCGCGCCGTATAGCGAGGCGTAGTGGCTTCGCGGCCGACACGAGAGCAACAGGAGTCAACCCACGACATCGGTCTGGCCGGGGCCAGCTGCGACGCCGTGAGGCGGGAGATCGGCGCGCCTTCCTGCGTCCGTTGAAGCGGCTGGCAGAGGGCGGTTCGGGAGAGCGTTTTGGGGGTGCTGCGCCACGTCTTCGTCAGAAATCGCAGTTATTAGAAGTTAAGTGATTAGTGATATGTTGTTTTAGTTACTCGCTAAATTCTACTTGTCTTCTTGGTCAGTCCCTCGTCCCCAGCTTGCTCGTCTGTTTCCCGTCCGCATTTTTTAGGCAGTTAGTGCCTGTCTGTCTGTCTGTCTATCTGTCGGTCTGCCATACGTTATAAGCTGCCCTGTCATGTTTGTCGGATTCAGTGTTAACGAATTTATAGAATTAAGGTAAAGGCTGAATTCCTGAAATATGTATTTATCTTGTCTATCATCTTGCGAGGCGGTATATGTGTAATGTAGAGCATGTTGTACACTTTATGTAAGTCTGAATTTCATGGGTTTTATTTAAATAGTCATTTTTATAAAGTTGACACTCTTCCACCATAAGAAAAATTGCACTTTTGGTGGCAAATAATTTCTTTGTGTGAGTGTTTGACCATTTCCATCCCTCTTATGGGGTGCATAGATAATGTGTTTGTGTGAGTTGTTAAAGTGGTCGTGACTACGGTTGAAGTTGAAGGGGGTCGGAAGCTTCTCAGCCCGAATGCTCCTACTGTAAAAAAAAAAAAAAATGTTATTCTGCCTCTGAATAATTGTAACTTGATATTTAGAGGGTGCTTTCTGATTGTAATTTTAAATCTGTTTTTGAAAAGGCTTTTAGGAATAAAATTTACATTTGTTAAACGTAATTTTATTTTCCATCAGTTACTTCCTGGTAACTACTTCCACGCTCACCTAGTGTGATTAAATGTGTTAATGTTCTTGGTGAATCGCTAGTAAATAAAGTAAATTCTTTAAGAAAAGATTTTGAAAGTAAATTTACAGTTCAAGCACACTCGATGCAATAAATTGTTACAGAATTAATTGTATACAAGTTTGCACTGTAGAAAGTATTTACGTTTTCGCAAGTAAAACAGCGTTTGAAGAGCCGCAGCATAACCAGTTGCTCAGGAGTAAGTGGTCAAGATGAACTACATTTTCCACTTACCCAGCATATGCCAGGTGCATTACTTGCAGCACACAGCGTACTATCTCTAATGACACCTGGGCCGTAGATCTCTGAGCAAACATCATTGGGAATAACCGTCACTTGAATCCATCGAAGATTCTCTGGATATTCTGAGGCTGGAACCGAAAGAATTTCAAGTCATCTTCGAAACATCTAGTTACTGTATGTTTCAGTAGCAACATAATATTAACAAATGATAAATAAAAAATAAATAAAACGCTGTAAGAATGGTTGCTGATTACCATTTGCCCAGTTGGTTTCATTATTGTAGAGACTGAATCAGTATCCATTCCACTAGTAAATCACATGTTTGTCTACAGAGTTACATACTAGGTACTTACAGATGAATTTATTGCACACATTAACACACTAAATAAACTATGGAACACAAAAGAAAGAGAAAAAAAGAAACGACGCACCACGAAGGAATCATCCTAACTGGATAGAAATTGGCAGATGTGATGTACAAGTCCAGACAAAAAAAGATTACAATTTCAGTAAAATTGGTTAATTTATTGAAGAGGAAGAGCTTCGCAAATTGAGCAATTCAATAACGCACTGGTACACCTCATGAGGGATATCGTTCCAAATTCTGTCCAATTGGCGCCTTAGATCGTCAAAATCCTGTACTGGTTGAAGGGTCCTTCCCATAACGGTTCATGCGTCCTCAATTGGGGAGAGATCCGTCGTCGTTGCTGGCCGAGGTAGGGTTTGGCAAGCACGAAGTCAGGCAGTAGAAACTCTCGCCGAGTGCGGGCGATTGTTATCTTGCTGGAATGTAAGCCCAGGACGACTTGTTATGCAGGGCAACAAAACGGGGCATAGAACACCGTCAACGTATCGCTGTGCTCCAAGGATGCCGCGGCTATTGAACAAAGTGATCCTGCTACGAAAAGAAATGGCACCCCAGGGCATCGCTCCTGGTTGTCAAGCTGTGAAGCTGGTATCCCACCACTGTCCAGGGCGTACTTAGGCACGTCGTCGCTGGTCATCGGAGCTCGGTCCGAAGTGGAACTCATCACTCAAGACAATTCTACTCCAGCCAACGGGATTCTAGGCCGACGAAGTGTATTATTACCAGGTATATACGAGGGGCGTTTGACAAGTCCGTGCACCCCTGGCGCATATCGAGATCTTGTTTAGGTAGCAGCATCTTTGGAAACAACGCACACAAAGTTTCACCCATATTGATCTATTTCTTTGTGTTTGGCATTCATGTGAATCAAGGAAGTCGAGTGACTGTC
This sequence comes from Schistocerca cancellata, assembly GCF_023864275.1. Lineage (NCBI taxonomy): Eukaryota > Metazoa > Arthropoda > Insecta > Orthoptera > Acrididae > Schistocerca > Schistocerca cancellata. The sequence goes on along the minus strand of NC_064635.1, from coordinate 72,922,483 downwards.
AAAAAATGGACGAAGAAGAATTTGTGTGGTGATTAAACATTATGAACGGCAAAACGCCTCAGGAGACTAAAGAGAAGCTTGATAAACATTACGGTGACTCTGCACCTCCGATTAGAACAGTTTATAAATGGTTTCAAAATTTTCGGAGTGGCCATATGAGCACAAGTGATGCTGAACGTTCTGGACAACCCTGTGGAGGTTCAAAAATGGTTCAAATGGCTCTGAGCACTATGGGACTTAACATCTATGGTCATCAGTCCCCTAGAACTTAGAACTACTTAAACCTAACTAACCCAAGGACAGCACACAACACCCAGTCATCACGAGGCAGAGAAAATCCCTAACCCCGCCGGGAATCGAACCCGGGAACCCGGGCGTGGGAAGCGAGAACGCTACCGCACGACCACGAGCTGCGGACCCTGTGGAGGTTACGACTCCAGAAATCATTGATAAAATGATATGGTGATGGATGACAGAAGAGTTAAGGTGCGTGAGATTGCTAGTGCTGTGGGCATCTCGAATGAAAGGGGTACATAATATTTTGCACAAACATTTGGACATGAGAAAGCTATCTGCAAGATGGGTTCCGCGGTTGTTCGCACTTGACCAAAAACAGAATCGAGTGAAGTGTTGCAAGGATGGTTTGCAACCGTTCAGGAAGAATCTGTAGGACGTTAAGCGTCGTTTCGTCACTGTGGATACATTACTATATTCCTGAGATCAAACAACAATATGGCGACTGTCTTTTGGGATTCGCAAGGGATAATCCTCACCGACTATCTGGGAAAGGGTATAACTGTTACAGCGGCATATTATTATTCATCGATATTGGAGCGTTTGAAAAGTGAGCTGCAAGAAAAACGCCGGCGACTGGACCACAGCAAAAAAGTCCTTTTCCATCACGACAATGCACCAGCACACACCTCAGCAGTTGTTATAGCAAAATTAATAGAAACAGGATTCCAACTCGTTTCACATCCCCCCTATTCGTGAGATTGCTAGTGCTGTGGGCATCTCGAATGAAAGGGGTACATAATATTTTGCACAAACATTTGGACATGAGAAAGCTATCTGCAAGATGGGTTCCGCGGTTGTTCGCACTTGACCAAAACCGGAATCGAGTGAAGTGTTGCAAGGATGGTTTGCAACCGTTCAGGAAGAATCTGTAGGACGTTAAGCGTCGTTTCGTCACTGTGGATACATTACTACATTCCTGAGATCAAACAACAATATGGCGACTGTCTTTTGGGATTCGCAAGGGATAATCCTCACCGACTATCTGGGAAAGGGTATAACTGTTACAGCGGCATATTATTATTCATCGTTATTGGAGCGTTTGAAAAGCGAGCTGCAAGAAAAACGCCGGCGACTGGACCACAGCAAAAAAGTCCTTTTCCATCACGACAATGCACCAGCACACACCTCAGCAGTTGTTATAGCAAAATTAATAGAAACAGGATTCCAACTCGTTTCACATCCCCCCTATTCTCCAGACTTGGCTCCCTCGGACTACTATTTGTTCCCCAATTTGAAGAAATGGCTAGCGGGACAAAGATTTCATTCAAACGAGGAGGTGATGCAGCAACTAATAACTACTTTGCAGACTTGGACAATTCCTATTATTCGGAAAGGATGAACAAATTAGAACAGCGTTGGAAGAAGTGTATAAGTCTAAAAGGAGACTGTCGAAAAATAAAAAAGGTTTACCCGAAACACATAAGTAGTTTTTATTTTTCAACATAATCTGCGTTCCATGCGACGGTCTTACATTACGCCACCTTACTGGGAGGGCCTGTATTCCCACATGGTACCATTTTACTGGTCGACGTTGGGGCCAGCGAACTACTTTCTGTGGAGTGATTGCTTCATTGGGCGAAACAAATGTAAGTTGGGAGATGCAAGATCCGAGCTGTAGGGTGGATGAGGAAGTAAAGTCAAACGAAGTTTTATGAGCTCCTCTCAGGTGCGCAGATTTGCGTGGAGTCTTGCGTTGTCATGGAGAAGGAGAAGTTAAATGGTTCAAATGGCTCTGAGCACTATGGGACTTAACGTCTGAGGTCATCGGGCCCCTAGAACTTAGAACTACTTAAACCCAACTAAGGATGTCGCACATATCCATGCCCGAGGCCGTAACGGTGGCGCGGTTCCAGACTAACGCGCCTAGAACCGCTCGGCCACTTCGGCCGGCGGGAGAAGTTAGTTGGCATTTTTGTGGCGATGAAAAAAACTGCAGTCGTTTCTTCAATTTTCTGAGAGTGGCACACTTCACGGGGGAGAACGTGAAACAGGATAACCCCTTCCGAATGACAGAAGACTGTCGCCATGACTTTACGTGCAGACGCTTCAACTTTAAAAAATGGATCAGATGGTTCTGAGCACTATGGGACTTAACTGCTGATTTCCCCAAGAACTTAGAACTACTTAAACCTAACTAACCTAAGGACATCACACACATCCATGCCTGAGGCAGGATTCGAACGTGCGACCGTAGAGCTTCAACCTTAAACTTTTTCTTCGGAGGAGAGGTATTGTGGGACCACTCCACGGATTGCCATTTTGTTTTTTTTTATTCGAAGTGATGAAGACATGTTTCATCGCCTGATTTTAAAAAATTGTCGCGAACAGTATGGTAACGACAAACCAATTCCTCACAGACACCCCTTCATTGCTCTTTATGATCTTCAGTTAGACGGCGAGCAACCCAGTGGACAAGCACCTTTGGGGACGCCAATTGATGGACGAGTGTGTCAGCTCAACCAACATCGACGTCCAGCTGTGATGCAAGGCGCTTGACTGTGATCCGTCCATCATCTCGAATGAGAGTGTCCACACGTTCCAACACTGCAGGAGTCACAGCTGTGGGTGACTGGCTGGTGGGAGACCAGACAAGTCTGCGCAACCTTACTGAGATGATAACAGACGCCACTGTCCACGAATCACCGTGCATTGGTTCTCTGCCACATCTGCATAGACTTTCTGCAAGGGGACTATGAATATCTGCAAAGTTCTGGTTATCCACCAATGCTTAGAGCCCTTTTGAATGTAATCCTGCTTCACCAAAACATCAGCGACGTTGCACTAGACAATAACAAGAACCAAATTAACACCAAGCTTACGTAAAGCAGCCCACCCAACCGCTGTGATAGTAGCCTCGGGTGGGCGTGCCCCAGTCAACACACGACATGCCACCCTCCCACCCTCCTATGCATCATCAGGAGGTAGTTTAAAAACAGTCTTTTCAACGGAACTAACAGTATCAACTACTGACGCCCCCTTGGGGGTCGGTACAAAATTTAAACCTTTCTTTAGCACGTATGAAGCTGCGTCATCAAAAACTTTTCCCGTGAGATTCATCACCGAACGTCGACATGTAGTATTAGTCTCCGAACCACGCAGTTACAGAATGAAATTCCCAGTCAAGACTGCGACCATGAAGCACTGTCCAGCCTACCCCAAGAAAAAGCCGAAATTTCGGTTCTGTGATAAATTTTTGCTATCAAATCGTTTGTTCAACAAAACTTTTCCAACGTAGTCACGTAACGTTGTGAATCAACCATCAGTGTTTGTTGATTGTCTTTTCCAACGAAATACGGACCTACAACTTCGAAAGCACCAACGTCACACCAAATCATTACATTAGCAGACTGAAATGGATTTTCATGCAGTTCCTTATGGCTCACTGTTGACCAGTATCGCATGTTCTGTTTGTTCATTCAGTCAGGAACATGAAAATGTGCTTCGTTGGTCATCAGCGAATTATTCAGAATGTCTGGGATTTCCCGCAACAAACCACTCATGGTGGTGCAGAAAACAGGTCTTGCTTCCTTATCTCTTCCGTCAATTTGCTGCGCAGTTGCTGTTTGTAAGAGTGGTATTTTAACTCTTTTAGCAATCTCACTGACGCTGATGTTGTTGTGTCTCTAGGCTGCTCTGTCCTGTGCGAGCCGCTTCATCTCCTAACCCCCCCCCCCCCCCCCCACTTTTCCCTCCTGTACTAAATTGGTCATCCATTCTAGTCTCAGAATGTGTTCTATCAACCAGTTCCTTCTTTTAGCCAGATTGTGTCACAAATTTCTTTTCTACCCCATTCTGCTCAGTACCTCCTCATTAGTTACGTGATCCGTCTACCTAACTCTCAACATTCTTCTGTAGCACCACATAACAAAAGCTTTTATTCTCTGCTTGTCTAAACTGTTTATCCTCCACATTTCACTTCCATACATGGCTACACTCCAAAAAAATACTTTCAGAAAAGACTTCCTGACACTTAAATCTGTATTCGATGTTGACAAGATTCTCTTCTTCTGGAACGCCTTCCTTGCCGGTATACATTTTATATCCTCTCTACTTCAGCCATCATTAGTTATTTTGCTGCCCAATACCAAAACTCTACTACTTTAAGCGTCTCGTCTCGTAATATCATTCCATCGGGGTCACCTGACTTAATTCGTCTACAGTCCACCATGCTTGTTTTGCTTTTGTTGATGTTCATCTTATATCCTTCTTTTAAGACACTATCCATTCCGTTCAACTGCTCTTCCAAGTCCTTTGCGATCTCTGACATAATTGCAATCTCATCGGCAAACCTCAAAGTTTTTATTCCTTTTCCATGAACTTTAATTCCTACTCGAAATTTTTCTTTTGTTTCCTTTACTGCTTGCTCAGTATACAGATTGAATAACATTGCCGATAGGCTACCATCCTTCTCGACCACTGCTTATAACTGCTATCTGATTACTGTACTAGTTGAAAATGGCCTTTCACTCTCTGTATTTTACCCCAGCTACCTTCAAAATTTCAAACAGAGTATTTCAGTCAACATTGTCAAAGTTTTTTCTAAGTTCTCGTATGGTCAGTGTTGCCTCGCGTGTACCTACATTTCTCCGGAACCCAAACTAATCTTCCCTGAAGATGGCTTCTGCCAGTTTTCCCATTCATCTGTAAAGAATTAGTGTTAGTATTTTGATCCTACAAACGTATATTTTCAGCACGATGGGGCAACAGCCCACACCGAAGCGAAGCAGTATCACTATAGTTCGTAGAACGTTCGGAATTATTGCCTCACGTTTCGGCGGAACAGCTTGGCCACTTCGATACCAAACCTTTTGCTGTGGGGGTTCCTGAAAGACTGTGTGTTCCAGAGTCATCCAGAAGCAGTGAATATCTACACACATTTCTATGAAAGATTGATGGTATTGGTAGTATGTGCACCTGGCCTCAAGGCCTTCAGTTATAGGTAGCAAGTTATAATTATAGGTTAATACAAGCATTTACGTCGAGTCAGTTGATACAACGAAGAATGCAGAGAGATTTGAAACCGCGTGATTTGGCACAGCGGTACTCTGGTAAGAGAGTTATTACTGCAATACACTGTAAAACAGACACCTAATGGTGGGTTTCGTCGTGTGTGCTGAGAGAGTCAAAGCAGTTTCCTGCCATATAAGCAATGGCATAGAGGCAACACCGACTCAAAGGAAAGCCTCGGCGCTAGTTGGTGACGTCACGTCAGCTAGGCACGGCGAACGCCAGGTCTGTTGCAGGCAGAAACGCCTGGGCGTGCTTATCACTATAAATCTCTTATTTTTGGACAAAATGTTTGGTGTTGTTTTGGATTCTGCAGTTTTATTTAGATGAAAGATTTTCTTACTAACGTAAAGCTATAAATGAAGATCATAGTCCTGTGTTACTGAATCCTGTCGAAACAAAAGTAGATCAATATGAGAAGATGCTTTGCCAAATTGCAAGCTTCGGAAATTTTACATTCAAGTAACCATATTTACTCGATCCATTTTGTTATCGAAACTTACCCGAACCCCTTAAAATTAACTCGTTTCTTTTATTTATTTATTTATTTATTTTCGTTTGACATCGTCACTGGAAATGTGAACCAACTTACATGTGTAAATGTCCAACTGTTGCCAGTCATTAGATTACAGTCGTTTTCAACGAAAGGAATTGTAAACAGGAAACAAAACAGCTTCATACATCGAAAATACTGCTGAGCTTAAACTTTTTTAAACATGCACATTAGAAAAGATAAATATTCGCCTCTTGCAACTGAAAGGAGAAACTTTATAAGATAAAAAAATTTAATTTGATAAAATAAGTATCTCTCTTTTGCCTCTTTTTCTGTCCTCCCCCCCCCCCCCCCCAACGTGTACAATCGCAAGATATTTCATTAACATTCAGTGCTCATCACCCCATAGTCAACCAAGATATCTAAAGAAGAGCACCAATATGTTCACAGTTTCACTTAAAAGCAACCCAGTACAAACGTAACTTCCTCAGAGTTACAAATAAGGTAAAGAAGCACGAATTCTGTTGCTGCTGGACCATGAAGTTGTTTTTGTATGTCAATCCTTAAAACAGGTGGAAATTTAAATTCAGGAGTATACTATTTGTTAAGAAGTGTAATGAATTGTACAATTAATTGATTGCAGAAATCTCTCAGAACAATGTGTGTTGGTCAACTACCGTCAATAGTTTCACACTTTCCTGTGTCAGAGAGGGAGACACCACCATTATGAGTATGCCTGCAACAGACCTGGCGTTCAGCGTGCCTAGCTGACGTGACGTCACGAACAAGCGCCGAGGCCTTCCTTTGAGTCGGTGTTGATAGAGGAAGCCGAAGCATGTACTGTGGATGTATTTGCCCGCTGCATCAATCCACAAATTTCTGGTTAAGTTAAGGTAGTTTCAGTGTTCTCCTCAGTGGTGAAGTAAACCATCGATAAGAGGAGAAGAATATGGCGGCCATTCCTTCCCTCCCCACAGCGATGACCCCAGTCAAGTACATACTACCGAGCTAAACTGCGAGCACTGCGGGCTCTGGTTGGGCATCTAGGCATTAACTGCAGCTGGTCGCAAGGTGGGCCAAACCTCGCCTGAGGCGAACTGCAAAGTAACAGAGGTTCCAGAAAAACAGTCAGCGATCAACTGCCAGTGAGAACAGTAAACCCTGTTAACCCCTGAAGTTTGGTGGAGGTGACAACTTTGGTTGTAGTAGGGAAAATGCAAGAGAGAGAAATTTTGTATACCCAGTTTTGTAAAGGCCTGGTCGTTACAACTGTGGAGGCAGAGTTATCGCTGTCGTTACGGTAGGTCGGGTATGTGAGTTCGTGAAACGGCTTCTGCTGCAGTAAACAACTATGACAATTTCCCCCTGCCATTATTACACAGCTATGCCCCAGTTTCAGGTAACAGGATAAAAGAACGGAGGTTCTACAATACTCCAACAAATTAGTAACGAAGTCACACAAATGAGTTAAGAAAGTTGGCTCATCTTTGTGATTTGTCGAGTAGTCTGCAACACTGTTTGTAATATAACACAAAAAAGGCCCTCAGTGCCTAAGAGGAAATAATCGTAAGTGAGCTTCATAGTACATAGCAAATGCAATATACAGCAACTGACTGTTCACTTGCCAGTGTTCACTAAACGACGTTCTCTCTCTGTGTCAGCCCCGTACGATGCTCTACACTACTGGCCATTAAAATTGCTACACCAAGAAGAAATGCAGATGATAAATGGATATTCAATGGACAAATATTTTATACTAGAACTGACATGTGATTACATTTTCACGCAATTTCGGTGCATAGATCCTGAGAAATCAGTACCCAGAACAACCACCTGTGGCCGTAATAACGGCCTTGACACGACTGGGCATTAAGTCAAACAGAGCTTGGATGGCGTGTACAGGTACAGCTGCCCATGCAGCTTCAACACGATACCACAGTTCATCAAGAGTAGTGACTGGAGTATTGTGACGAGCCAGTTGCTTGGCCACCATTGACCGGACGTTTTCAGTTGGTGAGAGATCTGGAGAATGTGCTGGCCAGGGCAGCAGTCGAACATTTTCTGTATCCAGAAAGGCCCGTACAGGTCCTGCAACATGCGGTCGTGCATTATCCTGCTGAAATGTAGGGTTGCGCAGGGATCGAATGAAGGTTAGAGCTACGGGTCGTAACACATCTGAAACGTAACGTCCACTGTTCAAAGTGCCGTCAATGCGAACAAGAGGTGCCGAGACGTGTAACCAATGGCACCCCATACCTTCACGCCGGGCGATACGCCAGCATGGCGATGACGAATACACGCTTCCAATGTGCGTTCACCGCGATGTCGGCAAACACGGATGCGACCATCAAATGCTTCAAATGGCTTTGAGCACTATGGCACTTAACATCTTAGGTCATCAGTCCCCTAGAACTTAGAACTACTTAAACCTAACTAACCTAAGGACATCACACACATCCATACCCGAGGCAGGATTCGAACCTCCGACCGTAGCAGTCTCGCGGTTCCGGACTGCAGCGCCTAGGGCCGCACGGCCAGCACGGCCGGCATGCGACCATCATGATGCTGTAAACAGAACCTGGATTCATCCGAAAAAGTGACGTTTTGCCATTCGTGCACCCAGGTTCGTCGTTGAGTACACCATCGCAGGCGCTGCTGTCTGTGATGCAGCGTTTTGTGTAACCGCAGCCATGGTCTCCGAGCTGATAGTCATTGCTGCTGCAGACGTCGTGGAACTGTTCGTGCAGATGGTTGTTGTCTTGCAAACGTCCCTATCTGTTGACTCAGGGATCGAGACGTGGCTGCACGATCCGCTACAGCCATGCGGATAAGATACCTGTCATCTCGACTGCTAGTGATACGAGGCCGTTGGGATCCAGCACGGCGTTCCGTATTACCCTCCTGAACCCACCGATTCCATATTCTGCTAACAGTCAGTGGATCTCGACCAATGCGAGCAGCAATGTCGCGATACGACAAACCGCAATCACGATAGGTTACAATCCGATCTTTATCAAAGTCGGAAACGTGACGGTACGCATTTCCCCTCCTTACACGAGGCATCACAACAACGTTTCACCAGGAAACGCTGGTCAGCTGCTGTTTGTGTATGAGAAATCGGTTGGAAACGTTCCTTATGTCAGTGCGTTGTAGGTGTCACCACCGGCGCCAAACCTTGCGTGAATGCTCTGAAAAGCTAATCATTTGCATATCACAGCATCTTCTTCCTGTCGGTTAATTTTCGCGTCTGTAGCACGTCATCTTCGTGGTGTAGCAATTTTAATGGCCAGTAGTGAGTATGTGGGTGAGAGCTGCTCTTCTGTCCTCCGAGTAGGCCCCTGTTCGTCGTCGTCCGGTCATTGGCGGATTGTACTCTGGCGGCAATTGGCCGAGGCGAAGTCGATATCTTCATCTTCAGCGCTGCCCGTGGTGCTAGTAGTCTCTATGGCACTGGCACCAGCTCGCATTTTTGCGCCTGTGGTGCTCTTGCCCTGGCTGTGTCTTACTCGGGCGACACAGCAAGAAGGGTGAGAATTCTGATGGAGACAGACACTCGTGTGTGTGTGTTTGCTTCTGGGCGATAACTGTATGGCCCTGTCGATAATGCTCCATATATTCTCAGTTGCAGAGAAACCTGGCGACCTTGCTAGCAAAGGTAACGTTTGGAAACTACGAAGACAACCAGTAGAAAAAACTCTTGTTGAAAGGTAAGCCCAGATGACTTGCCATCAAGGGTACCGAAACGGTGCACAGAATATCCTTGACGCTTCGCTATGCTGTAAGGGTGCTGCCAATGACAACCGAAAGTGTCCCCATCCAAACATTCCTGGCTGCAGGACCATATGGGGAGGCGACAGTATATGGGGAGCCATATGGGGGGACTGTTATCCCACCGCTGTCTGGGATGTCTCCAGACACTTTGCGGGCTGCCAAATAGAAAATGTGATGAGTGGCCCTCAACTACGTACCCTCTGACTCAGAGTTTTGGCTGGTTTCGTTGTCTAGGGGCTACGAAATACTGGATTTACAGTTAAATAACTTGAAATTAAAAAAAAATATTCCTACGGCTGGACCATAAACACGCTCTAACACACTATTAAATACATAAACAAATCAAACAAATTTAAATCAAAGGAACAGAAACAAAAGGTAGGCCACTAGCCAAATGTCTCTGTGCTTTCTAAAACACAGTAAATATTTAACCAATTTCTTCATGAATGTTATATATCGAATATAAACAAAGACATAGAAGAATAATTTATAAGCATGGTGCTACCGTTTTTTCGTGTAACTGTGGAGTACTTATGGCCTGACGCGATCAATAGTAATCGGCCAGCAGGGAAACCTTACTGTACACAGCACGCAAACCAACCACACACACCCCCTACACCGTCTGTGAGCTGATCTATGACCGATCGCCCACTAATGTACAACGAACTTGAACTGTTTCAGGGACGCAGCAACTGCAGCAAGCCCCGCAACGAGCTCCAGCAACGACAAAAGTAACGATGCACGATACCTCGCACTAACATAACCACACCTTGCATGCACTGTCGCAGACGGGAAGCCGCTACTGCCCTTACTACCCGTCCTACTGTCGCAGAGGTTTTTTTCCCTTGGCGGTTGCCTTGGCACTTTTTTTCCTCTGCCCTTACAACCGCTACCCTTCGATCGCTTTCGTCCACTTCTATCTCCTGATGGACCATGTTAATGAGTAATCTTACACAGACGCATGGATAACATCACAGCCCGCATCCTGTGACTCCTGATTCAAAAACTAACATGTTATACGGAGGTGACAGTAGAACTTTTGGTTTGGTCACCACGTTGGTGTGGGCGTAGAGGGGCCCCATCCTTTGTTGTTGTTGTTTAATAGTAATCGGCCACTTTGATCTTCAATAACTTATGAACTATTCAAGTTACATGCCTGTAGTTCATACCAATTTAGGTTTACACTAATAGCTTTCTAAAGACATGTCGATCGACAAATTCGTATGAGCCGTTTAGATTTTGGAAATTCGTTGCTGGGTGTTACTTGTATAATTTACAGTCAGATACTAAACTTTAAACCAATAAATATATTGAAAATCTGATCACACCATGAGAATCGTCGTGCAAATAATGGTAACGTACATTTTTGTTTTTAAGGTATCATGATTCCTCTGGCTATTATTAATTTCTACATGAACTGTGAAATGTCTGCCGTTATGGTTTCACGAAGTCCACCATCTTTGGCACTACCAGCATACAAATCTCCTTCATCGGCACAAAAGCACAGTCCTCGGCACAGCGTCAACATGGAATTCCCAGTCACGCGGTTGTCCTGGACCATGCGCTGGGGCCACCCCTCTTGCACCGGCCAATGTCCAGGACCACGCGGTCGGCCTGCAGAGCGGCCGGCGCGGCCAAGCCAACTCCGAACTTACAATATTTTCAGGGCCCCACAACTCGTCCGTTACGTCACAACGTCTTTGCTGGTCGTCGGGTCAGAGTTCGAAACGGGTCTCACCACTGGAGATAACTCTACTTCAGGAAATGAGATTCCAGACCGAAGACATGCATGGAGTATTCTGGCGTAACCACAAGCGCCAGAACGAAGATGAACGGAAGAGAAGAGAAGGCGGTGAAACAACGTCGGCCAATGGCGCGCTGATTAGGACCGCACCACGACCGGAGCGGCCTCTGCAAGAGCGGAATACAGGGTGTTACAAAAAGGTACGGCCAAACTTTCAGGAAACATTCCTCACACACAAATAAAGAAAAGATGTTATGTGGACATGTGTCCGGAAACGCTTAATTTCCATGTTAGAGGTCATTTTAGTTTCATCAGTATGTACTATACTTCCTCGATTCACCGCCAGTTGGCCCAGTTGAAGGAAGGTAATGGTGATTTCGGTGCTTGTGTTGACACGCGACTCATTGCTCTAAAGTACTAGCATCAAGCACATCAGTACGTAGCATCAACAGGTTAGTGTTCATCACGAACGTGGTTTTGCAATCAGTGCAATGTCTACAAATGCGGAGCTGGCAGATGCCCATTTGATGTATGGATTAGCACGGGGCAATAGCCGTGGCGCGGTACATTTGTATCGAGACAGATTTCCAGAGCGAAGGTGTCCCGACAGGAAGACGTTCGAAGCAATTGATCGGCGTCTTAGGGAGCACGAAACATTCCAGCGTATGACTCGCGACTGGGGAAGACCTAGAACGACGAGGACACTTGCAATGGACGAGGCAATTCTTCGTGCAGTTGACGATAACCCTAATGTCAGCGTCAGAGAAATTGCTGCTGTACAAGGTAACGTTGACCACCTCACTGTATGGAGAGTGCTACGGGAGAACCAGTTGTTTCCGTACCATGTACAGCGTGTGCAGGCACTATCATCAGCTGATTGGCCTCCACGGGTACACTTCTGCGAATGGTTCATCCAACAATGTGTCGATACTCATTTCAGTGCAAATGTTCTCTTTACGGATGAGGCTTCATTCCAACGTGATCAAATTGTAAATTTTCACAATCAACATGTATGGGCTGACGAGAATCCACTCGCAGTTGTGCAATCACGTCATCAAAACAGATTTTCTGTGAACGTTTGGGCAGGCATTGTTGGTGATGTCTTGGTTGGGCCCCATGTTCTTCCACCTACGCTCAATGGAGCATGTTATCATGATTTCATACGGGATACTCTACCTGTGCTGCTAGAACATGTGCCTTTACTAGTACGACACAACTTGTGGTTCATGCACGATGGAGCTCCTGCACATTTCAGTCGAAGTGTTTGTACGCTTCTCAACAACAGATTCGGTGACCGATAGATTGGTAGAGGCGGACCAATTCCATGGCCTCCACGCTCTCCTGACCTCAACCCTCTGAACTTTAATTTATGGGGGCATTTGAAAGCTCTTGTCTACGCAATCCCGGTACCAAATGTAGAGACTCTTCGTGCTCGTATTTTGGACGGCTGTGATACAATACGCCATTCTCCAGGGCTGCATCAGCGCATCAGGGATTCCATGCGACGGAGGGTGGATGCATGTATCCTCGCTAACGGAGGACATTTTGAACATTTCCTGTAACAAAGTGTTTGAAGTCACGCTGGTACGTTCTGTTGCTGTGTGTTTCCATTCCATGATTAATGTGATTTGAAGAGAAGTGATAAAATGAGCTCTAACATGGAAAGTAAGCGTTTACAGACACATGTCCACATAACATATTTTCTTTATTTGTGTGTGAGGAGTGTTTCCTGAAAGTTTGGCCGTACCTTTTCGTAACACCCTGTTTAAGCGACGCTCCTGCCAGGCTCGACCGGCCAGTATCGGCTCAGTATTCGGACAGTGTTAGCGTGGCGTAGCAGTGTGCTACGATAGCAGTGACGTGTGATCCATATCAATTACTTGCACGAACATTGTATTCGAGATGCTATGCAAAATTTTCGGGACTGGTGCTGCCATCAGTTGGAACCTTTGGACTACATTACAGGCCCATATTGTAAACGTCGACACTCCTGGAAATGGAAAAAAGAACACATTGACACCGGTGTGTCAAACCCACCATACTTGCTCCGGACACTGCGAGAGGGCTGTACAAGCAATGATCACACGCACGGCACAGCGCACACACCAGGAACCGCGGTGTTGGCCGTCGAATGGCGCTAGCTGCGCAGCATTTGTGCACCGCCGCCGTCAGTGTCAGCCAGTTTGCCGTGGCATACGGAGCTCCATCGCAGTCTGTAACACTGGTAGCATGCCGCGACAGCGTGGACGTGAACCGTATGTGCAGTTGACGGACTTTGAGCGAGGGCGTATAGTGGGCATGCGGGAGGCCGGGTGGACGTACCGCCGAATTGCTCAACACGTGGGGCGTGAGGTCTCCACAGTACATCGATGTTGTCGCCAGTGGTCGGCGGAAGGTGCACGTGCCCGTCGACCTGGGACCGGACCGCAGCGACGCACGGATGCACGCCAAGACCGTAGGATCCTACGCAGTGCCGTAGGGGACCGCACCGCCACTTCCCAGCAAATTAGGGACACTGTTGCTCCTGGGGTATCGGCGAGGACCATTCGCAACCGTCTCCATGAAGCTGGGCTACGGTCCCGCACACCGTTAGGCCGTCTTCCGCTCACGCCCCAACATCGTGCAGCCCGCCTCCAGTGGTGTCGCGACAGGCGTGAATGGAGGGACGAATGGAGACGTGTCGTCTTCAGCGATGAGAGTCGTTTCTGCCTTGGTGCCAATGATGGTCGTATGCGTGTTTGGCGCCGTGCAGGTGAGCGCCACAATCAGGACTGCATACGACCGAGGCACACAGGGCCAACACCCGGCATCATGGTGTGGGGAGCGATCTCCTACACTGGCCGTACACCACTGGTGATCGTCGAGGGGACACTGAATAGTGCACGGTACATCCAAACCGTCATCGAACCCATCGTTCTACCATTCCTAGACCGGCAAGGGAACTTGCTGTTCCAACAGGACAATGCACGTCCGCATGTATCCCGTGCCACCCAACGTGCTCTAGAAGGTGTAAGTCAACTACCCTGGCCAGCAAGATCTCCGGATCTGTCCCCCATTGAGCATGTTTGGGACTGGATGAAGCGTCGTCTCACGCGGTCTGCACGTCCAGCACGAACGCTGGTCCAACTGAGGCGCCAGGTGGAAATGGCATGGCAAGCCGTTCCACAGGACTACATCCAGCATCTCTACGATCGTCTCCATGGGAGAATAGCAGCCTGCATTGCTGCGAAAGGTGGATATACACTGTACTAGTGCCGACATTGTGCATGCTCTGTTGCCTGTGTCTATGTGCATGTGGTTCTGTCAGTGTGATGTATCTGACCCCAGGAATGTGTCAATAAAGTTTCCCCTTCCTGGGACAATGAATTCACGGTGTTCTTATTTCAATTTCCAGGAGTGTATATTGTGCTCGAACATTATGAATTACCTCGAAGAAAACTGTCTATTCACACACAGTCAACATGGGTTTTGAAAACATCGTTCCTGTGAAACACAACTAGCTCTTTATTCACATGAAGTGGTGAGTGCTATTCACAAGGCATTTCCGATCGATTCCGTATTTCTGGATTTCCGGAAGGCTTTTGACACTGTACCACACAAGTGATTTCTGGCGTTCCCCAAAGTAGTGTTATAGGCCCTTTGGAGTTCCTGATGTACATTAACGATTTTGGAGACAATCTGAGCAGCCGCTTGCGGTTGTTTGCAGATGACGCTATCGTTTATCGACTAATAAAGTCATCAGAAGATACCTCAATGGTGCGAAAAGTGACAGTTGGCCCTAAATAACGAAAAGTGTAAGGTTATCCACATGAGTGCTAAAAGGAACTCGTTAAACTTCGGTTACACGATAAATCAGTCTAATCTAAAAGCCATAAATTCAACTGAATACCTAGGTATTACAATTACGAACAACCTAAATTGGAAGGAACACACAGAAAATGTTGTGGGGAAGGCTAACCAAAGGCTGCGTTTTATTCCAGGACACTTAGAAAATGTAACAGATCTACTAAGGAGACTGCCTAACACTACGCTTGTCCGTCCTCTTTTAGAATACTGTTGCGCGGTGTGGGATCCTTACCAGATAGGACTGACGGAGTACATCTAAAAAGTCCAAAGAAAGGCAGCACGTTTTGTATTATAGCGAAATATGGGAGAGAGTGTCACAGAAATGCTACAGGATTTGGGCTGGACATCATTAAAAGAAAGGCGTTTTTCGTTGCGACGAAATCTTCTCACCAAATTCCAATCACCAACTTTCTCCTCTGAATGCGAAAATATTTTGTTGACACCGACCTACAAAGGGAGGAATGATCACCTAGATAAGGGAAATCAGAGGTCGTACGGAAAGATATAGGTGTTCATTCTTTCCGCGTGCTGTATGAGGTTGGAATAATAGAGAATTGTGAAGGTGGTTCGATGAACCCTCTGCCAGGCACTTAAATGTGATTTGCAGAGTATCCATGTAGATGCAGATGATGTAGAATGGTCGCCATGAGCCTCGAAATAGTTGCCATCCGCACGTACACACCAGTCCCAGCGCTTCTGCCACTGGTCAGACGTTTTCTGGAAGTCCTGTTCTTTGAGGGTCTTCACCACCGCCAGCGATGCTTCTCGAATTCTCTCTAGAGCGTCGAACCGACGGCCTTTCAACTTGAGTTTCAGTTTAGGGGATAGCGCGAAGTCGCAAGGTGCCAAATCTGGCGAGTACGGTGGGTGGGGCACAACCGCCACGTTGTTTTTTGCCAAAAAGGTCCTGTTGAGCGAGGACGAGTGACAGGGTGCGTTGTCGTAATGCAGCAGCCAGTTCCCTTGACGCCAAAGTTCGGGCCGTCGTCGCCGCACGTTTTCACGGAGCCGTCGCAAAACGTCACAGTAATACGCGGAATTCACTGTTTGGTTGGGTGGGACGAATTCTTTGTGCAGAATTCCCTTAGTATCAAAGAAAACGATGACCATGCTCTTCATTTTGCTATTCATCATCTTCGATGTCTGTACCGCCGGCTCTGAACCGAGCATGTCACTGAACACACGTGTACGGCTCATGCTCTGTCCCCCAAACACTTGTTGAATCATTGCAAGGGTCTCCGTAGCACTTTTCCCGAGATTTGACACACACGAGCTGTTATGCTTGCGGATCCATCGTAAAATCGCCACACACCAAACACAGAGTTTTATGGAAATCACTGTGGACATGCAATACGTCCTCCCAGCTGAATGCCATTCTCACACTGACTCATCAGATATGCAGCTCTCGCCATCTAGCGGTGCAAAGATATACTACTCATACTTTCCAGATGGCAGCACCAGTCCCGAAAATTTTGGATTCCTCGTATAGCAAAGGACACTTATTTGCAAGTCGCGCCATCACTTGCGACAATTTGTTGGAAATAGCACATAAATATTGTCAATCTTCTTTATTTTAATAAAAACTATTAATGTAATTTTGCTTGGATTGTTGTATAGCATTCCGAGAACGCAGCACCCTTTAGGCACCCTATACGAGACGAGTGGGCAGGACCTCACGTGGAGACTCCCCGGACAGCGCTGGGATACCATCCTGTCACCGACCATACAACCCAATGACCAGGACAGATGGCCTGGGATGGCATTTCTTTTCTCAGCAAGACCCCTTTGGTTGTCATAGCCAGCACCCTTGCAGCACAACAGTACGTCGACGACGTTCTACACTCCGTTTCGTTACCCTTCATGGCAAGCCATCCTGGGCTTACATACCAGCAAGATAACGCCCGCCGGCCGCGGTGGTCTAGCGGTTCTGGCGCTGCAGTCCGGAACCGCGGGACTGCTACGGTCGCAGGTTCGAATCCTGCCTCGGGCATGGATGTGTGTGATGTCCTTAGGTTAGTTCAGTTTAGGTGGTTCTAAGTCTTGGGGACTGATGAGCTCAGATGTTAAGACCCATAGTGCTTGGAGCCATTTGAACCATTTTTTGATAACGCCCGCCTGCACAGGACGAGTGTTTCTATCGCTTGTATTCGTGCTTGGCAAACCTGATGTTGGCTAACAAGGAGCATTATTGGCGTGACCCTCCAACCAACTCCAAATTTTGACGATCTAACCTGTCAGTTGGACAAAAATTGTCAGGTATCCCTCAGGAGGACATTAATATCAGTGCCAAGCCGAATAACTGGATGTGTAAGAGCCATGTTTATATGTTTGTGAAACCGCCAGTGTTCTCTTACACTTGTTATGAAGGACAGTCAAATGAAAATGAGACACTTGGAAAAAAGGAAGTAAACTGTTTATTATTTCAAATGTAATCGCCGTAACTGTTAATACATTGATCACAATGAGAGACGATCTTTTACAAGAACGTAGGCTTCCGCGACGGGTGTCATAGTGATTAAAATTCTTCTGGGTATTATGCCGCGTCTTTGCTAAAAACTAACAACAATAATTAACTAAAACCGACGTTTCGGCCGAATTGCAACGGCCTTCCTCAGGGCACGACTGGTTTCGCATAGGGATAGGTGCTTCTGTTTATTACAGACTATCGATGTCTGACGTCACTGTTGTAAAGCTTTTAATTGGCCCTCTAATATGATTGGCTAGTCATGACGTAAGGGAAGATGGAAGGAAAGAGGCAATTCGTGGATGTCCATGTCGTCAACGATTGGTAGCTGTCCGCCAATCAGCGTTCGGCTTCTGGTCGAAGGTAAACTGGGACACAAAGTGTACCGGAAACCAACGGACACTAATGGGTACCTGCACGCGGAGAGCCACCACCACCCAGCTCAAAAGTATTCTGTTCTGTACGTAACTGCCCGAGCCTACCGGATAAGCGATGAAAATAACATCAAAGAAGAATTAAAGGAGCTACAACACACGTTTCGTGCCAACGGCTATGATGACAATATATTAAGAAAGGTAGTTAAAACCAAAGGGTGCAGAACACGAGAAGAAGGCAAAGAAGAGAAGCTTCCGCTGGTACACTTACCATATGTAGAAGGCGTCAATGAACGGCTAGGCAACGTCCTCCGCCGACGAGGTTTCAAACCGATTTTTCGAAGCAGTCACAGGATCCACGGAATGATAGGTTCCACCAGGGATGTAGTCAACAATTTAACACTGCAGGTGTTCACGAACTACGGTGTGACACAGGAGAAACAGGGAGACCTGTCGGCTTACGAGTAGCAGAACACGGTCGCTGTGTACGATTACAACAACGAGCACACCAGGAGGAAAACTTGCCGACCAGAATTCGAACGCTGATTGGCGGACAGCTACCAATCGTTGACGACATGGACATTCACGAATAGCCTCTTTCCCTCCATCTTCCCTGACGTCATGACTAGCCAATCATATTAGAGGGCCAATTAAAAGCTTTACAACAGTGACGTCAGACATCGATAGTCTGTAATAAACAGAAGCACCTATCCCTATGCGAAACCAGTCGTGCCCTGAGGAAGGCCGTTGCAATTCGGCCGAAACGTCGGTTTTAGTTAATTATTGTTGTTAGTTTTTAGCAAAAATGGTTCAAATGGCTCTGAGCACTATGGGACTCAACTGCTGAGGTCATTAGTCCCCTAGAACTTAGAACTAGATAAACCTAACTAACCTAAGGACATCACAAACATCCATGCCCGAGGCAGGATTCGAACCTGCGACCGTAGCGGCCTTGCGGTTCCAGACTGCAGCGCCTTTAACCGCACGGCCACTTCGGCCGGCAGTTTTTAGCAAAGACGCGGCATAATACCCAGAAGAATTTTAATCATTAAGATGATCTTTGCCTCCATGAAAACTGATAAGATGTGCCTATGGAGCCACGACTGTACACAGTTCCTATTTGTGCAAAGCAAATCGACGTTCACGAACGTCTTTCGGCAGGGCTCCAAAAATACGGAAATCTGACGTGGGGAGCGTGGAACTGTTTGGAGTATGTGAAAGGCCTTCTCAGAGAAACTTCTACAGCTTCGAAACAACCTTGGCCACATGTAGACCCACCCAACTTGTCTCACAGTTCGATAAATGTGTTAACAGCTATGGAGATTACTATTGCTATAATAAACGGTTTATTTACATTTTTCCCATCTGGCTCGTTTTCAGTTGACGGCCCATTGTGAATAACACCCAGGGTCGTTCTAATTCCGCGAGATGAACTTGAGAGCATTCAGCACTGGGTAACGGTATTTGATAGAAATGTGAGTGTTTTTATGAATGTGCAGATAGTCATTACTGGCCACTGTCATCTATCTTTCGTCAGAAATGCCCAAGAAATTGTACATTTTCCAGCATGTGCAATACACAGTGAAAAAATCACACTCTGGCAAGAAACAGGAGAATTTTCAAAACGACTGAAATGAACTTAATTCTGCACTGCATCTACAGGGTTATTACAAATGATTGAAGTGATTTCACAGCTCTACAACAACTTTATTATTTGAGATATTTTCAAAATGCTCTGCACACACATACAAAAACTCAAAAAGTTTTTTTAGGCATTCAAAAATGTTCGACATGTGCCCCTTTAGTGATTCGGCAGACATCAAGCCGATAATCAAGTTCCTCCCACACTCGGCGCAGCATGTCCCCATCAATGAGTTCGAAAGCATCGTTGATGCGAGCTCGCAGTTCTGGCACGTTTCTTGGTAGAGTAGGTTTAAACACTGAATCTTTCACATAACCCCACAGAAAGAAATCGCATGGGGTTAAGTCGGGAGAGCGTGGAGGCCATGACATGAACTGCTGATCATGATCTCCACCACGACCGATCCATCGGTTTTCCAATCTCCTGTTTAAGAAATGCCGAACATCATGATGGAAGTGCGGTGGAGCACCATCCTGTTGAAAGATGAAGCCGGCGCTGTCGGTCTCCAGTTGTGGCATGAGCCAATTTTCCGCGGGCTACGGGTGAAACTTGCCTGCACGCGTTCAACCGTTTCTTCGCTTACTGCAGGACGACCCGTTGATTTCCCCTTACAGATGCATCCAGAAGCTTTAAACTGTGCGTACCATCGCCGAATGGTGCTAGCAGTTGGTGGATCTTTGTTGAACTTCGTCCTGAAGTGTCGTTGCGCTGTTATGACTGACTGATGTGAGTGCATTTCAAGCACGACATACGCTTTCTCGGCTCCTGTCGCCATTTTGTCTCACTGCGCTCTCGAGCGCTCTGACGGCAGAAACCTGAAGTGCGGCTTCAGCCGAACAAAACTTTATGAGTTTTTCTACGTATCTGTAGTGTGTCGTGACCATATGTCAATGAATGGAGCTACAGTGAATTTATGAAATCGCTTCAATCATTTGTAATAGCCATATATTGTAGAAACGTGTCGCAAAGTCAACTGTGTCGGTACACTTACAGTTAGAGGTCCGACCCCAGCCACTGATGAGAGGACGTTGTCCCACGTAGGTTTTATTGACGTCGGCTTTGAGAGGTAGCGGCACTGTCTTGATGCAAGCTAGAGGAGAAATTGTTACAAATCAGACTGACAGTGTGTTAGATTTGGAGTCTCTAAGTGTGAAATGCAGTAACTAACTAAAGACACTGAACGAATCAGCTATACTGTGGGATGGTAATACAGGTGGCTATAAGAATAATAGCGGCAGATGCCAGAGGGTAGACGCCAACTATTCCTCGAAAGCCCGATTACGAAATGCTACTACCGTTAAGTCATAACAGTCGCCTAAATACCGCTGTCTGTCTGTCTCTTTGTTCTTCGCTTTCCTCTTGCTCTTTACCGTCTTAGTAGTACCGTACATGAAGAGGAATTAGTATGAAAGTATATCATCACGTGATGCGGGTCTCTAAACCATCTTTTAGGTAAAACTTTGAACATAGCTGCAAAGGTTCAGTGACCGTGTCAGAATTATGTGAGAACAAATAAGCCCTCGGTCACAAATATTAAGTCAAAACTGACCAGGTTTCGACGCTACTATGAGCGTCGTCTTCAGAATTAGAAAAACTGTTCTAAAACATATTAAGTATATAATACATTAATAAAATTAAAGTTTGTACTGACTGGAAAAAGATGCAGTACTTACAAGTCACACATTAAAAAAGATCTAAGCTGGAAAGGCGACGTCATGAATAGTTGTAAGTAAGATAGCGAGCCGCTAAGGGCTGCTCGTACTTTAGTGAACAAGGGTTGCAGCAAGACTTGTCGTCTTCAGAATTAGACTAACTGTTCTAAAACATATTAAGTATATAATACATTAATAAAATTAAGCCTTTCCGGCTTAGATCTTTTTTAATATGTGACTTGTAAGTACTGCATCTTTTTCCAGTCAGTACAAACTTTAATTTTATTAATGTATTATATACTTAATATGTTTTAGTACAGTTAGTCTAATTCTGAAGACGACGCTCATAGTAGCGCCGAAACCTGGTCAGTTTTGACTTAATATTTGTGACCGAGGGCTTATTTGTTCTAACATCTTTTAGGTTTTTGTTATTTTTTGTTTCTGATGTTGTTTTGTTTGAATGACGTGAGCTGAGGCGAGATATGTGTATACCGGGACGAAACAGACCTTAACAGTTCCAATTTTTGCAGACAGAATACAACACCGATACAGAGACGATATATTCCCCCTATGAAGGAAGGGTAACCTACAGTTCACGATACTTCGCGCAAACGTGACCTCATTTTGACGTCACACACAGTTATCGAAGACTACAGTTTCAAACCAACGGCACAATGAAGACTCGTCGTTGTTGGTACGATTTATTATAATTAAACGTCACTTAATGACGTATCAGAAGTAAATATCTTCTTAAAATGTAAGAGATCAATGTTTTGCAAATTTATGTTGGTGTGGTGATTAAAAGCGTGGTGTAATAAAGTGGAATGTAGTTATGTAGCTGCTTCGTGCCCTGCCACATCCTAATTTTTGTTCACCTTTGCATTTCTCAGGTTTGTGGCAGTTCCATATTAATTTAATATGGGCTTGGGCAAATAAAAGTGGCCTTGAGAACAGAGTTCCAGGGTACAAAGAAACACAGCAGAGGGAAGGAAATACAGTACTAGTCTGACTACAGCGGATGTTGAAAGTGACCACCAGTCATCTCTTGGCACTTTTGTGCTCTGGTCAGCAAGCTGAATGCAGATCGAAGCTGGGGCGCTGGAATTGCTGCAGTCTCATTTGAAATGTTCTGCTGCAGTCCTTGAAAATTATGATGGCCGTTGCGATACACCTTAGACTTTATGGCTCCACTCACACTACTTTCCCAGTAGTGTTACTCATGGTGAAAAAATTCTCTTCGCTGATGACAGCAATATTATAGTCACTGAGAAAAAGCAACTGAAACTCTCTAGGAAGTTTACGATTTGTCAATAAGCAATAAAGTGACATTGAACATAAAGAAAACTGATGCCAAGAATTTCAGTTGAGGAGGAAACATGACAATGTCAAATTAAATGTAGATGGCACCTCTATAGGCTGAGTAACAAATGCAATGTTTCCAGGAATGAATATTGATTCTCAGTTGAAGTGGTGTGAACACACAATGGTACTTGCAAACAGAATGTCATCAGCATGTTATGGCCTTAGAATCCTGTCATCAGTGTGTGACATGCAGTGTCTTTTAGATGCATACTATTCATATGTACACTCAGTTTTTTGCTATGGAATTCTTTTTTGGTGAACAAACGCACAAAATATGAACACAATTTTCAAACTCCAGAAAAGAGCCATAAGAATAACAAAAAAAAGTACTAGTCGAGCCTCATTATGAAGATCTGTTCAGAACACTGGGGATTTTAACTGCTTCATGTGAATACATTTACCAGTCAGCAGCACACATCAAAAATAACATTGGTAATTACTGCCCAAACAGCTCTGTCCATGACCATGCAACAAGAGATAGACTCAACTTACATTTACCAAGAAAAAATAAACATAAAACTCAAAACAGCATCTTCTACCAAGGAATAAAACTGTACAATAAATTACCAAAAGAGATTAAAGAAATTGCAAAAATACACTTATTTAAAAAGGCAGCTAAAAAGTACCTGATTGCAATACATTTTATACATTGAAGGATTACTTAGATAAAACAGAGTAGGGGTTTGATAGAAAAATATTATACAAATAAATAATAATAATGATTATAAAACATCCAACATTCCACACAACACCTTCACTTTACGTTTTTTCCCTTCTTTTTTCCTTTCTAGAAATACTTACCCCCAAGCTATACACAGCACAATACAAACACCTATTCCTCTTTATGAGCTCAACAGCTCACTCATTATGGATGGATGCTGACTCAGTTTTTCAGGATAGCAAATGGGAAGTTGCGGTACAGAAAATCGCCCAGAGGTAACCAGTGTTGTGTGTGTCTGTGTGTGTGTTTGTGTAGTGAGTGAAGTGTTACGAAACAATGTGTGTATAGTGCGTGCAGTGACTGAACGTGAGATATGAGTGAACAGTGTGGCATTACATTATTTAATAAGTTATTTGTAAAAAAAGGTATTGTATACAAAGAATAAATCTAATGATTGTCTCTAACTAGAAGTCTGTAAATATATGTGTATGCGAATTAGCTTATGTTAAATTGGTCTAAACTTGTAAATACTTTGACATGTCCTATATCCTTGTAAAAAGAGATCTACGGATAAATAAAGCTACTACTACTATTATTACTACTACACAAAGAAATTGCTTACTGACGGGTCAGGTGATCTGGGTGGCCAGCTAGGCCCGCAACCCAGGTGGAGGTCTCTCGAGTTGATTTGGTAGGACTCTGACGCCTTTTCAGGTGAACTGCAGCCACAGTTTCTGGTGTGCAGTCGCGTTCAAAACAGACCCTGTCTGTTGCCATTTTGGGACTCAACGTTGCCAGGCACTATGACTATATAGTGTGGGACAATAAGCTGGGAATGTGGGTCTCACGGTAGGCGTGCCAGAGATAAGTCCCAGCTGTCGCACTATCCTCTGTGTCCTCGGTGGCTCAGATGGATAGAGCGTCTGCTATATAGGCAGGACATCCCAGGTTCGAGTCCCGGTCGGAGCACACATTTTCAACTGTCACCGTTGATTTATATCAACGTCTGTATGCTGCTAGGGGTATTCATTTCATTGTAATTTAGTGCGCCCTACTTTTATTGCCGGCCGGAGTGGCCGTGCGGTTCTAGGCGCTGCAGTCTGGAACCGAGCGACTGCTACGGTCGCAGGTTCGAATCCCGCCTCGAGCATGAATGTGTATAATGACCTTAGGTTAGTTAGGTTTAATTAGTTCTAAGTTCTAGGCAACTGATGACCTCAGAAGTTAAGTCGCATAGTGCTCAGAGCCATTTGAACCCATTTTTTGAACCTACTTTTATTCGCCCCACCCTGCATAAGTACGTTCTGTACATGAAAGAGCGCGCTTTCTCTCTCTCAGGAGTGAATTATCATTGTCCATAATTTACAAACTAAACAAAAAGAATGGAAATGCGATGACATACTGAAATCATGTTGATCACCTGGTAAAACAAATTAGCAGTTAGCATGAATAGGAAAGAAAGGATTGACACATTTGGATTGGAATGAAAAGGCAGCTTAGTCTCAGCCATCTTTACAGTTATATGACAGTTTATAAGCTAAAGTTACTTCTCTTCTAAACAAAGGTCTGTAACAAAAGTACATCTTCAACTGCCAATATTACGTTTCTGGTCATTTAATTACAAGAAATTTTACCAGTGGCGACGCGCCTTCGAGATATCCTCAAAGTGTTGCCGTTTTGAAGCAGCATTTATTCATTGGACATAAGATAAACAAGCTGATCCTTCAATTCGTCTCCTAGAATGATTAATTACCTTTTATAAGTACAGACCAACTCCTGAAACTAGATTCTCTAAAAATAAATTTATCTTGTTTAATATAAACGTTATCGGACTCAATGCTGGCTGACTTCAGCCTATTTATTTATTTATGTGTTATGAACGCTTATAATGAAAATAGTTAGCACAACTTTTTAGGTAAGTTTCGATGCTAACTGTTGTCAACACTTTAATCTCTCTCCCATCAACAGCCCAGTCCATAAACAAAGTAACTTCGAGCTCAACGTACACCGCAGTAAAGAAGAAACATAACCTCCAGTGCTCTCTTCTTGAGGAGCACGTTTTTATTTTTGAACTTAATGCTCAACTCACATGTTGTGAACCAAACACTCACGAAAGTCGAAAGACTGCTCTTTTCGTCTTCGATAGACCGTATGACGTAAAAATGATATCACTTTTGTACGAAATCTCGTGAACTATAGGTTATCAATCAAAGAATCACTCAAAGTAATGAAATCTCTATCGAAGTGACAATGTGTTAATTAAACTTGAAGGCTATTAATTGTTGTGTGTCTTTTATGTATATGGTTGTCCTAAAGGATATGAACTTTGAAAGTAGTTTACGGAAGTGGTAGTCTTAAAAGCAAAGAACTTTCGAAACTGACCTTTGAAAGAAATTCAATAATAGAATTTGCAGAAAATAAAAAAGCAATGTTTCTTTGTGAGCTAGTTGTTGTGTAAAAAGAGCGACTTTTAGCTTCAGCTGATGTGTTATTTGGAGTGAATAACTAATTACGAACAAAATATATAATATAGTTTTAGTCATTTAATTACCAGATAATTATTTATAGCTCAGTACAGGGCTATTACAAATGATTGAAGCGATTTCATAAATTCACTGTAGCTCCATTCATTGACATATGGTCACGACACACTACAGATACGTAGAAAAACTCATAAAGTTTTGTTCGGCTGAAGCCGCACTTCAGGTTTCTGCCGCCAGAGCGCTCGAGAGCGCAGTGAGACAAAATGGCGACAGGAGCCGAGAAAGCATATGTCGTGCTTGAAATGCACTCACATCAGTCAGTCATAACAGTGCAACGACACTTCAGGGCGAAGTTCAACAAAGATCCACCAACTGCTAACTCCATTCGGCGATGGTATGCGCAGTTTAAAGCTTCTGGATGCCCCTGTAAGGGGAAATCAACGGGTCGGCCTGCAGTGAGCGAAGAAACGGTTGAAGGCGAGCGGGCAAGTTTCACGCGTAGCCCGCGGAAAATTGGCTCATGCCACAACTGGAGGCCGACAGCGCCGACTTCATCTTTCAACAGGATGGTGCTCCACCGCACTTCCATCATGATGTTCGGCATTTCTTAAACAGGAGATTGGAAAACCGATGGATCGGTCGTGGTGGAGATCACGATCAGCTATTCATGTCATGGCCTCCACGCTCTCCCGACTTAACCCCATGCGATTTGTTTCTGTGGGGTTATGTGAAAGATTCAGTGTTTAAACCTCCTCTACCAAGAAACGTGCCAGAACTGCGAGCTCGCATCAACGATGCTTTCGAACTCATTGATGGGGACATGCTGCGCCGAGTGTGGGAGGAACTTGATTGTTGGCTTGATGTCTGCCGTATCACTAAAGGGGCACATATCGTACATTTGTGAATGCCTAAAAAAACTTTTTGAGTTTCTGTATATGTGTGCAAAGCATTGTGAAAATATTTCAAATAATAAAGTTATTGTAGAGCTGTGAAATCGCTTCAATCATTTGTAATAACCCTGTATTTATTGCAAATAAATGGCTAATTCTATTTGCATGATATTTAAGCGCAGAGCTGTAAAATCACTGTAACGTTAAGAAGTATGAAACTTCCTTTTCAATTTACCCTACAGTGTTTACTGCTCAGTGTAAGAGTCTGAAAAATAAATATTTGGTTCAGCTTCCAGATGCGAAGAGTAAATGTGGGCTGCTGAGGAATGTACAAAATACATTGATAAGCCAAAACATTACCACCATCTGTTTAATAGCTTGTTTGGCCGTCTTCGAAACGAAATACATAATCGATTCTGTATATCAGGGATCCGACAGTGTGTTGGTAGGTTTGTAGAGGTATGAGACATTAGATGTTACGTACAGATCACGCAAGTCGCGTAAATAACGGGCCGCTGATTTGCGTACGCGCGGATGGCTCCATATAGCGGCGCAGATGGGTTCCATAGTATTTACATCAGACGAATTTAGTCGTCGAAACATCAACGTGATCTAAATGATTAATGGAAAATCTCATATAAAGATGTGAAACAAATACTAACAAAGAGATAGAGGGGCTGGCCAGTACTTACCTCAGCTCAGTACAGCCGATAGATACACATAAAACAGAACCGAAAATTTACATTCCTAGCTTTCGGAACAAATGTTCCTTCATCAGGGAGGAGAGAGGGGAAAGAAAGGGAAGAAGGGAAAGGAGATTTAGTTACTCACAACCCAGGCTATGAAGCAACAGGGAAAGGAAAATAGGGAGGGTAGCAAGGATGGAGGCATGGTTCCTCTGACAACCATGCCTCCATCCTTGCTACCCTCCCTATTTTCCTTTCTCTGTTGCTTCATAGCCTGGATTGTGAGTAACTAAATCTCCTTTCCCTTCTACCCTTTCTTTCCCCTCTCTCCTCCCTGATGAAGGAACATTTGTTCCGAAAGCTAGGAATGTAAATTTTCGGTTCTGTTTTATGTGTATCTATCGGCTGTACTGAGCTGAGGTAAGTACTGGCCAGCCCCTCTATCTCTTTGTAAACATCAACGTGAGTTTATTAAAATGCGCCTCAAACTACTGTAGCACGGTTCTGGCTAGAAGACATCAAGCGTGAAGAAATACAGACGGTTCACAGCTGTCAGCGTATCTTCGATTACTACCACAGGTCCCATGCAACAGCAGGAGAATGTCTCCCACAGCACAATACTGCTCCCACCAGCCTGCTCTGCACTTTTCGAGCCCCCATTCACGTCAATGACTGCGTTTATGCAGACACCGTCGACCTAGTTTGTCCGCAGCTCGTGGTCTAGTGGCTAGCATTGCTGTCTCTGGATCAGGGGTCCTGGGTTCGATTCCCGGCCGGGTTGGGGATTGTCTGACGGAGGACTGGGTGTTTGTGTTGTCCTCATTATTTCATCATCGTGACTGGCTAGATTGAATTGTGAAAAAATTGGACTGTGAAAGAATTGGGACTATGTACGGGCGCCGATGACTGCGCAGTTGAGCGCCCCACAAACCAAACATCATCATCATCATCATCATCATCGACTTGGTTCACAAAAATTTGATTATACCTCAAGTGGGCTACGCTACAGATCAATTTATTTATGAAAATACAAAGTACAATCACCTACAAATTTCACATATTCACAAGTACCTTTCCCTTTAATCCAAATAAATACAGTTTCATTACATGATAGCTTACGTCTATTACGGGTATATAAGGTAAAGGGTGAGGGTGACATATAGGTAGATTTGCCAAAGTGTTTATTAGCATTCTCGGTAACATGGTAGGTTCTGTAGGCGATGACATCTCGGTCTACGAAGCTCTCCAGGCCAGATACGTTTGGAACTCCTGATCCACCTCGTACAATAGCTACAGTTAACCATCCGTTGCCATGTGTGAAGGAATCATTGATGTCGATACTGAAGTTGAGTCTGCATCCACAGAACACTGCTAATAAAGAGTTGGGCAAATCTACCTATATGTCACCCTCACCCTTTACCTTATATACCCGTAATAGACGTAAGCTATCATCTAATGAAACTGTATTTATTTGGGTTAAAGGGAAAGGTACTTGTGAATATGTGACATTTGTAGGTGATTGTACTTTGTATTTTCATAAATAAATTGATCTGTAGCGTAGCCTACAAAATAACAGGTCAGCAACTGGAAGCAGTTAATACCATAAATTATCTGGGAGTACGCATTAGGAGTGATTTAAAATGGAATGATCATATAAAGTTGATTGTCGGTAAAGCAGATGCCAGGCTGAGATTCATTGGAAGAATCCTAAGGAAATGCAATCCGAAAGCAAAGGAAGTAGGTTACAGTACGCTTGTTCGCCCACTGCTTGAATACTGCTCAGCAGTGTGGGATCCGTACCACATAGGGTTGATAGAAGAGATAGAGAAGATCCAACGGAGAGCAGCGCGCTTCGTTACAGGATCATTTAGTAATCGCGAAAGCGTTACGGAGATGATAGATAAACTCCAGTGGAAGACTCTGCAGGAGAGACGCTCAGTAGCTCGGTACGGGCTTTTATTGAAGTTTGGAGAACATACCTTCACCGAAGAGTCAAGCAGTATATTGCTCCCTCCTACGTATATCTCGCGAAGAGACCATGAGGATAAAATCAGAGAGATTAGAGCCCACACAGAGGCATACCGACAATCCTTCTTTCCACGAACAATACGAGACTGGAATAGAAGGGAAAACCGATAGAGGTACTGAAGGTACCCTCCGCCACACACCGTCAGGTGGCTTGCGGAGTATGGATGTAGATGTAGAGCCGACACATCCCCATTGATCAACGGCCGAATCCCAATAGTTCTGTGTCCACTGCAATCGCAACTGAAGATCTCGTTGGGTCAACATGTGAATGCATAGGGGTTGTCTGCTGCTCCACGTTCGCCAATGTACAATGAATGGTGTGCTCCGAAACACTTGTCTGCGCACCATCGTTGTGCTCTTTCGGCAGAGATGCCGCAGATCACCAATCTGTCCTACTTTACAGAGCAGACAAGCCTCCGAACCCCACGTTCTCTGAAGAGTCGTGGACGCCCAACCACTCAGCGCAGAGTGGCAGTTCCACTGTCCTCCTAACTCTTTCCATAGATTCGACCAGCTGCGCCGTTATCGAGACACTGGTCCACAGGGTCTGCTTAATACACTATCGGCCATTAAAATTGCTACACCACGAAGATGACGTGCCACAGACGCGAAATTTAACCGACAGGAATAAGATGCTGTGATACGCAAATGATTAGCTTTTTAGAGCATTCACACAAGGTTGGCAACGGTGGCGACTCCCATAACGTGCTGACATGGGGAAAATTTCCAACCGATTTCTCATACACAAACAGCAGTTGACCGGCGTTGCCTGGTGAAACGCTGTTGTGATGCCTCGTGTAAGGAGGAGAAATGCGTACCATAACGTTTCCGACTTTGATAAAGGTCGGATTGTAGCCTATCGCGATTACGGTTTATCGTATCGCGAAATTGCTGCTCGCGTTGGTCGAGATCCAATGACTGTTGAAATGAAATGAAATGTCGTGTGACGAGGGCCTTCCGTCGGGTAGACCGTTCGCCTGGCGCAAGTCTTTCGATTTGACGCCACTTCGGCGACTTGCGCGTCGATGACGATGAAATGATGATGATTAGGACAACACAACACCCAGTCCCTGAGCGGAGAAAATCTCCAACCCAGCAGGCAATCGAACCCGGGCCCTGTGGATTGACAGTCTGTCGCGCTGACCACTCAGCTACCGGGGGCGGACCCAATGACTGTTAGCAGCATATGGAATCGGTGGGTTCAGGAGGGTAATACGGAATGCCGTGATGGATCCCAACGGCCTCGTATCACTAGCAGTCGAGATGACAGGCATCTTATCCGCATGGTTGTAACGGATCGTGCAGCCAGGACTCGATCCCTGAGTCAACAGATGGGGACGTTTGCAAAGACAACCATCTGCACGAACAGTTCGGCGACGTTTACAGCAGCATGGACTATCAGCTTGGAGACGATGGCTGCGGTTACCCTTGACGCTGCATCACAGACAGGAGCACCTGCGATGGTGCACTCAACGACGAACCTGGGTGCACGAATGGCAAAACGTCATGTTTTCGGATGAATCCAGGTTCAGTTTACAGCATTATGATGGTCGCATCCGTGTTAGGCGACATCGCGCTGAACTCAAATTGGAAGCGTGTATTCATCATCGCCATACTGGCGTATCACCCGGCGTGAAGGTATGGGGTGCCATTGGTTACGCGTCTCAGTCATCTCTTGTTCGCATTGACGGCACTTTGAACAGTGGAAGTTATATTTAAGGTGTGTTATGACCCGTGGCTCTACCCTTCATTCGATCCCTGCGAAACCCTACATTTCAGCAAGATAATGCACGACCGCATGTTGCAGGTCCTGTACGGGCCTTTATGGATACAGAAAATGTTCGACTGCTACTCTGGCCACCACATTCTCCAAATCTCTCACCAACTGAAAACGTCTGGTCAATGGTGGCCAAGTAACTGGCTCGTCAGAATACGCCAGTCATTACTCTTGATGACCTGTGGTATCGTGCTGAAGCTTATTGGGCAGCAGTACCTGTACACGACATCCAAGCTCTGTTTGACTCAACGCCCAGGCGTATCAAGGCCGTTATTACGGCCAGAGGTGGTTGTTCTGGGTACTGATTTCTCCGGATCTATGCAGCCAAATTGTGTGGAAATGTTATCACATGTCAGTTCTAGTATAATATATTTGTCCAATGAATATACATTTATAATCTGCATTTCTTCTTGGATTAGCAATTTTAATGGCCAGTAGTGTAATAATCTGTCCTTAGTCAAAGTCGCTTATCTCAATGTATTTCTCATTTCCAGCCCATACCTTCGCTAGGGTAATCCCTCGGCCGTATCTGCTCCGCTTGCATACTTTCGCCACTGCGTCACGTGCACGCATTCAACTTCGCGTTGGGGAGTGGTCATAATGTTCTGGCTTATCAGTTAAGTACTGGCGTTGCCATAATTCCTTTCATAGCCGATAAAATTAGAGGCTGTGTGGACTGACAATAATATGTAACTGTGCGAGGCAGGCGACTGGATAGCATCACCAGGGGTTTGGACAATGGTGCACCCACTAGTAAATGAACAGAAAATATAATCATTTATCACGAGGCTTGATATTCCAAAGAGACTCCAAAGACACACTTACACCAATCACTGTGCATAGTGCCTTCTAATTAGTTATTCTTCGCGCGATTTGTTCATGACCTATGAAGAGTCGCTTTTTTATATTATATACGGCTTCTTTCGGCACCCAAGGCCATACACAATTGTTGCTTTGCGCAAAGACAAAAAGCTGTTAAAAGCGGTTCATGTAGTATATATTATAATGCGATTAGAACTGTACATTGTAGAGGGAACTAAATGTAATGAAATCTCAAATGTTGCATAGCAACTCGTCCTAATGTTAAGAATATCACCTTAAGCTACAACTCAAATATCTCACATAAAGTTGATTTAAAATATATCACAAATGTCCTACACTAGGATAGAGAATTGAGTAAATTACACATAATAAAAGATTAAATGTTACATAGCAATTTGCTATTGCATTACGAGTCACACAAAATAGGTAATGCATCAACCTACATCTAGATTTTCGTGAATCTTTTCAGGAACAAGGTGAGCAAGTGCAAGTTATGGAGAGTCGGTGATTAAGCGCTTCAGTCTGGAACCGCGCGACCGCTACGGTCGCAGGTTCGAATTCTGCCTCCGGCATGGGTTTGTGTGATGTCCTTAGTAAGGTTTAAGTAGTTATAAATTCTAGGGGACTGTTGACCTCAGATGTTAAGTTCATTAGTGCTCAGAGCCAACCATTTGGAGAGTCGGTGATTAATTAGCCGACAATAAGTGCCATGAAAGGATAGAAGAGAACAGTCTGGGTAAAAACTCTACAGCAATGTGTGGACAAAGCTGGTATGTTAAACCTAAAATGTAACATAGTAAGACGCACTGTACGACATGTCTGAAGGTAACAATAGCAGGCAACAGAATTTGTAAAATAGTACTTGATTTTCTGAGGGAGTTAAATACAGTAGATGATGCATTGGAGGATATATCAGAAGAAATGTCAAGCAAAGTAAGCCACTGACGGCAAATAACTCGCCAAGAAGTCAATACATCTCTACACACTAATGAGAAGTTTACCAGATGCCAGGAAAGTACTGAGCAGGGCTTGGTTTGCTACGTACGAGCCAAACAAGGAGGATTACGTAGACAATCACATATGATCAGAAGCAGCTGGCCCCCCGGTCAGACCTATTCACACCGTAATCCATCGAAAATTCTTTGGAAGGCGTCGAAGTATTCTATATTTCTCAAGTATTCAGCTCCTGTGAGCAAGTGCCTCCATCTTATGTAGTTTTGTCAGAATGTTATCTATATTGATGAAACTCTGCCTTCCCCTGCGTAAACAACATGTAAAGATAGATTTGTCTGAGACATGTTTTCTTCCTCTTTCCGTAAGTTCTCTGTATGTACACTCCTGGAAATGGAAAAAAGAACACATTGACACCGGTGTGTCAGACCCACCATACTTGCTCCGGACACTGCGAGAGGGCTGTACAAGCAATGATCACACGCACGGCACAGCGGACACACCAGGAACCGCGGTGTTGGCCGTCGAATGGCGCTAGCTGCGCAGCATTTGTGCGCCGCCGCCGTCAGTGTCAGCCAGTTTGCCGTGGCATACGGAGCTCCATCGCAGTCTTTAACACTGGTAGCATGCCGCGACAGCGTGGACGTGAACCGTATGTGCAGTTGACGGACTTTGAGCGAGGGCGTATAGTGGGCATGCGGGAGGCCGGGTGGACGTACCGCCGAATTGCTGAACACGTGGGGCGTGAGGTCTCCACAGTACATCGATGTTGTCGCCAGTGGTCGGCGGAAGGTGCACGTGCCCGTCGACC
Organism: Schistocerca cancellata; assembly: GCF_023864275.1. NCBI lineage: Eukaryota > Metazoa > Arthropoda > Insecta > Orthoptera > Acrididae > Schistocerca > Schistocerca cancellata. Next base: position 72,888,722 of record NC_064635.1, on the reverse strand, counting down.
TGGGACCGGACCGCAGCGACGCACGGATGCATGCCAAGACCGTAGGATCCTACGCAGTGCCGTAGGGGACCGCACCGCCACTTCCAGCAAATTAGGGACACTGTTGCTCCTGGGGTATCGGCGAGGACCATTCGCAACCGTCTCCATGAAGCTGGGCTACGGTCCCGCACACCGTTAGGCCGTCTTCCGCTCACGCCCCAACATCGTGCAGCCCGCCTCCAGTGGTGTCGCGACAGGCGTGAATGGAGGGACGAATGGAGACGTGTCGTCTTCAGCGATGAGAGTCGCTTCTGCCTTGGTGCCAACGATGGTCGTATGCGTGTTTGGCGCCGTGCAGGTGAGCGCCACAATCAGGACTGCATACGACCGAGGCACACAGGGCCAACACCCGGCATCATGGTGTGGGGAGCGATCTCCTACACTGGCCGTATACCACTGGTGATCGTCGAGGGGACACTGAATAGTGCACGGTACATCCAAACCGTCATCGAACCCATCGTTCTACCATTCCTAGACCAGCAAGGGAACTTGCTGTTCCAACAGGACAATGCACGTCCGCATGTATCCCGTGCCACCCAACGTGCTCTAGAAGGTGTAAGTCAACTACCCTGGCCAGCAAGATCTCCGGATCTGTCCCCCATTGAGCATGTTTGGGACTGGATGAAGCGTCGTCTCACGCGTTCTGCACGTCCAGCACGATCGCTGGTCCAACTGAGGCGCCAGGTGGAAATGGCATGGCAAGCCGTTCCACAGGACTAAATCGAGCATCTCTACGATCGTCTCCATGGGAGAATAGCAGCCTGCATAGCTGCGAAAGGTGGATATACACTGTACTAGTGCCGACATTGTGCATGCTCTGTTGCCTGTGTCTATGTGCCTGTGGTTCTGTCAGTGTGATCATGTGATGTATCTGACCCCAGGAATGTGTCAATAAAGTTTCCCCTTCCTGGGACAATGAATTCACGGTGTTCTTATTTCAATTTCCAGGAGTGTATTTAGTTTTAAAGTTCTTGCCAGTTTTACCGATGTAGCATATTTTAGTTTCATTACTCTCCATTCTATGGATGCCTACTATTTCGAATTTCTTCCTATTAGGAACGGTAGTTTTGTTTTTGCTGATGACAATATTTTCCAGGATCATCTTTGTCCTGATATCCAAGTAAAGGATTATTTCATCTCCGGAACACATCATCCAAGAAGATACCATCATCATTATGTGATACAGTAAAAGTTCATGCCCTCAAAAAGAAAAAGGCTGTAGTGTCACTTTACATTCAGCTTTTTTCAGTACCAAAACAGTAAAACCATGTTGGCTAAAATTAAAATGGCCTCTTCCCTATGCTTTTGACAAAAATAGCGGCAAATTATTGTCAAAAGTACAAAACAAATGCCATATTATGACCTTGTACAAGCTGCAGGCCCAGCAGAGAAGAAGAAAGGTCATACAGCCATCCAGGCTGTTGCCACTGATACTGTCTCTATTCAGAAACAAGTAAATTAGTTTGGCACTTGCACAGAAACACTCCTCCCCCCCCCCCCACTAAGGTTGCCCTTATGGCACTGCCATTTGTGTCTTTCAGCCACGCAGGATACCCACTTCACAGAGGTCCATGAGGGTATGTCTGAAGCACCTCCAAGGTTTCACATGACGGCTGCGCGAAAATTACAAGTCATGCAGGAAAATGACACGTATCTCTCCGAGTTTCAGTCCATAGTAGTCAGTGATGTAGCAGCACTTTACATTTTATAAATTAATATGCCCTGTCATCTGCAAAACGTTAGAGGACCGTCTGAACTGAATCTTCGTTTACAATAGAACCTGTAAAATTTGTGCATTCCCGTAAAATCCAGCCATTAGCCTTTTTTAAAGCTTACCATTGCTGCATTTGACTTGTACAGAGCTGTAGCTGGTTACTACTCGCCTGTCGAACTATTTTCGTTGCTGGTTTTATAATTAAAATGACCAGTAGACATCGGTAAAAATGTTCTGAGGTTTCGGTCTAGAGACCTGTTTAGTGTTGGCTTCCTTTATAGATGATGTTGCGTAAATTACGAACCTTTACTTGCACTCTCTCCTTCTCACTGATGAATATCCCGGGTCCTGTTATGTAACTGTGTCTTAGACAGAAGTATCACTGTACGGTTTAAGTTCCTGATGCCCTCTTGACAGTCATTTCCTCACTGTTTTGTTTCTGAATGTATTCTGATGTACTTTCATTTTGGTTATGTGTATCTGTGTGAGTGTTAGGGCATGCACTTTCATATGTGTGTGCATGTTATTTTAATATGTGTTCTTTGATAGGTCTCTTAGGGTATTAAATAATGTTTTACTGCAGAGTAATGTTTGATCATTGACTACTTTTTCGCCCGGTGTGATTGTTTCTTGGATTTGGTCACCTTTCTATTGTTAGTATGAGATACCGATGATTACTGTGTTTTAAGATGTGGAGCTCTGAACCTTCGTGCTTAGGGAGGTGGTAGTTTGTTTTGAGGCGACCTCCAAGTGTGGAGAGTGTGATGTCGATTTTCAATGCTCTTAAATATTCCAAGTATCTTGTTCGGATATCTCTACATGTCTGCTCAATATATATCGAATTACATTTCCAGTTTAATTGGTATAAATTTATTTTGTTGAATTTATCTATGGTTGTGTTTGGTATTTTAAACTTTTTTGCAGTGTATTGTTTGTTCTGTATGTTACATGTACTCCCTGTTGCCTCATAATGTTCCTTACTCTGTTGTTATTTCATAAATGTTATAGAGTGCCATGTTTTATTGCTTTTAGTGGTTTCTTCATTTATTGTGCTTTAATTGAGTTTACTTTTGGCTTAATTTTTCAGCCTTATTTTGTAACCATTCTCTGCAGCAAAATCTGTCAGATTAAGTGTAGTTATTGTTTGTAGCTGTCTTTATTCATTGGCATTCTGTTTACTCTGTCCAAAAGTTGTCTCAGGACAGCCAGTTTGTGGGCTGTGGATTGATTTGACCTGTTGTGTGTTGTTGTATTAGTTGATTTAGGTTTTGTGTGCACTGAGAACTGGTGATTGTGATTTTTGTTTACTAATATAAGGTGGAGAACGTGTGTATTTTGTCTCTTTCAACATCAAGTGTAAAGGGGATCTTTCGATGGGCAATATTGCTATCTCTGATCCCTGTGTAACAGTATTTCTATTTATGTGATTGCTAATTAAATTATGTCATTAACATTGCAGTATATATACGAGGGTGAGTCAAATGAAAACCTTAAATTTGTAATAACAGAACGAAATTTCAGGCCGTGATCCTGTAAGTTGGTGAGTGTGAAACAAACAGCGTGCAGAATGGCCTGTAGGTGGCAGCATAGTGCAGATGCACACATACCGTCGCAGTATCAGTATAAAAGTGGCCGCCCCACTTGCGACTTGCACCTGGGAAGAGCAGCGTTCTGTTATTCGGTTTTTGCGTAGTGAAGGTGTGAAACCCTTTTTAATTCATTGACAAACGAAGGTTCAGTACGGTGATGCATGTTTGTCACAGCAGCAAGTCTGCGAATGGAGTAGGAAGTTCGCAAGTTCTTCATTGGAAGATGCTCCTCGTCCAGATCAGGCACGAGTTGTGACTCCAGAGAACGTTCCAGCAGTTGAAGCCATAGTGAAGGAAAACCGCCAAGTGACACTGAATGACTTTGCAGCATGTTTACAGATTAGTCATGGGTCAGCAAACCACATTGTGCATGAAGTGCTCTAGTTTCACAAAGTACCTGCAAGATGGGTGCCACGGCGAAGAGAGCGAGCACGGAATGGCACCATTCCTCATCACCAAAACCAAAGAAGTTTCGAACAGAGCCATCAGCAGGGAAGGTTATGCTGCCTCTCTTTTGGGACGAAAAAGGCGTCATTTTGGAGCATTACATGCCTAGAGGGACCACTGTCACACGGCTCTCCTAAAAAATCATATGCGGCCTGCAATCAAATCAAAGCTACGTGGATCGCTGTCAGCAAGTGTTCTTTTGCAACATGACAATGCAAGGCTCCACACTGCCCGTACAACAGTTGCAACAATCACAGACCTGCATTTTGAGTGCCTTCCTCATCCACCATACTCACCAGAACTTGACCCAAGTGATTTCCATATGTTTGGATCACTCAAAGACGTAAGGGCAGGAAAGAAATTCCGTTCTGATGAAGAGGAACGCTACGCTGTGTATGAGTGGTTGCGTGGACTATCAAAATAATTTTTTTCTAAAGGAATTTATGCACTTTTTAAGCCCTGGAGGACTTGCATTGAGCGTGGGGGAGATTATGTTGAAAAGTGATACAGCTTTGTACCACTTCTGACAATAAATAATATTTAAATAAGTATTTAAGGTTTTCATTTGACTCACCCTCATATATATTTCTTAGTATGGTTTAGATTTCATTATTTCTTCGATGTTTTGTTTTCAAGTCGATAAAGGTAAATATTGGCCAGTAAGCCACTCCTGGTTGATCCCATGGGAATTCCTTCCTGTTATATACAGAATTAATGTATAAACTTGAAATAAATTTATCGTGTCATTGTTTTCAAAATGATTGAAACTTTTTCGTCTGGGCATAGGCTACCACTTTTCCACAGTATATAATTTTTAAAGGTTGTATTGTAAACAATAATTCAGTTAGGATGTTGCCCTAACATCCTAAAGCTGCAGACGATGTGCAGTATTTATTTAGACCTGTGCTGATTTCTTTTGGCAGCCACAGGTTACATAAAATAACAAAAGGGAAGGAAGATGCGACAATTAAATAACACTAATATCATGCAACACATTCCTAACCTTCATAAAATCTTTATGTATATATTTCAAGAACAATAAAAGGAGGAAGACCAACTGAAGGTGCCACAATCATTGTGAAATATGCTTGGGTATTAAACAACACAATAATTGAACTTCTGGAGAAAGACATACCCTCTAAATTTCATCATTACCATTTTTCTGCGTTCACAGATACAGAGCTTAAAATTCTCATAGGATGAATTCATTGTCAATCCAAGCATTTTCCTCAGAGTTCTACAGCAAATACAGAAGTATAGCAATGCTGCCCATCTAACTCATATCAAATACTATGTTTAACAAAATATGTATATCTATCCATGTTATTCCAAACTATGTCAATGTTAATATAAACGAAATGTCACCAGAACTTAATACACAAAAACAAAACAGAATTGCCCATGCTTGGAAAATAAATACAAGAACTGACCTCAAATAAATGCTGATTAATGCCACACTATACAAAAACAAGTTTACAATTAGGCACTCACTTTAAACTGTCTGCAATTCTTTGTCACATTACTGAGCAGATGAAATCCCACATAGAAACTATAATGGAAAAGAAACTGGAGAAACAAGACCAGAAACTGAAGAAACACTAAACAAAAATCACACAATAGAAACAACAGATATCAGCATACAGAGATACATTCTATGAAAGAAATGATGATTAACAGAAAAAAATCCTCAGTGGAAGAAGAAAAACCTGTCCAAAAGGAACCAATTCACAATATAAACACATATTTCACGCAATGTAAAACAGAAAACATCATTGCAGAAAGTGTATACACATTAAAACAGGAAGACAGGAAAGATACAGGGAACTTCAATGTAAAATTCGTCTCAGGACTGGTATCAAAGTAAATCAGATGGATTACTAGAAAGGACACAAGGACCATCAATAATAACAAGACATACACAGAGGAGAAAACATCAAAGTGATAAACAACTAGCTGAAGACACATGAACTAGTGTTTACAAAAGCAGACAAGGGAACAACAGGTATGAAAGAGACTATACCAGGACTATAAACTGAAGTTCATTGCAGAAAACCAAATAACAAGACTAAAAAGTGTGCATACAAAAAATTCAAAGGATATGCACAAAAGTTATAAAAATACATCAAATCAATCCTCTCACAAAGCCAAATAATAAGACTAAAAACAGCCGACCAGTTGCAAAGGATAAAGAAATCTTTACCTAGGTTTCGGCAGATTTAAATCTGTCTTCTTCAGAAGGCGGCAATTTTACATAAAGATGGAATGATGTAACATCGTCGTTTTTACAAATATCTGCATAGATCCATTAGTCCAAATTAAAATATAGCCCTGAAAATAGAGTTTGTCATGTAAATAAAAATTAGTACATGGATGTAGCAGAGCTCACAAGCGACAAGAAGACAGATTTAAATCTGCTGAAACCTAGGTAAAGATTTCTTTATCCTTTGTTACTGGTCGGCTGTTTTTAGTCTTATTACGTGGAACCGTTGCTGTTGCGCAGCTATGTTTAAAATACTGAAAGCCAAATAGTCAGAATGAGATAAAACAAACACAGAGCATGTCCACTCAGCAGTTTCCAAATAATTTACAACCATGCTTTCAGAAAAGCTTCACTTTTCATTTAGCTAGGAACTTGCCTATTTCTCTACGAAATCGCTGTGTTTGGAGGATCAACATGGCTTACCTTGGCTGTTGTTTGGGGGAATCGTGCAGACTATGGTGGCCTTGAAGCATTTCCAGATGCTAACATTTTGGCCTGGAAGATGTGGAGTATATCTGAGACTGCTGGAATACTAGCAAAAGTCCCATATGGTACTCTTGTTCCTTGTATGCCATTTGTTTTGTCAACCAAAAGACAGAAGAAGTTGAACGCTGAGGAGTACCTGTTTATATGGGCTAAAGTTGGAAATGGGAATTGTAAAATAAAGATCAATGGTGACTGTATGTTATATTACAGACAATAAAAATTCCTTATCTCCTTTCCTTATCTACTTTTTAAAAAAAAGTGACCTGATGACAAAATCAAGAAAATTAATTTCGTCCTGCCTATATTCCCGGCAGTATATGGACGTTTAAGATTGGCAATTTGGCAACACTGTAATTACATGTACGTTTACTACCTCCGTGAGCATGTACCAGTAGCTTCGTGCAGTTGGTGCAGTGGATAGATTTCTCGGTTAGCATGCAGGAGGTCGAGGTTTCGATTCTTAGTCGAGACATATTTGTTTTTATTTGCCAATTTCATTTTACACTATAATACGCTAGTATACACTGGTTCCTAAGCCATACGTATACATTTACGAAGTATAGTGCTTTGTAATGGTAAACATAACATAAACGACGTCAGACAAGTCATAAATAGACAGTTGAAACAAATGGCCTGTCATAGGACAGAATAACTACAAAAACAATGTCAGTTTCGAGAAGTTAAAGATGGCTGCACATTTTCATTTATACCACATACAGTGCGTCTGCATAGATGTAACATATTAGCAATCAGAGACAGTAATAATTTCCATAATAATGACCGCATGTACAAAAGAATACATTGTCTGAGCAGACGCGAAAAGTAACTCCTGCACGTCCAAGCATTGCACGATCCGCTGGACCATACATCTCTGGACTCTTCGCAACATGGCTGCATCCACAGGTGCTGCGCTATCAGTTCTTCCACATATGTTCGCAGAGTAGAATACATGTTCTCCTTCAAGTGTTACCACAGAAATAAATCCAGGGGATTTAGGTCAGATGAATGTGGAGGCCATACAACTGGACCTCCCTGTTCGAGCGATTTCCCAGGAACTGTTTAAATACCGGCGAACATTAATTCTTAAGTGAGGAGGTGCACTATCATATTGGAACCATGATGTCTGCCGACCATCAAATGGAGCATCTTTCAGTGCATCAGGCAAATAGTTTGAGAGTAATTCATGATACCGTCATGCAGTCAACCGGCCAGGCACCAAGTATGGAGAAAATCTCCTGTCTCCCAATATTTCGCCCGAGACGTTGATGCCAAAGGGAATATCCATGGTTGTTGCTGACGTGCAAGTTAACGTCACAGCAGTGATGGGTATTGTGCATATTGAAGACACCCTCATAAATGAACGCTGCTTCATCCGACCATATTACAGTGTTTATGAAGTAGTCGTTGGCTTCTTATTGTTGTTGGAAGCACTCACTGAACTGTGTACCCAGATGGTGATCTGGTGGGGGTAGGTGTTGCAGAAGTATTGATAGGGGTGCAGCCCATGATTGTGCAGCACGTCAATGACCGTGTGTTGCGAGACATGCACATTAGGCATGCTACGCCAAGTGTACTTTGTGGCGTTCTTGCTGTATGGCGTCCAGAATACCTTCCTCAGTAGCTGGAGTACGGCGAGTCCATGAACGACCTCTGTCATATGATGGTGGAAGGAGAGAACCTATCCCCAGAATGCAAAGTTACAGACATCGACCACGATATCCAACAGCATGTTCACGAGCAGCAACACTGGCCAAGGATGAGAAGCATATCCACATATTCATCGTGTGTGTATGCCAGGCTGTTAGTACAATATGTGTATGAATGTACATGGAGTCTGTCACGGGCGCTTTACTTCGCTGGCAACTGGTCCCCATCTGGTGAACAGCGCATACAGTACATAAAAAGTCATTAGTCACAGTGGGCTGTTCCACCTGATGTGCATCACCTCTGGTACAGCTTTTGTTCTGCGTGATTCATCCTGAATCTACTAATTGTGAAATGTTAATTTTCGAATTACACTATTTTCTTAACGTTAATGGACGTGGTGTTTCCACATTTCCATCAATAATAGTAATAATAGTAATGCATGAAGGTACTTAATAAACAGCATACTCTTATCAGACACAAAGCTGAAAGGGATAATTAGTTCAAAAACGTTCAAATGTGTGTGAAATCATATGAGACTTAACTGCTAAGGTCCTCAGTCCCTTAGCTTACACACTACTTAACCTAAATTATCCTAAGGAAAAACACACACACCCATGCCCGAGAGAGTACTCGAACCTCCGCCGGGACCAGCCGCACAGTCCAACACCAGCGCCTCAGTCCGCTCGGCTAATCCCGCACGGCGATAATTAGTGGTTCTATGGTGATAATAAAAACAAATGGTAACCAAATTACTTGCAAGGTGACATAGCGTCCTAATGACATGTTATGGAAGAGAACATAGCAATAGTTGGTGCTAATCGATGTGACCATTGGGGGAAGGTACGTAGAAAACAGATTTGGTATCTAGTAGATGCAGTGGTGCGAAACAGTTCCCCTTCATGAGGTGCAAAAGGCTTCTTTAAAAGGTGACCAATGAAAATGATTGTACTTCCATTTCTGTGTTCATACAAGATAAATGCCAATGTTTTGTAGAAGACCCACTGTAATCGCTGTATGACGATCAAGACGCCAGATGCCGTACCATGCAGACTACATTTAGGAAATAAAAAAACATACGCCTTAACCCAGAATCGAACCCTCGCCCTCCTGCAACACGCTGTCCACTGCACCAATTGCACAGTACTAGTCCCAACTGCTGCCAGAGGTGGTTATCATACATACGATTACAGTGTTGCCAGATTGCCAATCTTTAACGCCAGTTTAATGCCAGAAATACGTGCAGGACTAAATTTTGTGACAGTATGTGAAAAATAGCACTGCGAAATACGAGAGCGCGAATTTTCCTTCACGCTGAATTAATTCAAGAAAGCAAGAATGTACCAGAAAACGCGCAGAGACCGTTATTCAGTATAATGAGTGTTAGTGATATAAACACAAATATTTTTATTAGTGACTGAGAACAGTCAACTGAGCAAAATTACAGCAGTATTTACTTCATATGAAGACAAATAATTATAGCTGTTAGGAATCGTATCTTTCTAGGTCGGTTAGGATCTACAAGTGCATGTGGCAAGTGTAAGCTATTAAAGCGTATTTGCTCTTGCACAACAGGTCAAGTATTGAATTGTATATTCAAAATGGTCAAGCCGAAAGAAAGTGGTTACATGGCTCAACTTCAGCATAATACACAGTATTTTAACGGTTGTATTCTAAACGAAAATTCAATTCAGACGTTGCCCTTACACACCTATGTTGCAGAGGGCATGATGTCATAATTTAGATCTATGGATGATCTCTGGTAGTAGGAGCAGAACACGCATGTACATACGTAATGTAATGTACATACGTAATTTAAACAATATCTGATGAAATGTAGTCTTAGCCTACATAAAAATGTATGAATATATTTCAGGAACAATAAAAGGAAGGAACTTGTTGAGGAAGCAACGGCTATGGTGTAACATGTTTGATATCAGACAGATCAATATGGCAGACCCACTTTAATTTACCATTATAAATTCTCTGCAACCACTGAACAGAGTATTAAAATCCTAGTATGATAATATTCAGGCAGTTTATCAGACCCTTCTCCCTAAGTCTTATATTGACAGCGTCCAGAGATGTCTCAAAAATTTACATGCTCCCTCCACTCAGCTCTTATGCAACGTGCACAGCAAGTCTATGCCTTATATATTGTTTACACACACACATAATCAAAAGCTGTGTTTTTACTTACCAAAAATAACTTCTCATAACTTTCAAATCTCCTCCAATCGCTGTATTTCCCAATATAAATTAATAATATACCTTTTCTTAAAGTCCTCAACAGTAACTACTGTTTTATTGCCCAGACATCTCTGTGTTATATTGCCCTTACTCAATTATTGCTGATACTGATAAGCATTCCACACCATGGGTCTTGCACACATTTATATCTCCCTGAACTACAACTTATCCATAATTAACATTTTATGACAGTTTTGTGTTCCACCAATGGTAGAAATTGATGTAATAACGTGTTTTACATTATATTTCTGATAATCAACTTAGTAAATTTCCATTTTTTACACCACAGATAAGACCAATCTACAAAATACTGTGTGATGTTATCACCATGCCTGAAAGCCTTGTTCTGAAATGGTTTTATTTTCTAATTTTCCCTTACCTTAATCTTTTGTCAAGTTCTCTGTAATCCATTAGCTTAGTTGCACATTTTACTTTTCTCCTGGCACTACTAAGATATTCCCCTTGCAGTAACTTTATTCTATTTACATAATACAGTACACTACACTTGGGAAACGTTTCGCCGCTTTGCTGATGTGTTTCTCTTGATTAGAGCAGTTTTTATCCTAAATATACAAATCTAATTTGCTATCTTTACCTGAAGCCATTCAATTGGTTTTTGCCTTAAATTTATTTTTAGTGTCACATCAGTGCAATTTCTTGGGTGATATTCTAGCTCAAAACCTTCTTCGTTGTAACATATGATAAATTGCTTTCACTATTCTTTAATTTTTCACTGGCCTATCCACAAAGAAGCAAAAAATACTTTTACATTCTCCACAAATGAAATACTCGAAGCACTTTTAAATAGTGGTCTTCGTTTAAATTTGTTCTTCGAATCCTGCCTAATCTCCTTTGCTTATTTCTAAGCTGCTTTTGACACGCTTGCTTCTAAAATTTTCCAGTTTTCCTTGTTTTCCCGCTGTATATTGAGTATTAGCACTTCACCTAACATGAGTTACTTGTACATCAATTTTCTACCCTTTTCATTTGTTTTGCTGATTCACATTGTTTGTCTGGTTTTTGTCGATCTAAATTTTTCGAGTTTTCATTTCTTTATACCTGTTTTCTATTGCACTGGTCGATTCTGTAGCATCTACGACCAACCGATTTCCTATGTCATCCACTCAAGTGATACAATCATCTCTCTTTATTAAATCAATGGGGATCCACACTGGTTCCACACAGGTAGGACTATCTGTGACCAGACGACATGTTTGGTGTAGCAGTAATAAGTTACATACAGAAACCTTTCTCGTGAACCATTTTATGTGTTATCGAAAACTGTATCAAAATCCCTGGGATTAGATTTCACGGAGAGAAAGACACAGCCAGGACTTTAATTCGTCATACTTCAACCAGTTTGCACGTGATAGGGTGTGATTAATGACAACGGCCTTTCCGCAGGGGTCGCACTGGTTCCCGTCAGATCACCGAAGTTAAGCGCTGTCGGGATGGGCTAGCACTGGGATGGGTGGCCATCCAGTCTGCCGAGCGCTGTTGGCAAGCGTGGTGCACTCAGCCCTCGTGAGGCAAACTGAGGAACTACTTGACTGAGAAGTAGCGGCTACGGTCTCATAAACTGACATACTGCTGGGAGAGCGGTGTGCTGACCACATGCCCCTCCATATCCGCATCCAGTGACGCCTTTGGGCTGATGATGACATGGTGGTCGGTCGGTATGGTTGGGTCTTCAAGGCTTGATCGGACGGTGTTTACATTAGTACCAATTGTGATATGCACTGCTTATAAATCTTGTACTTGGGTGCCCCTGGTGACCCTGTCAGCATGTTACCCGAAGTGACCGCTGCTATAGTACAATTAAAATTGCTTGATAGTTGACACTTCATGCTTTGTAGTTGATTTCCTCCAATTAGAGCGCACAAAGTCACACCTGAACCGTTCGCCGTTGCCAAACTTAACAACAGTTGATCAGTTCCCTTCCAATTACTTGTCTGGCTTTCTTTGTTGATATGTTTGGATCCCAAATTGTGGGTCTGGCTCTTTTATTTCGTATTTCGTCACACGTGATAACCATACCAAAAACAACACAAACACACACACACACACACACACACACACACACACACGCACACACACACACACACAAAATGATGCTAACGAAATACACACGTTTCATATGCAGCACTAGCCACAAGATATTGTATCCTTCCGCACAAGACGCGATTCAGCGTCATTTATACAGTTATTATAATCACAGAGGTCGGATTACATTTGATAAGCTTCGCACCACATTACGTAAAGCCAAATTTCCGACGGCTGTCGATCGTTGCGACTGGAACACCAGAGTTGTAGATACGAAAGCTTCTTCCAGAGGAATTGCATGGTTTAGTGGTTAACTTACAAATCTAACCAGTCGAAGGTCGAAGGTTCGAATATTACCAAATGCAGCGAATTTTCTTTTATTTTTCTAAATCTAGTTAATTTTATTCAATTAATTGGTTTAAATGTATTTTTTTTACTTCTAATACTTTACCAAATTATTTTCGTTATCGTATTGACTTTCCATTTGCTCTTATTTTTCTTTGTATCATTATTTTTTCGCTTTTAGACTGCTTGTACTGCCTATAATCTGGAAACAAGTGTCGACGCGAACTTCTCATCGGTTAATAATGGGGCATCCCACGTAGCCAGTGTGAGAAGAGTTTCAGGTAACCAGCGACAGCGAGAAATTGTAGTTTGCTTTTACCACTAAAACTGAAATTTTGCTGCAAAAGTGGCTATGAAAACAAATATATTATGAACTTTTTTCTGTTTTGAGTGTGCTCGTAGAGGTTGGCCTTAAACGCCGTTAGCAAAGCGATCGTAATTTTAGTTCTGCCGCAGATTGTTGATTGCCGTTTTCTCGGATACATTGTGCATCACGAGGTTGTAGTTAGGTTAGAACATGAGTTTAAATTCATGGCTACAAAACGAGTCGTCTGCCGCAGTTCAGTCATTGGTCGCTTTAAATCAGATGTCGACAGAGCATCTCCTATTTCGGTCATACCTCGCAATGGCCGCTTCCAGCGTCGCTCCGCATTACACCTTAACTGCATTTCCGAAGTGAGCAGCCGCGCGGGATAGCCGAGCGGTCTGACGCGCATTGGCAAGGTTCGCGCGGTTGCCCCCGTCGGAGTTTCGAGTCCTCCCTCGGGTATGGGTGTGTGCGTGCTGTCGTTACCGTAATTTAGTTTAAGTTAGATTAAGTAGTGTCTAAGCCCAGGGACCGATGACCTCAGCAGTTTGGTCCCATAAAACCTTACCACAAATTTCCAAATTTTTCTTGAAGTGAGCGCCGTGTTTGTGTGTCGCCTGTAACCGAGCGGTACCCGGCAACATATGAGGCGACACTGCAGCAACAAGTGACAGACGTCAACTATCAAATAATTTTAATCGGACTGTCCTGTATAGAGACGTCACAGTTGTGGTGCCTCTGCCACACCTCTCTCACTGGCGCCTCTAGCGGCAACCTGTGTCGCTTTGGCCTCAAACTGGCGCTGGCTGTATCGCCAATGTATGCCATTCACAGCTAGATGTGGATGGCATCGTTTTCACATGGGAGGCTGGCTTTATTAATCACAGTTCAGCCAATTTCCATGAAATATGTATAAATTATGTACTTGAACCTATGTTGTGAATCAGATCAGCTGTTAATGAAAGCTGTATTAACATCTCTACAGTATTTCCTGAAATTTGCCCAAATACACAGGCAGAAATGGGCATGCAACATCAGTTTCTATATTTTCATTTTTCTGTATTTGGGCAGATAAATTAGCTTATGACTCTTTGTGTACCTCGCAAATGCTTTCATTATCTCTTAAAAGTTTTCAAACATTCATGCTACTTTTTGGACACTTTTTTGAATTCCCTATCTTAATACCCAGTTTTTTCGGAATTATTCTACATTCTTTTTGTTACTCTTCCTTATTTCCTTTCGGTATCTCATTTATTGTTGAACCTATATCATTACTTGATTTGGTTCTGGCGGTAGGTTGCGCAGGAACAAAAATACCCAATGGAGCTGCTTACAGGAGACTTTCGATAAGCACTGCTCCACATTTTTTTCTGAAAGCATATTGGGTTTATTCAGCATTCCAATAAACTATATTATTTCCCACTCTTTTGTCTTCAAAATCTTATTTTTTAACATAATCATGTACCGTCCTTAGTGAAATATTACAAATAACTTGGAAATGAAAGTGAAAGAAAAAGAACATTTTAATATTCGATCACAAGTAAACACTCACCGCTCAGGTGAGATACAATTTTCTCTCATGCGTATTATTATTATTATGTCAACTGAAAGTTTAGTGGGCTCAAGAACGAATAGTTGATGTGCGAAACATCATGAAAAGGGTAGATGGCAATCTTGTCAAATCGGACTCATTATATTTTAATTTGCCAGGAAGTTTCATATCAGCGCACATTCCCCTGCAGAGTGAAAATCTCATTCTGGACGTTAAGACTAGTTTCCCTCGATAAAGCATGCGGCCTTATGTATACGAGCCAATGAGCTGTTTAAAATGCCAGCGTTTGGGTATACTACTCTTGGGTGTAAGAGAGAAGCCACTTGTGGCAAATGTGGTAAGGGTGCCCATAAAGGATTCACGTGTTCATCACCACTGAAGTGTATGAACTGCTCAGGGGTTCACCCTCTGTGGAGTCGGCGCTGCAGCACGTATCTCAAATAACAGAAGGTACAAGAGCTCAAGACTATGAAGCACATCCCATATGGTGAGGCCAAAAAAGCCATGCTGCTCCCAGTGTTCACTACCTTCTTTGCTTTGGTTCTTAAACAGCCCACGCAGAAAGCCGATGCTGCTGCATGACCGGAGGTCGCTTGTGTCAGCAGTAACACCTGCGTTTCTGAAGTGCAGCAGGAGTTACTTAGGCACCTGTACCTCTCTCAAGAGCTTCAGAAAAGGGCGTGGCAGG
Source organism: Schistocerca cancellata (assembly GCF_023864275.1). Lineage (NCBI taxonomy): Eukaryota > Metazoa > Arthropoda > Insecta > Orthoptera > Acrididae > Schistocerca > Schistocerca cancellata. The sequence goes on along the minus strand of NC_064635.1, from coordinate 72,873,358 downwards.
GCAGTGGCAGAGCGCAGAGCTCCCAGCCTCTCCAAAGATTCACTCTGGGATGCTGTCCAGTGCTGCCGCTACCACTGCCTCAGCTGTGGCTCCAAAGCCTACCCAGGCCAAAAAATCAAAGGTAAAGTGTCCACCGCTGATGAAGCCCGGAAGTAAACAGTCCGATGATATGATTCTTGAGTTTCTCCCGGCGTATTTGATAATCAAAATATCCACGGGTGTGCTGCCGGTCTATAGTGTCCAACGGGCACAATATTTCGGCGATCATAAATGTCACCATCATCAGGTGAACTGACGGACTGAGCTCCTGTGAACGTGCCGGCACGGAGATCCGTACGCTATGGCTGCTCAGAGGGAACTGGGTTCGGTCGCGGCGGCGTTGTTAGAGAGGCCATCGAAATTCGCACCAATGACGCCCTCATAAACCGTGACTGTGGCTATAATCTTAGCAAGGCTTGGGAACCAGCGATTGGGTTAATCAAGAGTAAATCGAGCAAACGTATAGTTGTGACGACCACGGCGGACAGAGCCATCACACCGACGTCATCTCAGACGCCGTCGCAATCTGTTCCACCGCGCGACCGTGGCGCGGGGCGCGGACGGCGGAGGGAGCGCGCCGCGGGCGGAGGGTATTTAAATCGGCCGCCGCCGCGACCGAACCCAGTTCCCTCTGAGCAGCCATAGCGTACGGATCTCCGTGCCGGTACATTCACAGGAGCTCAGTCCGTCAGTTCACCTGATGATGGCGACATGTATGATCGCCGAAATATTGTGCCCGTTGGACACTGTAGACCGGCAGCACACCCGTGGATATTTTGAGTCCGATGATGTCGACGTCATTCTTTCTGACACCTCACAAGATTCTTCTGCAGAGCTAATGGACCTTGATATCGGACTTAGGCGATCATCTCGCCCCTAGACGGAGCTTCTCCCCACTATGGGCTCATCAGGGTGAAAGTGTGACCCTCGTGGTATTTGGCTCCAAAATTACAGTGGAACATTAATGGGTTCAGGACATATTTCGAGGAACAGAAACTGCCGGTACAGGAATGCCCCCTGTGTTTGTGTTTGCAGGAAATGAATTTTGAAGTGTGTGATGGACCTGTACCACAGGGCTGTACACTATGTGACAAGGATGACATAAGTGGGGAAAGATCCAAAGGAGGCGTTGCTTTGTTTGTCAATAACAAGCACAGCTCCTGTGCTATCCCCCTTACTACTGACCAGCAGTTGAAGTTCATTTGTGTCAGAGGATCACTGCTTATTGTATTTACATCTACCAGATGCAATAGACTCTGAGGCTCTCACGGATCTTATAGAACAACTTCCTCACCCATTACACATCCTGGGAGACTTCAATGCCAGTCATGTCTTGTGGGGCTTGACTTGTACTTGCCCCCTGGGGACGGGTTTTGGAGAACCTCATGATGTCTCACGAGCTATGCATCCTCAACATCGGTACACCATTTCTGAGTTGCTTCTGGGTCATTCTCAGCCATCGACATCTCTGTATCCTCTCCAGCCCTGGACGACGCTGTTCAGTGGGAAGTCACTGACGGTCCGCAGCTCGTGGTCGTGCGGTAGCGTTCTCGCTTCCCACGCCCGGGTTCCCGGGTTCGATTCCCGGCGGGGTCAGGGATTTTCTCTGCCTCGTGATGACTGGGTGTTGTGTGCTGTCCTTAGGTCAGTTAGGTTTAAGTAGTTCTAAGTTCTAGGGAACTGATGACCATAGCTGTTAAGTCCCATAGTGCTCAGAGCCATTTGAACCATTTGAATTAAGTCACTGACGACCTGCATTCCAGTGAGCACTTCCCGCTCCGTATTCGTCTCCTGGGTGGGGTATTACCTGAACAGAAGGCACCAAACTGGATGGTCAGCAGAGCTAACTGGATGCCATTCAGCCAGCTGGCTGAGTTTAAACACTGCAACAAAGTCCAGGAATGGGCGGACCATAACACATGAGTGATCTGTCATGTCGCTGTCTTATCCATCCCAACGTCTTCAGGTCTTCTTAGGAGGCATCCCGTACCTCGGTGTACTAATGAATGCCGGCTGGAAATCTGGGCCAGGCGTGCGGCTCTTCGACCGTTTAAATGCCGCCCAACTGCAGACACAGTCTTTCGAGTAGCGAGAGCCAAGAATCAACGCGTAATTACGGAGAGCGAGAAAAGGTAATGCCAAGCGTTCCTGCACTCTATAAACCGTTCCACTTGTTCTATGGAAGTATGGGAAGCCATCCGGAGGTGTTCCGGTACACACAGTCGTTTACCAATAGTGCGGAAACATGGGTGCCTCCAAACAACGCCTGGAGACATTACTCAGAAGATGGCAGAGCACTTTCCAGCGACTACTGCCGATGTCAGCCAGGATCCGGCTTTCCGTCGATACCGTGAGACTTCACAGGGCGGGAAGCTGGACTTCCGATAGCACAACTCTGACAAGGGGAGACCACGACGTTTGGAACGCGGATTTACTGCAAACTTCGTACACTCGTAGTGCTCCATGAGGACAACAAAATGTGTAAGCAGTTGCGCGTACTTCTCAAGCGTTATTGAGAAAATCGCACGATAATTTCGGTCGTCAAATAGATACACCTGTGCGTGGCCATTAATAGCACGAAGCGGCGGCAGCCGACTGGTTAGCGCTCAAGCCTTGTAATCGTTGGGTCGCTGAATCGAGTCCCGTTCGTTAGTTTTTTTTCTTTTATTTTACACTCCTGGAAATGGAAAAAAGAACACATTGACACCGGTGTGTCAGACCCACCATACTTGGTTCAAATGGCTCTGAGGACTATGGGACTTAACATCTATGGTCATCAGTCCCCTAGAACTTAGAACTACTTAAACCTAACTAACCTAAGGACAGCACACAACACCCAGCCATCACGAGGTAGAGAAAATCCCTGACCCCGCCGGGAATCGAACCCGGGAACCCGGGCGTGGGAAGCGAGAACGCTTCCGCACGACCACGAGATGCGGGCCCCACCATACTTGCTCCGGACACTGCGAGAGGGCTGTACAAGCAATGATCACACGCACGGCACAGCGGACACACCAGGAACCGCGGTGTTGGCCGTCGAATGGCGCTAGCTGCGCAGCATTTGTGCACCGCCGCCGTCAGTGTCAGCCAGTTTGCCGTGGCATACGGAGCTCCATCGCAGTCTTTAACACTGGTAGCATGCCGCGACAGCGTGGACGTGAACCGTATGTGCAGCTGACGGACTTTGAGCGAGGGCGTATAGTGGGCATACGGGAGGCCGGGTGGACGTACCGCCGAATTGCTCACCACGTGGGGCGTGAGGTCTCCACAGTACATCGATGTTGTCGCCAGTGGTCGGCGGAAGGCGCACGTGCCCGTCGACCTGGGACCGGACCGCAGCGACGCACGGATGCACGCCAAGACCGCAGGATCCTACGCAGTGCAGTAGGGGACCGCACCGCCACTTCCAAGCAAATTAGGGACACTGTTGCTCCTGGGGTATCGGCGAGGACCATTCGCAACCGTCTCCATGAAGCTGGGCTACGGTCCCGCACACCGTTAGGCCGTCTTCCGCTCACGCCCCAACATCGTGCAGCCCGCCTCCAGTGGTGTCGCGACAGGCATGAATGGAGGGACGAATGGAGACGTGTCGTCTTCAGCGATGAGAGTCGCTTCTGCCTTGGTGCCAATGATGGTCGTATGCGTGTTTGGCGCCGTGCAGGTGAGCGCCACAATCAGGACTGCATACGACCGAGGCACACAGGGCCAACACCCGGCATCATGGTGTGGGGAGCGATCTCCTACACTGGCCGTACACCACTGGTGATCGTCGAGGGGACACTGAATAGTGCACGGTACATCCAAACCGTCATCGAACCCATCGTTCTACCATTCCTAGACCGGCAAGGGAACTTGCTGTTCCAACAGGACAATGCACGTCCGCATGTATCCCGTGCCACCCAACGTGCTCTAGAAGGTGTAAGTCAACTACCCTGGCCAGCAAGATCTCCGGATCTGTCCCACATTGAGCATGTTTGGGATTGGATGAAGCGTCGTCTCACGCGGTCTGCACGTCCAGCACGAACGCTGGTCCAACTGAGGCGCCAGGTGGAAATGGCATGGCAAGCCGTTCCACAGGACTACATCCAGCATCTCTACGATCGTCTCCATGGGAGAATAGCAGCCTGCATTGCTGCGAAAGGTGGATATACACTGTACTAGTGCCGACATTGTGCATGCTCTGTTGCCTGTGTCTATGTGCCTGTGGTTGTGTCAGTGAGATCATGTGATGTATCTGACCCCAGGAATGTGTCAATAAAGTTTCCCCTTCCTGGGACAATGAATTCACGGTGTTCTTATTTCAATTTCCAGGAGTGTATTTTGAACACACTCATTTTCTTTACTATTTATATTACAATTGATATAATGGGAAAAATACGTGTAATCGGATGAAGTTTTATTAAATTTACGATCTTATTTGGCAGAAATAATATAATATTCATAACTATCGACTAGTAAACGACCAATCGCATAAAGTGATACTGAAAATGTACGCTTGTCCGTGATTTGAGAAATCCCTCATACCTGGAAGGAGCCCATAGCGAATTGCTACCTCCATGTTTATGAGCGGCACAGACGGCTTTCGGAAGACGTACAATTAATCGTCGCTTTCGGCGTTACGAGTACAAGGTGCAGGATGGTATTTTTCGTAAAAACATGGAAAACGGCACCAGCTGCATTGAATAAATGCCATGTTTCCGCATACGTAAGGTCTTTTGAGGTTTTCCGTGGGGAAACAAACCTCGTTAACATTTTGAGAAACCTCTCTTTCAGACGATAATTTGGAAGCAAACCATGCATAACGCAGCATTTCCTTAAATATCGACGCTGCTAATTGGTCATGCAGTATCGACTGTATTTTAATAGCGTCTTCACGAGAAGCAATTTCTTGTTCACTTTCGATTAAATACGAACAATTTTGAAGACACGGACAAGCATACATTTTCAGTATCACTTTATGCGTTTGGTCGTTTACTAGTCGATAGTAAATTACATTATTTGTGATAATAAAAATTTGTAGACTGCCAATTAACATTGTAAATTTTATAAAAGTTCATCCGATTACACGTATTTTTCCCATTACGTCAATTGTAATATAAATAGTAAAGAAAATGACTGTGTTGAAAATAAGCCGGCCGGACTGGCCGTGCGGTTCTAGGCGCTACAGTCTGGAACCGAGCGACCGCTACGGTCGCAGGTTCGAATCCTGCCTCGGGTATGGGTGTGTGTGATGTCCTTAGGTTTGTTAGGTTTAATTAGTTCTAAGTTCTAGGTGACTGATGACCTCAGAAGTTAAGTCGCATAGTGCTCAGAGCCATTTGAACCAATTTTGTTGAAAATAAAATAAAAGAAAAAAAACTGACGAACGGGACTCGATCCAGCGACCCAACGATTACAAGGCTTGAGCGCTAACCAGTCGGCTGCCGCCGCTTCGTGCTATTAATGGCCACGCACAGGTGTATCTATTTGACGACTGAAATTATCTTGCGATTTTCTCAATAACGCTTGAGAAGTACGCGCTACTGCTTACACATTTTGTTGTCCTCATGGAGTACTACGAGTGTACGAAGCTTGCGGTAGATCCGCGTTCCAAACGTCGTGGCCTCCCCTAGTGAGTCTCACCAGTGCCCTTTCTCCATGTGGGAACAGGAATCAGCATTTTCTGAGACTCGCGATACCACACCCAGTCACGAACATATCTGCTACTGGACGCTTAGACATTTGCCAGCAGTGTCAAAGGAAATCCTCCTCGAATGTTTTACTCTTAATGGTAGAAGGGCAACTTCCCCATCTCGGCAATTCTGATACCGCTCCTCAAACCAGGGAAGGACCGCACGTGTCCCGGTAGTTACCGGAGCGTCGCCTTAACGAGCTGTGTACCAAAGACCTTGGAGCGAATGGTTAACCCTCGTCTGGTCTGGTTCTCGGTGACCAGGCAACTCCTTAGCCGCTCTCAGTGTGGATTCCGCAGCTTTCGGTCCACTGTCGACAACCTGACCCTACCAGAGGTGGCTATTCAGCAGGCTTTCTCACGTAATCTTCACTGTCCCAGTATATTCTGTGATATCAGTAAGGCATACGACCCTACTTGGAGATACAGTATCCTCGTGCAACTCCATCAGTAGGGCTTTTGTGGCCATCTCCCCATCTTTATTCGGTCCTTCCTGTCCAACCGCTTTTTTGGGTCCCGAGCTGGTGAAGTGCTGTCGGATCGTTTTGAGCAGGCGAATGATGTTCCTCAGGGAAGTGTTTTGTCATAGCCATAGCCAGTAACACTTCCACAAGTAAGCAGTCCTGTACAGAGCTCCTTACTTGTGAACGATTTTGCTGTTTTTTGTTCCTCCTCCAGTGTTGCAGCAGCGACCTGTCAGTTGCAACTTACAGTGCGAAGCTTAGAGGAGTGGGCTGCAACACGTTTTTTCAGTATTCGGCAGATAAGTGTGTGCGCGTTCATTTTAATTGTTGTTGTATTTTTAATTTACCTGACTTGCACATGAGGGACGCCATTTCAAAGAGTCAGTGAGGTTCCTGGGAATCATTTTTGACTCCAATTTGTCTTAGTTACCACAACTGAGAGACCTGAAATGCTTTCATCTCGTCTGAAAATTATTCTAATCTTGTTTCAATTTGCGTTTTAAATGAATTATTCTCTTCCTTATTGCCTTTCCACATTTTTATTTATATTTATTTGTTTATTTTTTGCAGTAATTTCAGGGCTTTAATAAACATATTGCTACCAACGTCACTATTAGCTGATTTACTGTTGAACATATGTCACTACTTGGCTCTGGCAGTAGTACGCACAGAAACCAAATATCCTATTGAGCTGAATGAGATTTTCACTCTGCAGCGGAGTGTGCGCTGATATGAAACTTCCTGGCAGATTAAAACTGTGTGCCAGACCGAGACTCGAACTCGGGACCTTTGCCTTTTGCGGGCAAGTGCTCTACTAACTGAGCTACCCAAGCACGACACGCGCCCCGTCCTCACAGCTTTACTTCTGCCAGTACCTCGTCTCCTACCTTCCAAACTTTACAGAAGCTCTCCTGCGAACCAGGAGAGGAGGTTCGCAGGAGAGCTTCTGTAAAGTTTGGAAGGTAGGAGACGAGGTATGGCGGAATTGGAGCTGTGGGGACGGGGCGTGAGTCGCGCTTGGGTAGCTCAGTTAGTAGAGCACTTGCCCGCAAAAGGCAAAGGTCCCTAGTTCGAGTCTCGGTCAGGCACACAGTTTTAATCTGCCAGGAAGTTTCATCCTATTGAGCTATTTAGATGAGCTGCGGTTCCCGAACTTCCAACTGCAACACACTCTGTGACTTCATGAGACTGTTCCCAATCCTCCGCCAAACATCCCATTTCGTTAATATTCCCCAATTTTTTCCAACTGATCTCAATGGAAACATATTCTCAATTTTGATAGTAGGTATTTGCTTAACAGAGTGATAGAGAAATAAAAATGTTTAGTATTGTCCACCAGTAATTTACTCTAAAATACAATGGACCACCTATCCTTCTTTACTCTATTCCTGATCCTGGTGAGCGCCACTTAGTTTTCTTATGTGCAACGTCGGCCACACCTCCATATCCGCCATCGCATCCTCTTCTCCGTTGCAACTATACCTCACGATTTTTTTGGTAGATATGTGTGAGTTTTTGTGCTTCAAACGGTGTATCCTAAAATCGGTTTCTTTTAACGCTTTCATTAAAGTATCGCACCGGACTTCAAAACTGCGAGCCCGCGTAAGGGGACATCATTAAAGTGGCTAATGGGACTCGTTCTTGTTTCTCCTTCGCCCAGAACTGATGAAGAAACGCGTTTTTAAATTCTTCAGACGTTTAGCACTTTGGCGCGATCACGCGCATAGTCGCGGGTGCTTTTTCTCGTAAGTGTGTGCAAATAAAGATGATCTTCTTAGCTGCACACCACGATCGGGGCAGATCTTCTTGGAACTGCTTAATCCAATTTTGGGACGTGGAAAACGAGATCTGTCAGCAAATAGTGCATACTTTTGAAATGAGGCTTTATTATTACATCCTTATCTACGTCGCAATAGCTTATGCCTACGGTTACCGATGATTCCACGTTCACTGAAGGTGGCACCGAATCAGTGTAAATGCAGTAGAGCCGGTCAGTTGAATCCTGCAATTCTTGTTCTTCATTCAGCCTGTTTTCTTCACTCAAAAATGTTTCTCCGATTCGCTTAGTGGTTTGCCGATGGCATTGTAATTCTGTCAGAGATAGCAGAGGATTTGGAACAGCAGTTGAACGGAATGGACAGTGCCTTGAAACGAGGATATAAGATGAACATAAATAAAAGCAAAACGAGGATAATGGAGTGTAGTCGAAGTAAATTGTGTGATGCTGGGGGAATTAGATCAGGAAATGAGACACTTAAAGTAGTAGATGAGTGTTGTTATTTGGGGAGCAAAATAGAGACGATATAAAATGTAGACTGGCGATGGCAAGAAAAGCATCTCTGAAGAAGAGAAATTTTTTAACATCGAGTATAGATTTAAGTGTTAGGAAGTCGTTTCTGGAAGTAATTGTATGGAGTGTAACCATGTAAGGAACTGAAACATAGACGATAAATATTTTAGACAGAAGAATGCTGAAGATTAGGTGGGTAGATCACGTTATTACTAAGGAGGTACTAAGTAGAATTGGGGAGAAGAGGACTAGAAGAAGGGATCGGTTGCTAGGACATGTTCTGAGGTATCGCGGGATCACCGATGTAGTATTGGAGGGCAGTGTGGAGGGTAGAAATCGTAGAGGGAGACCAAGAGATGAATACACTAAGCAGATTCAGAAAGATATAGGTTGCAGTAGTTACTGGGAGACGAAGAAGCTTGCACAGGATACAGTAGCATGGAGAACTGCATCAAACCAGTCTCTGGACTGAAGACCACAACAACAGCAAGTGGCGAAATGTTGTTTTGACAAAGCCACAACTTATTTTCTAGGACTTGGTAGACACTATACTCCCCCGCATCGTTGGTATCCAAAACGTTCACAACAGGGATAGCCTCCAAATGTGCTTGCAGAGCCGACTGCGATACTTCCTCGCCTAGTGTAGTAACTAAATTTGGTTAGTTCTTGATACGATTCTTCCCACTATTATAATAGATTATCTTTACACTAATATCATTGCGCCTACTCGTACCAATAACCAGCATTCTGGGGCTTAATCTGGTGACTAGTGATTTTCCTGTTCAGAGGTGGAGTAAAGTAATTAACATTTTCCACTTTCGCCTCCGAAGTATGACTGTTCAGATTAAGATTTTGTGAACGATCTCTCCCGTGATTTTGGCATCCTCTTGAATTTTGGTAACCGCAGTGTTGGTCACACGCAGAGCAGGCGCTGTCAGGCGCCTGAGTATGTGAGTGTGTGTAGTTTCCAAGCCACTAGCTGACGGAGACTGTTTGAGCTGTAGTCAAAATACCGTCATTTTTATTTGCAGTTTTGTTTGTTTAATTTTCTGTTTATTAACTACTATCTTCATTCTGCTTAGTTATGATAGTCAATGAAGGTGTGAATGTGAAATAATGGTACATGGAAAGCTTTTATACTGTACATTGAAGTAATTGGGCTCGTAGGAATGTTCGAGAATGACTTGTATGCTAGTTATTCGTACCTGGGGATTTGTTATAAACTATTTCGTCAGTTCATGGTACTGCGGAAGTGAGACTATGATTTTAGTAAAGTAGTTTTCTTAAGAGGGAGTTGATTTTATATTTGTGAATTTTCAGAATGTAAGTAAGTCAATTTAGTGTTCTGATTCAGTGACAAACTGCGATTGGTTCCGTATACACGCGCGGAATTGAGCGGGTTTGATGCTACTTTCCGATTGGCCGTGATATTTCTCTGCCAATCACAAGTTAGCACATTAGCGCATATTTTGGGAACTAGAAACTTATTTTATGCAGAGAGATGAGTAGAGTCGGGGCTTGCCTCTCATAGTGATCAGACATACTGATATGTGCGCCAAATAAGATTATTAATATTGTAACATTCGGTATCAAACAGTTTCAGAAGTGCCGTAAAGTGTGGAAGAGAGTTCGATTTAATACACAGTGTGAAATTCAGAACTTTTGGTGACATTTTAAATAACTAAATTCCACGTGGTGTATTGCTTACTAGCGAACGTGAACATTTTGTTATGTGAAAACCATTATAGCAACATTTGAGCGAGGTATTCTAAAAGAAACTCATTTGTAAACTTTCGATGAAGGATAATTAATAATTATCACAAACTGGCTACGGTTATGAATGATGTGTGCGTGTTGACTTTTCAAACTTTGTATAGTTTAAATAAAATATGACTTGGTGATAAATGGTGTATGCAAGCTTACCGTAACAGGGTGAAATTTTACGCACTTCCATACTTTCATGTAATCATTTACCTTCTAGCGACGAAATAATTTTTAGTACGACTTGTGGTTACCAAGTGTATAGCTGTTTTTCTCTATAGTCTTTTCCGGCTGAGAACTGCTTTTCAGTAACTTCAAGGATGCGTGCCTGTGATAAGAGATTACCAGAAACTGAGTGGAAATGTAGCAAAATCTGACCGCGCCGCCGCATACCTACTCTACATCTCCATTTAAACAAAAAAAAAAAAAATATACTGGAGCATAATTTTAATCAGCAATAATGTCACAGAAAATGAAACAAAATCTTCGTGTTTGTTATAATGCTAACCACAGAATAATAGTACATATACGTAATCATCTCAGCACCAGAAAAAATTATGGCAACTCATTGGTTCATAATTGAAATTCGCTTCTTAGCAGATCAATACCTGAAGAAAAAGTAAAAATCATTTCACCGGCTCGAACGTTACAAATTTAAATCCTTTAATCATTTGTTTTCACTGTGTGCCAGATTTTCAGTTCACTACATTTTGGCGTCCAGATACGGAACGATCTTTCTTGTCATTAGCATTTCATCAGTTTAATTCTTTGAATATACTACAATACATAACAGTTCAATCAACCACCCACCCATCTCAAATAGCAGACAGGTTTCCAGCCAGACCTCCTGGATGTTGGCTGTTAGTGGAAGATCATGTAACAAATTATACAACTCAATGTAGTAAAATGCGGGAGCCGGAAAGTACAAATAACCTGTGTTATCAGAAAGTTACTTCGATAGATATTTCCGCCTAAAAGCTTCATTGAAATCGGAACATGGTTGTCATTACAGAATTTATCTCATGTCACCATATCGGTAGTACGCTACGAGCACCTTGATTCGAGGAAAACTGCCACCGCAACTCAAAAGCGAAGAATGGAATTGTTGGTCATCTTGGAAAGAAAATGGATGACCGTATGTGCATCTGTTCATGTGTCTGTGCACTTGCATGTACGTCTGTGTCCCAGCGAAGCTCTCGAACATCTGTAGCAATTTCAACCAACGTTATACACAGATCGTTTGGGAAAGTATTGTGTTGAGGTAACGCGTCTGTGGTAACCTAATATGGGGATATGGGGGTGTGGAGTGATAAAAGGGACACTTATGGGTGGCTCGTGCTCTTGCGAAACTCCGCTTGTCCTTTTCTCACATGATATACTGCAAACTACAGAAGAGGTGCTACGGACAGATTCCATATTTCTAGATTTCCTAAACATACGACATGGTGCCCAATTGCAGGCTGTTAACGAAGCTATGAGCGTCTGGAGTAGGTTCACAGGTATGCGAGTGGCTCCAAGACTTCTTAAGTTATAGAATCCAGTAAGTTGTCCACGATAGTTGATGTTCATCAGAGACGAGGGTATCATGAGGAGCGCTCCAGGGCTGTGTGATAATCCATAAGATACACTCCTGGAAATGGAAAAAAGAACACATTGACACCGGTGTGTCAGACCCACCATACTTGCTCCGGACACTGCGAGAGGGCTGTACAAGCAATGATCACACGCACGGCACAGCGGACACACCAGGAACCGCGGTGTTGGCCGTCGAATGGCGCTAGCTGCGCAGCATTTGTGCACCGCCGCCGTCAGTGTCAGCCAGTTTGCCGTGGCATACGGAGCTCCATCGCAGTCTTTAACACTGGTAGCATGCCGCGACAGCGTGGACGTGAACCGTATGTGCAGTTGACGGACTTTGAGCGAGGGCGTATAGTGGGCATGCGGGAGGCCGGGTGGACGTACCGCCGAATTGCTCAACACGTGGGGCGTGAGGTCTCCACAGTACATCGATGTCGTCGCCAGTGGTCGGCGGAAGGTGCACGTACCCGTCGACCTGGGACCGGACCGCAGCGACGCACGGATGCACGCCAAGACCGTAGGATCCTACGCAGTGCCGTAGGGGACCGCACCGCCACTTCCCAGCAAATTAGGGACACTGTTGCTCCTGGGGTATCGGCGAGGACCATTCGCAACCGTCTCCATGAAGCTGGGCTACGATCCCGCACACCGTTAGGCCGTCTTCCGCTCACGCCCCAACATCGTGCAGCCCGCCTCCAGTGGTGTCGCGACACGCGTGAAAGGAGGGACGAATGGAGACGTGTCGTCTTCAGCGATGAGAGTCGCTTCTGCCTTGGTGCCAATGATGGTCGTATGCGTGTTTGGCGCCGTGCAGGTGAGCGCCACAATCAGGACTGCATACGACCGAGGCACACAGGGCCAACACCCGGCATCATGGTGTGGGGAGCGATCTCCTACACTGGCCGTACACCACTGGTGATCGTCGAGGGGACACTGAATAGTGCACGGTACATCCAAACCGTCATCGAACCCATCGTTCTACCATTCCTAGACCGGCAAGGGAACTTGCTGTTCCAACAGGACAATGCACGTCCGCATGTATCCCGTGCCACCCAACGTGCTCTAGAAGGTGTAAGTCAACTACCCTGGCCAGCAAGATCTCCGGATCTGTCCCCCATTGAGCATGTTTGGGACTGGATGAAGCGTCGTCTCACGCGGTCTGCACGTCCAGCACGAACGCTGGTCCAACTGAGGCGCCAGGTGGAAATGGCATGGCAAGCCGTTCCACAGGACTACATCCAGCATCTCTACGATCGTCTCCATGGGAGAATAGCAGCCTGCATTGCTGCGAAAGGTGGATATACACTGTACTAGTGCCGACATTGTGCATGCTCTGTTGCCTGTGTCTATGTGCCTGTGGTTCTGTCAGTGTGATCATGTGATGTATCTGACCCCAGGAATGTGTCAATAAAGTTTCCCCTTCCTGGGACAATGAATTCACGGTGTTCTTATTTCAATTTCCAGGAGTGTATTTCTCAGCTCGATTTCAAGAGAGAAGTAGCAACAGTGTACTTGCAAAGACACCAAGTTCTACCAAAAGGAGCCGGGAGACCATCTGCATCAAGGGCATGTTCCAACAGCCGCATATCAGACTCAGTTAGGTTTGATAAGACTGACCACCTCGTCCAGCACACAGAAGGAAAGAAGAAGAAAAGGTGTGCACACAAGGACTGTAAAGCTATTATGAGAACAATGCGTTCAAAGTGTAATGTGGGATTGTGTATTGACTGTTTTATTCCATTTTGTATAAAATAATGCTAAGTTAAAGGTTTGATTTTTGATTATTAATTGTACTGTGTTATAAATTATCAATTGGATGATGAAGACTGAATAATAAATTTGCACAAAACTTGTATATGTAATAAGAAATTTCAATAACCTACTTATTTTAGTTGAAGTTGTAATCCATACAAACTTCGGTAGTGAAAGTGCCTAGAGTTGCCATATGGCAACATCAAATATCTCGGTATGGTGGTAATGACTTTCGTGAAAACAACTCTGTTGTGTAATTTATGCCTTTTACAGACATAATAACGCAATTTTTTTAAAAAAAATCACGAAAAAATTAATTCCGGCGCTAATGGGTTAATATAAGATAGAGATATGTACGTTACCTGGCATTGTCAGACTATCAGATAATTAATGTAAAAAACAGTGTATAATGTACTGAATTAACTAAGAAAAATATGAGTGGTATATAAAAAGGAAAGTATGAGTGTCAGAACAGCATGCAGTGCTTTCTCAGTCTACTAGGATCTGGGTTCTGCTCAATCACTACACACTCTCCCTCTGTCTTTCTTATGCTCTGTGTATAAAACAAAAATGCTACTTTATTTTTGCTCAGCTCACCGCCCAGAGGAGCTTTCTCAGGCAGGAACGCAAGAGCCACGTCATCTTCACTATGGCCGTCGAAGTCGTAGTCCGGGTGCGCCTTGCTCCAGGTGGAGACGGCGGTCCAGGTGTTTGTATCCTTCTGGGTCCGCTGGTTGGTTCCCAGGCGGATAGTCAGTTTTTTGAACCTGTGACAGTAAATTTCCTCTTATGGAACAAATTTCCTATTTTCAGTTATGAAGCAGTCTAGCAAGGTCGCTAACTTTTGCTTAGGGGTGTAGTAATCAAAAGTACATCTACAACACTCAAACACAATACTATATAAACATAATTAATTAAACTGTGTTCTTCTAAATTACTAGCATATTGTGGTACCTGTGTACTCAGGCATTTATCAGTGAAACATTTCCCGAATTGTTGTAATATGCTGCAGTCAAGAGTTTACATAAGAAGGGAAATAAATAAGTACCGCCAAATTTCCGCCCTACTCCACTCTTGCCAACAGTCTCGAAAATTTCAGGAAAGGTGATCTACAAGCGGATTCTTAACCACCTGGTTACAAATAATAAACTTTCAATGTCACAGTTAGGATTTCTAAATGGTTACGAAACTGAGAAGGCTATTTACAGAAATACTGAAAATACAATTAATTCGTTAGACAATAAGTGCAGTTTATTGGTATACATTGTGATCTGTGAAAGGTACTGGACGAAGTAAATAACAAAATCCTTTAAATAAATTAGAATATTACAGTGTCCCAGGAAGTAGAGCAGAATGGTTCATATAGTATCTCTCTGATGCGAAACAAAGAGTGTAAGTAGGTAAGAGTCTTTTATTATGGTATCAGCTAACATAAAACTGGTAACTGATGAATCCTAGGTAATTTCTTTTGATTAAACCGTACTACATACAGAGGATTCCTCTGTGTGTATACTTCAAACATGATGACGAGCAGATGTAAGAGCTTGACAGTGTTCAATCCTTGAGATTACTGCTTGATAATAAATTCAGATGACAAGAACATGCCATGAAACAACTGAAGCACCTTAAAAAGAATTAGTTTCATTGCAGATGTTTCGCTTACTTACAGTCCACAATGCCGTACGGTACCATTTTTTGGGTAACTCATCAAGCCAAGTTAAAGTTTTCCTAGGGCAAAAACATATAATACTGCTGTATGAACTCAAGAATATCGTACAGATGTCTATTCAAGGAACTCGGGATACTAACTGCTGTTCCACAGCATGTTTATTCCCTAATGAAATTCATATTAAATAATATACATTTTTCAGACCATTTCATTAGTTAATTAATAATAGAAATGTAAGTAAATTTCACAAAGATAGGAAGTCATTACTTTAGTACCAGAATGGTGTCCATTATTGAGGAATACACATTTATTATAACGTGCTAGCAGTCATAAACAGTTAAACTACTAATAAAAGTCCAGTTGAGATATGTCTTACACTGCATTTCAAAAACGTGTACTAAATAAAAGTTGCGGGGATCAGAACAAGGGAGGCTCTAAATGGAAGTCCTGAATAGGCCAAGATATAGAGAAGGACATGAGAGAGCGAACGAATTTTGTGAGAGACAGCTTATGAATACATTTGTGCAGACTTTTCGATGAGTTTATTCAAGTAGATGTCCTAAAAGGAAGATAACCAGGAAAAGTGGAGTAGGGCTTAATTTATGGAGCAGATGCCTCAAATGAATAGTTTCTGAAATATGTTGACAAGCTGGACCAAGTTTTAGAGAACAATATGAGACAAAATTTTAATTAATGTGAATTGTTAGGTTGTGAACTTGGGGTGAAATAAAAATTATAACGGGGGAAATCGGGAGAGGAAAGATGTATGAAATTATGGGAACGAGTTTGAGGCAGGTAGAAACAGAAGAGTTTTTCATTGAAATGAAAGAAACAGGAATGGGAACAGAGAATTAGAAGACATAGGCAGGCCACAGGAGGGAAATAATAGATCAGGGACAATAGAAGACACGGGGGAATTTTCAGCGAAACTGAGGGACATCCCATTGGGAGCCTGTAAGTTAGAGACAAGAGATGTAAATAATAAATAATAAAAAGCTAAGAGTCTAGTGGAGAATAAACTCAAAGTCTTATGGACATGATAACAGGGCAGCATGCCATAGGAGCTGATAATAACCTGATAGAAAATTTTGGAAATGAGGCAATGTTAATGTTATAAATCATAATCATTCATGTAATGAAGAGAAACTGGGTGCAGAGATATTCACAAATTTCTGCTGTGAATCAGGGGATGACATTTCAAATGAGGAGGAAATGAAAAATAACAATCATGATGAGTTTTGTTATTAAGTTAATGAATAAAGAGGGAGTAAAAGTAAAGAACATTATTTCCAATTATAAAGTTGTAATTGGTCGGCCTGATGCTCGTCAAAAAACTTAAGAATGAACAGGCAGTCCAGTTGTCTGATGTTGGTCTAGAAAGCCGAAAGACAGTTCACAATGAAAAACTGTGAACATTAATGCAGTGTATTTGAGCTTTTAATATGTTTATATACATCGGGTGCTGAGAGAATAATTCATAAATGTTAAAAAATTCTTATTGCCTCAGAAAATTTGGTCAGTTAGCTTCCAGCCCATAGCTTTAACCACAAGCACGTATCTCACACATATTTTTCGCTGGCAGCTGTCTGATTTTCCACTGTTTAACACGGTCGTCTCAGCAGAGGGTGTTCAATACGTCTGGGGTATTCAGTTGCAAGGGTGACCTTTGGCCTGAAATATGCGGTCAGAGTTATTGGCTTTGCTGCTGTGCTCACCCTTGCGAACTGGTTGTGCTTCATATATTTATAGTGTTGCAAATCATGTAATTACAGGAAAGAAATAACAACATGTCGTTTCAGATGTATTGTACTGTGACAGTACATTTATACAAATAATGAATGATGTATACCAAATGTTGTAGGAATTGCTTGAGGTGTTCCTGAGTTATGTTTTTATGTTAGCTTTTTTCGTCCTTACCCAGATCTATACATCATACTTTCGTTTTGTGTCACCAAACTTATTGTACCAACATAGATTTGAGGGCTTCATACAGGCAGGTAAGCCTAATAAAATAATCCTGAAAATGTACTGTATTCACCTTTGGAGGAAGGATTACCACTTCGACGCATTTCCTTTCGAATTATATGTACGTTTTGGTGTATATATTACTTTTTTTATTAAGCTTTATCATTAACAGTATTTATTAATGCCTTAGACACAGCTTTAGGCCCTGACATTACATGACGTAACATTGTATGTTGTTGATCTATTAACACCGCTGCGTGGGTAGAGCACTTAGGTTTATTGTAGATAAAATAACAAAAGAGGTCAGAAACTGGAGTTGTAGCACATTTACTGCAGTCAAAATTTGTAATACGCAAGATTAAATTGTAGGCCATATAAACATCTGATATACACAAAATCAGTGCTATAAAGACGTTTCCTCACCCACGAGCTAAAAGACAGCTCAAGATATTTTTTGGATCACGCTCAGTTTTCGGTTATTTCATACCTAATCAACATGAGAACAGCACAGCCTTAATAAACTTACTCAAGAAAAGTGCATCGTAGGTGTGACAAGGGACTAGCAGCAACACTTTGATTCAGTGAAATACACTATAGTTAACTCTGATAGATTATCCAGATATTTCCAAGGATTCCTGTGTTGTTAGTGAGACCTCATTCATTGCTTTTGGGGCGTGTTTACTTCAAGTTAATGAAGAAGACGACATGCACGATATTTTTATTATAAGCTTTGCTAGATGCACATTACCAGAATGTGTACGTGCCTAGTCTGCCACCGAATTGGAAATTCCAAATGCAGTTTGGGCCTCTAAGAAGCCATGCTTTGTGTGTTGGTCATTTTGGAACAAACCATAGATTACTGTACGTTATTTATCAAGAACAGTAATTTTTATATATGTACAAAAATATGGCTGATATGCTAAATGCTTCCCAGCACTGGTGCCCAAAAAGTGCTGAAAAATTGAAGCAACATTATAAAATACTTAATTAAGTTCTATTTCCAAGAAATGATGTATGATCTGACGTATGGTGTGTTTGCATTCCAGCCGAATGAGAGAATTCCTTAATTTGGTACACATATCATGTGTGGGGGTAGTACAGCGCAACTAAATGTGCAATAAAGATCAAATTGTTCTTCTATTTTCCAAGGATGAGGTGACGAATACAACAGCTGCTTAAGAAATGTCTCACATGTTAGAAAAGAAGTCCGGCAAACAAACGCAATCATGCAGAATTACATCCGATTTCGCAATCAAAGCCGTTAAAAATAGTTTGATTTGATATTGCGCAATCTTTGCCCTCAACCAGAGATGCAGTTACGTATGAAGTAATATTGTATGATATTTTCTCCAAGAATGTTAAATAATATCCTACAAATTCTACTGCAACAGACGCAATCGTTGGAAGAACAGCAAATGATTGCATGCCTAGAGTTGGCAAGCCTGCGACCTTGCTGTCAGCTGACGTACGAAATGTCGCCTGTTGAGCATAGAAAAACATTTTTTCTTGAATTTGAGACCAAAAAAATGCTTATATTAAGTTTTCATCCCAAAAGCAACGCCACAGCAAGTATTTTTCGCATATTTTCAGGTTTATGCGCACTTGTGAACATAGTCAACAGACCAGACACAATGGATAGACTGTCTAGAATTATTCGGACAGACCGGAAATATTTTGCCACTGTGCACAATACAATACACTCCAGCTGGTATAGTATGCAGAACGAAAGAGAAGAATGAATGGACAGATCCATTTCCACCCTTCAGAGGGAAGAATGTTTCTGAGAAGAAAAGACAAACCTTAATCACGCTCATTGAGAGAGCACGCTTTCACTGTTTATTGCTTCAAGAAAGCATGACAAATACAAAGATATCAGGCAACAGAAAGGTATTATTTAGAAAAAGTAGCCGAAACCTTCTATGCAAAAGGAATTCTAAGAGTTAGGTCTATGAAAGATAGTCACGATGCCTCAAGAAGGAAGGTAGCTACTAGCTTATCCTAAAACCAACAATATTAAGCGACTGGTGCCCACCAAGATAAAAAAAAATCTACACAGATGATAATTGTCATTTGTATATTAAATCAAATAAATGGCTGTGCCTGAGTTATTAATAGTGCTTTAGCAGTTAACAGGTGCTGCTTCTGGAAACTTTGGGTGGCCTATGTACATGTGGAATCTGTATGAATCGAAACAAGTCTATGTACTTAGTGTTGTTGGTAGTTAGACGTTAATTACAGGTGGAAAATTTAGACTGTTAGTATTTAGGTTAAGCAAGCTGGTCTACGCTGGTTGTATATGTTAAATCTACTGATTACTGGGCCCTGCACTACCTATGTTACTCGAAAACTACTTGTACTTTGTATGCAAATAGTAGTTATTGGGAATGCAACGCCAGAACCCATTTTAACAGTCATTGGATCTCGACCAACGTGAGCAGCAATGTCGCTATACGACAAACCGCTATCGCGATAGGCTACAATCCGACCTTTATCCAAGTCGGAAACGTGATGGTACGAATTTCTCCTCCTTACACGAGGCATCACAACAACGTTTCACCAGGCAACGCCGGTCAACTGCTGTTTATGTATGGGAAATCGGTGGGAAACTTTCCTCATGTCAACACGTTGTAGGTGTCGCCACCGGCGGCAACCCTGTGTGGATGCTCTGAAAAGCTAAACATTTGCAAATCACAGCATCTTCTACCTGTCGGTTAAATTTCGCGTCTGTAGCACGTCATCTTCACGGTGTAGCAATTTTAATGGCCAGTAGTGTATTTATCAGACCAACAAACAGATCTTGGAGTTATGTAAGCAGTAACAGAGGTTCTGCGATACATCCACTGGGTTATAGGTGAGGGAGGATTATGCTTGATTGAGAACGATCACATACAGTAGATGGTGTGCTATGTGAGGAATCATTTAAAAAATGCAATGTAGGATCGAAGTCAAACGAAATGTACAAAATCCTATCATCATTACACTGACTTTTTTGATCTATAGTACTGTGCTTTCTGGTAGAAACTCTTTTTGCCATTTAGTATCAAGTCCCTACATTTGCGCTGGATTCTATGGATCCAGCCCTGTTCCACTGGCGAATAGTGCGTTGGAAGAATGATTGTCCGTAAGCCTCTGTATTAGCTCTTATTTATCGAATTTTTTCCTCGTGGTCAATATGCGAGATGTATGTGGGGGAAGTAATATGTTGCCTGACTCCTCTTGAAAAGTGCTGTCCCGAAATTTCAGTAGTAAATCCCTCCGTGATGCACAAAGTCTCTCTTGTAACGTTTGCCAGTGGAGTTTGTTTAGCAACTTCCTAACGCTCTCTCGCCATCGTCTATCAGTCCTACCTGATAGGGGTCCCAGATAGATGAACAGTACTCAAGAATCGGGCGAACAAGCGCCTCATAAGCCATTTCCTTCGTGAGTGAGTTACATTTCCTTAAGATTCTTCCGATTAATCTGAGTCTTGTGTCTGCTTTTCCCACTATTTGTTTTATATGGTCATTCCGCTTAAGGTGGCTCTGGATAGTTAGGCCCGGATATTTTACTTCACACGCTGTCTCCGGTTGTTTGTCATCAATAGTGTAAATAGTGTAGCTGTACAGTAGTGGGTTTCTTTTCCTGTGTATGCGCAATATGTTACATTTACAGGGTGTTTCAAAAATGACCGGTATATTTGAAACGGCAATAAAAACTAAACGAGCAGCGATAGAAATACACCGTTTGTTGCAATACGCTTGGGACAACAGTACATTTTCAGGCAGACAAACTTTCTAAATTACAGTAGTTACAATTTTCAACAACAGATGGCGCTGCGGTCTGGGAAACTCTATAGTACGATATTTTCCACATATCCACCATGCGTAGCAATAATATGGCGTAGTCTCTGAATGAAATTACCCGAAACCTTTGACAACGTGTCTGGCGGAATGGCTTCACATGCAGATGAGATGTACTGCTTCAGCTGTTCAATTGTTTCTGGATTCTGGCGGTACACCTGGTCTTTCAAGTGTCCCCACAGAAAGAAGTCACAGGGGTTCATGTCTGGCGAATAGGGAGGCCAATCCACGCCGCCTCCTGTATCTTTCGGATAGCCCAAAGCAATCACCCGATCATCGAAATATTCATTCAGGAAATTAAAGACGTCGGCCGTGCGATGTGGCCGGGCACCATCTTGCATAAACCACGAGGTGTTCGCAGTGTCGTCTAAGGCAGTTTGTACAGCCACAAATTCACGAAGAATGTCCAGATAGCGTGATGCAGTAATCGTTTCGGATCTGAAAAATGGGCCAATGATTCCTTTGGAAGAAATGGCGGCCCAGATCAGTACTTTTTGAGGATGCAGGGACGATGGGACTACAACATGGGACTTTTCAGTTCCCCATATGCGCCAGTTCTGTTTATTGACGAAGCTGTCCAGGTAAAAATAAGCTTCGTCAGTAAACCAAATGCTGCCCACATGCATATCGCCGTCATCAATCCTGTGCACTATATCGTTAGCGAATGTCTCTCGTGCAGCAATGGTAGCGGCGCTGAGGGGTTGCCGCGTTTGAATTTTGTATGGATAGAGGTGTAAACTCTGGCGCATGAGACGATACGTGGACGTTGGCGTCATTTGGACCGCAGCTGCAACACGGCGAACGGAAACCCGAGGCCGCTGTCGGATCACCTGCTGCACTAGCTGCGCGTTGTCCTCTGTGGTTGCCGTACATGGTCGCCCTACCTTTCCAGGACGTTCATCCGTCACGTTCCCAGTCCGTTGAAATTTTTCAAACAGATCCTTTATTGTATCGCTTTTCGGTCCTTTGGTTACATTAAACCTCCGTTGAAAACTTCGTCTTGTTGCAACAACACTGTGTTCTAGGCGGTGGAATTCCAACACCAGAAAAATCCTCTGTTCTAAGGAATAAACCATGTTGTCCACAGCACACTTGCACGTTGTGAACAGCACACGCTTACAGCAGAAAGACGACGTACAGAATGGCACACCCACAGACTGCGTTGTCTTCTATATCTTTCACATCACTTGCAGCGCCATCTGTTGTTGAAAATTGTAACTACTGTAATTTCGAAAGTTTGTCCGCCTGAAAATGTACTGTTGTCCCAAACATATTGCAACAAACGGTGTATTTCTATCGCTGCTCGTTTAGTTTTTATTGCCGTTTCAAATATACCGGTCATTTTTGAAACACCCTGTATTTATGTTCTGGGTCAACTGCCAGAGTCTGCACCATTCATCAATTCTCTGCAGGTCGTTGTGCAAATTCTTACTATCTTCTGGCATTGCTACTTTGGTATAAACAACTGCATCATCTGCTGGACATCGAATGATGTAAACTATGCTGTTCACACAACACCCAGATGACGTGTTTCTAATTAACAAAAATGAGAAAGACATCGCAACATACGGAATGTGGAAGAGTTTGCGGCATTGTGGGGCGTTACAGACCGCTGTCCGAAGATGATGACTTTTACATTTAATCTCGTCTTCCACAGTGACAGGGTAGCAAATGCCTCAGTGTTCCATTTTAAAGAGACCAATAGCTTTGACTCTTCATATTCTAGCCATGTATATGATCACTGTTTCAGTGCTGGCCATCACCGGAGGTGTTGCTTCCACCAAGACTCTCTCCATCTCAAACGAGAGGTGTCGCTCAAACATTATGTGGTAATCAACAGTGTAACAGTGGACAGGTGGGTTGGGAAAGACACTGTCAATATGGGACGATGTACTGTAATAAGCATCACAGTTGAAAGTGTGATCAGTTTTAGCAAGTTTACCAGTTTTTCCGTAATTTCAATGCCAACCAGTGACATGGCATCATGATAACCAGTTTATATATCATCAGTAAACTACCCCTCCACTAATTTGCGAGTACCATATACTAGGTTGAGAACGTAGATAGATGACCGTCCAGTGCGCGCATTCATGGTTAATTGTCGGACATATACACCAAAGTATACCAGACAGCGTCCTATAACGATGCATTTAGGTTAGCTACATATTTCTGGCACTTCGGTTGCAGTGTGGAATTTACAGTTACGGTTGCCCATCATTCACTATGTGGACGGGAGTCACAGAGTATCCTGGCATTCATAGGATAAAGTTGGAGATTTAAAGTTGTCCCCGCATTGTCTTTGACGAACCATCCCTGCAACACCGTCTCCGATTTAATTGGCAACTAACCAGAAGTAAGAGGGTACTATACTAAAATGTAAACTTTCACGGCCGGAAATATCATGTCCATTATAATTATCCGGGCTGTTATGCCGTGGTCGGTTGATGAATTCTGTGGTGATTCCCAACGTTTCGTCTCCGACTGCGGGAGACATCTTCAAGGGGGTCCGTAGCTTGATGGAAGGTCCAACACACACACTGGCTCGCTACTGACTGCCGCTAAATTCCGTGTCCGCGCGCCCTCGCGCCGCGGCGTGACGTCACGTGTTTTGAAAACGTCAGTGCAATTGGCCGCTGTCCGTCGCCGTCGATCGCCGTTGCCATCACCCAGTAGTGGACGAGTGGTACACATCTTCTTTAACACCGGCATCCATATACCGTTTAATTTGACGCCCTCCTCCTTTCGGTTGAAATTATTTGGGTGTTTAGCGATTTCGATTGCCTCCCTGTAGAGCCTTTCGTAGTATCCGCACGTGGCCGCTAGTACTTGCGTCTCCTCGAAACGAATATTGTGGTTCCCTGGCTGGAAAGCATGCTCCGCAACAGCTGATCGTTCCGTTTCTCCTCTTCTACAATTTCCCTTGTGCTCTTCCAAACGTGTAGAAACAGTTCTTTTGGTGGTACCGACATAAACATCACCACAGCTGCATGGGATCCTATACACTCCAGATTTTTCCAATGGTTTGCGAGCGTCCTTGGCAGGCCTAAGGTATTCCTGTATCTTCATCAACCGACCACGGCATAACAGCCCGGATAATTATAATGGACATGATATTTCCGGCCGTGAAAGTTTACATTTTAGTATCAGACGCCTCTACGGGGAGGATATGTCAAGAGAAGTGCGACGCCTGGAAGGACTCCAGAAGAAGAGAGTGCAGCTTTTGTGTTCCCTCACATTCCTGTCTCGTTGCAGAGCCGTCGGCGTTATACCGAAGTTTCTGAAGATAAAGCGACTGTTCTATTCGGGAAAGGCACAACGCATTTTCAAACGGACTGAGGAGGCCTTACTACGAGAGCGCATTTAGCAGACCCGACGGGACTTGGCAAGCACAAACTGTAAGTTAATGTCTCTCCATATTACGATCAGTAATAAACTGTGCAGCGGTGACTGGGATAAAATTGATAGACTACTGCATGATACCATGGGGAAGCGTATGTTGACGACGTCTAGTAGACAGAAGAAGAAGTTTGATAATTTGCTACCTAATCAGACTGTTCGGCATTTAGACGTTTCCCGGACCGTTATCAATTTGTCCAAACGTTCGTTATCTGACGATGAGACATCTGTGCTTGCCAAGGGAGGAAATTTTGCTGTTAGTCCGCGTTTTGTGCCCACGGAAGAAATTATAGCCAATGTAGAAGCAGGAATTCGCAGTGTAGATTCTGTAACAGCTGAAGAAATCCGTATAGAAACAGTGAGAATATTAGCCAATGCAAAACCGCCGAAAAGTAATATAACTGTGGGTGAGAGAAGAGCTTTAAAACTCCTGAATGGCGACGATAGTATTTTGGTTCTCCCAGCTGACAAAGGAAGCGCAACGGTGGTTATGGATGTGGCCGACTATCAGAGAAAAATTACGGATCTACTGGATCCGCAAGCATATAGGAAGCTGAATAAGGACCCCACTAACAACGTTCTCAGAACTGTGTCGCGGTTAATAAAAAAGTCCTCCATTGAAGAGAGTGTACGGAAAGGTCTCTGCAGTTCGGTTGCGCTACCACCGAGGCTTTATGGATTGCCCAAAATTCATAAAGAAAATGTTCCGTTAAGACCGATACTAAGTGCCATTGGTTCGCCCACCTACTCGTTAGCCAAGTTTTTGACTACGCTGTTAAAACCACATGTGGGCCGTTTGGACTCTTATATAAAGAATTCGACACATTTCATCAGCAGATTGAATGGCATAGTGGTCCAGCCGGAGGACATATTGGTCAGCTTCGATGTGGTATCGCTGTTTACCATGGTTCCACTTAATGATGTATTGGAACAGCTGGATCGAATTTTTCCTGCCGATATTTTAGAGCTGTTTAAGTGTTGTTTGACGACCACATACTTCAAGTGGAATGAACAGTTTTATGAGCAAACGGATGGCGTGGCTATGGGAAGCCCCCTAAGTCCCGTAATTGCAAACTTCTTTATGGAGAAATTCGAAGAACAGGCCTTAGGTACTGCCAGCAAGAAACCAAATGTATGGTTCCGATACGTGGATGACACGTTTGTGTTGTGGAGACATGGTAGGGAGGAACTAAGCCGGTTCCACGAACATCTGAACAGTATAAACTCAAGAATTCAGTTTACAATTGAGGAGGAGGTAGACGGCAAACTACATTTCCTCGATGTGCTTGTGTTTAGAAACGAAAATGGTAGTTTGGGCCACTCAGTGTACCGCAAACCCACGCACACGGACCGTTATTTGCACCGGGATTCGAACCACCACCCACAACAGAAGCGGGGTGTTATCAAGACGTTAGCGGACAGAGCTAGAAATATTTGTGAACCTGACTTGCTCGACGCTGAGATGGAACATCTCCACAATGCACTAACGAAGAACGGATATTCGTCCGCCGAAATAAAACGTGCGTTGAGGCAGCCACGCAGAAATCATACTGACGTACAGGCTACTGCAAAATCTAAGGTTTTCCTGCCGTTTGTTAAAAATGTAACGGAAAGAATAAGGAGGATCTTGACGAAGCGGAATATTACCGTAATTTACAAGCCCACCAGGAAGATACAGGAATACCTTAGGCCTGCCAAGGACGCTCGCAAACCATTGGAAAAATCTGGAGTGTATAGGATCCCATGCAGCTGTGGTGATGTTTATGTCGGTACCACCAAAAGAACTGTTTCTACACGTTTGGAAGAGCACAAGGGAAATTGTAGAAGAGGAGAAACGGAACGATCAGCTGTTGCGGAGCATGCTTTCCAGCCAGGGAACCACAATATTCGTTTCGAGGAGACGCAAGTACTAGCGGCCACGAGCGGATACTACGAAAGGCTCTACAGGGAGGCAATCGAAATCGCTAAACACCCAAATAATTTCAACCGAAAGGAGGAGGGCGTCAAATTAAACGGTATATGGATGCCGGTGTTAAGGAAGATGTGTACCACTCGTCCACTACTGGGTGATGGCAACGGCGATCGACGGCGACGGACAGCGGCCAATTGCACTGACGTTTTCAAAACACGTGACGTCACGCCGCGGCGCGAGGGCGCGCGGACACGGAATTTAGCGGCAGTCAGTAGCGAGCCAGTGTGTGTGTTGGACCTTCCATCAAGCTACGGACCCCCTTGAAGATGTCTCCCGCAGTCGGAGACGAAACGTTGGGAATCACCACAGAATTCATCAACCGACCACGGCATAACAGCCCGGATAATTATAATGGACAAGAGGGTACTATACCTGCTATATTATTACACGACTTGTGAAGGATTAGAGCAAGTTGAGTCCGTAACTGCTGTTCAGCAAGGACTGTTCCAAACAACTCTTACTCACAGCACCCATCCAAGTGCACAAGATATCTCCAGATATGTGCATGTCGTGGAGGTTAGCACCCCTTATCGGTGTATAGTGGATATGAGAGTGCTGCAATGGTATAACAGATGGTTAAGACGAAACATGTGGTTTATGCATGATGGAGCTCCGGATGGACGGAGTTTGAAGCATTTTACGTAGATCAACTGTGCTATCAATTCTGAAGTATTCTCCTAGTGGCTGGGGCCAGTACAAGAAGGTTGATTGTAGAACATAAACACATACTACACTCCTAAGGCTACATGGTTCTGCACTTAAACATGTGATAATGTTAAAGCCAAGTTGTTGCTGAAACATAAGTCATGCGGAGTGTAACGCTCTGATGCAGGACATATACGAGGTGTGACTGGAAAGTTTTAACACCGGATCCGCTACTGCTTACTGGTTTGGCGGGCACATACACGGAGGGTGGGGAGTGAGTCATTGCCTTGTCCTTGAACGCCCTCTGACAGGAAACTGTGTTTCTTTTATTCAGTTTTTTGTGGCAGCTGGTTGAGTGCGAGTCTGTTAGGGCTTGTTGACGGATTCTGTATGCGTGAAAAGGGACGTAAAAACGGAGCAACGAATTTGTATGAAACTTTGTTTTAAAGCCGAGAAATCGGCTACTGAGACTTACGAACTATTAAAAACAGCTTTTGGAGATAATTATATGAGCCAGTCAAATGTTTTTGCCTGGTTCAACAGATTTAAAAAATGGCCATGAATCATTTGAAGATGAACAAGGTCTGGGTATACTTCCACTTCAAAAACGAATGAAAATGTGAAAGATCCCGACTTAGCGCGCACTGATCGTAGACTTACAATTAGGGAGATTTCTGATGAACTTAATTTAAGTTTCTATGCATTTCAGGCAATTTTAACTGAAGATCTGAACAAGCGTCGAGTGTCCGCAAAATTCATTCCAAAAGTGTTGTCAAGTGACCAGAGACAATACCGACTTTAAGTGTGCCAAGAACTGATTAATCGGACTAAAAATGACCCAGATTTGTAAAATAGGGTAATTACAGGTGATTAATGATCCTGAAACCAAAGTGCAATCTTCGCATTGGAAGACGCCAGGTTCACCACGACTGAAGAAAGCACGGCAATGTCGGTCATAGGTGAAGACAATTTTGGCGATTTTCTTTCGATTCTACCGGTGTTGTGCGTCATGAATTTACCTCTGGAGGACAGGCAATTAACCAGGAATGCTACAAATGTGTCCTTGATCGTTTGCACAAAAAGGTGTGGAAGAAAAGGCCTGGATTGTGAAAAGAGAGGAGTTCGGTGCTACACCATGACAATGTTACAGCTCATCGTGCCTTCTCCATCGTTGGATATTTGACCAAATTCAAAATTCCTGTTTTTCCAAAATCGCAATATTCCACTAATATGGCCCTTGTAGACTTCTGCCTGTTTCCTAAACTGGAATTTTCACTGAAAGGGAAGCGATTTGACTCGATTGAAGACATCCAGGCAAATACAGAGAGCGTCCTTAACACACTTCAGGACAAAAAATTCCAGGAATGTTTCCAAAAATGGAAACACCTTTGGAGTTGGTGCGTTCAGTGAGAAGGGGACTATTTTGAAGGAGGTGCATCACAGTATAATATAAGTAACACCATTGTTCAATTACACACCCATTCTTAAAACTTTACAATCATACCTCGTATGTCCAACATCTGACATACATTCACCCTGCATGTTCTCTGTCCCACTCACTACTGTGACAAAACATAAGATGATGAAACAGCTTCCGTCTACACCAAAGAAAAACATAGAATCTTTGTGATACATGCGCAATATAGCTTCCCAGAGTTCTATAGCACACACGGTTCACATCTGATTACAGTTCAGAAATTATTCACTACTGGCCATTAAAATTGCTACACCAAGAAGAAATGCAGTTGATGAACGGGTATTCATTGGACAAATATATTATACTAGAACTGACATCTGATTACATTTTCACGCAATTTGGGCGCATAGATCCTGAGAAATCAGTACCCAGAACGATCAGCTCTGGCCTTAATAACGGCCTTGATACGCCTGGGCATTGAGTCAAACAGAGCTTGGATGGCGTGTACAGGTACAGCTGCCAATGCAGCTTCAACACGATACCACAGTTCATCAAGAGTAGTGACTAGCGTATTGTGACGAGCCAGTTGCTCGTCCACCATTGACCAGACGTTTTCAATTGGTGATAGATCTGGAGAATGTGCTGGCCAGGGCAGCAGCCGAACATTTTCTGTATCCAGAAAGGCCCGTACAGGACCTGCAACATGCGGTCGTGAATTATCTCGCTGAAATGTGGGGTTTCGCAGGGATCGAATGAAGGGTAGAGCCACGGGTCGTAACACATCTGAAATGTAACGTCCACTGTTCAAAGTGCCGTCAATGTGAACAAGAGATGACCGAGACGTGTAACCAATAGCACCCCATGCCATCACGCCGGATGATACGCCAGTATGGCGATGACGAATACACGCTTCCAATGTGCGTTCACCGCGATGTCGCCAAACACGGATGCGTATATCATGATGCTGTAGACAGAAACTGGATTCATCCGAAAATATGACGTTTTGCCATTCGTGCACCCAGGTTCGTCGTTGAGTACACCATCACAGGCGCTCCTCTCTGTGATGCAGCGTCAAGGGTTACCGCAGCAATGGTGTCCGATCTGATAGTCCATGTTGCTGCAAACGTCGTCGAACTGTTCGTGCAGATGGTTGTTGTCTTGCAAACGTCCCTATCTGTTGACTCAGGGATCGAGACGTGGCTGCACGATCCGTTACAGCCATGCGGATAAGATGCCTGTCATCTCGACTGCTAGTGATACGAGTCCGCTGGGATCCAGCACGGCGTTCCGTATTACTCTCCTGAACCCAGCGATTCAATATTGTGCTAACAGTCATTGGATGTCGACCAACGCGAGCAGCAATGTCGCGATACGATAAACCACAATCGCGATAGGCTACAATCCGACCTTTCTCCTCCTTACACGAGGTATCACAACAACGTTTCAGCAGGCAACGGCGGTCAACTGCTGTTTGTGTATGAGAAATCGGTTGGAAACTTTCGTCATGTCAGCACGTTGCAGGTATCGCCACCGGCGCCAACCTTATGTGAATGCTCTGGAAAGCTAATAATTTGCATATCACAGCATCTTCTTCCTGTCGGTTAAATTTCGCGTCTGTAGAACGTCATCTTTATGATGTAGCAATTTTAATCGCCAATAGTGTAATATCTCAGACTCAGACTTTGTGTATGCACACAGCAGAATCATAGACATCCAACTTTCAGCATCAGCCCCGTAAAATGATCATCAGCAATGGAAAATTTCTCTTACAAGGAAACAGATAAACGCATAACAGCGGTGTTTGACATGTAAAATTAGACGCCATGCTACCCTAATTCTGTAATCAAGACGACTTTGAAGCAAATCTATATATAAGTTTTGCAGAACCTCACAAACAACTGTCACTAATTTACAATCACTGCAGTTACGAAACTGGACTCCATTTGTGTCCAAGATGTGGCAGAGAAACAGAGTACATGGCATCTAGAGGAGGGTGTTAAAATAAGTTTTTTCCATCTACGGACATGATTGATCACACACGCGAACTGCTGTATGGAGACGTTTGCTGTTAACAATTGAAGAAGGTAGCGCTCTACGTCACACATAGAACACGCAATTGTACACGTGTCGTTCACAAGTTATACCACACAACTGATGCACCCTGAGAGATCAACGGAAAAAATTGTTAAATGCATGATAAATTCCCTGCAGCAACATCTCCCTCCCTCTAGAATGCATCATCCGTCTACCATAAAATCATAGCTCGTTACAGCCCCTCTCAGCCGTTCACTCCATCTACGTTCTATCAGCCTTTAATCCAGATCCATGTCAATTATAGGTAGATGGTTGTCTTTTCCAAGCAAGGATCTAAGACACAGTCAACCTACGTGTATCACTATTACCTCAATAGACATACAGTACAATGTTGTCAAAAACGATGCAGCAACTGTCTGTAAGGTGTTTGTTTTTCTGACACCACATGATTGTGATTGGTGAAGAGTATAGAGAAGCACATCATAAATACTGTTTGTTAGGTTTTGAAACTCCTAAACAGTCTTGCGCAGAATCAAACACGCGATCCATTCTGTGGGTGTATATTGCAATCTCCCCAGCTGGTAAAGCAACGCTCTTTATTAAAGACGCTTTATAAAAGTCTATAAGGTTATTGCCGCCAACTTTGAGATCACGCCTTGGCTTGTGATCCGACAAATATAAATTTATTAGTCTACATTTGGCGGTCATTAACGTTAAACATTCTGTTCCAGCCTTCTAATTCATATCGATGAAAATCGACTGTTTCCTTGGTTCCTGGTACTTCCATGTCAACTTCCTCTCGTATTCCTCTTGCTCTCAAATTCTCGTTCTCATCTGGAAGCATTTTACTGGTTCAAGCATTTTGGCGTATTTTCCCTCAATTTATACATATTTTTCGCCAATTTTCGTAATTTCATCGCTTTTATGTCACTCCCGACCATGCGATCGTGACATCACTTCTCGCCACATATTCTTAAACTGTTGCTGTATGTCTATTGAAGTAATAGCGATACATGTAAGTCAACAGCTGACTATTATGATTTCCTGGAAAAGAGGTCCACCTGCTTCTAAGTTGATATGGATCTGCGTTAAAGGATGATAGAAAGTTGATGCACTGATTGGCTGAGAGAGGTTGCAATAAGGTATGATTTAATGGTCAGCTAATGATGCAATTACTCGTATAGAGAAAGAGAGTTGTTGCTGCAGTTCATTTACGCCCAACATCGGCACGCAGACGGTATTTGTTTTCGATGTATTGCAAGAGAGAGTTGCGGTAATATCTTATCAAATTCACTGCTGGGTGACGTTAGCACAGTTTTTATTGCTGATAATTTTTATCTGTTGGATGGTCCAACACAATGAAGATGGAGAGAATGTTTAGGTGACAGACCTGTATGTAGTTTGGAAATGCATCAGAATGTAGAAGCAATATTCATGTCCTTCTTCCAGTCCATATAAGATGTGGTGTCTCCCTAATTTTCCTGGTAAGAAACGTCACCGTAACTGCTTGTACTATCTTTTCTGATA
The DNA here is from genome assembly GCF_023864275.1 of Schistocerca cancellata. Classification (NCBI taxonomy): domain Eukaryota; kingdom Metazoa; phylum Arthropoda; class Insecta; order Orthoptera; family Acrididae; genus Schistocerca; species Schistocerca cancellata. The sequence continues at coordinate 72,841,339 of NC_064635.1, read as the reverse complement.
CCTCGTGTTGCTCCCAAATACAAGAAAGAAGCCACACCAACTAGGCCTGGCTGCAAGCGGGTTCAACAAACAATTGTATCAGTAAAATTAATTACAATGACGGCCACTAAATGTACCAACAATTCCCAAGCATAGGTAAGACGTCACAAAGTGTATAACGCCCATGCAAAATACAAAAGAATAATGTCATACCACTGATTCTGCCTGTTGGAAAACTGTTAACAACGCATAAGCATTAATAAAAATCCCATAAGCAATAAAATGCACAATCCCTCAAAATAGAGGCAGAGTTGGGAAGCCATACAATTTAAATGTGACTCCCAACTGTTGCATATCGTCAAAAACGATGACAGTGTTCCTTAATAAAAATACATTTGCCCGAAACACACGATAAGTTGGGAGGACGTGCAATTTAAATGCTACTCTCAACTGGTATACACCAGCAGAGACATTGACAATGGTACTGAAACAGAGGATGACAGACTAAAGGCCGAAATACTAAATGTCTTTTTCCAAATCTGTTTCACAGAAGAAGACTGCACTGTAGTTCCTTCTCTAGATTGTCGCACACATGACAAAATGGTAGATATCGAAATAGATGACAGAGGGATAGAAAAACAATTAAAATCTATCAAAAGAGGAAAGGCCGCTGGACCTCATGGGATACCAGTTCGATTTTACACAGAGTACGCGAAGGAACTTGCCCCCCTTCTTGCAGCGGTGTACCGTAGGTCTGTGGAAGAGCGTAGCGTTCCAAAAGATTGGAAAAGGGCACAGGTCATCCCCGTTTTCAAGAAGGGACGTCGAAAAGATGTGCAGAACTATAGGCCTATATCTCTATCGTCGATCAGTTGTACAATTTTGGAACACGAATTATGTTCGAGTATAATGACTTTTCTGGAGACTAGAAATCTACTCTGTAGGAATCAGCATGGGTTTCGAAAAAGACGATCGTGTAAAACCCATCTCGCGCTATTCGTCCACGAGACTCAGAGGGCCATAGACACGGGTTACCAGGTAGATGCCGTGTTTCTTGACTTCCGCAAGGCGTTCGATACAGTTCCCCACAGTCGTTTAATGAACACAGTAAGAGTATATGGACTATCAGACCAATTGTGTGATTGGATTGAAGAGTTCCTAGATAACAGAACGTACCATGTCATTCTCAATGGAGAGAAGTCTTCCGAAGTAAGAGTGATTTCAGGTGTGCCGCAGGGGACTGTCGCAAAACCGTTGCTATTCACAATATATATACAAGTGACCTTGTGGATGACATCGGAAGTTCACTGAGGCTTTTTGCGGATGATGCTGTGGTATATCGAGAGGTTGTAACAATGGAAAATTGTACTGAAATGCAGGAGGATCTGCAGCGAATTGGCGCAAGTTGCAGGGAATGGCAATTGAATCTCAATGTAGACAAGTGTAATGTGCTGCGTATACATAGAAAGAAAGATCCCTTATCATTTAGCTACAATATAGCACGTCAGCAACTGGAAGCAGTTAATTCCATAAATTATCTGGGAGTACGCATTAGGAGTGATTTAAAATGGAATGATCATATAAAGTTGATCGTCGGTAAAGCAGATGCCAGACTGACATTCATTGGAAGAATCCTATGGAAATGCAATCCGAAAACAAAGGAAGTAGATTACAGTACACTTGTTCGCCCACTGCTTGAATATTGCTCACCAGTGTGGGATCCATACCTGATAGGGTTGATAGAAGAGATAGAGAATATCCAACGGAGAGCAACACGCTTCGTTACAGATCATTTAGTAATCGCGAAAGCGTTACGGAGATGATAGATAAACTCCAGTGGAAGACTCTGCAGGAGAGACGCTCAGTAGCTCGTTACGGGCTAGGAGCCAAGCAGTATATTGCTCCCTCCTACGTATATCTCGCGAAGAGACCATGAGAATAAAATCAGAGAGATTAGAGCCTACACAGAGGCATACCGACCATATTTCTTTCCACGAACATTACGAGACTGGAATGGAAGGGAGAACTGATAGAGGTACTCAAAGTACCCTCCGCCACACACCGTCGGGTGGCTTGCGGAGTATATCGCCCAAAGGTAAGCTGGGAACTAGAGCAAACGGCTGTCGCAGTCAACAAGGAACAAGCAGGCAAGTTTCAGAATGAGTGGAGTTAGCTAATGACTGTGGATCAAAAAGAACATTCGACAGTTCATATTGATAAGTAAAAGGCCTTAAAACTTAACTAGTTCCAGAAGGAGCAAATGAGGTTACAAGGTTTAAACGAGTAGCTAAAGAGCAGGTATAGCGAGGAGGAACTTCGGGCTTTCAGAACACGCTATAAACCTTTTCACCAAAGAGGACAGACGAATGGTTACCGAGTAATCGGCGACACTCCGCCGCGGCATGCATCATACGATCAACTTTACTTAGCTTGAGCCACCGCGGCGCGGCTGGTGGAGTCACCAGATCGCCAGATTGCCAGCCAGTGCAACACGGAAGTGTCGCCACGGCAGAAAGCAAACTCGCCTCTGCTCCAGGCACACGGAACACGAACGTGTCGTTCGCTGCCAAAGCTACCCTGCCAACATGCATCAGAAGGGAACAGTAACCCGCGCATATAAGACTACAGACGAGAATGCCCAAGATGTTGGAAATCGCAACTTACTGCGAAAGCGACCCCACAGACAAGCTTTTTACTCCTTAAAAGCCGGCCGGAGTGGCCCTGCGGTTCTAGGCGCTACAGTCTGGAACCGAGCAACCGCTACGGTCGCAGGTTCGAAACCTGCCTCGGGCATGGATGTGTGTGATGTCCTTAGGTTAGTTAGGTTTAATTAGTTCTAGGCGACTGATGACCTCAGAAATTAAGTCGCATAGTGCTCAGAGCCATTTGAGCCAACTCCTTAAAATTGCTTGTAAACTAGAAGAAGAAATCTCAGCGTCTTGGATGCAAAGATTAAGGGTGCTTTGCCTCTAACACAAATTACGTTACAAATTTAATTTCGTTGTATCAGAATAGAAGTAAAAACCATTTGTCACTGAGCCAGCTACATTTTCATATCATATTCTGATGCACAGCTAGTGTTTAAGGATGATGGATTACGTCACACCACTTGCCTATCATAAGGTTTCATACTCTCAGTTACCACGCCCGTAATGCGCCATTTACTACGGAGTTGAACAGTAGCGGCTTTAATTTTGAAGGCATGGCACTTCGCTGGCCACTAAGTACTCGGGTTGCCGATATCGACCTGAGCTTTTGGGGGACCCCGGCTGTCCAGTATGGGCTTCGAGAAGACGCGAGTGTTTAAATCGATCAGACGCAATCTTTGCTGTCTCGCTTAAGGAACGGTACTGGCGAGTTGCAGGAAGAGCAGAGGACATCCCACGCAACCTGGTCAGCAAGTCCCCAACCTACTCCGCAAGCTCAAATTTTATGGTGTCTCGAAGACCTCCTGTGCGGATTGGAGACAATGGCACCCCAGCTTCGAACCCTGGCAGTCACGGCGCCTTCACGCCTGACTGGAGTTACGCCTCGTTTTCTTATTTTTTGGCTACTTGAGATTGCAAGACGACGTCTGTGTTAATGTGGAATTGAACCTGTTATATCAACTCGCCTCCGAGTGATTGTGCGTATGATCATAGGGCAGTGTAACTGACCGCAATTTGTTGATCCAGACCATATTTTGTGCAAGTGTACGACTATCATCTGTTATACAGGGTGTAAATTTTAAGTTGACAAACCAGAATAACTCGAAAAACAAGCTTCACACGAAAAAATGTGTAGAATCCAAAGCTGATTATTTTCGAGGGGGACATCTGCTGGTGCTAAAAGTAGCCCGCCACCCCCCGCCCCTGGGGGTGGGGCGGGAGGCAACTTTACAATTTCAAACGGGAACCCCCATTTTTATAGCAGAATCAGATTATACACAAAAAACTACATACATTTTGCCTTAAACATTTGCTCTGATTCTTGGTAGTTGGTGCTGTAATTCAAGAAAATGCATGTTCTCATTTTTGCGTGCAAAATGGTTACGGATAAATAAAACATACTTATTTACTTCGTAAAGTTTGATTCGCTAAATTTAAAACTCTCCCTCTCTCCCCATAGGGTGGGGTTTGAGAGAGATAAATTAGAGTTTTACAAATGTTGACCCACATATTATTTTTTTCCGCTGATCCGGATAAATTTTGTTTGTCAGCATTTGTAAAACTGTAATTCCTCTCTCTCAGACCCCACCCGACAGGGAGGGAGGGAACAGTAATCTTCGCATACAAGGCTACAGACGAGAATGCTCAAGATGTTGGAAATCTCAACTTACCGCGAAAGCGACCCCACATACAAGTTACAAGCTTATCACTCCTTAAAATTACTTGTTAACTAGGAGAGGAAATCTCAGCGCCTTGGATGCAAAGATTAAGGATGCAAATTATGTTACAAATTTAATTTCGTTGTTTAAATATACAAGGTGTAAATTTTAAGTTGGCAAACCAGAATAACTCGATAAATAAGCTTCAGACGAAAAATGTGTAGAATCCAAAGCTGATTATTTTCTAGGGGGACATCTGCTGGTGCTAGAATTAGTCCGCCACCCCAGCCCCTGATTCGCTAAATTTAAAAATGGCTCTGAGCACTACGGGACTTAACATCTGTGGTCATCAGTCCCCTAGAACTTAGAACTACTTAAACCTAGCTAACCTAAGGACATCACACACATCCATGCCCGAGGCAGGATTCGAACCTGCGACCGTAGCAGACGCGCGGCTCCGGACTGAGCGCCTAGAACCGCTAGACCACCGCGGCCGGCCCGCTAAATTTAAAACTCTCACTCTCTCTCCATAGGGTGGGGTTTGGGAGAGATGAATTAGAGTTTTGCAAATGTTGACCCACATATTAATTTTTTCCGCAGATTCGGATAAGTTTTGTTTGTCAGTATTTGTAAAACTCAAATTCCTCTCTCTAAAACCCCACCATATGGGGAGAGAGGGAGAGTTTTAGTTTTAGGCAATCAAAACTTACGAAGTAAATAAGTATTTTTTATTTACCTGTAACCATTTTGCACGCAAAAATGAGAAGATGGATTTTCTTGAATTACAGCGTCAACTACCAAGAATCAAAACAAATGTTTAAGACAAAATGTACGTGTTTTTTTTATGTAGAATCTGATTCTGCCATAAAAAAATGGGGGTTCCCATTTGAAATTTTAAAGTTGCCTCCCTCCCCACCCTCAGGGGCTTGGGTGGCGGTCAAATTTTAGAACCAGCAGATGTCCCCCTCAGGCGCTGCAGTCATGGATTGTGCGGCTGGTCCCGGTGGTGGTGTGAGTCCTCCCTCGGGCATGGGTGTGTGTGTTTGTCCTTAGGATAATTTAGGTTAATTAGTGTGTAAGCTTAGGGACTGATGACCTTATCAGTTAAGTCCCATAAGATTTCACACACATTTGAACAGATGTCCCCGTCGAAAATAATCAGCTTTGGATTCTACAAATTTTTTCGTGTGAAGCTTGTTTTTCGAGTTATTCTGGTTTGTCAACTTCAAATTTACACCCTGTATAACAGATGATACTCGTACACTTGCACAAAATATGGCGTGGAACAACAAATTGCGGTCAGTTACACTGGCCTATGATCATACGCACAATCACTCGGAGGCGAGCTGATATAACAGGTTCAATTCCACATTAACACAGACGTGGCCTTGCAGTATCAAGTAGACAAAAAATAAGAAAACGACAAGTAACTCCAGTCAGGCGTGAAGCCGCCGTGACTGTCAAGGGTTACTGGGGCGTTATTGTCTCCAATCCGTACAGGTGGTCTTCGAGATGCCATAAAATTTGAGCTTGCGGCGTAGATTGGGGACCTGCTGACCAGGTCGCACGCGATATCCTCTGCTCTTCCTGCAACTCGCCAACACCATTCCTTATACGGGATAGCAAGGCTAGCGTCTGACCGAGTTAAACACTCGCGTCTTCTCGAAGCCCATACGGGACAGCCGGAGTCCCCCAAAAGGTCAGATCGATCTCGGCAGCCCGACTACTTGGTGGCGAGCCAAGTGCTATGCTTCAAAATGAAAGACGCCACTGTTCAGTTCCGCAGTAAATGGCGCATTACGTGCGTGATAACTGAGAGTAGGAAACCTTATGATAGAGGCCGGCCGCGGTGGTCTAGCGGTTCTGGCGCTGCAGTCCGGAACCGCGGGACTGCTACGGTCGCAGGTTCGAATCCTGCCTCGGGCATGGGTGGTGTGATGTCCTTAGGTTAGTTAGGTTTAAGTAGTTCTAAGTTCTAGGGGACTTATGACCTATCCCCGAACTCAGTTACGTTCGGCTTGCCTTACCAGTGACTCACCTGGCGACGGCAAAGGTGGTTTATAGGGTCCTGCAACGTGGACGACCCGATAACGTCGTGGAGAGGAAGCACCCGAACGTCAACTGGGGAGTAGTGTGGAGGACAATTCACCACGTAACACTGGACACTGACGTCACGGCGATGTGGTATATCACTGTCAACGGTAAGCAGATGACCAGATCAAGGCTACATGCGATCCACATGGTCGACTCACCCACGTGCACGAGCTGCGGCGTTCAAGACAACGATGAACACCGTCTTAGCTGTGGCGAGTCTACGGCAGTGTGGCACTTAGTGAGGCAAATGTCAGCATACTTCCTTCGGGTAACGCCGAATCATATCGACCCCAAGACTATCCTATTCCCGGATGAGATGTATTACCCACGCATTAAAACTAATGCAATGACGTGGCTTCGTGGACATGCAGTGCATCATTTGTTTCAAGACGGCACTAAGGACACTTTAGACTTTTGGAACTATTTGCAGGAACGACATTGCAAGATCCTCCGTAACCCAAAGTATCGACAATATTTTTCCAATTTTTTGTGGAGTGCGTTCCACGACCCTCCACGTAGCTGGAACATCACGGGTAAGAGAAGCTAAGATTACAAGACGATGATAGAACACTACACGGTACAACGTGGGATCTACTTTTATCATTACGAGAAGTCATACCTGGATGATACAGCAGATGGAGAGTTTCGTTGTGAACCCTCACACTCTGTAGCAGTATTTGCCCCATTTCCTCTTTTTGTCCCCGGTGCGAAAAGGTCTTCGCAGTTTTTGTTTTCCCATCCAGTGCAAGATGTAGCACTGGTTAATGGTGGTAAGGATTCCACCCTTCAGTTTTGTTTCATGGTTTCCTTCGCCCCGCACTTTGCTCTCTTTCTTTATGCCTTTTTCTACAACTATTAGCATGGTTTTAGTTATGTGCGTCCCCAACTCGACCCAACGAGTGCACTTACTAGTATTCAGTTCCTTACTGTTAAAAAAATACAAAAAAATTTAAAAAATACATAAAAATTTAAAACAAATTAAAAATAAATAAATGAATAAATAAACTATAAAAAATCACAGTAATACACCAACTGCATCCTTTGTACCACATATCCCCAGGATGGGAGGGAGGAGACATCGTGGCCAGGCCTCGGGTCACGACCCCTGCCCACCTTGCCTCCGCCAACCCACTACCTGATCCATCTCCCCCCCCCCATATAAAAAAACACTAAATTCTTCTAAAAAAAGCGCTCTAAGGCGCTGCAAAAAAAAAAGCGCTGCAGTCTGGAACCGCAAGACCGCTCAAAAAAAAAAAAAAAAAAAAAAAAAAAAAAAAAAAAAAAAAAAAAAGGGGGGGGGGTTGTTGAGTCCCATAGTGCTCAGAGCCATTTTTGAACCTTATGATAGACTAGTGGTATCGAAGTATCTGTGACGCAATCCATCATCCTTAAACACTAACTGTGCATCAGAGTATGATATGAAAATGTAGCTGCCTCAGCGACAAATGGTTTTTACTTGTCTGTGTGTGCCATTGATAGGTAATTACTAGTTTTAAGTCTCGTTGACTTTTATTTTGCCAAGACTCAAACTTCACGAAAGAAGATGAAGTGAGCATTCGAAACCAGAACAGTTGTTATCATGAGTGACATAAAAGCCGATATCTCAGGTGTTGCGAAACAACTCAAAACACTTAAGAAAGGCAAGACTTCCGGTCCAGATGGTATACCAATCACGTTCCTTCCAGAGAATGCATACACAATTGCGTCTTTCTTAACAATCATATAGAACCGCTCACTTGACGAAAGGTCTGTTCCTAAAGACTGGAAAGTAGCATAGGTCACACCAATATTCAAGAAAGGAAATATGAGTAATCCACTGAATTACAGACCAATATCACTGACCTCAATTTTCAGTAGGATTTTGGAGCACATGCTGTACTCGAACATTATGAATCACCTTGAAGAAAATGACTTATTGATACATAACCAACACGGATTCAGAAAATATCATTCTTGTGCAACACATCTAGCTCTTTATTCCAATGAAGTAATGAGTACTTCAAATGGTTCAAATGGCTCTGAGCACTATGGGACTTAACATCTGTGGTCATCAGTCCCCTAGAACTTAGAACTACTTAAACCTAACTAATCTAAGGACATCACACACATCCATGCCCAAGGCAGGATTCGAACCTGCGACCGTAGCGGTCACGCGGTTCCAGACTGAAGCGCCTAGAACCGCTCGACCACACCGGCCGGCTAATAAGTACTGCCGACAAGGGATCTCAGATCCATTCCATATTTCTAGATTTACAAAAGCCTTTTGATAATGTTCCTCACAAGCGACTATTAATCAAATTGCGTGCATATGGAGTATCGTCTCAGTTATGTGACTGGATTCGTGATTTCCTCTCAAAAAATGGTTCAAATGGCTCTGAGCACTATGGGACTCAACTTCTGTGGTCATAAGTCCCCTAGAACTTAGAACTACTTAAACCTAACTAACCTAAGAACAGCACACAACACCCAGCCATCACGAGGCAGAGAAAATCCCTGACCCCGGCGGGAATCGAACCCGGGAACCCGGGCGTGGGAAGCGAGAACGCTACCGCACGACCACGAGATGCGGGCGATTTCGTCTCAGAGAGGTCACACTTCGTAGTGATAGACGGTAAATCATCGACTATAACAGAAGTGATATCTGGCGTTCCGCAAGGTAGGGTCATAAGCCCTCTGCTGTTCCTGATTTACATAAACGATCTAGGTGATAATCTGAGCAGCCCCCGTAGATTGTTTGCAGATGACGCTGTAATTTACCGTCTAGTAAAATCATCAGACGATCAATTCCAATTACAATATGATCTAGAGAGAATTTCTGTATGGTGCGAAAAGTGGCAATTGGCACTAAACAAAGAAAAGTGCGAGGTCTTCCACGTGGGTACTAAAATAAATCCGATAAATTTTGGGTATACGATAAATCGCACAAATCTAAGGGCTGCCAATTCGACTAAATACCTAGGAATTACAATTACGAGCAAATTACATTGGAAAGGCCCCATAGATAATGTTGTGAGGAAGGCGAAACAAAGACTGCGCTTTGTTTGCGGAACACTTAGAAGTCTCTTTAGAGACAGCCTCCATTACACTTGTCCGTACTCTGCTGGAATACTGCTGCGCGGTGTGGGATCGTTAACAGGCTGGATTGACGGAGGACATCGAAAAAGTACAAAGAAGGGCAGCCCGTTTCGTGTTATCGCGCCACAGGGGTGAGAGTGTCACTGATACGATACGGGAGTTGGGGTGGCAGTCACAAAAACAAAGGCGGTTTTCTTTGCGGCGAGATCTATTTACAAAATTTCAATGACCAACTTTCTCTTCAGCTTGCGAAAATATTTTGTTGACACCCAGCTACGTAGGGAGAAATGATCATCATAATAAAATAAGACAAATCAGAGCCTGAACGCAAAGATTTGTGTGTTCCTTTTTCCCACGCGCCATTCGAGAGTGGAATGGTAGAGAAGTAGTATTAAAATGGTTCGATGAACCCTCTGCCAGGCATTTAAGTGTGAATTGCAGAGTAACCATGTAGATGTAGATGAGTTATAGCTTCGAGCCGCCCTCCGTGTCCAAACTGTACAGTCAGCATTCTCACCCTGTCCTCGATGTGCAATCTTGCATTAATGCGTAGCCAACTTTACACTTCTCCTTGCCGTGACAAACATATGGTACATTGATACACGAAAATCATAACCGGAAATAGCGCAATCAACAAATTATTAAACTGAGACACATGACATAATTTAACCAGACGACTATACAGCTGCAGTATTAAACTTGGTTATTGCCCAGTACGGCTACGTCACACTGTGAACAGCCTGTACAAGTTTTCGCCTAGCTGTTGTTTCAACTCACCCTACAGTACAGCCCGCGGCGGTGAGGACTATAGTTTGCGTGATAAGCGAACCGCCACATACAGTCTTCTCGTCGCTTTGGACGAGGGCTTGATGTGCAAACTGGCACCGCGTGGCGTTTTTGCCACCGACGATGCGAAAGATTCCGCGTTCAGGAGCTGCCCATGAGTCTGAAACAAGACGTCACGCTCTGACACAATTCTGTTTAATTCTCGGCTCCTTTTTATCTATATGAGAACTATTGCAAACGCTGGATCTGCAGCTAGGCGAATCCTTCAGACGGAAGGCCCTTTGATTGCCACAACCAAGATTTTCCTCTAATTATAAACATGATTTGCATGCAAACAGTGGTTTCCATCTCTCATGGACTCCGATTTTTATTTTGATACACATCATCTCCCATCAGGGTAATCTGAATTTGTTTAAGAGACATTGTTTGGCCTGTGACCAAGTGCGTCAGTTGGGATGACACTGGATTTTCACTTAGAATAATGATATGGTGGCAGCATTGCCAGACCACACACGAGCGCTGCGACACGACGCGGTGCAAGCAGAAGTGATACTGCGGTTCCGTCAACAATGTCCAACTTTCTGCAAAGATGGTGTCAACAAACTGGGGTCTCGTTCAGAGAAATGGCAGCATGCACATTCAAGCTATGCAGATACAGTATCTATTTCTGGTAGAACTTAGATATACACTACTGGCCATTAAAATTGCTACACCACGAAGATGACGTGCTACAGACGCGAAATTTAACCGACAGGAAGAAGATGCTGTGATATGCAAATGATTAGCTTTTCAGAGCATTCACACATGGTTGGCGCCGGTGGTGACAACTACAACGCGCTGACATAAGGAACGTTTCCAACCGATTTCTCATACACAAACAGCAATTGACCAGCGTTGCCTGGTGAAACGTTGTTGTGATGCCTCGTGTAAGGAGGAGAAATGCGTACCATCACGTTTCCGACTTTAATAAAGGTCGGATTGTAGGCTATCGCGATTGCGGTTTATCGTATCGCGACATTGCTGCTCGCGTTGGTCGAGGTCCAATGACTGTTAGCAGAATATTGAATCGGTGGGTTCAGGAGGGTAATACGGAACGCCGTGCTGGATCCCAACGGCCTCATATCACAAGCAGTCGAGATGACAGGCATCTTATCAGCATGGCTCTAACGGACCGTGCAGCCACGTGTCGATCCCTGAGTCAACAGATGGGGACGTTTGCAAGACAACAACCATCTACACGAACAGTTCGACGACGTTTGCAGCAGCATGCACTATCAGCTCGGAGACCGTGGCTACGGTTACCCTTGACGCTGCATCACAGACAGGAGCGCCTGCGATGGTGTACTCAACGACGAACCTGGGTGCACGAATGGCAAAACGTCACTTTTTCGGATGAATACGTGTTCTGTTTATAGCGTCATGATGGTCGCATCTGTGTTGGTGATATCGCGGTGAACGCACATTGGAAGCGTGTATTCCTCATCGCCATACTGGCGTATCACCCGGCGTGATGGTATGGGGTGCCATTGGTTACAGGTCTCGATCAACTCTTGTTCGCAGTAACGGCACTTTGAACAATGGACGTTACATTTCAGATGTGTTACGACCCCTGGCTCTATCCTTCGTTCTATCCCTGCGAAACCCTACATTTTTAACAGGATAATGCACGACCGCATGTTGCACGTCCTGTACGGGCCTTTCTGGATACAGAAAATGTTCGACTGCTGCCCTGGCCAGCACATTCTCCAGATCTCTCACCAATTGAAAACGTCTGGTCAATGAAGGCCGAGCAACTGGATCGTCACAATACGCCAGTCACTACTCTTGGTCAATTGTGGTATCGTGTTGAAGCTGCATGGGCAGCTGTACCTGTACATGCGATACAAGCTCTGTTTGACTCAATGCCCAGGCGTATCAAGGCCGTTGTTACGGCCAGAGGTGGTTGTTTTGGGTACTGATTTCTCAGGATCTATGCACCCAAATTGCGTGAAAATGTAATCAGATGTCAGTTCTAGTATAATATATTTGTCCAATGAATACTCGTTTATCATCTGCATTTCTTCTTGATGTAGTAATTTTAATGGGCAGTAGTGTAAAAGACTTCGTGTAAGACTTTTTTTAGTGATTAAAACTTGACTATTACTTCATCGAATGATACAATTGTGTTTGTAAGAACATCAAATAAGAAAAATACACCCACAGGAACGGTGGATTAGGATATTTACTAACAGACCTCGATTAAAAGCAGAAAAACAACATTGGTATATTCCAAAATAACCTCACACTCATTCCTGTGCAGTTGTCAGGCCGTGTTCGTGTTGTGATTGAGTGTTGTTTAATTGAGTAAATGCATTGTGTCTGCGAATACCAACTAGCAGCATATGTTCACCTGTGCTTTGATGGCAGTGCCCATGTCGCTGTGACAGAATACCAGAGATGCTTCCCTGATCGACGAACAACCTGTCCCACGGTATTTGCCAGTGTTTTACAACCATTACGTGAATCGAGAACACTACCCAGTGCACATGTAATATCAGAACGTGTGACCGTCCAGTCAGTCGAGGAAAGGGAAGAAATTATTGCAACAGTACGACAGAGTCCCACCATCAGTACATGGCGCATTAGCCGTCAACTCGATATTCCGGAAACGTGAATGCGGTGTACACTGTGGACTGAGGGCAACATCTGCAACCAGGCGACTCAATAAGCAGGAAACAGTTTTGTGAATGTTGGCTGTACACAAATATGTCATACAATACCCTTTATTAACAGATGATGCTACATTTACACGCAGGGGGCTCATGAAAACCCGCAGTTCTTGAAAACGGGTGACGAAGAACCCACATGAAACTAGGGAAACAAGATCCAAAGTTAGGTTCTCAGTGAACGTCTGGTATGACAGATGAGGTAGTGATAGGTCCTGTTTTCCTGCCAAAGTATGGCAACCTCAGGGTACACATATTTCCAGTTAGAAGACCTACCAGAACTTTCGAAAGACGCGACATTAGAGAAACGACGGCAAATGCATCTGCAACGCGATGGAGCACTTGTATCAGACAAGTATACCAGTACCTGAATAACACATTTCCTCAACGGTGGATTTTTTTGTGGTGGACCCATTAACTGCTTGCCAGATCACATGACTCAACCTCATCAGATCTCGGTTTATGGGGCTGGTTAAAGGGAAATGTGTACGATAGATTGGCGTCATGTCACGTATTGCGCTGTCCCTACCGCCGGACGTTCGAGTCCTTTCTTGGGCATGGTTCAAATGGCTCTGAGAACTTCTAAGGTCATCAGTCCCCTAGAGCTTAGAACTACTTATACTTAAATAACCTGCCCGAGGCAGGATTCGAACCTGCGACCGTAGCGGTCGCGCGGTTCCAGACTGCAGCGCCTAGAACAGCTCGGCCACCCCGGCCGGCCCTTGGGCATGGGTGTGAGTGTTGTTCTTAGCGTAAGTTAGTTTAAGTACTGTGTACGTCTAGGGACCGATGACCTCAGCAGTTAGTGTTGTGACTTGGCAAGACAGCCAAGCCACTATGATTGGTAGCCGAAAGGCACGCATCTAAGCTCACGCAGGCTGGCGTGAGGTCTGGAACAGTTATAGGAGTTTATAGTAGGAAGAAAAGTACGTAGCTTCTGGAATACTTAACTTTAACCCATAATTGGTGAACATCGGTCTGACGGTACATGCATCACAAGATAAATAGCAAATGATAATGGCGCCTTGCTAGGTCGTAGCAAATGACGTAGCTGAAGGCTATGCTAACTATCGTCTCGGCAAATGAGAGCGTAATTTGTCAGTGAACGATCTCTAGCAAAGTCGGCTGTACAACTGGGGCGAGTGCTAGGAAGTCTCTCTAGACCTGCCGTGTGGTGGCGCTCGGTCTGCAATCACTGACAGTGGCGACACGCGGGTCCGACGTATACTAACGGACCGCGGCCGATTTAAAGGCCACCACCCAGCAAGCGTGGTGTCTGACGGTGACACCACAGTTAGTCCCTTAGAAATTCAGACACATTTGAACATTTGTACGCTGCAAAGGTGGATACACGTGAAGAACTCGTCACTTGCAACACCGATGCTGTTGCCCACATTTAAGCCCACCGAGATGATGATCGAGTGGAGCAAAACACACGCTGCCATGCGTTGACAAGGGCGTTGAAATGGGTGGGGAATTTTATGAACATTCCTTATTAAGTCCGCAACAGCGCCTACACAGCATTTCAGTAGTAATATCCACACTTGTCTCCATAAACATTCGTGGATGTGTGTAGCTTTAAACCTGCTCCAATTCTGTAACGATCGAAAATCAGCCACGTGTCCATAGGACTTTTTGGTTTATTTTTCACATGTACAATCACCTCACAGATTATGTGACATTCCTCCTGAGTCATCCTCTACACAATATAAAAGAAAAACTTTGTTAGGAAAAGTCTGTTAAAGTTCTCGAAAGATTTACTTCCAATCTTTACTCAGCACTTTCATAAACGTCTGGAGAGACATAGGTTATATTTGTAGTATACAAAGGGGAAAGGTTTTTATCAAAAATCTCGGAAAGTTATTGACCGACTTACTTGAAATTTTCACACAGTATTCTGATAAATGTTCGATCAAGAGAATTCGTAATTTAACATTGCTCCCACAAATCTGGAAACGTTCTTGAACGACTAAATTCAGATTTTTACATTTTACTCCGATAAACAGTCACACAGAAACGCTACACATTTTTAATAGATATGGTATATAAGTATACACATACGATACAAATGGGAAAGATTGTTACCAATAATATCGAAAAGTCCTTCACCAATTTATACATACTATGTAAAACAGAAATTTTGTTGGCGAAGTCTGGAAAAATTCTTGCAACTTACTTCAGATTTTTACACCATAAACTATCAAATATATGGATGCACGTAGACTATATTCTTTTAAACACATATAATGTATAAACCTGTATATCATATAGTAGGGAAACGTCATTATCAAAAATCTAAAAATATTCTTCAGTGATATACTTCAAAGTTTTGCAAGATACCATAACATATATATACATATATATATATATATATATATATATATATATATATATATATATATATATATATATATATATATATATATATATATATATATCCTACGTCTGTCCAAATGTTGACGGACATCATTTTGAGCATTTAGTGCATTAATGTGGTATGTACAGGTAATCACACTGTAACAGCATGCATTCTCAGAAATGATAAGTTCACAAAGGTACATGTATCACATTGGAACAACCGAAATAAAATGTTCAAACATACTCACGTTCTGTATTTTAATTTGAAAAGCCTACCTGTTACCAACTTTCCATCTAGCTTGAAGGGGGAAGCCAGATGGCGCTATGGTTGACCAGCTAGACGGCGCTGCCATAGGTCAAACGGATATTAACTGCGTTTTTTTAAATTGGAACCCCAATTTTTTATTACATATTCGTGTAGTACGTAAAGAAATATGAATGTTTTAGTTGGACCACTTTTTTCGCTTTGTGATAGATGGCGCTGTAATAGTCACAAACATACGGCTCACAATTTTAGACGAAAAGTTGGTAACAGGTAGGTTTCTTAAATTAAAATACAGAACGTAGGTACCTTTGAACATTTTATTTCGGTTGTTCCAATACGATACATGTACGTTTGTGAATTTATCATTTCTGAGAACGCATGCCGTTACAGCGTGATTACCTGGAAATACCACATTAATGCAAGAAATACTCAAAATAATGTCCGTCAACCTTAATGCATTTTGCAAAACGTGTAACGACATTCCTCTCAACAGCGAATAGTTCGCCTTCCGTAATGTGCGCACATGCATTGACAATGCGCTGACGCATGTTGTCAGGCGTTGTCGGTGGATCACGATAGCAAATATCCCTCAACTTTCCCCACAGAAAGAACTCCGGGGACGTCAGATCCGGTGATCGTTGCTTCGACGACCAGTCCACCTGTCATGAAATATGCTATTCAATACCGTTTCAACCGCACGCGAGCTATGTGCCGGACATCCATCATGTTGGAACTACATCGCCATTCTGTCATGCAGTGAAACATCTTGTAGTAACATCGGTAGAGCATTACGTAGGAAATTAGCATACACTGCACCATTTAGATTACCATCGATAAAATGGGGGCCAATTATCCTTCCTCTCATAATGCCGCACCATACATTAACTCGCCAAGGTCGCGGTTGTTCCACTTGTCGCAGCCATCGTGGATTTTCCGTTGCCCTAGAGTGCGTATTATGCCGGTTTACGTTACCGCTGTTGGTGAATGACGCTTCGTCGCTAAATAGAACGCGTGCAAAAAATCTGTCATCGTACCGTAATTTCTCTTGTGTCCAGTGGCAGAACTGTACACGACGTTCAAAGTCGTTGCCATGCAATTCCTGGTGCACGGAAATATGGTACGGGTGCAATCGATTTGATGTAGCATTCTCAACACCGACGTCTTTGAGATTCCCGATTCTCGCGCAATTTGTCTGCTACTGATGGGCGGATTAGCCGTGACAGCAGCTAAAACACCTACTTGGGCATCATAATTTGTTGCAGGTCGTGGTTGACGTTTCACATGTGGCTGAACACTTCCTGTTTCCTTAAATAACGTAACTATCCGGCAAACGGTCCGGGCACTTGGATGATGTCGTCCAGGATACCGAGCAGCATACATAGCACATGCTCGTTGGGCATTTTGGTGACAATAGCCATACATCAACACGATATCGACCTTTTCCGCAATTGGTAAACGGTCCATTATAACACGGGTAATATATCACGAAGCAAATACCGGCCGCACTGACGGAATGTTACGTGATACCACGTACTTATACGTTTGTGGCTATTACAGCGCCATCTATCACAAAGCGAAAAAGGTGGTCCAGCTATAACATTCGTATTTCTTTACGTACTCCAGGAATATGAAATAAAAATTGGGGTTCGTATTTAAAAAGAATGCAGTTGATATCCGTTTGACCTATGGCAGCACCATCTAGCGGGCCAACGATAGCGCCATCTGGTTTCCTCCTTCAAGCTAGACGAATTTCGTTCTTTGTAGTTTTTCGTATGATGCTCATTTCGTGAGATATTTGGTCCGGTCACTATCAATGGACTACCCTGTGTATAATCTATAAAAGATCTACATCACTAAATGAGGGAAAGCCATATTTTAACTTTGCTACCATAAAGCTCGAAAAATCATGACTGATTTATTTCAAGTTTTGTGTGAAACTTTGCTAAAAGTTGAGACGGACATAGGCTATGTATTGTTTAAACACCTGTTGTATATAAATATCTGAATGTTATATGTACAGAGGAAGTGTTAGCAAATATCTCGAGATATAAACATATTAAGCTAAAATTCTACAAGACAATCGCTTTGTAGGTACTTTCTTGTCACAAACTGGTTCAGTAAACAGAATGAGAAATGTCAACAGAAATAGAAACCATAAATCTAAGTCGTTTGGTAGTATATTTTGATGTAATATTGAAACAATACACCTAGAGCTAAACTGTATTATAAACTTTATATGTACTTCCTCGATAGTGGTACATGCTGACAATATCATGACGAATCTATAAACAAAAATACAGTCGTTTAGTAATAGCAGGCAGATCACAAATAATCCGGCTGAAATTTAATGGTATTCTTGAAGAATTTAATGCAATAATAGTATACTAAAGCACATATGCAGATTTAAAATACTTTGAAGCTCAAGTCAAAACGAGTCACACAGTTAAAACGTCTTCAAGTATGTATCTTACCTCTCTTCCTCTCTGTCTCCCTTTTCTACCTCACTCAGTGTCATTCTATAATGTCCCCAAAGGAGGCGGGAGTGGCTGTAAGCCAGCATGGAGTGAGCAGGTGACGAAGGCGAAAGGGGAACTGAAGAGGCTCCAGAGAAGAAAGACAGGTGTTGGGTTAAACAAGTTCGCTGTTGAAGCATCTGCACTGCGCAGTATACCCAGTCAGTGGCCGGCTGGACGCTGGGTTGTGCTGTGCTGCCTACCTGCATGCCTCATGAACCCGACGGTGAGTATTCGCCGTGTGCCAGCGGCCCCATCACATAAGCGAGCAGTGAGCCTTACACACCGGCAGTGTGTACCCTCGACAGTGCCGAATCTGCAGCGGCCCCTGTGGCACCCAGCTGTGTCATATCTGGGTAAACCAAAGGCGATGTGGCACTTGTTCCTCGTTGCTGGAAGATGGTGTGAACGGCGAGTGACTTGCTGACAGTAGGCAGGAGTCAGACATGCTGCGGCCTGCTGTACGTTGCCACTAACTCTGGGAGGGACTTAGCGCATAGAGCTATAGCAGGCAGTAGAAGGTGATTTTGCCTTATAGTATGTTAGCGGGCTTAATTCAGGTGGCAGCACTCTCCATGATTTCTGTAACTATGACAAGAACTGTTCAGGTGACAGAGGATTAGCACTCAGTCGTACATGTGATGCAAATGTGTGGCTTGTCGCACGTTTAAACCTAGCCCTCGTATTTCCCACACACTACCTGGTAATTCTCGCAACAATGTGGAACTTTACTTGAACTCACGCTTGCAGCACTCCCAAATTCCAAACACTCGCATCTTCCCACATCCTAGAATAGCCCATTACTCTACTCATTCATGGCCATAATAACTGCGGAAGCAAGACTGGATGATTACCTGACCCTGGCCTTGTAACATTATCCAACGTATTCTTGCTGTGCTGGTACTATGAACAACTGAAATTATAGGGAGACTATAACTGTGATTTTCCCGGGAGCATGCAGCTCCACCTTATTGCTTAATGATGATGGCATCCTCTTCAATAAATTACTCCGGAAATAAAATAGTATGACGTTCGGATTTCTGTAGCCTCTGCAGAGCTGGTGATACGTATCCCTAGGTTTGATAAGAGGAAGTTTGACTGTCAACAGTTGACTGACTAGACAGAGCTCAGAAAATGTTAACACAGTTTGGATTCTCAACAGCGGTATGCTCTAGGGAATAGGAAAGAATACAGTGTTGAAGTTCCCTGTTTACGCTTTCAGTTAAATGGCTTGTTCTGCTTTGCTACATATTGATACATAGTGATAATGACAAGCGACAAAATATCCAGCTAACCTCACCCATTTTGCTACCCTCTGTCCCAGGTAGGT
This sequence comes from Schistocerca cancellata, assembly GCF_023864275.1. NCBI lineage: Eukaryota > Metazoa > Arthropoda > Insecta > Orthoptera > Acrididae > Schistocerca > Schistocerca cancellata. Next base: position 72,821,928 of record NC_064635.1, on the reverse strand, counting down.
ATAGAAAACTCCTGTGTCGTTATCGCATCAGTACAAGGTTATCAATACAAAATCAAATACGGGTAACGCAGACATAGATCTAATAATGAATGAGCCAATAGCAATACGGGTAAGCTGCTAAAATAGCATACTGGATGCATCATAGTGGACAAAACAGGCACGAATCCAACGTCCAAGATAGCTTTGTAGACGATGGTAAGGACGTATGGTGAGATAAACCAAGTTATTCAGATGGTTAATGGAGACGAAAATTTAATTGTTATGGGGGACTGCATTTCTGTATTAAGAAACGGAGAAAAGCAAATATACCCGCAGAATGTCGATGTCGGGACAGGAATGAAAAGGAAACCCTACTGTAGAACTTTGGTCAGAGCATAATTTAATTATCGCTGACACTTGGATTAAGAATCAGGTGAGGAGGTCCCAGATTGATTTTGCAATGAGGCAGACTTACAAACGAAATTTTGAACTATAAGTAATTTCCAGGTTCAGATGCGGACTCTGACCATAATTTATTCGACATGAGCTACAGATTGCAAACGAAGAGATTGCACAAATGTAGGAAATTAGGGAGATGGGATCCGCATAAGTTGAAGTAACCAGAGGATGCTGAGTGTGTCAAAAGCAGAGTTAGGCATATCGCTGAAACAGAAGAAAAGCATACAATGGAAGATGAATGGGTGGTTTTGATAGAGTGAAAGCAGTAAAGGATGAAACAGTGTACCACGTCGTACTGCCCCGTTCATGCACTGGTGTCTGCATGGCATCTGATGGGGCAGTACTTAGCAACTACATATCTTTGCAGGAAATAAAGGGTGAACTGATATCTCGAATACTCTCGGCTAGAAAAACGGTTGTAGTGGGTGTACACAAGTGCTGCGTACAGCATTTTGCAGATTCCAGTACCAGGGAGATAGGCTCCAATCACTGCATACGCTACATCCTAATAATCGGACTCTCGCGGGAGGTGTTCCAGTATCAACAGAACTAAGACGAATTCTTGAGAAACAATATGGACAATTTCTGCTTGGAAAAGAGGTTGTGCTTTATTTTAGGATGCATTGTGCCTCGAAAGAAGTGAGTACAAATATAAAAAAGTAGTAACAACTCATCTTGAGGTTGAAGCTCTTTTGTCTGTTTTCGCTTTAACAATACAAAGTCAAATACGGGTAACGCAGACATATATCTAATAATGAATGAGCCAATAGCAATACGGGTAAGCTGCTAAAATAGCATACTGGATGCATCATCGTAGACAAAACAGGCACGAGTCCAACGTCCAAGATAGTTTGTGTTGTTTTGGGTGGGGTCCGCCTTTAGCAAAACACAATCTGATTTTTTGTTCCAGACATGTTTCACTGCAGTTGCAGCATCATCAGTGGTTTATTTTATTTTATTTTATTTTTATTTTATTTATTTTATGGCTGTTAAACGTAAGGGATGTTCTTTACTGTTTACATACATGTAAATATTAGTTTTCAAATTGTAATTACATATGTTTGAAGAGCACATAAAATCATGTAGTCATAGTAGTCATACCTTCTTAACACATGGTGTGGTTTTCCTGCTATATTACGTTTTTACATTGTCTGTTTTTTTTTTTTTTTTTTTTTTTTTACAGTTTGTCATCTGCAACCATATGCAACTTAATGTAGACAAAATATTTACGCAAAAATTAAGATTTCTAAGCGGTTATGGCTATGCCTGACATCAGAAAGAGCGGATCGTTATTTGGCTGTAAGGATACTGCAGCTGGCATCTGACCTCTCAACAGTCCCTGGTCGTGTTGCATCGAAGCAGCAGAGTGGCCTTTATTGTTGGAGCCCTGCTGTCTCTTTATCTCTGGCGTGTCTTCATAGAAGGGAACGCCTAGAGAGAAGCTGTCAACACGACACCTGGGCGGTCGAACAGTTGGTCAATGTTCTTTTTACAGATGAGTCCCGATTTGGTCCGAAGAGTGATTACCGACGGATTCGCATCTGGAGGGCAAGTGGAACACGATTTCGGGACCCAAACATTGTGGAAAGATATTGAGGAGGATCCCTAATGGAGAGGGCAGGGATTAAGTTGACCACCCATGAAATTTTGCAGGTGAATCAGCAAGATTTAACTACTGTCAGGTACCGTGAGCAGACCTTGGGATCTCATGCGCGGTTGTTGGGAAGTGCTGTGGCCCCAGCCTTCGTACTGATGGACGATAATGCTCGACCTGACAGAGCACTGCCGGTTGATGTTTTCTTGGAAACGGAAGATACTGCAAGCATGGCGTGGCCTGCTGGCTTTCTCGATTTGAATGTCTGGGATGCACTAGAGCGACGGGGTGCATCACGTCAGCACCCACCAAGACTTGTGAGCAGCTCTGCGGGAAAAATGGGCGTTATTGCCTCAAAATGAGATTGATGAAATCATTCACAGCACGCCCCGTCATTGTCAGGCCTATTGGTGCCAGAGGTGATGACACCCCATACTGAGCACGTTAACCAGTTGTCAGAATGTGTATGCAAATACGTTAAGTAAAAAAAAAAAAAGAAAAAAGAAACAACGAGAAACGTTTTTGTCTAACGTTAAGGGGCTCCGGAACGCCCTATACTTGCAATGTTAAAATAACGCTTATAAATTACATCTTTCCTCACAAAGTGTTTGAGGTAGGAAGTTGAACTTTTTACAGATTATTTATTGGAATATGGGCTACAACTTAACACAGGGATTTTACAAAATTTTAGTTCAGTTATTAAAGATGATTTTTTTTCAATTGTAATGAAAATTCACAACATTTTTTTGCAATTTTCTATTTATATATTCAAAAATATACAGTTTTTTGGAAAAAGGCTGTGTTAAATTATGCAGAAGGTACTGTGTAACATTTACTGAAAGTTTGAAACAAATATGTTTGGAAGATCCTTAGAAAACATGTAATTAGTATGAGAAAATAAAAGTTTTGGAAATCGAGCGACAAAGATTGGATTAACTTTTTAGTGCATTCCAGGTCCATAGGATGGATTATCTTCATCCTCTGCAAACTCCTCCTCCAGCTTCCTCTTGTACCTCCTCCTGTTTACTCTTGCTTGTATTTCTAGACTCTTTACGGCCCTGGCTGCAGCCCGAAGGCGTTCCTTGTCTAAAGCAAGCATCGCTCGTACCATGTTAAACCTATCTTCATTGCCATATTTCTAAATACCTTGCACCTTACAATGTTGCCATCATTGAAAGTCGCAACAGCATGATACACACCAAAGTGAAGTGTTTCTACTCCAACAGTCTTGGGGATTCTCGACCATATAACACTATTTACACTTGCATTGGGGTTTTGAGTTTTTCCGTGAATACACTTTTCAACAGTTCAGGTGCTGCTAAGTCTCTGAAAATAGGTTAGCCACAACACATACTTTATCTCACATCACTAAAATGTACCTGATGAACACGGACGTTAATAATAACACCATTTGACAGCAGTTTAACAGCGCCACAGTGGGTCACGCCCATGCAGAACACATTTCAAAAAAAATTTAAAAATAGTTGTAGTCTTCGGAATTGAATAAATTATATATCTATTAAAAGGTAATAGTCTGCAGATTCAGAAAACGCAAAAAAGTAAAAATTGAACTTTTCATGATTTTGAGCCTTTCCGGAGCCCCTTAAGCATGCTGAAATTGTTTACGTTCTGTATTCTTTACAGTCTTTATACTTTACTATCACCTGTTTATACTCTTTTCCGACAAAATAAACGCAACTTTGCAAAATATCAGTTTGTTGCTTTGATTTTGGACACCAGTTTGTAAGGTAGCAGATTTTGCACCTTACAAGATGCTAAATCGGTACTAATATACCGAACGTACAGAGATAGCCATTTAACAAAACGAGATAATTGGCCCACCGGTAGGAGAGAATGGACACAGAAAAGGAAGTTGTGTGTGTCATGTGAAACTAACGAGACGGCCGCAGAGGCTGGAACACGGCCGGGCCCCTTTGTCGGCTGGCGCTTCAGGACAACAGAGACGTTCGGAGAGGCCGGGCCATCACAACAAGAAGTGAGAAGAAGATATATGTGAAAGAGGGAAAGGCGATTTCGCACCACAGTGGACAACTTGCGGAAGACTGTGACGGGATTGGCGCAGAGCGCGTAGAGATACATATTAAAAGACTGGCGGCAGAAAGGTTGAAGGAGTATATAGTGGGTCTATATAGCGGTGATGGCAATATTATGGAAGTGGAAGAGGATGAAGATGATGATGGAATGAAAGATACGATACTGTGTGAAGAGTTTGACAGAACACTGAAAGACATAAGTCGAAACAAGGTCCCAGGAGTAGACAACATTCCATTAGAACTACTGACAGCCTTGGGAGAGCCAGTCCTGATAAAACTCTACCATCTGGTGAGTACGATGTATGAGACAGGCGAAATTCCCTCAGACTTCAAGAAGAATATAATAATTCCAATCCCAAAGAAAGCAGGTGTTGACAGATGTGAAAATTACTGAACAATCAGTTTAATAAGTCACAGCTGCAAAATACTAACACGAATTCTTTACAGGCGAATGGAAAAACTGGAAGAAGCTGACCTCGAGGAAGATCAGTTTGGATTCCGTAGAAATACTGGAACACGTGAGGCAATACTGACCTTACGACTTATCTTAGAAGAAAGATTAAGGAAAGGCAAACCTACGTTTCTAGCATTTGTAGACTTAGAGAAAACTTTCGACAATCTTGACTGGAATACTCTCTTTCAAATTCTGAAGGTGGTAGGGGCAAAAATACAGGGAGCGAAAGGCTGTTTACAATTTGTACAGAAACCAGATGGCAGTTATAAGAGTCAAGGGGTATGAAAGGGAAGCAGTGGTTGAGAAGGGAGTGAGACAGGGTTGTAGCCTATCCCCGATATTATTCAATCTGTGTATTGAGCAAGCAATAAAGGAAACAAAAGAAAAATTCGGAGTAGGTATTAAAATCCATGGAGAAGAAATAAAAACTTTGAGGTTCGCCGATGACATTGTAATTCTGTCAGAGACAGCAAAGGACTTGGAAGAGCAGTTGAACGGAATGGACAGTGTCTTGAAGGGAGGGTATAAGATGAACATCAACAAAAGAAAACGAGGATAATGGAATGTAGTCGAATTAAGTCGGGTGATGCTGAGGGAATTAGATTAGTGAATGAGACACTTAAAGTAGTAAAGGATTTTTGCTATTTGGGGAGCAAAATAACTGATGATGGTCGAAGTAGAGAGGATATAAAATGTAGACTGGCAATGGCAAGGAAAGCGTTTCTGAAGAAGAGAAATTTGCTAACATCGAGTATTGATTTAAGTGTCAGGAAGTGTGGTGTGCGTACTGTAAGACCTTCGGTACACACACCATCAGATTATTTGACTTGTCGCTCTAACGAAGTAGGCGAGTGTCAGCAATATGTCACGTGGCCTTATCGTGGCGTGTTTATTTTCTGCCGTTAGGTCAGACGATAGAAATGCCACTTGCACGCTTAGAGTAGCAGATTGACAGTGACCAACTTTAAACAGAACTTGATTAATTTTCACACACGTTAAATTAAAATAATAAAAAGCATAAATATTACGTAACTTGATTCTGGATGCCGTTTACAACTGACAATCTGAAGTTCCTTTGGTCTTGGTATGTTAATCTTATTATCACATATCTCTGATACTTGACAAAGTGTCTATTCATTTCTCTTCATGGCTATGTACAGGAATATCATAATCTTATTATGCACAGACTGAAACTTGACTATAGACTGGTACAGACAAATGCAGACTGGTACAGACTAATGCAGACTGACTAATCGGAGGTCTGTACACTCGTTATAATACCTCAAGCATTCAGGTATCACTGCGTGATTGTGATCCGTGAGGAGAAAAGGTTCTACGTTAGCAGCAATCTCATCGGCTGCATTACATTTTAATACGCGGATCGGCGGAAGCAGCATTTGGTCCGTCTCTAAGACAGCGCCATCTCATAGTGCGGAGACTGCGCTGTTGTGCTTAGCGGGGCGCGCTCTATTGGGAAAGTTGTGTATGCGCTGACTACGCGGAACTATGTACACAACAGAAAGTCGTTTCTGAAAGTATTTATATGGAGTGTAGCCATGTATGGAAGTGAAACATGGACGATAAATAGTTTAGACAAGCAGAGAATAGAATCTTTCGAAATGTGGTGCTACAGAAGAATGCTGAAGATTAGATGGGTAGATCACATAACTAATGAGGAGGTATTGAATAGAATTGGGGACAAGAGGAGATTTTGGCACAACTTGACTAGAAGAAGGGATCAGTTGGTAGGACATGTTCTGAGGCATCAAGGGATCACCAATTTAGTATTGGAGGGCAGCGTGGAGGGTAAAAATCGTAGAGTGAGACCAAGAGATGAATACACTAAGCAGATTCAGAAGGATGTAGGTTGCAGTAAGTACTGGCAGATGAAGAAGCTTGCACAGGATAGAATAGCATGGAGAGCTGCATCAAACCAGTTTCAGGACTGAAGACCACAACAACAACAACAATGATAATTTCGATGCAAACAATACTGGGGGCATAACCGCACGTTTAAACAGAGCCAACTTAAGTCAGATAGTAACTGAAGGTCGACTAAGGCTACCAGTAGATATTTCTCAATATATCGATAATTTTACAATAAAAGCCTCCGTACGTTGCAAGTTTATATGATCTATAATCTGTCTGTATGAGTTAGAAATACATCGCAGACGTATCCTATCGATTAATTTCGCGATGATCAGGGAGAACGGAATTGGTTAAATTGGTAAGCTTCCGTGATCTTATTCAGTAGTATTATACGCTCGACGGTGTCAGCAGCGTCAAAGGCTCATCGCACTGCGAACAGTCATTTCCGACCGCGAAACGTGCCGTAATCAACGCCTCAGGGAAAGGGGTGGTTTCATTGTCGCCCTTCATGCCAGCTCCCTGTGGCTTCTCGTGCCGCTTATGAGCAGCGGTGAGTCTGGACACTTTTCTTCGGGCACTCGCAAGAAAACCGTAACGGTTCTGACCTACAGCGCAGAGGCGTCAAAAGAAGGGCTGATATGTGGGTAAGAGGGGGTGTGCCGACCTTCCCATAGTGTAAGAAGTGCACGAAGGTGTTGGACGGAACTGTGGTGAATTTTGGTGCCAATGTGACGTCACTAAGCCACCTCACACGTGACACGAACTTCTGAGCTGTGGCCTTTTGTTCGCTTGGGTCGACACGTTGCTGTTTGGAGCGTCTTCGAGCCTAAGCGTAATTGGCAGGGCGCAATTACAGGGTAAGGTTGTACGCAATTTTGAGCCACATTTCAAACTTAAACGTCGCAACAGATTGGAACTACGGGGTTTCGAAAAGATGACCCTTTAATTCTGCTTCGTATTGGAGAAACATCTAACAGTTATTTTCTTTAAATTGCAACTATATTTCTTTCAGAGCAATTAATTGCAATAAGATTTGTAAACAAAACATTTATCACTAGGTCTACAACTTTGCTCCCGCCGTTTAGTTCAGGGCTTTATTGTGAAAATTTTACAAAAAAAAAAAAATGATTCATAGTATTGCCCATCGCTGGCCACTACATTCTCCCATCTTTCGGATACCATACGAATTCCGTGGATGAAGAACTGGCCGTCTTTTGTGGGGATCCATGAATCGATTCAATTTTGCACTTGTTCATATGATCGGAAGTGCTGGTCAGCCACACTGTATGCCACTGATCGATAAACGTGGTAGTCAGAGAGAGCAAATTATGTAGAATACGACGGGAGGGACATAACTTCTCATTTCAAAGTTTCCATGTATATTTTGATGGGTTTTGCGACATGGGTCGAGTACTGACCTGCTGCAAAATTACCTTTACGTGTCTATCGCTGTACTGTGGCCGTTTGTGTTCAATTGCTTTCCATAATGATGTCCTGTGACTGTCTTCGTCTGTTTCAGTAGCTACGAAAGTGTTCTGTCTTCCACCGCCATGCCGGTCTTCGACATCAAAATCACCGTTCTTAAGGCGTTGAAAACATTCTCTGTACGTTCTTCCACTAATAGCTCCCTCTCCTTTGGTCTAACCCAGAATTTTAAGAGCCACAGTCGCAGATTTATTCATGTTAAAGCAGAAAATTAAAATTTCCCGTAAATAGCGAGAAATGGATACGTAGGTTGACGTACTTAATAGAGAATAACCTCATGATGCAATCACAAATCGACTAATATTTTTATGGCATTATGTTTACAGAGAGCTAAGCTTATTGTATTACACCTATGATCAACCACCTGAACTCCACTTGCCACTACTGCCGTCTATTGCAAAACGGCGGAAGCAAAGTTGTAGACCTGATACGTTTCCTTGAAGTAATGGGATGATCTCTACTATCTACAGGGTGTTACAAAAAGGTACGGCCAAACATTAAGGAAACATTCCTCACACACAAAGAAAGAAAATATATTATGTGGACAAGTGTCCGGAAACGCTTACTTTCCATGTTAGAGCTCATTTTATTACTTCTCTTAAAATAACATTGATCATGGAATGGAAACACACAGCAACAGAACGTACCAGCGTGACTTCAAACACTTTGTTACAGGAAATGTTCAAAATGTCCTCCGTTAGCGAGGATACATGCATCCACCCTCCGTCGCATGGAATCCCTGATGCGCTGATGCAGCCCTGGAGAATGGCGTATTGTATCACAGCCGTCCACAATACGAGCACGAAGAGTCTCTAGATTTGGTACCGGGGTTGGGTAGACAAGAGCTTTCAAATGCCCCCATAAATGAAAGTTCAGAGGGTTGAGGTCAGGAGAGCGTGGAGGCCATGGAATTGGTCCGCCTCTACCAATCCATCGGTCACCGAATCTGTTGTTGAGAAGCGTACGAACACTTCGACTGAAATGTGCAGGAGCTCCATCGTGCATGAACCACATGTTGTGTCGTACTTGTAAAGGCACATGTTCTAGCAGCACAGGTAGAGTATCCCGTATGAAATCATGATAACATGCTCCATTGAGCGTAGGTGGAAGTACATGGTGCCCAATCAAGACATCACCAACAATGCCTGCCCAAACGTTCACAGAAAATCTGTGTTGATGACGTGATTGCACTACTGCGTGCGGATTCTCGTCAGCCCACTCATGTTGATTGTGAAAATTTACAATTTGATCACGTTGGAGTGAAGCCTCATCCGTAAAGAGAACATTTGCACTGAAATGAGTATCGACACATTGTTGGATGAACCATTCGCAGAAGTGTACCCGTGGAGGCCAATCAGCTGATGATAGTGCCTGCACACGCTGTACATGGTACGGAAACAACTGGTTCTCCCGTAGCACTCTCCATACAGTGACGTGGTCAACGTTACCTTGTACAGCAGCAATTTCTCTGACGCTGACATTAGGGTTATCGTCAACTGCACGAAGAATTGCCTCGTCCATTGCAAGTGTCCTCGTCGTTCTAGGTCTTCCCCAGTCGCGAGTCATACGCTGGAATGTTTCGTGCTCCCTAAGACGCCGATCAATTGCTTCGAACGTCTTCCTGTCGGGACACCTTCGCTCTGGAAATCTGTCTCGATACAAATGTACCGCGCCACTGCTATTGCCCCGTGCTAATCCATACATCAAATGGGCATTTGCCAGCTCCGCATTTGTAGACATTGCACTGACTGCAAAACCACATTCGTGATGAACACTAACCTGTTGATGCTACGTACTGATGTGCTTGATGCTAGTACTGTAGAGCAATGAGTCGCATGTCAACGCAAGCACCGAAGTCAACATTCCCTTCCTTCAATTGGGCCAACTGGCGGTGAATCGTGGAAGTACAGTACATACTGATGAAACTAAAATGAGCTCTAACATGGAAATTAAGCGTTTCCGGACACATGTCCACATAACATCTTTTCTTTATTTCTGTGTGAGGAGTGTTTCCTGAAAGTTTGGCCGTACCTTTTTGTAACACCCTGTATATACTCCAGGTGACTGAAAATGTTGGGCGCATATCGCATTCTGCAACGAAGAGATGTCTCGGAGGACAGATAATGGAGGTAGGCCGTTACAAACTAGTCAGAAGAAATGAACATAAATTAAATGATACAATGATTAACGTTTGGCAATGGAAACGAAGGACCATAAAAATTTCTAGTTAACCAATCAGTCGTTTTGCACGTACCAGTGAGAAATATGATCTTTGCTAGAAGTAAACTCACCCCCGTTCGCCATAACTACCAACAGAGCAGGCACCAGCGAGTATACGACGCTCACATCCATGGCTGCTGCTGCAATTGACCGTCAGCTACTGCGGTCACGGCACACCGCGTCGCCTTATATATCGCCACTGCAACCCGCGTGGCGGACCGTACTTAGCAGCTTGTTACAAGTTTGTCGCGCATGCTTTACGAAGTCAGTGCTGCTGTCTGTTCAAACTGCATTAGTCACCATTTCTCAGAAAGGGAGAGTTTTTAAGAAATCTAAAATTCTTTAATCTCTAATCTGTCTGCACGAGTTATAAATACATCTCAGACGTATCCTACCGATTAATTTCCTAATTTTGAGGGCGAAATAGTTGCTTTAATTGGCAAGTTCCCCTGTTCTTATTCAGCAGTATCATATGCTTTTCCACGCCATATGTCCAAGAAAATTTGCTCCGACTAATAAGAGTTACAAGGTATACAACTTTGCTTCCACCGTTTTTTCCCCAACATTTGAGGCTTTAGTGAAACAAATTGGTTACACATGTATCATTCGAAGTATTTTCCATCGCTGGCCACTACTTTCTCCCATCTTTCGGGCAATATACGAATCCTGCGTCGAACAAATTGTTCATCTTTTGAAGCGATCTACGAATCGATCCAATTTGTGACTTCTTTATGAGATCGGAAGTGCTGGTCAGCCAAGCCATGTGCCATTGATCTAAACAGGTGGTAGTCAGAGGGAGCAATGTCTGGAGAATACGGCGGGTGGGGTAGGACTTCCCATTTTAACGTTTCCAAGTACGTTTTGACCTCTTTTGTAAGGTGGGATCGTGCGTTGTCGTGTTGCAAAATCACTTTATCGTGCCTCTCGCTGTATTACGGCCGTTTGTCTTTTAATGCTCTGCTCAAACGCATTAACTGCGTTCGATAACGAGCACCTGTGTTTGTTTCACTTGGTTTTAACACCTCATAGTACACGACGCCGAGTTGGTCCCACCAAATGCAGAGCATGATCTTGGAGCCGTGAATATTCGGTTTGGCCGTCGACGTGGAAGCGTGGTCGGTATACGAGGTGTGGCTAGAAAAAAAAACGGATTAGTACTGGTGAAACAATAAAACGAATGCAATAAGGCTGAAAGTCGCGTGGCCTGTCACGTGACTCTCGCTCCGCCTACTGCTCGAGTTTCATCTGCCTCCTGCACTCAGTCTGCCCGTGGCGTCTGTTTTAAGTAGTTGACGTTTTGTCTGTGCGTCGGAAAATGTTGAGTGTACAGAAAGAACAGCGTGTTAACATCAAATTTTGTTTCAAACTAGGAAAATCTGCCAGTGAAACGTTTGTAATGTACAACAAGTGTACGGCGATGATTGTTTATCGCGAACACAAGTGTTTGAGTGGTTTAAACGATTTAAAGATGGCCGCGAAGACACCAGTGATGACACTCGCACTGGCAGACCATTGTCAGCAAAAACTGATGCAAACATTGAAAAAATCGGTAAACTTGTTCTACAAGATCGCCGTTTAACAATCAGAGCAGTATCTGAGTTAACAGGAGTTGACAAGGATCTTGTCGAACAAGTTTACCGATTTTTTCAATGTTTGCATCAGTTTTTGCTGACAATGGTCTGCCAGTGCGAGTGTCATCACTGGTGTCTTCGCGGCCATCTTTAAATCGTTTAAACCACTCGAACACTTGTGTTCGCGATAAACAATCATCGCCGTACACTTGTTGTAACATTACAAACGTTTCACTGGCAGATTTTCCTAGTTTGAAATAAAATTTGATGTTAACACGCTGTTCTTTCTGTACACTCAACATTTTCCGACGCACAGACAAAACGTCAACTACTTAAAACAGACGCCACGGGCAGACTGAGTGCAGGAGGCAGATGGAACTCGAGCAGTAGGCGGAGCGAGAGTCACGTGACAGGCCACGCGACTTTCAGCCTTATTGTATTCGTTTTATTGTTTCACCAGTACTAGTCCGGTTTTTTCTAGCCACACCTCGTATACCCATGATTTTTCGCGTTTAGGGGTATCGTAATGAACCCATTTTTTGTCGCCGGTCACAATGCGATGCAGAAATCCCTTCCGTTTTTGCCCCTGAAGCAACACACAAACGCTGTTCAACGTCTCTTGGTTTCAGCTCACACGGGATCAAAGTTCCTTCTTTATGAATCATGCCCATAGCCTTGAGACGTTTTGAAATGGCTTGCTGCGTCACTCACACTAATCGTGCCAATTCTGCTTGAGTTTGACTCGAGTCTTCACTCAGCTATGTCTCCAATTCTGCATCTTCGAAAACATTCTCTTTTCCACCGCTATGCCGGTCTACGACTTTAAAATCAACGTTCGTGAACCGTTGAAACCACTCACGACACGTTATTTCACTAATTGCGTCCTTACCATACGTACTTGAGAGCTTTCGATGAGACTCAGCCGCTGTTTTATTCATACTGAAACAAAACAGTAACACCTCCCACAAATGACGAGAATTTGGCTCGTAAACTGAAATTTTCAATCAAGAACATCTTTATGGTGCGGACACAAATCGACTAATGTTTGAATGAGGTTATGTTGACCGAGGTCCGAGGTAACTCATAGACGTCTGCGATCTGTTTCTTTCGACCGCTACTTACCGTTGTCGCCACCTAACGGCGGAAGCAAAGTTGTAAACCTTGTATATGACGGCAGCCTTTGTGCACAACTGTCTTGCAAAAGCTAGTTTCCCCCCTCCGCCTAAGTTCGTAGCGTTTCAGTTTTGCATATTGGTATTCCGGTTGCTATCGGTTTATTTATCGATTCCGATTTTTTATTTCTAGTTCACTGTTTCTATTTTGAGTTTAAATGCTATCATTTTGTCATTTGGAGATAGCGAGTGAAGCTGTAGACGCTAGAAAATGGAGTGCCAAGTAAAGAAATCGGAACATTTACAACATATTCTTCTGTATCAGTTCTTTAGAGGGCTGACAGCAGCGGAGGCAACCAGAAAAATTTGCGCCGTTTACGAGGATAATGCCGTTGGACAGAGCACGGCAAGAAAATGATTTTCTCTTTTTAAGGAGGATCGGTTTTTGACACTAGTGAGTCTCTATGTTCAGAAAGACTTTTAGGGTTCGATGAAGATCATTTAAACGCGTTGCTCCTCAACGCTCCACGTCAGTGTACTCGAGAACTGGCGGATATTATGAACTTTTTTTTTTGCTGCTGCTGCTCTTTGTAATAACCCGACATCTTTATACATAAGACGGGTCCTTTCTAGCCTATGGGCTGGTCTCCTAGCCGACACACAGAGCGCTACGACCACACTCTGTGTGTCGTTGCCCGTGCCCCACCAACGTGAAGGTGGACCACTAAGCCCTCTTTCTGAGTATTGATTTGCAGCCATAAATACAGGGCTATTACAAATGATTGAAGTGATTTCATAAATTCACTGTAGCTCCATTCATTAACATATGGTCACGACACACTACAGATACGTAGAAAAACTCATAAAGTTTTGTTCGGCTGAAGCTGCACTTCAGGTTTCTGCCGCCAGAGCGCTCGAGGCCGCAGTGAGACAAAATGGCGACGGGAGCCGAGAAAGTGTATGTCGTGCTTGAAATGCACTCACATCAGTCAGTCATAACAGTGCAACGACACTTCAGGACGAAGTTCAACAAAGATCTACCAACTGCTAACTCCATTCGGCGATGGTATGCGCAGTTTAAAGCTTCTGGATGCCTCTGTAAGGGGAAATCAACGGGTCGGCCTGCAGTGTGCGAAGAAACGGTTGAACGCGTGCGGGCAAGTTTCACGCGTAGCCCGCGGAAGTCGACGAATAAAGCAAGCAGGGAGCTAAACGTACCACAACCGACGGTTTGGAAAATCTTACGGAAAAGGCTAAAGCAGAAGCCTTACCGTTTACAATTGCTACAAGCCCTGACACCCGATGACAAAGTCAAACGCTTTGAATTTTCGGCGCGGTTGCAACAGCTCATGGAAGAGGATGCGTTCAGTGCGAAACTTGTTTTCAGTGATGTAGCAACATTTTTTCTTAACGGTGAAGTGAACAGACACAATGTGCGAATCTGGGCGGTAGAGAATCCTCACGCATTCGTGCAGCAAATTCGCAATTCACCAAAAGTTAACGTGCTTTGTGCAATCTCACGGTTTAAAGTTTACGGCCCCTTTTTCTTCTGCGAATAAAACGTTACTGGACACGTGTATCTGGACATGCTGGAAAATTGGCTCATGCCACAACTGGAGACCGACAGCGCCGACTTCATCTTTCAACAGGATGGTGCACCACCGCACTTCCATCATGATGTTCGGCATTTCTTAAATAGGAGATTGGAAAACCGATGGATCGGTCGTGGTGGAGATCATGATCAGCAATTCATGTCATGGCCTCCACGCTCTCCCGACTTAACCCCATGCGATTTCTTTCTGTGGGGTTATGTGAAAGATTCAGTGTTTAAACCTCCTCTACCAAGAAACGTGCCAGGACTGCGAGCTCGCATCAACGATGCTTTCGAACTCATTGATGGGGACATGCTGCGTCGAGTGTGGGAGGAACTTGATTATCGGCTTGATGTCTGCCGAATCACTAAAGGGGCACATATCGAACATCTGTGAATGCCTAAAAAAACTTTTTGAGTTTTTGTATGTGTGTGCAAAGCATTGTGAAAATATCTCAAATAATAAAGTTATTGTAGAGCTGTGAAATCGCTTCAATCATTTGTAATAACCCTGTACTTATTGGAAAATGAATATACAAAGATTTGACAAAATTGTAATTCTAGAGTTTAAATTAGTTTTAAGTTGAGATATAACATAAAGTTAGTTAATGATTTAAGATTTATGTCTTAAAGATGCAAGAGTGCACTGATGAAATTTTCGTTTAAGTTAACTATGCTTACACTTACAGTTCATTTGTCAAGAGTGCAGAGTTTGAATTGAGACAGACTTATTTCATGCTCATATTGATTTGTTACTTCTATTATGACCATTGAAACTTTACCAATATACGATTATGTGAGTATAAAACTTAACATTAATAGATATCATATGTATATGGTTGTTCAGTTGTTACTTGCATTTAATGTATTAAAACCTTACCTATCTAGGACGTGATAACAGAAAACTTGCCATTGACGTAAATATTGACATTGACATTGACTGTGTTGTTCAGTCACTAGCTTAAATTTTTCAAACGCAAGTTAAAAACTTAACATATTACTGCTGCGTCAATTCATAAAACTTATAATTAGTCAGTTCATAAAACGTACAATTAGTGCATCATAGCTGTAATATCTATGTATACCGTCAGAGCATTACAACTTTACAGTTCTTGGTATAGCACATAGTGTTAGCTCTCGTCGGTGCTATCTCCCTGTCTCCTCGCCGTCACTGTCGTCCTGGAATGTCTGTCGTTGCTGTGGCCGGTGTTGTGTCTAGTAAGTCTCTCAAGACCTGCCGTGTGGTGGCGCTCGGTCTGCGATCACTGACGGTGGCGACACGCGGGTCCGACATGTATTAATGGACCGCGGCCGATTTAAAGCTACCACCTAGCAAGTGTGGTGTCTGGCGGTGACACCACATTCCTCCCCCGCAAATCGGCGAACGGTCGTGTGATAAGGCTTCCGCCCGCCTTGGGGAGGGCCCCATTGTTGACGTATGCGATGAGGTGGGGAGCCTAACAACAGGCGAGGCTGTGCCACCCGCACCCGGCCATTCGGTCCGAGGGGAGCTAGGAAACGCCTGAAAACCTAGTCCAGGGCGCACGTCAACATGCGGTGTATGCGCCCATAATGAGACAGGAGGGGCCGAAGGGTCGACCTCCATTGCGTCGGGGTATCCGACGCGCGATGACGCCAAGTGGTCCGGAGCGGGCAAGAGTTCCATGGCGGAGGACAGCTGGTCACGGGAAGCGATCGGCGGCGCGTGACCCAGGGAGGCGCGTGGCGGCTGCAGCGAAGCGTCCACTGCGGGCGGCGCCGGCGGCGGCTGCGGCGGCGGCGCGTCGCCACGGGGCAAAATGGAAGGCATCGTCGGTAACACCTGGGGATGAGGTGAGCCAGTAGATGGGTCCCCAGGGCGCTGACCGACTTCAACATCTGTGACTTGAAAGTCCGGACCAATCGTTCAGCGGCACCGTTTGACTGAGGCGAAAACGGCGCGGATGTCAGATGTTGAATGCCATTGGCCTTGCAGAATGACTGAAATTCTGCGGACATGAATTGTGGGCCATTGTCGGAAACAATAGTCTGTGGAAGACCTTCAATGCAAAAGAGAGCGGATAACGCTTGGATTGTGGCAGATGACGTCGTGGAAGACATCCGGACACTCACAACCATTCCAGGCCCTTTGCTTCGCGCCGGAATCGAACCAAGAACACTCAGGCTCGTGAACCTTCGCCCATGGACATTAATGTAGTTAATCCCATCCTCGTCGCCAAATATGTTGTGTCTAGTAAGTCTCTCAAGACCTGCCGTGTGGTGGCGCTCGGTCTGCGATCACTGACAGTGGCGACACGCGGGTCCGACATGTACTAATCGACCGCGGCCGATTTAAAGCTACCACCTAGCAATGTGGTGTCTGGCGGTGACACCACAGCCGGAACTGCGCAGCTTGGCGTTGCCTCTCTCTCTCTCCTGTACTCCTCCGTAAGGGCCATCGAGACTCTGTCTGCTGTTTCATTGATTAACTTCCATTTATCAGGGTCCCGCAGCGCTCGTCTCGCAGCAGTTGTACTTCATCACTTGGTTCATGTCTATTGCACTGGAGAACAACATGCTCTGGTGTGCCCACGTTTCCACATGTGCAGTTGGCAGCTCTGTCCTGACGTATACGGTAAAAGTATGTTGGGTACGGTCCGTGACCTGTAAGGAAATGCATCATGCCTACGCCTGGGTCAGCATGTCTCATTTTTAGGCGCTCTTCAATATTAGGGAAAAAACTCATATACGCGCCTGCTCTTTTCACTGGTGTCCCACTGCCTTTTCCGCTCCATCAGTCTCCATCGCTTTAAGTCGTGTCTGGTTGGGATATCCTCGTCAGTTATCTCCTGAACTTTGTGATTCTGGCACCCGTCTCAGCCAATACGCTGCCCCTCTGTATCTTATTGTTATATCTATAGGATACGTGCCATGCACTACGAATAGTGCTTCAGTAGATGTTGTTCCGAAGGCGCCAGATAGCCGCAGGAGTACATTCCTCTGACCACTTCTGGCGGCTGTCACATATGCAGATTACGTCTATCGACATATGTGACAGCCGCCAGAAGTGGTCAGAGGAATGTACTCCTGCGGATATCTGGCGCCTTCGGAACAACATCTACTGAAGCCCTATGGTGAACTGTGATCGATCCACCATCTTCCGACATTTGAATGCAACGTGGAAGGTTCAGTACTGCATACCAAAATCACAAAAATCAGCGGGCGTCCACATGTGGGCCTCTGCTTGCTAGTCTCAAATGGCTCGTGATCAACACCGACCATTCCTGTACTGTATGGTTACTGGTGGAGAGAAAAGGTGTCTTTATGTGTGGTGTACTACGAATTGCATCCCCGACGTGTAGCCACCACTGCTGACATGTATCGTCACCAACTGCGACGTCTTGCAGACGAAATCCAAGAATAACGGCAAGGCAGACTGCCACAAGTGACGATACTCCACGACAACGCCCGCCCGCATTCAGTTAGACTGACAAAAAAAAAGTGGTATACGGGAATGATGTTGTGCACCCGATCTTGCGCCCTCAGATTTTCGCCTCTTCCGGTCTCTACTGAGCAACCTTCACGTAACTTCTTTTCCGGATGAAAATGCACTTCGAACATGTTTCGATGAGTTCTTCCCCTCAAGACCACGTGATTTTTACAGTCGCGGAATCGAAAAGTTAATACAGCTTGCCAGACTGTTGTCAATAGTGAATGAGAATACATTATTGATGCCTGAAGTGTGTGTTATATGTACTTGTTTACTTGTTGTGTTTATTAAACTTACGAAAAACACTACAAACTTACGCTGCAAACTAATATATATGGTGTAAATTTTAAGTTGACAAACCAGAATAACTCGAAATATAAGTTTCACACGAAGCTAAAACTCTCCGGCTCTCCGCATAAGGTGGGTTTTGAGAGAGAGGAGTTAGAGTTTCATAAATGTTGACCAAAATATTAATTATTTTCGCAGATTCGGGTAAGTTTTGTTTGTTATGTGGTCATGAGGCCACACAACTTTTAATTATCAAACAAATCATCTGACTAGCTAACAAATAACCAAAATCCTACGAAGTAAATAAGAATTTTTTATTTACCGTAACCACTTTCCACGCAAAAATGACAACATGAGTTTTATTGAATTACAGCGCCAACTACCAAGAATAAACACAATTGTGTAAGACAAAATGTACGCAGTTATTTATGTAGAATCTGCCCATTTGAACTTTTGAAGTTGCTTCCTGCCCTACCCCCAGTGGTGGGCTAATTTTAGCACCAGCAGATGTCCCCCTCGAAAATAATCAATTTTGGATTCTACACATTTTTTCGTGTGAAGCATATTTTTCGAGTTACTCTGGTTTGTCAACTTGAAATTTACACCCTGTTTTCGGCATTAACGTAACAACCGACGTTAGAAAATCTCTGGGTGCTTTTACTCTATTTAAAAGTACATCTGGTCCCTTTTAAAAGGGGAATCTGACATAGATGCCAAATTAAACCTTCCCCTGTCCTGAAAACTTGACTCCGATGACCGTATTCCGTTTGCCAAAATCTCTCCAAGCTATTTATACTCTTCCGTTGGCTTCTTTTCTACTGCTCTGAATACATAAGCTCTTTATCAGTTGGTTTTGTAACTTAGTCCTTAATTTGTTTCACTCCCTACAGTCTGGAACCGCGTGACCGCTACGGTCGCAGGTTCGAATCCTGCCTCGGGCATGGATGTGTGTGATGTCCTTAGGTTAGTTAGGTTTAAGTAGTTCTAAGTTCTAGGGGACTGATGACCGTAGAAGTTAAGTCCCATTGTGCTCAGAGCCATTTGAACCATTTTGTTTCACTCCTTGTGATGTCTGAATTGTACGTACATTATTATTTCATTCGACGCTGTTGTTTGTGTAAACTACTGGCAGACTTCCATCAGTAGCATGCGGGCCCTTGAGATATATTCCAGTGACACATGTTTCTTCGTCGACTCTCCAGTTTATGAACCTGAACATTTCGTCTAGAAATGCTGAGAATAATTCTGGCAATATGAAATTCTTTTCCTGGCTAGTTTTCACGTTTCAGTTTCTTCCTGACCTCATCTACATCTATATAAACACGATTACTCTCCAGTTTGCAATTAATTGCCTGGCAGAGGGTTCATCGAGCGACCTTCAAGCTATTTCTTTACCTTCCCACTCCCGAACACAGAGCTGGGAAAAAACAAATCTTTCCGTGCGGGCTCTGATTTCTCTTAAGTTATTATGATAATCATTTCTCCCTGTGTAGATATGCACCAACAAAATATTACCACCCTCTGAGGAGAAAGTTAGTGATGAAATTTTAATGAAACGATTCTGCCGCAACGAAAAAAAGCGTTTGTTTTAGTGATTACCATTCCAACTCGTGTATCATGTCGATGGTACTCTCACTCCTATTTCGAGATACTACAAAATGAGCTGCTCCACACTGAAATTTTTCGATGTCGTCCGTCGATTCTCTCTCATGTGGATTCCACACCGCACAGCAGTCCTCAACAAGAGTACGTACAAGCCTGGTGTAAGTAGTCTCTTTAGAAGACCTGTTGCACTTCCTAAGGGTTCTGCCAATAAATCGCAGTCCACTACATTATATATGTAATCGTAATTCTAGTACCTATGTACTAAGTTGAATTTACAGCCGTTGGGTTTGTGTTACTTGTCGTTTAACCGAAATGTAGCGAATTCCTTTTAGTACTCACGTCAACAATTTCACATTTTTCATTATTTACAGTAACTGACACTTTTCGCATCATTAAAATATCTTGCCTAAATCGTTTTGCAATTTGTTTTGATGTTCTGATGTCTTAATAAGACGGTAAATGACAGCATCAGCCCCAACCGATCTAAGAAGGCCGCTCAGATTGTCTCCTAAATCGTTTATGTAGACCAGCAACAGCAGAGGCCTTATAACACGCCAGATATCACTTCTGTTTTACCTGATGACTTTCCGTCAGTCACTATGAACTGTGACCTTTCGTACAGGAAGTCATGAATGCAGTCGCACAACAGAGACTCCACGGGCACGCAATTTGATTAGAAGTCGCTTGTGAGGTACGGTGTGAAAAGCCTACAGATGTAGAAATACGGAGTCAATTTGAAATCGCTTGTCGATAGCACTCACTACTTCGTGAGAGTAAAGAGCTAGATGTATTTCACAAGAACGATATGTTATGAACCCGTGTTGGCTGTTTGTCAACAAATCGTTTCCTTTGAGCTAACTCATAGTGGTCGAAAACAGTATATGTTCAAAAATCCTGCTGCTAATCGATGTTATCAATATGGGTGTGTAATCCAGATGATTACTCCTATTTCCTTTCTCATCCTCATACTCATCCGCATTCCTCATGAAGTTTCGTGAAGATAGCACTTGAAGTGCGCAGCCTTCAGTATGTTAATATAGCCTGCAAAAATAACGTGTTCCTCAAGCGTTGTCAGTATAGGTTTAGTTTGGATCAAGTCGAAAACCTCTCAAAATCTATGACTCCGTGACAGTAGTTCTGAAAAGAAATTTTACTTTGGAAGATCTCTTATAATGGTCATGAAGAACAAGGACAAACCTCGATGATAACATACAAGGAGTTTTAAAGAAATTATAGACTGACTGAAGTCCGGAAAGGCATGTCGTGCCCATTCCATGCCCTTGGAGTTAATCCGAAGTGGCTGTTTACTTCAAGTGTAAAGAATCCAAAGTTTATCTGACAGATGGCTGTTGGCTTTCAGTTATTTCGTGAGAATAATAACTGAGAAAATTAATCATCTCCTGTGAATAAAGATGGCGGCGCTGTTCTTACTATCATAGATACCTACCATTGAAAGTGAAAGACTATTGAAGTGGCTTGGAATGGATAGTAAAAGGGAACGGGCCGTCCAGCTCCGACCCTCTCTGCCTGTTTCGGGGACACTGAGCTGTCACGTGACCCAAAAAAATGGATCTGTGACGCGTCTACACATTCGACTAAGCAAAATGAGGTTAATAAACTGCCTATTGGGTAATGAATGAACTTATCATGCAGAACTAGCGACAGGAAGAAGATGCTGTGATATGCAAATGATTAGCTTTTCACAGTATTTGCACAAGGTTGGCGCCGGTGGCGACACCTACAACGTGCTAACATGAGGAAAGTTTCCATCCGATTTCTCATACACAAACAGCAGTTGACCGGCGTTGCCTGGTGAAACGTTGTTGTGATGCCTCGTGTAAGGAGGAGAAATGCGTACCATCACGTTTCCGACTTTGATAAAGGTCGGATTGCAGCCTATCGCGATTGCTGTTTATCGTATCGCGACATTGCTGCTCGCATTGGTTGAGATCCAATGAGTGTTAGCAGAATATGGAATCGGTGGGTTCAGGAGGATAATAAGAAACGCTGTGCTGGATCCCAACGGCCTCGTATCATTAGCAGTCGAGATGACAGGCATCTTATACGCATGGCTGTAACGGATAGTGCAGCCATGTCTCGATCCCTGAGTCAATAGATGGGGACGTTTGCAAGACAACAACCGTCTGCACGAACAGTTCGACGACGTTTGCAGCAGCATGGACTATCAGCTCGGAGACCGTGGCAGTGGTTACCCTTGACGCTGCATCACAGACAGGAGCGCCTGCGATGGTGTACTCGACGACAAACCTGGGTGTACGAATGGGAAAACGTCATTTTTTCGGCTGAATCCAGGTTCTGTTTACAGCATCATGATGGTCGCATCCGTGTTTGGCGACATCGCGGTGAACGCACATTGGAAGCGTGTATTCGTCATCGCCATACTGACGTATCATCCCGCGTGATGGTATGGGGTGCCATTGGTTACACGTGTCTGTCACCTGTTGTTCGCATTGACTGCACTTTGAACAGTGGACGTTACATTTCAGATGTGTTACGACCCGTGGCTCTACCCTTCATTCGATCCCTGCGAAACCCTACATGCACGATCGCATGTTGCAGGTCCTGCACGGGCCTTTCTGGATACAGAAAATGTTTGACTGCTGCCCTGGCCAGCACATTCTACAGATCTCTCACCAATTGAAAACGTCTGGTCAATGGTGGCCGAGCAACTGGCTCGTCACAATATGCCAGTCACTACTCTTGAACTGTGGTATCGTGTTGAAGCTGCATGGGCAGCTGTACCCGTACACGCCATCCAAGCTCTGTTTGACTCAATGCCCAGGCGTATCAAGGCCGTTATTACGGCCAGAGTTGGTTGTTCCGGGTACTGATTTCTCAGGAGCTATGCACCCAAATTGCGTGAAAATGTAATCAGATGTCAGTTCTAGTATAATTGTCCAATGAATACCCGTTTATCATCTGCATTTCTTCTTGGTGTAGCAATTTTAATGGCCAGTAGTGTAGTTAGGAAAGCTGGTACTTTTGTACATACACTACCTGACAAAAAAGGTGAACCACACAGGACAGGAGAAAACGAAATGAATGATAGGGTGCGTGACGTTATTTAAGTAATTAGAGAATCTAGTCAAATGTACGAGGAGTGTAGCAGTGTGAGTCCACTTACCTGCATGACGCTGCACACCCCTGGCCTGGATGCATGCATTATTTGGTTAGAAGGGTTTGATAAAGCTGTTCTATGCTCTCCAGTGACAAGCTGGCCACAGTTGTTGGACTTGTTTGTTGATATCCTCTATACTGAAAATGGGAAGGAGCTGACGATCTAGCTGGTCCCATACAGCGCTATTGTGACGGATTTGGAGGTCAGCAATACCTCAACACAATTTACACAGTCTCCAGAGACGTGTGTAATGTGTGGAGGAGCATTGTCCTACTGAAAATTGCCACCACTATATATTTGCATGAGAGGTAACAGAGGGTGACGCAGGATGACCGTGGTGTACTGTTGTGTCATCAGAGTTCCCGCAATCACTACCACTCTTGGCCTGAAGTAATACCTGCGGTGTGTATAACATGTGGCGTACAAGGTGTATAGCTGCCTAACGTTGTCACCGCAATGGAATTCTCACGTCTATCAAAGGTTAAGATGACATTGCCACTGGCAACGTACACCTAGCGATTTCCATAAAACGAAGTGTTGTGTTGTGGTTGTACTTCACTTCAAACCACATTCATTTAATGTGGACAGACAAGAACATATTGTGAGACCTTAACTTTTCCTGGCGAATTGAATGTTCAAATAACTTACGGGTTTTCTGCCGAGTGACGTCGTCGACCACCGCCTGTCATTGGAGCACACCCCGTCATTGTCAAGGCACAAATGCAAGGAGGAAGCAATGTGCAAGGGAATTTAATATCTCGATTCACAGAGGAGAAACAAGGAAGATACCACACACAGAACAAGTAACCGCAGTCAACACACAACCAAAGATAACCAACATCAGAAATATCGAGAGTGACTATTAATCAACAGGTGAGGTAGCACTAATTCTGTCCCTTGAAACCTGCGTGTTTTTTCAGATGCTTTTGTTGTTTGGCCTCATGGTAGTGAGAATTTAAACCGGTTTCTGGAACACCTGTATTCAATCCACCCGAATATTCAGTTCACTATGGAGGTGGAAAAGATTGGATGCCTTCCCTTCCTTGATGTGTTGGTCAGAATGATGGTACGTTGGGACAGTCTGTTTATAGGAAGCGTGCTCACACTGACTTGTATCTGCGAGCTGATAGTTGTCACCATCCAGCTCAGCGTGAAGGAGTACTTCGTACCTTGGTTCACAGGGCCCACGTTGTCTCAGACCCTGAAAGTTTGGCAGCTGAGCTATCACATCTCGAAGTCACCTTTCGTCACAATGGTTATAGTGAGAGGCAGGTCAAACGTGCGTTGCGCTATCAGTCTTCTGTGCAACGAGTGAGTGACGATAATAACGAAGTGGCACCTGAGTCTACGGCCTTTTTGCCTTACGCAGGAAGCATTTTCAACAGTATTGGCCATATTTTCCGGAAATATGATGTGATATGTGTTTTTCGACCACCTTCTAAGACTAAGGCCCTGTTGGCATCACTAAAACATGATCTTGGTTTTCGCAAGGCTGGTGTCTGTCGTATTCCTTGCAGTTGTGGCATGTCATATATTGGTCAGACAATCAGGACTGTGGAAGACCAATTTATTGAACATAAGCGTCACACACGCTTACAACAGCCGAGCAAATCCGCTATTGCATAACATTGCCTTGACACCGGTCATCCTATGGAATACAACAACAAGGAGATTTTGACTTGCACTTCCAGCTATTGGGATAGTGTTATTAAGGAAGCTGTTGAAATCAGACTATCAAGCAACCTTATAAACAGAGATGGTGGATTTTGTTTAAATGCTGCTTGGAATCCGGATCTGTCTCTCATCAAAAACAGAGGGACAGGATTAGTGCTACCTCACCTGTTGATTAATAGGCACTATCGATATTTCTGATGTTGGTTATCTTTGGTTGTGTGTTGACTCTGCGGTTACTTGTTCTGTGTGTGGTATCTTCCTTGTTTCTCCTCTGTGAATCGAGATATTAAATTCCCTTGCACATTGCTTCCTCCTTGCATTTGTGCCTTGAGAATGGCAGGGTGTGCTCCTGTCGAAATATCGGCGGTGGTCGACGACGTCACTCGGCAGAAAACCCGTAAGTTATTTGAAGAACATAGTTTTTCTTCCAAATATTATCATTTGTTTGACAGACGTTCATGTGTATTCATAACATCGTACATACTGAGAATAGCACACTGAACCTCATGTCTACGTGACAAAAGTTGAGCTGTACTTAAAGACTCGAAAATTGTTCACATGACGCAGACAAATGAAGTGTAGGTTATGTGTCTAAAAGTTAACTAACAGCTGACAGACACAATGGCGTATTTTGAATGCTTGTAGAATTTGTGACTTAGTGCACATATGTTCTAGAAATTTGCAGTTTTCAAAAAAATGGCTCTGAGCGCTATGGGACTTAACATCTGTGGTCATCAGTCCCCTAGAACTTAGAACTACTTAAACCTAACTAACCTAAGGACATCACACACATCCATGCCCGAGGCAGGATTCGAACCTGCGACCGTAGCAGTCGCGCGGTTCCGGACTGAGCGCCTAGAACCGCTAGACCACTGCGGCCGGCTTTGCAGTTCTCAATTGCAACAGTTCTCTAATTGAAACATTACTTTTTTATGTATGGTTTTGAAATATTCGATTTTATTACCATAAAATAATAGTATTTATTCTTTAAATTAATATCAAATATCCCTATGAAATCTTCTAAACCTCATAATTTTGTTCGAATTACGATTTTTTATTACATTTATTTAAACAGAATGGGTTCAACAAACTTATTTTGTACTTAGACTCAGGAGATATGTACTTAGGTATTGGATGATAAAATTTAATTTGCAACCTTTTAAAAAGTTTTCACAGTTATGTGATGTACAGGTGATGTTCAGATGAAAACGACAAATGAAAAAACGAAGTGGACTATTTATTATTTCAAAATTGATCGCCATGTGGGTCGTCTCACTTGTTGCCAAGTACGCTGCAGTAATTGACCTGGGACGCCTTTGTACGTCTTCCGCACAGTCCAGATCTCGCCCCACGCGATTTCCACGTTTTTGGAGCCAACGCCACTTCTGCGTTAAATGACTCCACCAGCAAAATTATTGGTACAGGCAGCTTCTTGCGGTCGTGTCACCAGTACGTATTCCCTGGCACTCAAGCGTCTATGAAATCAGTCCACAAAGAGTACCCGCGCTGCGAAAATTATCTAATTCTGATGCTAAATGGGCATTACAAACACACGCGGATAAGAAATAACGAAGCTAATATTCTGCTTTACAAAACCGTATAGGATCTCCTAAACTTTATGACTGAGGGATTGAGCACCCTTTGTTTTGGGAGTAACAAAAGCCTTCCATAAAAAAGAAATGCTATGGCAGTTACTGAGTCGTCCCCGCCGGACACTTAAGAATTTGTCCTGCCCGTCGGAACCAATAATGGTGATTCATCTTCCGTTGATGTCACGCTAACATAGACGGCGCCTTCACGAGAGTCGCTTCATTAGTAAGGCGGAGTCGATTTCCTTTGAAAGCATTTAAGGACTTTCAACAACATACGCACTCTTCCCACATTCGTGCTGCCGAGTTCTGTAGCAGCCATTTCTTAGCGATAGATCTAGTATGTCCTTTGATTCAAGAGTAGCTACAAAAAGGGACTTACTAAAAAGTCAACAGGTGTTGGAATATTACTTATTGGCACACACACACATACACACACGCATACACACACATGGAAAGCCGGCCGGGGTGGCCGAGCGGTTCTAGGCGCTACAGTCTGGAACCGCGCGACCAACCTTTTAGGTTTAAGTAGTTCTAAGTTCTAGGGGACTGATGACCGCAGAAGTTAAGTACCCTAGTGCTCAGAGCCATTTGAACCACACATGGAAATACTACAATCATATTTAGAGTCTGTTCTAAAGTTCCCAAAAGAAACAAAAAGAAAGAAAAGCACAGTGGAAAGATTTAGAGCGGTACAACAGATAAATGTGAGTGACTGACCACTGCATTTTACAAACACATGCCAGCGATTCTGCAGCATACTAAATCCTTCAACGTCAGTGCTTGGTTAGAGCCAAGACACTACACGAAATTTTACAACTTCTGTCGCACACCAATTGGCATCAGTTACAGTGCTGGAGCGATCGACGTATGCATTTCACGTACTACTATATACCACTATACACTCTGAGGTGGAATAGCGATATGTACATGTACAGATGACAGCAGTAGCGCGTACACAAGCTATAAAAGGATACTGCATTGAGGAGCTTTCATTTTGACTCAGGTCATTCACGCGAACAGTTGTCATACGTGATTATGGTCGCACGACCGGAATTAACAGAGTTTGAACGCGGAATAGTAGTTGGAGCTACACGCATGGGACATTCCGTTTCGGATATTGTTAACGAATTCAATATTCCGAGATACACAGTGACGAGAGTGTGCGGAGAATATGAAATTTCAGGCGTTACCTCACCACGGACGGCCATCCATATGGTATATGTTAGAGCCCACCACGTACCACTGGTAGTCATTTCCTTTCGTATTCCATTCACAAATGGAACGAGGGAAAAACAATCTTTACTTAACGACCGAGAACAGCGACGTTTGCATGGAGTTGTCGGTGCTAACATACGAGGGCAGTTCAATAAGTAATGCAACACATTTTTTTTCTGAAACAGGGGTTGTTTTATTCAGCATTGAAATACACCAGGTTATTCCCCAATCTTTTAGCTACACAACACTATTTTTCAACGTAATCTCCATTCAATGCTACGGCCTTACGCCACCTTGAAATGAGGGCCTGTATGCCTGCACGGTACCATTCCACTGGTCGATGTCGGAGCCAACGTCGTACTGCATCAATAACTTCTTCATCATCCGCGTAGTGCCTCCCACGGATTGCGTCCTTCATTGGGCCAAACATATGGAAATCCGACGGTGCGAGATCGGGGCTGTAGGGTGCATGAGGAAGAACAGTCCACTGAAGTTTTGTGAGCTCCTCTCGGGTGCGAAGACCTGTGTGAAGACTTGCGTTGTCATGAAGAAGGAGAAGTTCGTTCAGATCTTTGTGCCTACGAACACGCTGAAGTCGTTTATTCAATTTCTGAAGAGTAGCACAATACACTTCAGAGTTGATCGTTTGACCATGGGGAAGGACATCGAACAGAATAACCCCTTCAGCGTCCCAGAAGACTGTAACCATGACTTTACCGGCTGAGGGGATGGCTTTAAACTTTTTCTTGGTAGGGGAGTGGGTGTGGCGCCACTCCATTGATTGCCGTTTTGTTTCAGGTTCGAAGTGATGAACCCATGCTTCATCGCCTGTAACAATCTTTGACAAGAAATTGTCACCCTCAGCCACATGACGAGCAAGCAATTCCGCACAGATGGTTCTCCTTTGCTCTTTATGGTGTTCGGTTAGACAACGAGGGACCCAGCGGGAACAAACCTTTGAATATCCCAACTGGTGAACAATTGTGACAGCACTACCAACAGAGATGTCAAGTTGAGCCCTGAGTTGTTTGATGGTGATCCGTCGATCATCTCGAATGAGTGTGTTCGCACGCTCCGCCATTGCAGGAGACAGCTGTGCACGGCCGGCCCGCACGCAGGAGATCAGACAGTCTTGCTTGACCTTGCGACGATGATGACACACGCTTTGCCCAACGACTCACCGTGCTTTTGTCCACTGCCAGATCACCGTAGACATTCTGCAAGCGCCTATGAATATCTGAG
The DNA here is from genome assembly GCF_023864275.1 of Schistocerca cancellata. Taxonomy (NCBI): domain Eukaryota; kingdom Metazoa; phylum Arthropoda; class Insecta; order Orthoptera; family Acrididae; genus Schistocerca; species Schistocerca cancellata. The sequence goes on along the minus strand of NC_064635.1, from coordinate 72,793,316 downwards.
ATGCCCTGGTTTTCCGCCAAAAGAAACTCGATCACTGCCAGTTGTTTGCAACGCACATCCGTTACAGACGCCATTTTAACAGCTCCGTACAGCGCTGCCACCTGTCGGAAGTCAATGAAACTATACGAGACGAAGCAGGAATGTTTGAAAATATTCCACAAGAAATTTCCGGTTTTTCATCCAAAATTGGCCGAGAAAAACAATGTGTTGCATTACTTATTGAACTGCCCTCGTACAAGCAAGACTCCGTGGAATAATCGCAGCAAACAACGGGAAACGTACGATTAACATATCCGTTAGGACAGTGTCGCGAAATTTGGCGTTAATGGGCTACGGCAGCAGACGATACACGCGAGTGTCTTTGCTAACAGTACGACATCGCCTGCAGCGCCTATCCCGGTCTCCTGACTATGTCGGTTGGGTCCCAGGCGACTGGAAAACCGTGGCTTGGTCGATCAGTCCCGATTTCAGTAAGTAAGAGCTTATGGTAGAGTTCGAGTGTGGCGCAGACCCCACGGAGCCACGGACCCAAGTTCTCAACAAGGCACTCTGCGAGCCAGTGGTGGCTCCATAATGGTGTGGGCTGTGTTTTCACGCAATGGAACCAATCATTGACTGGAGATGATTATGATCCCTTTCTTGGAGACCATTTGCAGCCGTTCAAGGACTTCATGTTCTCAAGCAAAGATGGAATTTTTATGGATGACAATGTGTCATGACACTGGGCAACAATTGTTTGCGATTGGTTTGAAGGACACTCCAAACAATTCGAACGAGTGGCTTGGCCACCCAGACTGCCCGACATTGATCCCATCGGACATTTATAAGACATAATCGAGAGGTCAGTCCGTGCACAAAACCCTGCACCGATGACACTTTTGTAATTATAGACGGCTATAGAGGTAGCGTTGCTCAGTTGTTTTGCAGGTGATTTCCAACGATTTGTTGAGTCCACGACACGTCGTGTTACAGAACTATGCCGAGCAAAAGGAGGTCCAACCCGATATTAGGAGTTGTACCCTGACTTGTCACCTCAGTCTATACAGTATACGAAATTGCAGTGCCTGTATTGTTCAGAAGTACGATGCAAAGTTTCTTTGGACATGCATGCATGTCCAGTTGTTCAGAAGTACGATGCAAAGTTCCCTCGGACATGCATGAATGTACAGTTGTTCAGATGTACGATGCAAAGTTCCTTCGGACATGCATGTATGTCCAGTTGTTCAGAAGTACGATGCAAAGTTCCCTAGGATATGCAAGCATGTCCAGTTGTTCAGAACTACGATGCAAAGTTCCCTCGGACATGCATGCATGTCCAGGTGTTCAGAAGTACGATGCAAAGTTCCTTCGGAGATGCATGCATGTCCAGCTGTTCAGAACTACGATGCAAAGTTCCCTCGGACATGCATGCATGTCCAGTTGTTCAGAACTACGATGCAAAGTTCCCTCAGACATGCATGCATGCCCAGGTGTTCAGAAGTACGATGCAAAGTTCCTGCATACATGTCCGAAGGAACTATGGATCGTACTTCTGAACAATACAGGCACTGCAATATCGTATTTATCCTCCAACACCGAGCAAGTGTCTTTCAATTAAAAAGTCTCCCCGGAACGGGAATATACACTCCTGGAAATGGAAAAAATAACACATTGACACCGGTGTGTCAGACCCACCATACTTGCTCCGGACACTGCGAGAGGGCTGTACAAGCAATGATCACACGCACGGCACAGCGGACACACCAGGAACCGCGGTGTTGGCCGTCGAATGGCGCTAGCTGCGCAGCATTTGTGCACCGCCGCCGTCAGTGTCAGCCAGTTTGCCGTGGCATACGGAGCTCCATCGCAGTCTTTAACACTGGTAGCATGCCGCGACAGCGTGGACGTGAACCGTATGTGCAGTTGACGGACTTTGAGCGAGGGCGTATAGTGGGCATGCGGGAGGCCGGGTGGACGTACCGCCGAATTGCTCAACAAGTGGGGCGTGAGGTCTCCACAGTACATCGATGTTGCCGCCAGTGGTCGGCGGAAGGTGCACGTGCCCGTCGACCTGGGACCGGACCGTAGCGACGCACGGATGCACGCCAAGACCGTAGGATCCTACGCGGTGCCGTAGGGGACCGCACCGCCACTTCCCAGCAAATTAGGGACACTGTTGCTCCTGGGGTATCGGCGAGGACCATTCGCAACCGTCTCCATGAAGCTGGGCTACGGTCCCGCACACCGTTACGCCGTCTTCCGCTCACGCCCCAACATCGTGCAGCCCGCCTCCAGTGGTGTCGCGACAGGCGTGAATGGAGGGACGAATGGAGACGTGTCGTCTTCAGCGATGAGAGTCGCTTCTGCCTTGGTGCCAATGATGGTCGTATGCGTGTTTGGCGCCGTGCAGGTGAGCGCCACAATCAGGACTGCATACGACCGAGGCACACAGGGCCAACACCCGGCATCATGGTGTGGGGAGCGATCTCCTACACTGGCCGTACACCACTGGTGATCGTCGAGGGGACACTGAATAGTGCACGGTACATCCAAACCGTCATCGAACCCATCGTTCTACCATTCCTAGACCGGCAAGGGAACTTGCTGTTCCAACAGGACAATGCACGTCCGCATGCATCCCGTGCCACCCAACGTGCTCTAGAAGGTGTAAGTCAACTACCCTGGCCAGCAAGATCTCCGGATATGTCCCCCGTTGAGCATGTTTGGGACTGGATGAAGCGTCGTCTCACGCGGTCTGCACGTCCAGCACGAACGCTGGTCCAACTGAGGCGCCAAGTGGAAATGACATGGCAAGCCGTTCCACAGGACTACATCCAGCATCTCTACGATCGTCCCCATGGGAGAATAGCAGCCTGCATTGCTGCGAAAGGTGGATATACACTGTACTAGTGCCGACATTGTGCATGCTCTGTTGCCTGTGTCTATGTGCCTGTGGTTCTGTCAGTGTGATCATGTGATGTATCTGACCCCAGGAATGTGTCAATAAAGTTTCCCCTTCCTGGGACAATGAATTCACGGTGTTCTTATTTCAATTTCCAGGAGTGTAGATAATGAATGTACGAGTGCAGGCTGCAGACATATCGCTGACGACATCTGAAAGATTGGGTCTGTCCTTGAGTCGTGGTCAGCGTAATAGTATGGCTTCCACTAGCGATAAACGGGAAATCGGCTTTCGAGTTCTGGCCAGGCAGAAATTTTCATTGTCATCACTCCGCTATACAGTTGATTGTTGCCCATGTGCGCAACTACGAATATATTTCACGTGTACATACATGTTCTAGAAGGTACCATATGGTAAATGTCGGGGACTACCATGCTCCTTTCCTAGTCGTTTCCTCTACTATTCCACTCACAAATGGAGCTAGGGGAAAATGGCTATATGCCTCGATGTGATTTGTAATTTCTCTTACCTTGCCTTTCGGTAAACCTAAGTTGGCTGCAATGGAATCGTTCTCAAGCCAGCTGAAAATGCCTGTTCTGTAATATTTCTCAATAGCGTTTGGCGAAAAGAACGTCGTCTTCTCTCCAGAGATTGTCATTTTGGTGCACAAAGCATCTTCGTAACAAATCCACCAGAACGCTACTGAATTACTTCGAAGTCTTTCTTTAATCCGAGCAGGTGCGGATCACAAACACTCGACTAATACTTGAGAATGGGCCGGAAAAGCTTCTGTCCTCTTGTTAAATTTTAAAATTCACTTGGTTAAAATGTGGCATACAGAGAGGCAACACATACTAGAGGTTCCTACACCAGAATGCGACACGGACTTCTGGGCACTGTCCTATAGAGATTCAGGTCAGAGTGACTTTATTCTGTTCTGAATGACTTGTATGAGATACGCAAGGGTGTAGTTGCTTGCTACACCGAAACCAGCTTTCTTCTATTGCTAGCTACTCTTCTCGCATTTGCATAGTTTTGACGTAACACCCCACCTGCGAATGATACATTCTGCCACATCGTGTTCCGTGTAGGACTGCTGGGCTGGGCTTCGTGCTGTTTCCCCCAATTTTTCCACAAGCCCTGCAACTCAGCAGAATGCTTCACTCTATTTATCTAGTAGATAATGGTATCTGTTATTTGTTTTCTTCACCTTAGTGATTTTTTTACTTTTATTTTTTTTAATTTTTGCAGCCAGACACTTAACCTACTTCTTTTATGCATTTTCAGTTGTTTGAAGCACATTCATAGGCTCCCCTGAAGCTATTCCTGAGCTAAATATCTTTTTGAATGTTTTGGTTCGCCGCAAAAATGACGGAGCTTCGGGACATGCAGTACATCGGAAACCGATGCGTACGGATTTATATTTAAGTGAACTATCGTTCGAAGACGAAGAGTGTTCTCGCTGACGAGAACACTCATTTAACGACGCACTTTCAATAACAGATACCTAATAGTCCTTTTATACGAGTATTTCAAAAGCTTCGAAATCAGTTGCAATAAATTACAGTCGTCGTCTGTTTGCAAGACCAAATATGCATGTATATTAACATTTCATCGTCCTACATGTGAAGCGTATTTGCGAACTCTAAATTTTTACTGCCTTTCACAATCATTCCTCCGTTATGCACATTTTAAACGTTTCAGATAACGGTACTATCACACAACTACTTACTTGTTTTAAAAACATCTGATAAAAATTACTGGACATTTTAGCCATGTAGGCCTACAAGCTGCTGTTATGTATCAAAAATGTTACGTTGACAAACAAGCATCTGTAATTTGATGAGGCTGGAAAAGAACTCATACCTCGTTACATGAACATTTATCCCGTTCTTATCTTTTATAAATTTTAATAACGATCAGCGATATCTTAACACAGCGACACTTATCTTCTTGCGAGGAACGGCTTTGCAATCTGCTTTAACCTGGTCCAGCACTTCGAAGTCTTAAAACCGCACCAGAGGGTCAATTTGCTGTTGCCAAGAGTCGTCATTGAACATGAAATGAACACAAAACACAGACATTTTGCGGTATTTTACAAAGAACACTTAATATAACAAAATTAGTTGCCATGCACTGACACAAATTAAGTAACTTAGTCACCATATATCGTGATACGGTTCCAAATGTTGAAACACTGCAGTCTGAACGGTAAAACCAAACGAAACAAGCAATCAATCAATCAAAGGAGCCCAGCTACAAACATAATACCGTTACTATACATTTACCTGTAGCTAGGGCGATCAAGTGCTCATATGTGAAAGCAGGGTATATTTGTAAAACTGGTCTAGCATAAGAGCTTACTTTCGTCGCAGCTACCAGTATGGTACGTTGTACTGTGTAGTGTACCAATAAGACATTTAAAATAAGATATTTAAAATTGTAAGAAAATAAAGCATGAGTTGATGATTTAGTGTAACTGTGAGTTCAATTAGTGGTGTCAGTCGGTATTTACGTATTAAGTTCAAATGGTTCAAATGGCTCTGAGCACTATGGGACTTAACAGCTGTGGTCATCAGTCCCCTAGAACTTAGAACTACTTAAACCTAACTAACCTAAGGACATCACACACATCCATGCCCGAGGCAGGATTCGAACCTGCGACCGTAGCAGTCGCGCGGTTCCGGACTGCGCGCCTAGAACCGCGAGACCACCGCGGCCGGCACGTATTAAGTCCGTGATTATAAGATGAAGAAATCTGTCTTTTGTTTAATATTGGTGAGTTACTGTCCTTTATAGGAAAAAGTACGTTGAACGTAGATATCGTTAAAGAATATGTGACAATTGATGAGTGACTAATTTCATTGTCGGGGCATTTTTCTTGTAAGCATTATTTTCCTAAAAATCCAAAAATTCTGGAATAAACGTCGGTTGATACACTAAATTGTAGAAGTCTCTACTTCCGCACGTTTGAGGTTTACGCAGCAATGCAGTCTGACCGTTCGTTCGGACAATGTAATTGTGTTTCAGCTGTTCTCTAGCATTTTTATACTCGCTTAAATGACTCAGGGATAAACGATACACAAGAGTCCCATCTACCAAAACCTTAATCCGTTTAAAGCTGGCTTTAGTGGGAATATTTTGCTGAAATTAACGTGAATTTACTATTGAGCTTCTTCGCAATAAACATAGAAATGTTGAGATCACGTTTGCTTGCTTTTACGAGACAAATGTGCATTGTGTCCCAAGATATGTCACTGTTTAGTTCTAATACAGTATAAGCAATGCAGACTGATGCCAAAGTACATGAAGATACAGGCACACTTCTACGTTTGCAGTTAGGGAGGATCGACAACATGCTAACACAACACTCAACAGCTATAGTTTTTGGGGATAAACAAGCATATGAACCCTTGCTGTGTTCTAATTTTTAAACATCTGCGTTTCAAACGACTGTGTGATTTACGAAATTAGCAACAGAAAGAAATACACTAAAAATTAGCTCAAAAGTAATCGTGGAAAAGGTCGGGAGTTAGTTGGTAATAGCATAGTCATACATCCCATATCATTAGAGACAGGACTTGTTTCTGATAGAGAGAGAGAAAACCAGCAAGTAAGCAACCGGTAGCAGGAGCAACTATGACACCAGGATATAAGAAATGGACTAACATTGAAGAAAGTCAAGAGATTTGCATCTGCCCAAGCTCAAAAGTTAACAAGTATTCAAGGAAATCGTGTGCAAAACTCTTTCCAACGATTTATGAACTAAATGTTTAGGCGGAGTGAAGCTTAATGCTACAAAACGTTTTGTACTATAGTTCTGAAACACTCTTTGCGAACATACTCTTTATTTTCCACAGTAATAATTTCAGTATTATTAAATGCTGGTAAGTAAATGTTGCTTGTGCTTAAGGAAATAGGTCTGAATTTCTGTTCACAAAGTCTCAACATTCCATCCTTTCTATGAAAAAATAATGTAACAACATTAAGCTACGAAATATCAATTAGTCTTTAAGAATGAATTAGTATTAATATTATTTCACAAAATTTTCCTGTATAAGCAGTGACAATAATATCATTTCAAAGCTTTAAAGTTGTAAAGCAAAATTAATGCATAACTAAATCGGAACATAAAGAACAGATACTAAATCCATCACACACACACACACACACACACACACAAACAAACACACACACACACACTTATGAACTGTTCCAACGCTTCACGGTCCTCGTTATAATCATTTTCATTAAGCTCATTCTGCACCTGAATCCGTCGGATTTCTAGCTATAGGGGCATTTGAAGACATTGGTGTATGACCTACACAAAGGCAGTTTGCAGACGTTACAAGAGCTGGTGACCAGTTTATGTGATGAAGTCAGAATGGAGCTACACGTATTAGAAAGAGAATGTGATGCTCTGCAAAGAAGGACTGAAGGGTTTGTCAGGATGCGTGACAACAACATACACTCCTGGAAATGGAAAAAAGAACACATTGACACCGGTGTGTCAGACCCACCATACTTGCTCCGGACACTGCGAGAGGGCTGTACAAGCAATGATCACACGCACGGCACAGCGGACACACCAGGAACCGCGGTGTTGGCCGTCGAATGGCGCTAGCTGCGCAGCATTTGTGCACCGCCGCCGTCAGTGTCAGCCAGTTTGCCGTGGCATACGGAGCTCCATCGCAGTCTTTAACACTGGTAGCATGCCGCGACAGCGTGGACGTGAACCGTATGTGCAGTTGACGGACTTTGAGCGAGGGCGTATAGTGGGCATGCGGGAGGCCGGGTGGACGTACCGCCGAATTGCTCAACACGTGGGGCGTGAGGTCTGCACAGTACATCGATGTTGTCGCCAGTGGTCGGCGGAAGGTGCACGTGCCCGTCGACCTGGGACCGGACCGCAGCGACGCACGGATGCACGCCAAGACCGTAGGATCCTGCGCAGTGCCGTAGGGGACCGCACCGCCACTTCCCAGCAAATTAGGGACACTTTTGCTCCTGGGGTATCGGCGAGGACCATTCGCAACCGTCTCCATGAAGCTGGGCTACGGTCCCGCACACCGTTACGCCGTCTTCCGCTCACGCCCCAACATCGTGCAGCCCGCCTCCAGTGGTGTCGCGACAGGCGTGAATGGAGGGACGAATGGAGACGTGTCGTCTTCAGCGATGAGAGTCGCTTCTGCCTTGGTGCCAATGATGGTCGTATGCGTGTTTGGCGCCGTGCAGGTGAGCGCCACAATCAGGACTGCATACGACCGAGGCACACAGGGCCAACACCCGGCATCATGGTGTGGGGAGCGATCTCCTACACTGGCCGTACACCACTGGTGATCGTCGAGGGGACACTGAATAGTGCACGGTACATCCAAACCGTCATCGAACCCATCGTTCTACCATTCCTAGACCGGCAAGGGAACTTGCTGTTCCAACAGGACAATGCACGTCCGCATGTATCCCGTGCCACCCAACGTGCTCTAGAAGGTGTAAGTCAACTACCCTGGCCAGCAAGATCTCCGGATCTGTCCCCCATTGAGCATGTTTGGGACTGGATGAAGCGTCGTCTCACGCGGTCTGCACGTCCAGCACGAACGCTGGTCCAACTGAGGCGCCAGGTGGAAATGGCATGGCAAGCCGTTCCACAGGACTACATACAGCATCTCTACGATCGTCTCCATGGGAGAATAGCAGCCTGCATTGCTGCGAAGGGTGGATATACACTGTACTTGTGCCGACATTGTGCATGCTCTGTTGCCTGTGTCTATGTGCCTGTGGTTCTGTCAGTGTGATCATGTGATGTATCTGACCCCAGGAATGTGTCAATAAAGTTTCCCCTTCCTGGGACAATGAATTCACGGTGTTCTTATTTCAATTTCCAGGAGTGTACAGCAGCGTCTGTAGTGACTGCGTTTACATGACGGACAGTTGGGACTCAGAGGACAGATTCGCACACATCTCAACAAGTGCTGCCTTCCGGACATCATACGAACTTTTCTTCTTAATTTTGTCTAGTACTCTCTCCCGTAAGGATATATGATAGTTTTTTAAACGGGCTGTATACCATAACACAACCCGACACCGTCCAGACGGAGCAAAGCAAAGAAAAAGCAGAGCGCCCAAGTTCTGGCGATCAGTCGGTGGTCAGCTCAGTGGCGAAATTCGTCAAACCTTTCGCGACAGCATCAACTATCCCGACCGCTCCACACCAAATTCAAACGGAAGAAGAAGTAAAATATCTCAATCCGAGACTGAGTTAGTTAGATAGCGAAAAAACTGACATACGTAACAAAAATGAGGTGAAAGTTAGGGAAGACATGGACAGAGAAACTGAAAGAGCTCAGAGGAATGTAGAAAATCTTGTAGGTAACTGAAATATAAACGAAAATAGATTGAAAGACAGCTTACTAGATCAACTGGGAGCAAGTGAAAAAGAAAAAAAACTGAAAGTAGCAACGATATTTTGTTTTCTGACGTATCTCAGCGGTTTTCCCCTGTTCCAGAAAATCCAAGGGTTAAATCAATTAAGATAAGAAGTGAAGCATTTCAAAACAAAGCTGGGTTATTTGCACTTTTAAGAGACAAAATGTGTTAACCGACGACTTCTGACTGGTTCTATACCAGTCACCCAATTGGTGAGAAACGTATGAGAAACTGGATGGCATACTCAACTAACAACCAAAGTTTGTACTGTTTCTGCTGTAGACTCTGTAGCATAGTCACAAGTTTGAGCAATTTATCTAAATTTGTCTCTGGTTTTTAAGCATTGTGGGAGCGTAGTTCGAAAGTTTATAACCAACAAAATGTATGAAAAACGTCGGAATTGTTTCAGAAACGGAAAAGCTTAAGAGCTGGTCTGGTTTCCAACAGAACAATTGAACATGTTACTCAGACTGCATCTGATACAGAAAAAAGGAAATGGAGAGATATTTTAGAAAGACTGTTGTACGGCACTATGTTTTAGGCTAAGCGTAATCTCCCATTATACGGCCACAGAGAGCACATGTTGGCAGAAAACAGGAATTTTTCAGCAGTTTATTAGACAGTTATCTAAATGTCATGCTGTACGATGAGAACATCTGAGCAATCTAGAACAGTCCATTCTGTAACAGCCGAGCTAAAGTTTTAGAAGCTTTCATCGCCCACTACACAAAGTGATTTCATGTCACTTTCGTGCTGGCTTGTATAGGGAAACATTTTCGGTGACATCAAAGAGTCGATATGATTTTTCATCATCTTTGACAGCAAGAAGAGGCCTCACACATGGATCAAATCAGTGAAATGTTTCGTTACGTTCACACAGGAAACATAGAATTAGAAGTAAAGGAGTAGCGACTAGGTTATTTTCAGCAAACTAGGAAGATATGCGTTGCCATAACGGAAGATATTTTCCATGTTATTGAACAATGTGGTCTGGCTGTAACAGTGTGCCGAATACAAGAGTACGACAATACTCCTACAGTGGCTTGTGTGCATTCAGAATTCAAGCAAGAATTTACGGATTTAATCCTACAGCCCCCATCCGCAGAATGAACCATGAAACTTGCCGTCGGTGGAGAGGCTTGGGTTCCTCAGTGATACAGAAAGCTGTACGTTAGGTGCAACCACAGCGGAGGGGTATCTGTTGAGAGGCCAGACAAACGTGTGGTCCCTGAAGAGGGCCAGCATCCTTTTCCATAGTTACAGGGGCAATAGTGTGCATGATTGACTGACCTGGCCTTGTAACATCAAACAAACCAGCCTTGCTGTGCTGGTACTATGAACAGCAGAAAGCATGGGGAAAACACAACCGTAATATTTCCTGAGAGCATGCAGCTCTACTGTATGGTTAAATGATAATCGGGTATGCAGGTTCGAAAATTTAAAAAGAAAAATGGATGGGTTCAAGCTGGATATTGTAGGAATTAATGAAGTTCGGTGGCGCGAGGAACAGGACTTCTGGTCGGGGTTGTAAATAAGAAATGCAGGAGTAGATTTAAAAATAAATAAGAAAATTAAAATGGGAGTCAGCTACAATGAACAGCATATGATCGCTTTATTGTAACCAAGATAGACACGACGTCAACACCTGATACATTAGTAGAAGTTTATATGCCAGCTAGCTCCACAGATTGTGAAGAGATAGACAAAATGTATGATGAGTCAAAAGCAATTAGTAGGATAGATAAGGGAGACGAAAATTAAATTTTGATGGGCGTCTGGAATTCGATAGTAGGGAAAGGAAGGCAAGGGAAAATAGTAGGTGAATATGGACTCTGGGGAAGGAATGAAAGAGGAAGCAACCTGATAGAATTTTGCACAGAGTGTAATTTACTCATCACTAATACTTAAGAATTATGAAAGAAGATTGTGTACGTGGAAGAAATCTGGAGGCACCAGAATGTTTCTGATTGATCATCATTTTTGACCCATATTTTAAATTGTCAGACTCTGGGCACAATTTATTGGTTATAAGTTGTAGATTAAAACAGAAGAAATTGCAAACAGGTACAAAATTGAGGAGATGGGGTTTGGGTAAGTTGAAAGAAACAGAGGCTGTCGACAGTTTCAGAGAGAGGATTAGGCAACAGTTGACAAGAATAGGAGAAAGGAATACAGCAGAAGATAAATAGGTAGCTTTAAGAAATGAAATAGTGGAGGCAGCAAAAAATCAAGTAGGTAAAAGGACAAGGCCCAGTAGAATTCGATAAAACAGGAAATATTGAATTTAATTGTTGAAACGAAAAAATATGTCGCAAATGAAGCATGAGAAACAGAGTACAAACTTTAAAAAAATGAAATTGGCAGGAAGCGCAAAATAGCGAAACAGGAGTGGTTAGAGGACAAATGTAAGGATTTAGAAGCATATTTCTCTAGGGAAAAGACAGATACCACCTACAGGAAAATTAAAGAGACCTTTGGAGGAAAGAGAAGTAACTACGAAAGGTGGAATTATGAAATTCTGTAGAGGTATTTCTGTAAACCCAAGAAATATTCTCTAAAAAGTAAATTCTGAAATCCTGAATGTAAGCTGAGATATGGGGTAAAGTGCGTGGAAATTTGCATGAATTTTATATTATATGTAGGTTAAGAATTTAAACAAGGGAAAATATTGCAGTAAAGTACTGAATAGTTTCTTAGAAAAAGGTACATATATTACTTTTTAAATAAATTTTTAAATTCCATAAAAAAGTTAAATATATATTATATTCCGATATATATATATATATATATATATATATATATATATATATATATATATATATATATATATATATATATATAATGGAAGGAACTTAACAGTAGATGTGTTAAAACGTGTAGAGTACAATACAAAATTTCATTGCCATATTTTCAAAACTATGGATTTGGTGCATCTTTTAAATAGTGTGTGTTTTCCATGAATATGGCCCCTTAACATACGTATTGCTGGTAACTCTGCCAGATCACCAAAGACAGAAACTGTCGGTCTGTTAAGTGCTGTTGTCACAAGGGGTGCACTCAGACCTGGAGAGGCCACTGTAGGAGCTACTTGAATTAGCAGCTCCAGTCACAAAAACTGACAACGGTTGGGACGGTGGTGTGCTGACTACACGGCTCTCCATATTCACAGCCAGTGAAGCATATGGGCTCAGGATGACATCGCAGTTTGTCGGTACCTTTGGGCCTTCAAATCCTGTTTGGACGAAGTTCGTTTATAACATGAATATGAAAATGAGGAGTGACGAGGTTGTTAAACAGTTCCATTACGGAGACAGCTTTAAGCACAGGTGTAGTTTCTGAACCCAGTGAACGACGACTAGCTTAGCTAACGGTACACCCAGAGTGGTTCTGCTGGCAGTGGCATTAGCTAAGTTCTGGCACTGTTAACATGCACATGCACCGACACTTGGCGGATGCTATGGAAACAATGTGAGATTCTGGAGATACTGACTAATGAGTGGAGCTGTGCGTCCACTTAAATTGGGGGTTTGTGTATGATTGTCCACTTGCCCTTTTAGAGGTTTCCAATTCACTCAAGATTTATTGTTGCAACAGTTATATCGAGTATATAAAACGATTACATTTACAGATCCATTGCACATGCAATTCTGAGGTACAAGCTATGGACCCATGCTGAAACTCCCATACTAGTATGTGGCGTAGCCTCCATGGTCAGCAATGTAGGTGCTAACTCTAGGAGCCCTTCGATCGTGCAGATGCTGGATACTGTCCTGGGATGCGTTATTCCACGTCTGCTCGACCTGTTCACATAGTTCTGTAAGAATTGTTGGTTGACGAGTCGCACAAGTCGCCTCTCATCCTATTACATCGCACATGTGTTCGATTGGAGACAAGTCTCAAGAGCATGCTGGACAAATAAGTTGCTGCACGTCCTGCAGAACACGTTGAGTTTCAGGGGCAGCGTGTGGGTGAAGCATTATCCTGTTGGAACAGCAAATCACCCTCCTGTTACAAGAATGTCAAAAGAACGGCTTTAACAGTATTCTGCACATATGGAGCGCTGGTTAGCGTCCCTCCGCAAACACCACAAGGCCTGGAGTGTGGGCAGTGTGTCTTGGACGAATGCACTGCATGAGACAGCACTCACCAGGTCTACGTCGCATGTGTAAAAGACTGTCACCTGCGTGCATTCAGAATCTGCTTTCGTCGCTAAAAACCCCGGAACCGCATTCCAACTTCCAAGTGATCCTCTGGCGACACCAGCCGAGTCGCGCAAGACGATGCTTTGACGTGAGTGGAAGAGGGGCTAGAGGTCTCCATGCCCGTAGTCACACTGCTAGTAACCTGTTCGTAACTGTTCATGTTGACAATTATGGGCCCACGATCTGTCACTGCTGCCCTTACAATACGAAGATCCTGGTGTGTGTGTTTGTGGGAGGGCGGAGGTGGGGGGGGGGGGGGGGGAAGGGGGGGCGCCTGTGCTGCGTGGACGTTCAGAGCCTCGTCCATGTCTGAGAGAATGTTCAAGTGACCAGTGACAGAAGTATCATCGCAGCGCGTCCAACTTGTGTGGCTGGACCACCCCTCCATTCCGAGGGCCACAATTTGGCGCTTTCGAAACGCTCAGTTGGCTGTAGGAGGCACGAGTACATCTCCAGGCACGGTTGCTTGCTGGCTTCACACGTTTGCACCACGCTGAGCTTTCTGGCTGTGAGCGTTCCCTATTAAAGGGTAGACTCAGATGGCGCTCTGGTAGCAATGACACTGTTGGTGGACGACGTTGAAACCATTATTAGTGCATCTACTATCCCCCAGGCGGCATACTCCGTAATGGAATCAAAATCGACGTCGTTACCGACGCTGGAGAGCTGTACAATTTTTTTTTCAGCAGATTATTTGTTTCAGTGTTGATCCTTGCCGCGTTTCGAGGCTCTGACGTTGTCTATACTGACGATTCGATGGTTACTGATCATGTGGGTTATGCTCTTACTCTAGGGGATCATTATGAACAACACTCATTTCCGGTCGGCTCCAGTGTTTTCGCTGCCGAGTTGGTCACCATCTCTCGCGCCGTAGATTATATCCGCTCCTGCTCAGGTGAGTCCTTCGTTATCTGTAGTGACTCAGCGGTTTACGAGCTATCGACTAGTGTTTCCCTCGCTCTCGTCTGGTGATGGCTATCCAGTAGTCCCTCCATACTCTTGCCCATTGCGGCCGCTCTGTGGTCTTTGTGTGGACCCCGGGTCACGTAGGCATCCTGGGAAATAAACGTGTTGACACACTGGCCAAACAGGCTGTCGTTGCACCAGCCTTGGCGATTGGCCTTTCGGAGAGTGACGTCAGGTCAGTTTTGCGGCAGAAGGTACTTCGCACCTGGGTGAAGACTGGCGCGCCCTGCCTTCACCCAACAAGGCCATCGAGGAGGCTACCTCCTCCTTGAGGGTATCTCGCAGGGACTCTGCTGTCCTCTGCCGGCTGCGCATTGGCTACTCCTGGATGACGCACAGCTATTTATTGCACCGCGAGGACCCACCTCTATGTCGGTGCGGGTCAGCTTTGACGGTGGTCCACTTCTTGCTGCACTGCCCGCTTTTAACTCCGCTCAGGCAGACGTTTCCGCTGCCTGATACGCTTCCTGCACTTTTATCAGATGACGTTGCGATGGCAGCCTCAGTTTTGAGTTTTATTCGTACAGGATTTTTTTATCGCTTGATCTAAGTGTTTGCCCTTTTTTTGTGTTGAGTCTTTCCTTTTGCGTACGATTTTAGACTGGGGGTCGTAGTGCGTTTCTTGGCGGTTGTCTTTTCCTTTTTTGTTTCTATGGTCGGCCAACCACTGTCACATTCGGTGTGATTTCAATTTCTTTTTTCTGGTCTCTGTCTATGTCTTTCATATCCTGTGCCGTCTTTGTCATCTTAATTGTTCGTTTTTATTCTTTGTAGGTGTTTTAAGTTCGTGGAAGAAGGGACCGATGACCCTAGTAGTCTGGTCCCTTCAATACCACAAAGCAACCAACCAATCATCTCCTGTGACAAAATTCATTTTCCTTTTCTTTCGTGTTGCATACTTGTCCTCAATAAGAAACTGAATCACAACAGCAAGCCGGCCAGTGTGGCCGAGCGGTTCTAGGCGCTTCAGTCTGAGACCGCGCGACCGCTACGGTCGCAGGTTCGAATCCTGCCTCGGGCATGGATGTGTGTGATGTCCTTAGGTTAGTTAGGTTTAAGTAGTTCTAAGTTCTAGGGGACTGATGACCTCAGAAGTTAAGTCCCATAGTGCTCAGAGCATTTGAACCACAACAGCAAACAACAACAAAAACCGTAAACGGTAGCACTTACATTAAATTCAGTTGCCAGTAAGAACTGAACTGACTAGCAGAAAGACAGTTGAGCTACAGCACGGCAAAGAAATGTAAAGAAATCGTCTTGGTTGGGAAATAGCCGATACTGCTATTGACATGTAGATAATTTAAATATATCGTTGGCTTCGTTGATTGCCGATAGTGAAATCCCTTTTTCGTCGTATGATTGAAAATCAAAGCATCTTAGAATTTCACTACTTGGCAACTAGGTCGTGTGTAATTTCATTTAGGTAATAGGGGGTTTGGGCCCCTCTTTGGCTAGGTCCTTGACGCCAAATGCAGACCCTTCGTACAAAGTATGTAAATAGCATGTAAATAATACACATAATGTTGTATGGGGATTCTAACATTGTTAGAAAATACATAAGAAGTAATTTCTTAATTATATTGAAGTTTACACAGTAAAATTTCTCTTTTTGTCATTCTGCATGTGTGCTTTGTCAACATTTTGTGTACTCGTTGTTTGTCTTCAACTATACATCGTATGAGACTAAACGAGATATGTGTGGAAACAAAGTGCCTTAGAAAGTTTTCATTCGTTACATCGAAAAAGGAGGAAAGCTGACCAGGCAATTACTACTGAATCACTTCTGAATCCATCCATATCAGCTGGTGATGAAAAAATAGAGGAGCTCAAGAAGTAACTACAGACAATAAAGAAGAGAAATATGGCCCAGAAAAAGCACGAGTATAAAGAAACTTATCTATTACAAAAAATTATCGTTACATGAAATATAAGACTGAAATGACTGTGCACGCGCTAGATATAAAAGGTCAATAAGAAATGGAAATGGTGTCACGTGGAATGCAGAAGATACTACTAAGGCCCTTTCATCAAAAGTACTATCTCCCAGTGTATATGTTCAATTATTTGAGGAGACAGAAGTATTATTTGCTTTATAACCTAACGCTCGTAAAACAGGCTGAGGTATTTCAGTGTAATAATGAGATTTCAAAAGAGGTCGCAAATTCAATTACCGCTAAAACAGAATTAATTCTCGAAGTAAAAACAGGAATCATCTTTTAATACCCACAGCAAATGTTAATGTCATTCCTTTGTCTTAATGCTCTAGTCACCAAGGACAGACTCAACCTCTTATCTGTACCTCCGTTTAAGTTTCAACGTCACTAGAAGTGAGCAACGTAAATTACCTTTTCAATCAGCTATGCATCAAACTAGGTGCCGATTTTCCTTACAAAAACGGCAAAGAAAACTTTCTTCAAAACATTAACTTCAAGATAATTTTATACGTCAGTCATAATTATTTCCAGTGGCTGCTATCATTCAACGACGCAAATTAAATGAGAATTGTAGTTCCACTCCGGACAAACGATTTTTACCTCCGTACATGAGTGTAAATAGTTGAAATGCGTCCAGGAATACCCCCAAACAATAGTCATTGATCTGCAGTTTTGTTGATACTTATTCCGGTTCAGATGGCAATTAACAAATATTGTTGATTTCATTCGATCAATATTTCCTCAAAAATGCTTCTTTAAACGTGCCAACATCATTTCCTGTTTTCACTGTGTTGTTTGCCCATACCACATAGTTCTTTGAGAATCAAAACAACGGAATTTACGTCTTATGACTGCTGCGTCATCTCTGGCAACAATCAAATGCTGAGAAATTGTTATTGAGAGCTGAGTATGTTCGGCTACTACTGTTAAGTCGATAAGTTACTAATTGCAGATCAACAACATTATGAAAGATTTTTGCTCTAGCTCATAACAATTGGGTGCATGTCTCTCTGCTTCAACTGCACCAGTTGTTTCCTGTTCAGTGCTATCAAAACTGTGGCTCTGCCTGTACAACAGTACCTTCGTGCAACACTGTTATACGATTAGTCATGACATCTTCCAGTATTGTTTCCGATTTCCTTTATCGAAACGTTAGCAGAAATGTGTACTTCTGTTTTTTTTCTCGGCAACTTCTGAAATAATATTTTTGCACTTAATTTTTGTGTACAGCTTTAACATCAGCGCCTACTCTGACATCATTTTCAACCTGTGGTTGTATATATTCTTGCTTCTGTCTCGTCGTATTGCTCCGTAATTTTCTTTTCTAATTACGAAATAATCACTACTTTTACAAATACACTCCTGGAAATGGAAAAAAGAACACATTGACACCGGTGTGTCAGACCCACCATACTTGCTCCGGACACTGCGAGAGGGCTGTACAAGCAATGATCACACGCACGGCACAGCGGACACACCAGGAACCGCGGTGTTGGCCGTCGAATGGCGCTAGCTGCGCAGCATTTGTGCACCGCCGCCGTCAGTGTCAGCCAGTTTGCCGTGGCATACGGAGCTCCATCGCAGTCTTTAACACTGGTAGCATGCCGCGACAGCGTGGACGTGAACCGTATGTGCAGTTGACGGACTTTGAGCGAGGGCGTATAGTGGGCATGCGGGAGGCCGGGTGGACGTACCGCCGAATTGCTCAACACGTGGGGCGTGAGGTCTCCACAGTACATCGATGTTGTCGCCAGTGGCCGGCGGAAGGTGCACGTGCCCGTCGACCTGGGACCGGACCGCAGCGACGCACGGATGCACGCCAAGACCGTAGGATCCTACGCAGTGCCGTAGGGGACCGCACCGCCACTTCCCAGCAAATTAGGGACACTGTTGCTCCTGGGGTATCGGCGAGGACCATTCGCAACCGTCTCCATGAAGCTGGGCTACGGTCCCGCACACCGTTACGCCGTCTTCCGCTCACGCCCCAACATCGTGCAGCCCGCCTCCAGTGGTGTCGCGACAGGCGTGAATGGAGGGACGAATGGAGACGTGTCGTCTTCAGCGATGAGAGTCGCTTCTGCCTTGGTGCCAATGATGGTCGTATGCGTGTTTGGCGCCGTGCAGGTGAGCGCCACAATCAGGACTGCATACGACCGAGGCACACAGGGCCAACACCCGGCATCATGGTGTGGGGAGCGATCTCCTTACACTGGCCGTACACCACCGGTGATCGTCGAGGGGACACTGAATAGTGCACGGTACATCCAAACCGTCATCGAACCCATTGTTCTACCATTCCTAGACCGGCAAGGGAACTTGCTGTTCCAACAGGTCAATGCACGTCCGCATGTATCCCGTGCCACCCAACGTGCTCTAGAAGGTGTAAGTCAACTACCCGGGCCAGCAAGATCTCCGGATCTGTCCCCCGTTGAGCATGTTTGGGACTGGATGAAGCGTCGTCTCACGCGGTCTGCACGTCCAGCACGAACGCTGGTCCAACTGAGGCGCCAGGTGGAAATGGCATGGCAAGCCGTTCCACAGGACTACATACAGCATCTCTACGATCGTCTCCATGGGAGAATAGCAGCCTGCATTGCTGCGAAAGGTGGATATACACTGTACTAGTGCCGACATTGTGCATGCTCTGTTGCCTGTGTCTATGTGCCTGTGGTTCTGTCAGTGTGATCATGTGATGTATCTGACCCCAGGAATGTGTCAATAAAGTTTCCCCTTCCTGGGACAATGACTTCACGGTGTTCTTATTTCAATTTCCAGGAGTGTATTTATTGATGACAAGGGAAGGTATTTATCTTTACTCAGTGAACACTGTGACAGCATGCAACTAGCTGTTTCTTGTTCTGTAAACATGTTGTTGTTATTGTTGCTGTTGTTCTGGTCTTTAGTCCAAAGACTGGTTTGATGCAGCTCTCCAAGCTACTCTTTTCTGTGCAGCCTTCTTCATCTCCGAATAACTACTATAACCTACATCCTTTTGAATCTGCTTACTGTATTCGTCTCTCGTTTTCCCTCTACAAGTTTTACCCCTCACACTTCCCTTCAGTGACTACTACGGTCGCAGGTTCGAATCCTGCCTCGGGCATGGGTGTGTGTGATGTCCTTACGTTAGTTAGGTTTAAGTAGTTCTAAGTTCTAGGGGACTTATGACCTAAGATGTTAAGTCCCATAGTGCTCAGAGCCAGAGCACCTACTTTCTTTGGAATTGGAATTATTATATTATTCTTGAATCTTTGTCCTGTCTCATACGTCTTGCACACCATGTGGAACAGTTTTTTATGGCTGGCTCTCCCAAGACTATCAGCAGTCCTGATGGAATGTCGTCAACATGTTGGCTCTTTTTTCGAATTAAGTCTTTCAGTGCTTTGTCAACTTCTTCACGTAGTGTCACATCTACTTCCTCATCGTATTCTACGTTCTCTTCCATCTCCTCAATATTGTCATCAAGTACATCTCCCTGGTATAGACACTCCTTCCATCTTTCTGCTTTCCCTTCTTTGCTTAGGACAGATTTTCCATCTAGCTCTTTATATTCATACAGGTGGTTCTCTTTTCTCCAAAGGGCTCTTTAATTCTTCAGTGGGCAGTATCTATCTTACCTCTAGTGATATATGCTTCTGTATACTTACATTTGTCCTCTAGCCATTCCTATTCAGCGATTTTGCACTTCCTGTCGATCTCATTTTTTAGACTGTTTTCCGTTTCGATCGCTTCATGTATTGCATTTTTGTATTTTATTCTTTCATCGATTAAATTCAGTATCTTTTGTTATCCAAAGATATCTACTAGACCTCGCTTTTTTACGTACTTGGTCCTTTGCTGCCTTCACTGTTTCATCTCTAAAAACTACCCATTCCTTTCCCCTGTTCGTATCAATCATTCCCTAATGCTCCCTCTGAAACCCTCTACAACTTCTGGTTCTTTCTGTTTACCCAGGTGCCATCTCCCTAATTTCCTGCCCTTTTGGATTTTCTTCAGATTTAATCTGCGGTTCATAATCAATAAACTGTGGTAAGAGTCCACATCTGCCAATGAAAATGTCTTGTAATTCAAAATCTGGTTCCTATCTCTGTCTAACCATTATATAATCAGTCTGAAACCTTTTGATATCTCCAGGTCCCTTCCACGTATACAGCCTTCTCTCATGATTCTAAAACCAAGTGTTAGCTATGATTAAATTATGCTCTGCAAAATTCTACCAGGCGGCTTTCTCTTTTATTCCTTTCCCCCAGGACAAATTAATCTGCTACTTTTCCTTCTCTTCCTTTTCCTACTATCGAATTCTAGTCCCCCATAACTATTAAATATTCGGCTCTATCTGGGTAATTTCTTTCATCTCATCATACATTTTCTCAATCTCCTTCTCATCTGTGGAGCTAGCTGGCATATAAACGTTTATTATTGTGGTGGGTATGGACTTTGTTTCTATATTGGATACAATAATGCGTTCACTTTGCTGTAAACATATATACCGATTGTTGAGGGCGCTCTCAACACTGTAGATACTAGGGACACAAATGCACTGCGTTGTAACACCCATCATTACATTTATATTACAGTCAAATTACCTTCAACATTCAAGAAGTCTTACAAATTTTACCTCACTCAAAGATTTGGTAAAAATGTCTGGTGCATTGTTTAGTGAATCTGTTTTACAAATGTCTAAAACTCTATTCACGTAACATCCATTCTAAAAATGGTAGTGTATTGCAACATACTTTGAATTTTTTGAAAAGTTACCATATCTAGCAAAACTGACTGTTCCTGACATGTCTTCGTACATTTAAAAAAATTCAAAATATTCCGAATTATCCTAATCTCAGTGACAGATTTTGACAATGCTACATACCCAGCAAATGTAGATTTCGTAACACTTCCTTTTTTTCAGCGATCCAAAATATGATGTCTCTAAATATTCTAATTACTTAGGCTGATGTAGCCTTATGAGCTGTGCAGTTATCTGCCCAATCTACAACTACAAAACAATCTAAGAGATTACTATTTTTAGTCTTTCCATATGTTAATTTCAAATATACGTAAAGTATCTGTGGTGTCACTGCCAGACACCACACTTGCTAGGTGGTAGCCTTTAAATCGGCCGCGGTCTGTTAGTATACGTCGGACCCGCGTGTCGCTACTATCAGTGATTGTAGACCGAGCGCCGCTACGCGGCAGGTCTAGAGAGACTTCCTAGCACTCGCCAAAGTTGTACAACCGACTTTGCTAGCGATGGTTCACTGACAAAATACGCTCTCATTTGCCGAGACGATACTTAGCATAGCCTTCAGCTACGTCATTTGCTATGACCTAGCAAGGCGCCATTACCAGTTACTATTGATACTGTAAAATATGTACCGTCAAGAGCGACGCTCATCATTTACGGATTAAAGTTAAGTATTCCACCAGCTACGTCCGTTTTTTCTAAAGTCTAAATTCCTTGTCCTGTTCCAGACATCACACCAGACTGTGTGAGCTGAAATGCATGCCTTTCGGCTTCCTCTAGTAAACCGGTGTTGGCTCTCCTGCCAACCCACAACATTGGCGACGAGACAACACCGCGTTCGTAACTATACTGCCCTGATTTACTTATGTAATGGCTTCGCCACCATCTCCAGATGTACTGTCCGAATTTTATCGCTTACAGAATCAGCAGACGCAGGCCTTACTGGATGCCCTTGGACAGCTCGTCCAGGGTCAACGTGCAATGCAAAACGACGCGGCAGCCGCCGCTCCACCGCTAACGCAGCCACAACACACAGTTGCACCAACTTTTCGTCCTTTTGATGCTGCACTGGAAAGCTGGACGGAGTGGTCACGCCAATTTGGATTCCATCTCGCCGCCTCCAGTATTCAAGGTAACGAGCGGCAGCCTTTTTATTGTCCTCCGTTGGGGTGCACACGTACCGTGTGACAGTCAAATTATTTCCCTGACACGACATAGCAACTCTGTCCTACGACGAAATTTTGTCTGCATTAGATGCATATTTCAAAGAATCAGTCAATGTTGTTGCCAAACGGTATACCTTCTTTCGTACAAAACGTACGGCAGGTCAGACTAATCGGGAGTGGGTTGCAACCTTGCAAGGCCTTACTAGTGATTGCACTTTTGAGTGTCAATGTGGACTCCCTTATTCAGATACTATGGTGCGTGATGCCATTGCACAGAACGTTTCTGATGTTCGTATACGGGAACAGATTTTGAAACTAGTCAATCCCTCCCTTCAACAAGTGATGGACATATTGGACTGGCAGGACTCACTTGACTTTGCTCAGGAATCATTTGAACCTTCGCCACCCGGGTGTCAGGTTAACCGGCCCACCGGGCGAGCTGCACGGAACAGTAAACAGTCCTCGTGCCCAGCCGCGCCGCTGCTGCCAGTATCTCAGCCACATGTCATGTTCCGCGCCGGCAAGCCAATGCAGTGCTAAAATCATGCCCGCGGTGTGCTACTAGACATTCGCGTGAAAATTGCCCGTCACGCCAAGCTATTTGCTTTTACTGTAATAAAAAAGAACATGTTCAAAGTGTTTGTCAGAAAAAGCTCAGATCAGAAACTCAAAACCATTCCAGGCCCTTTGCTTCGCGCCAGATTTTATTTAGCGTATGGCTATACATGCAACATTAATACATCAAGTGTTAGACATTAAAATCTTATAACAATCATGAATATAATTTATGTTTATATTGGTCAGTTAAAAGGTTATATCGAGATTTGAGATCCATTCTAGCGCCGATGGGGATGCCTCCAGGAAGTCGGACCAGTTCCCTACTTATGCTCGCAAGGAGCATTCACCATGGATGTGTTGGATCGTCTGTCTAGGGGCACTGCAGTCGCATTCTGGTGACATCGCTCTTCCCCATTTGTGTAGTGAATCCGCACACCTGCCATGTCCAGTACGTATTCGATTTAATGCGGACCATGTTTTCCATGTTAGTTCCATTCCAGAGATGTTGCAGTTATAGCTCTCAAACCAGGTCTGTAGTTGGTCATTTGTCTTTTGGTTCCAATCTAGTTTCCATTGTTTCATGTGGTAATAGTTATTATTTTGAAGCTGCTCAGCTGTGCGTATGGGTGGCTTTCTTGATTTCAATCGAGTGTGTCGCAGTTGTGAGAATTCTGCTTTAATTGGTAGTTCTGGTTTTGTTTCAATCTTTCTGAATTCGTGCAGTAGGGCCGCTTTTCTATGCAGGTCCGGGGGCAGGATATTACATAGCACCAGTAGCCAGTACGTGGGCGTTGATTTAACGGTTCCAGATAGCAACCTCATTGTGTTATTTAATTGCCTGTCAATAAGTTTGATGTGACAGCTATTAATCCAGACTGGAGCGCAGTACTCAGCCACAGACAACACTAAGGCGATAGATGAGGTGCGTAATGTTTTTGCGTTAGCTCCCCAAGTAGTACCGCAAAGTTTTTGAATGATGTTATTCCGTGTTCCAATTTTTGCAGTGGTGTTCTCCAGATGTTTTTGGTAAGAAAGAGTGCGATCCAATGTTATACCTAAGTACTTTGGAAACTTATTATGTTTGAGGTTGGTGTTTCCGAGTTTTATGTTAATAATTTCATTTGCCATTGTGTTATTAAGATGGAATGTAGATACTTCAGTTTTGTTAGGGTTTGGCTTGAGTCTCCATTTCTTGAAATAATTGTATAGTATTTCGACGTCATTATTAAGGACTTCCTCTGTATTGAAGAGATACTTGTCTCTGGTAGCCAGTGCTATGTTATCCGGATAGCAAAATTTTCTTGACTTTGTGTTTGGGAGATCTGCTATATAGAGGTAGAACAGAAGAGGGGCCAATACAGAGCCTTGCGGAAGCCCGTTGTTAATAAGTTTTGTTTTGCTTGTCTTTCCGTTTAGGGTGACCTGGAAGGTTCTGTTACTCAGCATATTATGTATTAAGGATGTTAAAATCTGGCAAGGAATCACTCCTAAGAGTTTGTAAATTATTCCATCTCTCCAAACAGTATCATATGCAGATGTTAAGTCTAGAAATACAGCACTTGTTTTCAATTTCTGTTGAAAGCCAGCCTCTACGTAGGATGTTAATGCCAGAACTTGGTCACAGCAACTACGGCCAGGTCTGAAGCCTGCCTGTTCTATAGGTAAGTTCTCCATAATGATGCCGTTAATTCGATTATGGACAAGTCGTTCGAGAAGTTTGTATGTACAGCTAAGAAGTGCTATTGGTCTGTAGCTTAGCGGTTGGTCTGCTGGTTTCCCTGGTTTCAGCAAAGCTATTATTCTTGCCTTTTTGAATTCTCTAGGGAGATGGTTTGCAGTCAAAATGTTCGAAAAGAAATTTGCCAGCCATTTGACTACGTTCTTTCCAGCGTAGGTTAGAAATTCTGGATATATGTTGTCATAACCTGGGGCTTTGCCCGGTTTCATATCCTTGAGGGCAGTAATGACATCATCCTCAGTGAATGGTCTGGAAAGCTCTGATATATTTGGAGTATTCTTTTTTAGTGTTCTGAGTTCGTGCTTAATCATCCTGGTATGTGATTTGTCTCTCGGAGCTCTTGACATTTCGACAATGTTATTTGCAATTTTCTCTGGTGTTACGGTTGGATTTTTCTGGGCTGGTCTTGTCGTACCTCCGAGTTTACGTAACAAACTCCATGCCTTCCTGCTTGATTGAGTGAAATTCATTCTTTCAGTTGCTTCAGTCCATCGTTGTCTTCTTGCGGAATCTAGATTGTGGAGGAGGTCATCAGCTATTTCTTGGTCACCACTACTAGTAAAATCCTCATATAGCTGATGGCATTTAGCACCCCATCCTGGGATGTACTCTTTTCGAAACCCCCTAGGAATGTGTTTTTTAGCTGTGGTAATTATAGCTTTCCTGAAACGATCGTAGCATTTAGGTAGTGACGGTATAAACCGGATGCATTTATCAAGGTCCGCTGAATACTTCTCCCAGTCAGCTTTTTGGAAATTCCATCTAGGTCGAGGGAAGGACCGTATCAGGGGTATAATGACACCGATGTCTAAAATAACAGGCCTATGCTGGCTGTGTGGGAAATCTGTGGCAACCATTCTGTGTTTAGGCACTGGTTTTCCCTCGTTATTGGTAGTTACAAAGCAGAGGTCCGGATTGTAGTCCCTGCGCCAGGCGGCCGAGTGGAATGTGCCCCTCTCCTTGGCATCGAATATAAGATGTAGATTGTTCTCGTCGGCCCATTCCACCAGCGCTTCTCCGTGTTCATTATTTTGGGTGTATCGCCACATTTCATGATGACTATTAAAATCACCGGCATATATCGTTGGGTGTTCATGTGCGGGTAGTACAATACTTGGCCAATTTGGTTTGGTGGTTTGTAGACATTTATAAGTCTTATGTTGTCTACTTTTATATCAACGACATGGATGTTGTTTTCTGTGCTTGTGGACAGCAGGTGTGCATGTTCAATATCGGATCGGGCATATGTGGCGGTGCCATAGGCGTGATGATATGTTGCGCCTATTTGTTGGAAGCCTTGAATACGTCCTCTTCTTTGTAAGTCTTCCTGCGAGTCGGTATGTGTTTCCTGAAGGAGTATCACATCGATGCTATTGTCCAATAGAAACTTTGAAAGATATTCAGATTTGGATCGGCTAATTCCCTCAATATTTAGCTGGCAGATCCGGACTGATGGTCCCAATCTTCTAGTCGGATGGTTCCCAAAGGAATCGTTCGTTTGTTCGCTTCGTTGCATGTTTGAATTACCAGGAGATCCCAAAGGATAGTCTGGTAGACAAGTTTGTAGACTATTTAGCCGTGATACAATCACGTTGCCCGGGGTGCACCATGAGGTTCAAAAATGGTTCAAATGGCTCTGAGCACTATGGGACTCAACTGCTGTGGTCATAAGTCCCCTAGAACTTAGAACTACTTGAACCTAACTAACCTAAGGACAGCACACAACACCCAGCCATCACGAGGCAGAGAAAATCCCTGACCCCGCCGGGAATCGAACCCGGGAACCCGGGCGTGGGAAGCGAGAACGCTACCGCACGACCACGAGATGCGGGCGGTGCACCATGAGGAGGCTAGTCTACTACGCGCCAGAATCGGAATCGAACCAAGGATACTCAGGCTCGCGACACTTCGCCCATGGAAATTCATGTAGTTCATGCCACTCCGCCCAGTGCCACTCTCTCTAACAGTGACTGTGTTCGTCCCACACATAGTGTGCGTCGACATCGCCGGAACTCCCGTCAAGTCGCAAGTAATTTTGTACCAGTGTCAGTTCACGCTGCACGACACAGTCGCTCTTGTCGTCAGCAGGACAATGAACTTTTTGTGGACTTGGACATTAACGGCAAAGTGATACCATTCCAGCTAGATACCGGGGCTGCAGTTTCACTGATCAATCAAGACACTTACAAACTGCTGGGCACACCTCCGTTGTGTGCCGCAACTGTTACATTAACTAGGTATTCGGCTCACCAGATCCCTGTGTTAGGACAGTGCAGCCTTCATGCAACATACAAGGGACAAACAAAACTTGTGTCATTTTACGTCCTTCGTTCTTCTTCTGCAATGAACTTGTTTGGTTTCGATTTACACTCCTGGAAATTGAAATAAGAACACCGTGAATTCATTGTCCCAGGAAGGGGAAACTTTATTGACACATTCCTGGGGTCAGATACATCACATGATCACACTGACAGAACCACAGGCACATAGACACAGGCAACAGAGCATGCACAATGTCGGCACTAGTACAGTGTATATCCACCTTTCGCAGCAATGCAGGCTGCTATTCTCCCATGGAGACGATCGTAGAGATGCTGGATGTAGTCCTGTGGAACGGCTTGCCATGCCATTTCCACCTGGGGCCTCAGTTGGACCAGCGTTCGTGCTGGACGTGCAGACCGCGTGAGACGACGCTTCATCCAGTCCCAAACATGCTCAATGGGGGACAGATCCGGAGATCTTGCTGGCCAGGGTAGTTGACTTACACCTTCTAGAGCACGTTGGGTGGCACGGGATACATGCGGACGTGCATTGTCCTGTTGGAACAGCAAGTTCCCTTGCCGGTCTAGGAATGGTAGAACGATGGGTTCGATGACGGTTTGGATGTACCGTGCACTATTCAGTGTCCCCTCGACGATCACCAGTGGTGTACGGCCAGTGTAGGAGATCACTCCCCACACCATGATGCCGGGTGTTGGCCCTGTGTGCCTCGGTCGTATACAGTCCTGATTGTGGCGCTCACCTGCACGGCGCCAAACACGCATACGACCATCATTGGCACCAAGGCAGAAGCGACTCTCATCGCTGAAGACGACACGTCTCCATTCGTCCCTCCATTCACGCCTGTCGCGACACCACTGGAGGCGGGCTGCACGATGTTGGGGCGTGAGCGGAAGACGGCCTAACGGTGTGCGGGACCGTAGCCCAGCTTCATGGAGACGGTTGCGAATGGTCCTCGCCGATACCCCAGGAGCAACAGTGTCCCTAATTTGCTGGGAAGTGGCGGTGCGGTCCCCTACGGCACTGCGTAGGATCCTACGGTCTTGGCGTGCATCCGTGCGTCGCTGCGGTCCGGTCCCAGGTCGACGGGCACGTGCACCTTCCGCCGACCACTGGCGACAACATCGATGTACTGTGGAGACCTCACGCCCCACGTGAGCAATTCGGCGGTACGTCCACCCGGCCTCCCGCATGCCCACTATACGCCCTCGCTCAAAGTCCGTCAACTGCACATACGGTTCACGTCCACGCTGTCGCGGCATGCTACCAGTGTTAAAGACTGCGATGGAGCTCCGTATGCCACGGCAAACTGGCTGACACTGACGGCGGCGGTGCACAAATGCTGCGCAGCTAGCGCCATTTGACGGCCAACACCGCGGTTCCTGGTGTGTCCGCTGTGCCGTGCGTGTGATCATTGCTTGTACAGCCCTCTCGCAGTGTCCGGAGCAAGTATGGTGGGTCTGACACACCGGTGTCAATGTGTTCTTTTTTCCATTTCCAGGAGTGTATTTCAGTTGTTTAACTTGTCTATAGTAAATCAGGTCCTATCAGTGAAACAGACTGTGCCTTCAGGCAGTGTTTCTCGTCTATGTGAAGAATTTGCAGACATTTTTGCACCGGGCCTCGGTTGCGCTAAGAACTATAAAGCACGATTTGGAACTGAAAGTAAACGCGCCACCGAAACTTTTCAGAGCGCGCAATGTTCCCCACGCCTTGCGTGATGAGGTCGCAAAAACATTACACGATTTGGAATCACAAGGTGTAATTGAACTTGTGCAGGCTTCTCTCTGGGCATCACCCTTAGTAATTTTGCCAAAACCTTCGGGAAAATTGAGACTTCGTGTGGACTTCAAGGCAACAGTGAATCCACAACTAGTGACTGCAACTTTTCCTTTACTCCGCTCGGCAGATCTTTTTGTCAAACTGTGCCCGGGTAAATATTTTTCGAAGTTGGACCTAGCAGATGCGTACTTGCAAATACCGGTGGACGAAGAATCCCAGTGCGTTTTGGTGGTTAACACGCATCTTGGTTTGTATCGATTCAAACGACTGCCATTCGGGTGTGCATCCGCCCCTGCATTGTTTCAGCAATATCTACAAACTGTTTGTGCGTCGGTCCCTACTGCAGCAAACTATCTGGACGATATTGTGATCTCCGGAAAGACGGAAGAAGAACATTTAGCCAATCTCAGAACATTATTTCAGGTCTTGCGACAAAATGGTCTTCGCTTGCGGAAGGACAAATGTGTGTTTTTTGCTCGTGACTTACCCTATCTGGGACATGTACTCAATGCCCAAGGCATACATCCCAGTCCAGAGCACCTCCGTGCCATACAAGACTTGCCTTCGCCGCAGAATTTGAAGCAGCTACAGAGTGTGCTGGGAAAAATAAATTACTATAACAAATATGTTCCACAGGGCTCTTCCATTTCAGCTCCGCTTCATCGCTTACGCCGTAAAGGTGTTCCGTTCGTCTGGAAGACGGAATGCGAACGCGCCTTTCGCCAGTTGCAATCGGCGTTGCTTTCGAATACTTGCCTTACGCCATTCGATCCCCAGAAGCCCCTTTTGTTGATGGTGGATGCATCGGATTTCGGGACCGGTGCTGTGCTTGCGCACAAAGATGGTTCGCACGATCGCCCTATTGTCTTTGCGTCCAAATTGCTCTCGTCTGCGCAAATAAATTATTCACAGATCGAGAAAGAAGCATTGACTCTCGTATTTGGTGTTACAAAGTTACATGATTTCTTGTATGGTCGTCACTTTACCATCATCACAGACCACAAACCTTTGACATCGCTTTTTCATCCGACCAAGCCTGTCCCTCCACGCACAGCGCAGAAATTCATTCGCTGGTCTATTCCTCTCGCAGTACCGCTACGATATCTTGTATCGGTCCACTGCTACGCACGGAAACGCCGATGCGTTGTACCGTTTGCCTGTTGCTGAGGATAGAGCATTCGATTCCTCCGAACTTGCTTGCATGTTCATTGATTCGAAACCGATGACGTGGTCGAATCGTTTCCGATTGATTTTCGTCGTGTAGCTACAGCCACAGCTGCCGACCCTGTCCTTGCTGCCGTTCTGCGTTTTGTTGCTACGCAATGGCCTTTGTCAAAGTCACGGATCGGGGATCCGTTGGTTCGCCGATTTTTTGCTCACAAGGAGAGACTTTTTGTACGACGTGGTGTTTTGCTGTTGCGTTCTGATAATGATCAGTCCAGGGTCGTGGTCCCACGTTCGTTACAGTCCTCTGTCTTACAGCTTCTCCACCAAGGACATTGGGGTATAGCGAGAACGAAACAACTTGCTCGTCAGCACTGTACTTGGTTCGGAAGCGATGCCGCGATTACGAATATGTGCTCTTCTTGCATGGTGTGTGCCGAACAACAGTCAGCACCACCGCGGAAATTCTTTGCATGGCCAAAAGCCACTTCCCCTTGGCAACGATTACACATCGATTTTGCTGGTCCATTCTGGAATGCTCGATGGTTGGTTGTGGTAGATTCATTCAGTAATTTTCCTTTTGTTGTCCGGATGTCTTCCACGACGTCATCTGCCACCATCCAAGCGTTATCCGCTATCTTTTGCATTGAAGGTCTTCCACAGACTATTGTTTCCGACAATGGCCCACAATTCAAGTCCGCAGAATTTCAGTCATTCTGAAAGGCCAACGGTATTCAACATCTGACGTCCGCGCCGTTTTCGCCACAGTCAAACGGTGCCGCTGAACGATTGGTCAGGACTTTCAAGTGACAGATGTTGAAGTTGAAAGAGTCGCATTCTCGGGAGGACGCGTTATTGCTCTTTTTGTCCTCGTATCGCTCTCAGCCCCGAGATGGTCGCTCGACGGCTGAGTTGCTCCACGGTCGCCCTCATCGAACCTTGATGTCTTTGCTACATCCGCCGCATCAGGTTCCTGTGCAGCGGCAGACAACTGCTTTTGCCCCAGGCGACGTCGTCTACTACCGCAACTATCGAGGTTCACGGCGTTGGCTCGAAGGGCGCATTCTTCGCTGCCTCGGCCGCGCTATGTATCTGGTTTTGGGGGCCTCTGGTGAGGTGCGTCGGCATCTCCATCAGCTGCGCCTCTGTCGTCGCACGGGATCTGCCGCTCCCCGTCTGCTTTCAGCGTCGGTGCCGTCTGGTCAGCGCCCTGGGGACCCATCTACTGGCTCGCCTCAGCCCCAGGTGTTACCTACGCTGCCTTAAATTTTGCCCCATGGCGACGCGCCCCCGCCGCCGCCGCCTGTGCTCCCGCCGGCGACGCCCGCCGTGGACGCGTCGCTGCAACCGCCGGGCGCCTCCCTGGGTCACGCGCCGCCGATCACTTCCCGTGACCAGTTGTCCTCCGCCATGGAACTCTTGCCCGCTCCGGACCATACGTCGTCTTCGCCCGTCGGGTGCCCCGGCCCGATGGAGGTCGACCCTTCGGCCCCTCCTGTCTCTCTACGGGCGCATACACCGCATTTTGGCGTGCACCCTGGAGCAGGTTTTCAGGCGTTTCCTAGCTCCCCGCGGTCCGAATGGCAGGGTGCGGGTGGCACAGCCTCGCCTGTTGTTAGGCTGCCCACCTCGTCGCATACGTCAACATGAGGTCCTCCCCACGGCGGGCGGAAGTCTTATGCCATGACCGTACGCCGATTTGTGGGGGAGGAATGTGGTGTCACCGCCAGACACCACACTTGCTAGGTGGTAGCCTTTAAATCGGCCGCGGTCCGTTAGTATACGTCGGACCCGCGTGTCGCCACTATCAGTGATTGTAGACCGAGCGCCGCCACACGGCAGGTCTAGAGAGACTTCCTAGCACTCGCCCCAGTTGTACGAGGTGCATTCAAGTTCTAAGGCCTCCGATTTTTTTTCTCCGGACTGGAAAGAGATAGAAACATTCGCATTGTTTTAAGATGAGGTCGCGTTCATTGTCAATACGTACCAGAGATGGCAGCACCGTATGGCAGATGGAATTTTACCGCCAGCGGCGAGAATGAGAACTGTTTTAAATACTTAAAGTGGCGACGTTTTCCTTACTTGAACAGCGTGCAATCATTCGTTTTCTGAATTTGCGTGGTGTGAAACCAATTGAAATACATCGACAGTTGAAGGAGACATGTGGTGATGGAGTTATGGATGTGTCGAAAGTGCGTTCGTGGGGCGACAGTTTAATGAAGGCAGAACATCGTGTGACGACAAACCGAAACAACCTCAGGCTCGCACAAGCCGGTCTGACGACATGATCGATAAAGTGTAGAGAATTGTTTTGTGGGATCGCCGAATGACTGTTGAACAGATCGCCTCCAGAGTTGGCATTTCTGTGGGCTCTGTGCACACAATCCTGCATGATGACCTGAAAATGCGAAAAGTGTCATCCAGGTGGGTGCCACGAATGCTGACGAACGACCACATGGCTACCCGTGTGGCATGTTGCCAAGCAATGTTGACGCGCAACGACAGCATGAATGGGACTTTCTTTTCGTCGGTTGTGACAATGGATGAGACGTGGATGCCATTTTTCAATCCAGAAACAAAGCGCCATTCAGCTCATTGGACGCACACAGATTCACCGCCACCAAAAAAATTTCGGGTAACTGCCAGTGCTGAAAAAATGATGGTGTCCATCTTCTGGGACAGCGAGGGCGTAATCCTTACCCATTGCTTTCCAAAGAGCACTACAGTAACAGGTGCAGCCTACGAAAATGTTTTGAAGAACAAATTCCTTCCTGCACTGCAACAAAAACGTCTGGGAAGGGCTGCGTGTGTGCTGTTTCACCAAGACAACGCACCCGTACATAGAGCTAACGTTACGCAACAGTTTCTTCGTGATAACAACTTTGAAGTGATTCCTCATGCTCCCTACTCACCTGACCTGGCTCCTAGTGACTTTTGGCTTTTTTCAACAATGAAAGACACTCTCCGTGGCCGCACATTGACCAGCCGTGCTGCTACTGCCTCAGCGATTTTCCAGTGGTCAAAACAGACTGCTAGAGAAGCCTTCGCCGCTTCCATGGAATCATGGCGTCAGAGTTGTGAAAAATGTGTACATCTGCAGGGCGATTACGTCGAGAAGTAACGCCAGTTTCATCGATTTCGGGTGAGTAGTTAATTAGAAAAAAAATCGGAGGCCTTAGAACTTGCATGCACCTCGTACAACCGACTTTGCTAGCGGTGGTTCACTGACAAAATACGCTCTCATTTGCCGAGACGATACTTAGCGTAGCCTTCAGCTACGTCATTTGCTACGACCTAGCAAGGCGCCATTACCAGTTACTATTGATACTGTAAAATATGTGCCGTCAAGAGCGACGTTCATCATTTATGGATTAAAGTTAAGTATTCCACCAGCTACGTCCGTTTTTTCTAAAGTCTAAATTCCTTGTCCTGTTCCAGACATCAAGCCAGCCTGCGTGAGCTAAAACGCGTGCCTTTCTGCTTCCTCTAGTAAACCGGTGTTGGCTCTCCTGCCAACCCACAACAGTATCATTGCAAAAATTTTGAAATCTACACAAATAATTCACCTGAAACTTATATCTGGTCATGCTTCTGACCTAAAGCACAGGAGAGCACGTATCAAGTTCCTGTCCTTATTATCATTGTTTGCATCTTGTGCTGGTTCTAATTTCAAATTAACTTCAGTCTGTGTACTGCACAGTTTTGAATGTTCAATCAGATATTTCTTAGCTAGAGATTCAATATAGCTCTCATGACCAAGAGTCATTACATTTCTCGCATGATTGTAGTCAATATTTATACCAACATAATCCTTTACCTAAGTCTTTAATTTGAAATCGCTTGTTTATCATGTTTTTGTTTGCTATCCTATGGAGACCTCTTCCTCAGTCTGTGCCGATGGCACGCTCTTCCAACATTTCCATTACGCGTGACTGTTTTGGTACCTTAAAAAGTTTATAATTGTTTTACTCAGATTCTACGCGCAGGTGGACTATTCTGAAAACGTTGGTATTGTAGTCAAGAGACTTTCACATACGTGATGGTATGCTCACTACAGGGTCATTAAACATGTTTTTCAGTGTTTTAAAAAGATTCTTTGTGGTACTGAAGAACTATCTGATTCTATGGAAACTACAGAAATCAGAGGAGATGATGAAACCCTGGAACCTGCATTGTGTGATTTATCGTTTTTGCGGTTTTTAAGTTTATAGACTATTATCTTAGGAGAAGCCAACCACGTTCAGAAGTATTTACAGGTTCTTGGGATAAATTTCGGAATGTGTATTACTAAGGCGAGAGGCTAGAGAACGTTTTGAAAGAAAAGAGAAATTATCTTGGTGACGAAGCACCTCGATTTGCGAAGGGCATGCCTGACGTGGTGAGTATCCTATGAGCAAGAAGAAAATCGCAAGTGGAGTGATAGCTGCAGACGAAACGCTGACATCGCACCAGGAATAGAGAAGGTCAATGCTACAGTGTATCTGACAGGTATTTACAAGAAATCGATACACACTGTAAAACCGTGGAACGTCTGTCACACAGTTTTAGTATTTGAGAGACTAGCAGTTTGATTGAAACCTCAGAAGCAGAACTTCCCACGACTGTATAAAATTCGGTATACAGTGATGATTTGTTACTAAATATTCTGCATCCAAATTCACTGTAGCCTATTTCAATACCCAAGGATGCATTACGTGCCAAATTTGATTTTCTCAATCACTCTGGTACATGTACAAAAAACAGTAGTCCCATACAACTTTAAATATCTGACATTAGGTTTCTACCCAAAAAACGGTATTTTGTTTCAGCAGTATTAACTGAAATTCTATTTTAAGGTATGCAGTTGCACAAACTACTTCAGGCAAAAATCTTCAATTTATTCTTGTTTCAGAGTACAGGCATCGTGACATATTCATAATCGGCTTGTTGTCTTCTAAACTGATAAACATCCGAATTTTATAGTTCCTTCCCTCTGTCACACCTAAATTTCTTAATAGTGTTACCAGCTAAATTTTCAGTTTCATGAACACATTCCACAAAACTCTCATAAACTTGAATTTAATAATTGATAGTGTAGACTGTGGCTGCTTTACTACTGTCATCAATAAAAGCGAGAGGGTGATTTTCCCCACGTAAACTTTCAGTTGAGTGTGACCAATTCACATCTTCATTAATGATCTCTAGTGTTTCTTTTACTTTGCTGACATTATTTTCAAAAGGTAATTATGCATTTTATTTTCAATACAAACTTTCTAGTTGAGGCACTGAGAACCATAAGGACCTAAAGCACACCATTGTCGATTTTGAGACTGTAGCATGTATGCATTCCCCTGGCATCTGTTGGTCTTACGGTGAGCTAGATTTATCAGTGCTGCAGGTCCAAATCGTGCATACGAACTTTCGCGAAAAGCTGCCTCACCGTTTTCTCTGGCATTCGCTGTCATGTGGATCTGACGACAGCGTGCTTTAGGTCCTTATTGTTCTCAGCGCTTCATTTCATAAATTATTGTTCTAAATTTTTGGGTATATGTACACTACAGCCCATTACAATTGCTACAGCAAGAAGAAATGCAGATGATAAACGGGTATTCATTGGACGAATATATTATATTAGAACTGACATTTGATTACATTTTCACGTAATTTGGGTGCACAGATCCTGAGAAATCAGTACCCAGAACAGCCACCTCTGGCCGTAATAACGGCCTCGATACGCTTGGGCATTGAGTCAAACACAGCTTGGATGGCCTGCAGAGGTACAGCTGCCCATGCAGCTTCAACACGATACCACAGTTCATCAAGAGTAGTGACTGGCGTATTTTGACGAGTCAGTTGCTCGGCCACCATTGACCAGACGTTTTCAATTGGTGAGAGATCTGGACAATGTGCTGGCCAGGGCAGCAGTCGAACATTTTCTCTTTCCTGAAAGGCCCGTACAGGACATGCAACATGCGGTCGCCCATTATTCAGCTGAAATGTAGGGATTCGCAGGGATCGAATGAAGGGTAGAGCCACGGGTCGTAACACATCTGAAATGTAACGTCCACAGTTCAAAGTGCCGTCAATGCGAACAAGAGGTGACCGAGACGTATAACCATTGGCAGCCCATACCATCACGCCGGGTGATACGCCAGTATTGCGATGACGAATGCACGCTTCCAATGTGCGTTCACCGCATTGTCGCCAAACACGGATGCGACCATCATGATGCTGTAAACAGAACCTGGATTCATCCGAAAAAGTGACGTTTTGCCATTCGTGCACCCAGGTTCGTCGTCGACTACACCAACACAGGCGCTCCAGTCTGTGATGCAGCGTCAAGGGTAACCGCAGCCACTGTCTCCGAGCTGATAGTCCGTGCTGCTGCAAACGTCGTCGAACTGTTCGTGCAGGTGGTTGTTGTCTTGCAAATGTCCCCATCTGTTGACTCAGGGATCGAGACGTGGCTGCACGATCCGTTACAGCCATGCGGATAAGAAGCCTGTCATCTCGACTGCTAGTGATACGAGGCTGTTGGGACCCAGCCGGGCGTTCCGTGCTACCCTCCTGAACCCACCGATTCCATATTCTGCTAACACTCATTGAATCTCGACCAACGCGAGCAGCAATGTCACGATACGATAAACCGCAATGGCGACAGGCTACAATCCGACCTTTAGCAAAGTCGGAAACGTGATGGTACGCATTTCTCCTCCTTACACGAGGCATGACAACAACGTTTCACCAGGCAACGCCGGTCAACCGCTGTTTGTGTATGAGAAATCGGTTGGAGACGTTCGTCATGTCAGCACATTGTAGGTGTCGCCACCGGTGCCAACCTTGTCTGAATGCTCTGAAAAGCTAATCATTTGCATATCACAGCATCTTCTTCCTGTCGGTTAAATTTCGTGTCTGTAGCACGTCATCTTCGTGGTGTAGCAATTTTTTGGCAAGTAGTGTACTGCCTATTTTTGTAAACTGGTAAAGTTTACTGTCTTCATTTTTCCTACTGGCAGAAAGCATTGAAGTTACGTAGGCATAAACATAGTTCCCACAATCATCAACATGATCTGTACAACGCTATCCAGTAACCAATGAGTCGGTACTTTGCTACCTGACTTATCATTGTGACATGCTTTCGTGGAATGTACCTCCGTTACAACAATGGCCATGCGGGATCTGTTCCGTTGATAGCCTCGGCGTTCTGGATGACGACCGCCTCCTGAACCACGCTGTTTACCTCTACCATGCGACCAGCTGTTGTTACCCTCACTACGCACCTCGCCTCACCCAACTGCCGCGGCGGCTGCCCGACGACGTACGCCACGAGTTTCCGACTGACGTCATTCCCTCTAAAAGTACCTTTGTTTGCCACATCCACAACGTAACTATTCCGCTTAGCTCTCACTGGTTTTCTTTTCAGTGTCAAAGTATTGCAAAATGACTTGAGCCTCGTCAGTTTACGAAATGCGGAATCTCTTGCTTCAGTTTTTACGAACTGATGTTTTGTGTATTCTACACATTCAGTAATTTGCAGCTTCGATTCCGTCCTTGCCTTTTAAATCAATCATCAGAATTTTGCTTTGAACGTATTCGACTGTCTTATCCTCTTGTTTCTAAACACCGATCAAATGTCCTACATAGCTGAAATATTCCGACAACGTTTTCAACATGTACTTGAGCTGTTCCTTTTCCGTCACTATCGCGCCTCCAAATTTAAATTGCTTGGCTTTTTTTTTGCGAACAAACTGAAAAATCTGCGGTAATGATGGAAGCAGAAGTAAGATGCGACTCAAATCTCTCAGGGAAAACTGTAATTAAAAAGAAAAACAAGAAAAAAACTAAAAATGTTGCTCTGCCACTGTAACTTTTAACTTCAGATTCTTCAATTCGTTTTAGCACACAGACTGTTACCACGTTAAGAATATTCGTTAACGACAAGGAAAGTACAATTTACATCTATCTTTACACAATGAACACACGGAATGGAACCAATTGCCTGTTTTCAGTAAACGTACATACTGTCGATATGAATGTACCACAATCCAACAACTTCAGTATCAGATACCGGTGTGTCAGACCCACCATACTTGCTCCGGACACAGCTAGAGGGCTGTACAAGCAATGATCACACGCACGGCACAGCGGACACACCAGGAACCGCGGTGTTGGCCGTCGAATGGCGCTAGCTGCGCAGCATTTGTGCACCGCCGCCGTCAGTGTCAGCCAGTTTGCCGTGGCATACGGAGCTCCATCGCAGTCTTTAACACTGGTAGCATACCGCGACAGCGTGGACGTGAACCGTATGTGCAGTTGACGGACTTTGAGCGAGGGCGTATAGTGGGCATGCGGGAGGCCGGGTGGACGTACCGCCGAATTGCTCAACACGTGGGGCGTGAGGTCTCCACAGTACATCGATGTTGTCGCCAGTGGTCGGCGGAAGGTGCACGTGCCCGTCGACCTGGGACCGGACCGCAGCGACGCACGGATGCACGCCAAGACCGTAGGATCCTACGCAGTGCCGTAGGGGACCGCACCGCCACTTCCCAGCAAATTAGGGACACTGTTGCTCCTGGAGTATCGGCGAGGACCATTCGCAACCGTCTCCATGAAGCTGGGCTACGGTCCCGCACACCGTTAGGCCGTCTTCCGCTCACGCCCCAACATCGTGCAGCCCGCCTCCAGTGGTGTCGCGACAGGCGTGAATGGAGGGACGAATGGAGACGTGTCGTCTTCAGCGATGAGAGTCGCTTCTGCCTTGGTGCCAATGATGGTCGTATGCGTGTTTGGCGCCGTGCAGGTGAGCGCCACAATCAGGACTCCACAATCAGGACTGCATACGACCGAGGCACACAGGGCCAACACCCGGCATCATGGTGTGGGGAGCGATCTCCTACACTGGCTGTACACCACTGGTGATCGTCGAGGGGACACTGAATAGCGCACGGTACATCCAAACCGTCATCGAACCCATCGTTCTACCATTCCTAGACCGGCAAGGGAACTTGCTGTTGCAACAGGACAATGCATGTCCGCATGTATCCCGTGCCACCCAACGTGCTCTAGAAGGTGTAAGTCAACTACCCTGGCCAGCAAGATCTCCGGATCTGTCCCCCATTGAGCATGTTTGGGAATGGATGAAGCGTCGTCTCACGCGGTCTGCACGTTCAGCACGAACGCTGGTCCAACTGAGGCGCCAGGTGGAAATGGCATGGCAAGCCGTTCCACAGGACTACATCCAGCATCTCTACGATCGTCTCCATGGGAGAATAGCAGCCTGCATTGCTGCGAAAGGTGGATATACACTGTACTAGTGCCGACATTGTGCATGCTCTGTTGCCTGTGTCTATGTGCCTGTGGTTCTGTCAGTGTGATCATGTGATGTATCTGACCCCAGGAATGTGTCAATAAAGTTTCCCCTTCCTGGGACAATGAATTCACGGTGTTCTTATTTCAATTTCCAGGAGTGTATATTTTGCTACGGCGGAAGGCGAATAACAAATGAAAAAAAAAACTCCTTTCAATTTTTTTGTCAATTAATAGAGAGACTCTGTCTTTAGTTCTCGTGGTGAGAAAGTGTTTTTCTTGTGAATGAATGTATTGTCTGAATATTAATCCTATGAAAATACTAAGCCTCAAAGTTCGTTTTTGTACAAAACCACGAAAGTTTTCCTTTCTTCCGTGCATTATCTCAGTGAAAGGTCAACAAGCGGCCTGTATCGGAAGAGGAAGTATGATCAAGAATTAATGTCACACACACGGTCAAGAGATAAATACCTATGGCGGAAGAAGATTAATATAACCAAGGATACCAGACGTAAGTTCACGACACAACTGGCTCACAATTTACGGGATTTGTGAACTAAACATGAAAAACAATTTATTCGCTGCAAAAATCATAAAGTATCAAATTTGCCAATAGTACAATCAATTTGTTTAATTTCACAATGCTCCACGTCTGTGTATTCGAGAACAGGCAAACATGATGAACTGTGATCATTCCACCACACAGCGACATTTGCACGCAGTGGGGAAGGTTCAAAAATCAGGAATGTTGGTACCACATGCTCCAAGCCGAAATCACAAAAATCAACAGGTGCGCGTATGGGTACCTCTGCTTGCTGGTGATCAATTGGATCTTGAGCAACACCGACCACAAGTATCCAGTATCGTTACTGATGACGAGAAATGGCGTTTAGAGATATTAGTCATCAATAATACGAGTATATTCTTGTTCACTGTTTAGAACAGTGTGCCAAGGCTGGGGTAACTTTTCGATTCAGAGACCATAGAAATCACGTGGTTTTGAGACGAAGAATTCGTCGATCCCTGCTGGGAGCAAATTTTCTTGCGAAAAGGAAGTTCCTTAAAGGTTGTTCGACAGAGAGCGAAAAAGTGAACATGTGAAGGATCAAGATCAGGTGAGTAAGGTGGGAGCAGAATGACATCCCAACTCATCACCGCTGTAATGTTTTTTGCCAGTCTAGCAGAATGTAGGAAAAGAGAGGAATGGTTGAGCCTAAATAAAGCAGAAGCTGCCCGCACAAAGACCTGTTCGAATCCACAAAAGTTAATGTTATGCATCTGTTGGAACAGCGATGGTGCGGTGTACTACTAATTGCTTTCCTGAGGTGTAACCATCACTGCTGACATTTATCGTGAACTACTGAGACGTCTTTCAGATGCAGTACAAGAACAACGACCAGGCAGACTGGTTGAACTGACGCTACTCCATAACACCCGCCCGCATTCTGCTAAACTGACAAAAGACAATGGGTGGTTCAAATGGCTCTGAGCACTATGGGACTTAATTTCTAAGGTCATCAGTCCCCTAGAACTTAGAACTACTTAAACCTAACCAACCCAAGGACATCACATACATCCATGCCCGAGGCGAGATTCGAACCTGTGACCGTAGCGGTCGCACGGTTCCAGACTGTAGCGCCTAGAACCGCTCGGACACCCCGGCCGGCTGACAAAAGACACTATCCCGGTGTTGTGTTGGGAAGTCATTCTGCTTCCACCTTATTCACCTGATCTTGTGCCCTCACATTTTCACTTTTCTCGCTATCTATCGAACAACCTTTAAGGTAGGCAGAAAACATCTTCCGAGATTGCCCTAAATGCTTTCTCCGCAAATTATTTCGAGCAGTTAGTCCACGAACCCACGCGAATTGTAAATGGTTGCGAAAACACACTTGACCTCTTAGCCACAAACAATCCAGAGCTAATAGAGAGCATAATGACTGATACAGGGATTAGTGATCACAAGGTCGTTGTAGTTAGGGTCAATACCGTTTCTTCCAAATCCACCAGAAACAAACGCAAAATAATTTTATTTAAAAAAAAGCGGATAAAGTGTCACTAGAAGCCTTCCTAAGAGACAATCTCCATTCCTTCCGAACTGACTATGCAAATGTAGACGAGATATGGCTCAAATTCAAAGATATAGTAGTAACAGCAATTGGAGATTCATACCTCATAAATTGGTAAGAGATGGAATTGATCCCCCATGGTACACAAAACAGGTCTGAACGCTGTTGCAGAGGCAACGGAAAAAGCATGCGAAGTTCGGAAGAACGCGAAATCCCGAAGATTGGCTAAAATTTACAGACGCGCGAAATTTGGCACGGACTTCAATGCGAGATGTCTTTAATAGGTTCAACAACGAAACATTGTCTCTAAATTTGGTAGAAAATCCGAAGAAATTCTGGTCGTATGTAAAGTACACAAGCGGCAAGACGCAGTCAATACCTTCGCTGCGCAGTGCCGATGGTACTGTTACCGACGACTGTGCCGCTAAAGCGGAGTTATTGAACGCAGTTTTCCGAAATTACTTCACCAGGGAATACGAATGGAATATTCCAGAATTTGAAACACGAACAGCTGCTAGCATGAGTTTCTTAGAAGTAGATACCTTAGGGGTTGCGAAGCAACTCAAATCGCTTGATACGGGCAAGTCTTCAGGTCCAGATTGTATACCGATTAGGTTCCTTTCAGATTACGCTGATACAATAGCCCCCTACTTAACAATCATATACAACCGCTCGCTCACCGATAGATCTGTACCTACAGATGGGAAAATTGCGCAGGTCGCACAAGTGTTTAAGCCGTAGTAGCAGTAATCTATCGAACTACAGACCTATATCATTGACGTCGGTTTGCAGTAGGGTTTTGGAGCATATACTGTATTCAAACATTATGAATCACCTCGAAGGGAGCGATCTATTGATACGTAATCAGCATGGTTTCAGGAAACATCGTTCTTGTGCAACGCAGCTAGCTCTTTATTCGCACGAAGTAATGGCCGCTATCGACAGGGGATCTCGATTCCGTATTTCTAGATTTCCGGAAAGCTTTTGACACCGTTCCTCACAAGAGACTTCTAATCAAGCTGCGGGCCTATGGGGTATCGTCTCAGTTGTGCGACTGGATTCGTGATTTCCTGTCAGGAAGGTCGCAGTTCGTAGTAATAGACGGAAAATCATCGAGTAAAACTGAAGTGATATCAGGTGTTCCCCAGGGAAGCGCCCTGGGACCTCTGCTGTTCCTGATCTACATAAATGACCTGAGTGACAATCTGAGCAGTTCTCTTAGGTTGTTCGCAGATGATGCAGTAATTTACCGTCTAGTAAGGTCATCCAAAGACCAGTATCAGTTGGAAAGCGATTTAGAAAAGATTGCTGCATGGTGTGGCAGGTGGCAGTTAACGCTAAATAACGAAAAGTGTGAGGTGATCCACATGTGTTCCAGAAGAAATCCGTTGGAATTCGATTACTCGATAAATAGTACAATTCTCAAGGCTGTCAATTCAACTAAGTACCTGGGTGTTAAAATTACGAACAACTTCAGTTGGAAAGACCACAGAGATAATATTGTGGGGAAGGCGAGACAAAGGTTGCGTTTCATTGGCAGGACACTTAGAAGATGCAACAAGTCCACTAAAGAGACAGCTTACACTACCCTCGTTCGTCCTCTGTTGGAATATCGCTGCGCGGTGTGGGATCCTTACCAGGTGGGATTGACGGAGGACATCGAAAGGGTGCAAAAAAGGGCAGCTCGTTTTGTATTATCACGTAA
Organism: Schistocerca cancellata; assembly: GCF_023864275.1. Lineage (NCBI taxonomy): Eukaryota > Metazoa > Arthropoda > Insecta > Orthoptera > Acrididae > Schistocerca > Schistocerca cancellata. Next base: position 72,750,422 of record NC_064635.1, on the reverse strand, counting down.
TAGGGGAGAAAGTGTGGCAGATATAATACGCGAGTTGGGATGGAAGTCATTAAAGCAAAGACGTTTTTCGTCGCGGCGAGATCTATTTACGAAATTTCAGTCACCAACTACATAGGTAGGAATGATCATCAAAATAAAATAAGAGAAATCAGAGCTCGAACAGAAAGGTTTAGGTGTTCGTTTTTCCCGCGCGCTGTTCGGGAGCGGAATGGTAGAGAGATAGTATGATTGTGGTTCGATGAACCCTCTGCCAAGCACTTAAATGTGAATTGCAGAGTAATCATGTAGATGTAGATGTAGATGTAGATGTAGAACTTTCTCTTCGCAATAAAATTTGCTCTGAACAGATATCGACGAATTCTTCGTCTCTAAACCACGCGATTTCTATGGTCGCGGAATCGAAAAGTTACCCCAGCGTTGACACACTGTTGTAAACAGTGAAGGAGAATATATCATTGATGACTAATATCTCTGGCATGTCTATTGTTGCTTTTACTGAATTTATGTAAAAGCGCTACAAATTTGTGCACCAACCCGATATCATAACTTGTCTATGATAGTTTCGAAATTATGATGTTTTGGAATGATAGTGGAACTTTATGGGTACTTTGCATATTAAATTGACTTTACTGGAAAAGCATGACGTGTTGTGGCTTGCTGCCTCCTTGGACAGGGGGAGATAGCACCACCGAGCTCATAACACATCTACTGCTGACGCGCGTAGTGTTCTTAAGTATGGTACACCACCCCCGTGTCATTAACTGTATACACTGATGCACTGAAATATTATGACCACCTGCTTAACAGCTTGTTTGCCCGTCATTAGAATGAAATGTATCACTGATTCTGTGCATCAGCGATCCGACAAGTTTTTTGGTAAGTTCGTGGAGGTATGTGGCATTACGTATCTACGCAAAGGTCGTTTTCTTTTTGCTTACGCCTTTGTCCCGCAGTTTTCATAGGGTCGGCGTGGTTACAATCGGATTTGGCAAGGTTAAGTTGAAGGGGTGGCCGGAGGCCGTTCCTGGCGCCACTACGCGAAGGTCATGTAATTCTCGTAAATAAGGGTCGCTGATTTGCTTACGCTGTGATGGCGCCCGGTAGTGATCCAGATGGCTCCCGTAGGATTTACATCTCGGATTTGGTCGCCGAGACATCAGCGTGCGTCCGCTGTGATGCTCCTCAAACCACACCGTTCTGGCTCCGAGACGCCGACAATCATACTGCTGAGAGATGACAAGTTTGTCGGGGAGGACATCGAGCATGAAGGGATGCAGGTGGTTTGCAGCTGTCACCGCCTGAGGTCCCATGCAAGCGTAGGAACATGTCTTCCACAGTATAATACTGCTCACACCAGCTTGCAACTATGGCGCGCAGCACGTTCCGAGCTGCTGTTCACATTGGCGACGTCCGCCCCTGGTAGATGAGTGCTCAGCGCGACGGAATGTTTTGCCTAAGGGCCCGGGTTCGATTGCCGGCTGGGTCGGAATCTCCGCTCAGGGATTGGGTGTTGTCCTTATCATCATTATTTCGTCCCCATCGACACACAAGTCGCCGAAGTGACGTCAACTCGAAAGACTTGCAACCGGCTAAGGGAGGCCCTAACCACACGGCATTTCCACTTACGTTGGCGACGACGTTTTTGGAGACGACCAGTGACCAAATGCGGCAAAAATGTGATTCACCTGAAAAGCCGACACGTTTCCATTGGCCGACGATAGAATTCCGGTGTACCTGTGCCCATTGCAAACGTAATTGACGACGTTCTTGGGTCAAAACGTGAACGCTTAGGGGTGGTCGACTGTGGGGTTCAACAATGTACGATCAAAGTTGGGCTCCGAAACACTTGTGCGTCCACCAGAGTTGTGCTCTTTGGTCAGAAATGCCACAGGTCACAATCTACCCTACTTTACAGAGCACACAAGCCCCCAAACCATATGAAGAGTCATGGGCGACCAACCATTTAGCGGCTAGTGGTAGTTCCACGGTCCTACTTCTTTCTGTACAGGGTTCTCCATTGATCGTGACCGGGCCAAATATCTCACGAAATAAGCGTCAAACGAAAAAACTACAAAGAACGAAACCTGTCTAGCTTGAAGGGTGAAACCAGATGGTGCTATGGCTGGCCCGTTAGATGGCGTTGCCATAGGTCAAAAGAATATCAACTGCTTTTTTTTTTAATGGGAACCCCCATTTTTATTACATATTCGTGTAGTATGCATAAAGAAATATGAATATTTTAGTTGGACCACTTTTTTCGCTTTGTGATAGATGGCGCTGTAATAGTCACAAACATATATCTCACAATTTTAGACGAACAGTTGGTAAGATGTAGGTTTTTTAAATTAAAATAAACGACGTAGGTACGTTTGAACATTTTATTTCGGTTGTTCCAATACGATACATGTACATTTATGAACTTATCATTTCTGAGAACGCATGCTGTTACAGCGTGATTACCCGTAAATACCACATTAATGCAATAAATGCTCAAAACGATGTCCGTCACCCTCAATGCATTTGGCAATACGTGTAACGATATTCCTCTCAACAGCGAGTAGTTCGCCTTCCGTAATGTTCGCACATGGATTGACAATGCGCTGACGCGTGTTGTCAGGCGTTGTCGGTCGGTGACGATAGCAAATATCCTTCAACTTTCCCCAAAGAAAGAAATCCGGGGGCGTCAGATCCGGTGAAAGTGCGGGCCATGGTATGGTGCTTCGACGGCCAATCCACCTGTCATGAAATATGCTATTCAATACCGCTTCAACCGCACGCGAGCTATGTGCCGGACATCCATCTTGTTGGAAGTACATCGCCGTTCTGTCATGCAGTGAAACATCTTGTAGTAACATCGGTAGAACATTACGTAGGAAATCAGCATACATTGCACCATTTAGATTGCCATCGATAAAATGGGGGCCAATTATCCTTCTTCCCATAATGCCGCACCATACATTAACCCGCCAAGGTCGCTGATGTTCCACTTGTCGCAGCCATCGTCAATTTTCTGTTGCCAAATATTGAACATTATGCCAGTTTACGTTATCGCTGTTGGGGAATGAGGCTTCGTCGCTAAATAGAACGCGTGCAAAAAATCTGTCATCATCCCGCACTGTCTCTTGTGCCCAGTGGCAGAACTGTACACGACGTTTAGAGTCGTCGCCATGGAATTCCTAGTGCATAGAAATATGGTACGGGTGCAATCGATGTTGATGTAGCATTCTCAACACCGACGTTTTTTGAGATACCCTATCCTCGCGCAATTTGTTTGCTACTGATGGCCGGCCGAGGTGGTCTAGCGGTTCTGGCGCTGCAATCCGGAACCGCGGGACTGCTACGGTCGCAGGTTCGAATCCTGCCTCGGGCATGGGTGTGTGTGATGTCCTTAGGTTAGTTAGGTTTAAGTAGTTCTAAGTTCTAGGGGACTTATGACCTAAGATGTTGAGTTCCATAGTGTTCAGAGCCATTTGAGCCATTTGAAGCTACTGATGTGCGGATTAGCCGCGACAGCAGCTAAAACACCTACTTGGGCATCATCATTTGTTGCAGGTTGTGGTTGACGTTTCACATGTGGCTGAAGACTTCCTGTTTCCTTAAATAACGTAACTATCTGGCGAACGGTCCGGACACTTGGATGATGTCGTCCAGGATACCGAGCAGCAAAATGGTTCAAATGGCTCTGAGCATTATGGGACTTGACATCTGTGGTCATCAGTTCCCTAGAACTTAGAACTACTTAAACCTAACTAACCTAAGGACATCACACGCATCCATGCCCAAGGCAAGATTCGAAGCTGCTACCGTAGCGGTCGCGCGGTTTCAGACTGAAGCGCCTAGAACCGCTCGGCCACTCCGGCCGGCACTGGCGGAATGTTACGTGGTGCTACGTACTTATAGGTTTGTGACTATTGCAGCGCCATCTATCACAAAGCGAAAAAAGTGGTCCAACTAAAATATTCATATTTCTTTACGTACTACACGAATGTGTATTAAAATGGGGATTCCTATTAAAAAAAAAAAGCACACAGTTGATATCCGTATGACCTATGGCATCGCCATCTAGCGGGCCAACCATCGCGCCATCTGGTTTCCTCCTTCAAGCTAGACGTGTTTCGTTCTTTGTAGTATTTTCGTTTGATGCTTGTTTCGTGTGGTATTTGGCCCGGCAATTATCAGTGGACCACCTTGTAGATGCTCACGACAGTAGCACGTGAAATTCGACACGCCTCGCCGTTTTCTAGATACTCGTTCACAGGCTCTGCTTTATAATAATCTGTCCTTTGTCAAAGTCGCTTATCTCAAAAGATTATCCAACTTGCAGCCCATATCATCGCCGGGGAGACCCCCGTTCTCGTGTGCTCGGCCTACATACATGATGTGGCCGAAACTCCACCGGGCGGCATCCAACGTCGACGTGGGCAGAGGTCGTAATGCTTTGGCTTATCAGCGTGCATGCACAAGGCGACGCGCTTGCAGATGGTCTCAGTAGCAGCAACAGCGCCAGCGGTGACGGTGCTGGGAACGGCAGCAGCCATGGCTACTCGCTTCCCTTGTGCGCTGGCGTCTGCGCTGTTGGTGGTGATGGCAGGAACGAGTGAGTGTCTCCTAGCAGTGACTATATTTCGCAGTGAAATATGTAAAACAATCAACAGCTTTACTAAAAATTTTTTACAAATTTTGTCTTCGTTGCCAACGTTAACCAATGCATCATTTAATTTATGTTCTTTTCTCCTCACTAATTTATAATGGCCTATTATGATTTCCTGCAAATCTGTTAATCTCGGATCACTATTTGCACACTCTGTCCTCTGTTATGTGCTGTATACAGGTGTGTTCAATGAGTATCGGGAATTTTTAATTTCGAAGATTGTATTAGTCCAATTGTCGCGATTTTTCGTTGTTGTGTCGGCCAACATGTCAAACTATATGTTCACTGAATGAGATTTTCACTCTGCAGCGGAGTGTGCCTTTCGCCGGCAAGTGCTCTACCATCTGAGCTACCCAAGCACGACTCACGCCCCGTCGTCAGTGCTTTACTTCTGCCAGTACCTCGTCTCCTACCTTCCAGGCAAAGCTCCCGAGTTGGAGTCTCGGTCCGGCACACAGTTTTAATCTGCCAGGAAGTTTCATATCAGCGCACACTCCGCTGAAGAGTGAAAATCTCACTCTGGAAACATCCCCTAGGCTGTGGCTAAGCCATGTCTCCGCAATATCCCTTCTTCCAGAGTCCTAATTCTGCAAGGTTCGCAGGCGAGCTCCTGTGAAGTTTGGAAAGTGGGAGACGAGGTACTGGCGGAATTGAAGCTATGGGGACGGGTCGCGAGTCGTGCTTGGGCAGCCCAGTTGGTAGAGCATTTACCCGCGAAAGGCAAAGGTTCTGAGTTCGAGTCTCGGTCCGGCACACAGTTTTAGTCTGCCAGGAAGTTTCACATCAGTGCACACTCCGCTGCAGAGTGAAAATCTCACTCTGGAAACATCCCCCAGACTAAGCCACGTCTCCGCAATATCCTTTCTTCCAAGAGTGCTTGTTCTGCAATGTTCGCAGGAGAGCTTCTGTGAAGTTTGGAAAGTGGGAGACGAGGTACTGGCGGAAGTAAAGCTGTGAGGACTGGGAGTGACTCGTGCTTGGGTAGCTCAGTTGGTAGAGCACTTGCCCGCGAAAGGCAAAGGTCCCAAGTTCGGGTCTCCGTCCGGCACACAGTTTTAATCTGCCAGGAAGTTTCATATCAGCGCACACTCCGCTGAAGAGTGAAAATCTCACTCTGGAAACATCCCTCAGGCTGTGGCTAAGCCATGTCTCCGCAATATCCTTTCTTCCAGCAGTGCTAGTTCTGCAACGTTCGCAGGAGACCTTTTGTGAAGTTTTGGAAGCTAGGAGACGAGGTACTGGCGGAATTGAAGCTATGAGGACGGGGCGTGAGTCGTGCTTGGGTAGCTCAGTTAGCAGAGCAGTTGCCCGCGAAAGGTAAAGGTCCCGAGTTCGAGTGTCGGCCCGGCGCACAGTTTTAATCTGACAGGAAGTTGTATATATTCACTGATCACCGTATTGGACGATTAGTGGGTCGTCAGTTGTCACATACGTTACTTGTGTTTGCTTATTAGTGGTAAATACTGATTTGTCTTCAAGATGCATGATATTTTGCTACGAAAATGGAATAAAATGTAAATAACTTTTATAAATGTAGAATATTGCTTTTGGTGAGTCTCTAATGAGCGAAACAAGGGTTTACGAGTGGTACAAGCAAAGGACTTGGAAGAGCAGTTGAACGGAACGGAACGGAACGGAACGGACAGTGTCTTGAAAGGGGGATATAAGATGAACATCAACAAAAGCAAAACGAGGATAATGGAATGTAGTCGAATTAACTCAGGTGATGCTGAGGGAATTACATTAGGAAATGAGACACTTAAAGTAGTAAAGGAGTTTTGCTATTTGGGGAGCAAAATAACTTATTCTGGTAGAAGTAGAGACGATATAAAATGTAGACTGGCAATGGAAAGGAAAGCGTTTCTGAAGAAGAGGAATTTGTTAACGTCGAGTATAGATTTAAGTGTCAGGAAGTCGTTTCTGAAAGTATTTGTGTGGAGTGTAGCCATGTATGGAAGTGAAACATGGACGATAAATAGTTTGGACAAGAAGAGAATAGAAGCTTTTGAAATGTGGTGCTACAGAAGAATGCTGAAGATTAGATGGGTAGATGACATAACTAATGAGGAGGTACTGAATAGAATTGGGGAGAAGAGGAGTTTGTGGCACAACTTGACAAGAAGAAGGGATCGGTTGGTAGGACATGTTCTGAGACATCGAGGGATCACCAATTTAGTATTGGAGGGCAGCGTGGAGGGTAAAATTCATAGAGGGAGACCAAGAGATGAATACACTAAGCAGATTAAGAAGGATGTAGGCTGCAGTAGGTACTGTGAGATGAAGCAGCTTGCACAGGATAGAGTAGCATGGAGAGCTGCATCAAACCTGTCTCAGGACTGAAGACCATAACAACAATACAAGCGTTTTGGAGGTGGCGGTGAAACATTTGAGGATGACGAACTTTCTGGGCGCCCCAGCACATCAACAACCGACGGAAACGTGGAAAAAGCGAAATGATTTTGGACGATCGCCGAATCACAGTCAGAGAATTTGCTGGTAATGTTGGCGTATCAATTTGCTTATGCCATTAAATCTTTTCGGATGTATTGGGTATGAAACGTTTGACAACAAAGTTTGTGCCAGAGATGTTGAATTCCGATTGAGACCAGCGGAGAATGGAAGTTGCTCGGGATTCGCTAAATGAGGTCAGCAACAGTACAGAACTACTTAAACGCGCCATAATAGGTGACAAAACGTGGGTGTACGGGTATGACGTGGAAACGAAGGCTGAATCATCGAGTGGAGGCATTCTGGACCGACAAGTTCGAGAAAAGCTCGGAAAGTGCAATGGGTTTTGGAATGGTACTGCTCAGTGTTTTCTTCGATTTTAACCGTGTGGGGCCTCTCGAGTTCTGGCCAAAAGGTCGAAATCAGTTACATATACTACTACCCGCAACTTCAACGCCGTTTTCTAGAAGCAATACGAAAAAAAAACCTCCAGGATTCGTTGCGAAACAATTCATGGCTTTTACACCACAATAATTCACTTGTTCACACTTCATTGCTTGTTCATGAATTTTTGGCAGAAAACAACATTGTAATGATGCCACAGCCTCCATATTCGTTACGTATGGCCCCGTGTGAATTTTTCCTGGCTAAATCTACATCTACATCTACATCTATACTCCGCGAGCCACCTTACGGTGTGTGGCGGAGGGTACTTATTGTACCACTATCTGATCCCCCCTTCCCTGTTCCATTCACGAATTGTGCGTGGGAAGAACGACTGCTTGTAAGTCTCCGTATTTGCTCTAATTTCTCGGATCTTTTCGTTGTGATCATTACGCGAGATATATGTGGGCGGTAGTAATATGTTGCCCATCTCTCCCCGGAATGTGCTCTCTCGTAATTTCGATAATAAACCTCTCCGTATTGCGTAACGCCTTTCTTGAAGTGTCCGCCACTGGAGCTTGTTCAGCATCTCCGTAACGCTCTCGCGCTGACTAAATGTCCCCATGACGAATCGCGCTGCTTTTCGCTGGATCATGTCTATCTCTTCTATTAATCCAACCTGGTAAGGGTCCCATACTGATGAGCAATACTCAAGAATCGGACGAACAAGCGTTTTGTAAGCTACTTCTTTCGTCGATGAGTCACATTTTCTTAGAATTCTTCCTATGAATCTCAACCTGGCGCCTGCTTTTCCCACTATTTGTTTTATGTGATCATTCCACTTCAGATCGCTCCGGATAGTAACTCCTAAGTATTTTACGGTCGTTACCGCTCCCAATGATTTACCACCTATGGCATAATCGTACTGGAATGGATTTCTGCCCCTATGTATGCGCATTATATTACATTTATCTACGTTTAGGGAAAGCTGCCAGCTGTCGCACCATGCATTAATCCTCTGCAGGTCTTCCTGGAGTACGTACGAGTCTTCTGATGTTGCTACTTTCTTGTAGACAACCGTGTCATCTGCAAATAGCCTCACGGAGCTACCGATGTTGTCAACTAAGTCATTTATGTATATTGTAAACAATAAAGGTCCTATCACGCTTCCTTGCGGTACTCCCGAAATTACCTCTACATCTGCAGATTTTGAACCGTTAAGAATGACATGTTGTGTTCTTTCTTCTAGGAAATCCTGAATCCAATCACAAACCTGGTCCGATATTCCGTAAGCTCGTATTTTTTTCACTAAACGTAAGTGCGGAACCGTATCAAATGCCTTCCTGAAGTCCAGGAATACGGCATCAATCTGCTCGCCAGTGTCTACGGCACTGTGAATTTCTTGGGCAAATAGGGCGAGCTGAGTTTCACATGATCTCTGTTTGCGGAATCCATGTTGGTTATGATGAAGGAGATTTGTACTATCTAAGAACGTCATAATACGAGAACACAAAACATGTTCCATTATTCTACAACAGATTGACGTAAGCGAAATAGGCCTATAATTATTCGCATCTGATTTATGACCCTTCTTGAAAATGGGAACGACCTGCGCTTTCTTCCAGTCGCTAGGTACTTTACGTTCTTCCAGCGATCTACGATAAATCGCTGATAGAAAGGGGGCAAGTTCTTTAGCATAATCACTGTAGAATCTTAAGGGTATCTCGTCTGGTCCGGATGCTTTTCCGCTACTAAGTGATAGCAGTTGTTTTTCAATTCCGATATCGTTTATTTCAATATTTTCCATTTTGGCGTCCGTGCGACGGCTGAAGTCAGGGACCGTGTTACGATTTTCCGCAGTGAAACAGTTTCGGAACACTGAATTCAGTATTTCTGCCTTTCTTCGGTCGTCCTCTGTTTCGGTGCCATCGTGGTCAACGAGTGACTGAATAGGGGATTTAGATCCGCTTACCGATTTTACATATGACCAAAACTTTTTAGGGTTCTTGTTTAGATTGTTTGCCAATGTTTTATGTTCGAATTCGTTGAATGCTTCTCTCATTGCTCTCTTTACGCTCTTTTTCGCTTCGTTCAGCTTTTCCTTATCAGCTATGATTCGACTACTCTTAAACCTATGATGAAGCTTTCTTTGTTTCCGTAGTACCTTTCGTACATGATTGTTATACCACGGTGGATCTTTCCCCTCGCTTTGGACCTTAGTCGGTACGAACTTATCTAAGGCGTACTGGACGATGTTTCTGAATTTTTTCCATTTTTGTTCCACATCCTCCTCCTCAGAAATGAACGTTTCATGGTGGTCACTCAGATATTCTGCGATTTGTGCCCTATCACTCTTGTTAAGCAAATATATTTTCCTTCCTTTCTTGGCATTTCTTATTACACTTGTAGTCATTGATGCAACCACTGACTTATGATCACTGATACCCTCTTCTACATTCACGGAGTCGAAAAGTTCCGGTCTATTTGTTGCTATGAGGTCTAAAACGTTAGCTTCACGAGTTGGTTCTCTAACTATCTGCTCGAAGTAATTCTCGGACAAGGCAGTCAGGATAATGTCACAAGAGTCTCTGTCCCTGGCTCCAGTTCTGATTGTGTGACTATCCCATTCTATACCTGGTAGATTGAAGTCTCCCCCTATTACAATAGTATGATCACGAAACTTCTTCACGACGTTCTGCAGGTTCTCTCTGAGGCGCTCAACTACTACGGTTGCTGATGCAGGTGGTCTATAGAAGCATCCGACTATCATATCTGACCCACCTTTGATACTTAGCTTAACCCAGATTATTTCACATTCGCATTCGCTAATAACTTCACTGGATATTATTGAATTCTTTACTGCTATAAATACTCCTCCACCATTGGCGTTTATCCTATCCTTGCGGTATATATTCCATTCTGTGTCTAGGATTTCGTTACTGTTCACTTCCGGTTTTAACCAACTTTCCGTTCCTAATACTATATGCGCACTATTTCCTTCAATAAGAGATACTAATTCAGGAACCTTGCCCTGGATACTCCTGCAGTTTACCAATATTACGTTAACTTTTCCTGTCTTTGGTCTCTGAGGACGGACGTTCTTTATCAACGATGATAATGTCGCCCAAGGGGGGAGGGGGTCCCTCTGACCTAAAAAACCCCCGTGTGCACGCCACACGTACTCTGCTACCCTAGTAGCTGCTTCCGGTGTGTAGTGCACGCCTGACCTGTCTAGGGGGGCCCTACAGTTCTCCACCCAATAACGGAGGTCGATGAATTTGCAACCATTATAGTCGCAGAGTCGTCTGAGCCTCTGGTTTAGACCCTCCACACGGCTCCAAACCAGAGGACCACGATCGACTCTGGGCACTATGCTGCAGATATTAAGCTCAGCTTGCACTCCGCGTGCGATGCTGGTTGTCTTCACCAAATCAGCCAGCCGCCGGAAGGAACCAAGGATGGCCTCAGAACCCAAGCGGCAGGCGTCATTCGTTCCGACATGTGCTACTATCTGCAGCCGGTCACACCCAGTGCGTTCAATAGCTGCCGGAAGGGCCTCCTCCACATTACGGACGAGACCCCCCGGCAAGCACACCGAGTGCACACTGGCATTCTTCCCCGACCTACCCGCTATTTTCCTGAGGGGCTCCATAACCCGCCTAACGTTGGAGCTCCCTATAACTAATAGGCCCGCCCTCTGTGACTGTCGGGACCTTGCCGGAGAATCGGCCACTGGCCCAACAGGCGAGGCATCCTGTGGTGGCTCGGAAACGATGTCATCACCACTAGGAAGCACCCCGTACCTGTTGGAAAGGGGTAAGGCAGCCGTCACGCGGCCAGATCCCACCTTCGCCTTTCGGCCAGGCACGCGCGAGCCCACCACTGTCCGCCATTCACCCTGGAGTGATGGCTGACCGGTAAGATGCTCACTGCCGGAAGACGCAGCGACATCAGGGGTTCCATGTGATTCCAAGGCCACCGAAGTAGGCATAGGTCTCACCACAGTTGCCCCAACGCCACTACGAGCCGACGCCTGCGCCTCGAGCTCGATGAGCCTAACAGACAAAGCCTCCACCTGCCCCCGAAGAGTGGCCAATTCTCCTTGCGTCCGCTCACAACAACCACAGTCCCTACACATGACTATGTTTACCCTACCCTATACGGTGACAAATTCCCAAGATAATCTTCTGATGAGCTACTCTGATAATCAAGAAACACTCACTGAAATACGAGACGCGAAAACTACGCTAGGTTTTCCCAGAAAAACTATTTAAAAGCTAAGCGCAGCAAATAAGTACAAAAACGCTTTATACAAACAGTACTCGCTGCTACTGGTGCTCTCGCTCTGGCTGTCACAAGACAACTGCTGATTCAAGTGACTAGTGGCTAACGGCCGCGAAACAAACAAAAGACGGTTTTAGGGCGCTTTCTGTTCTAAACGATCAAGAAAACACTAAGAAATCTAACACGAAAACTACGTAAAGTTTTATCAAGAACTGTTAGTTACTATGCAGAGCAGATAAACACAAATAGAATCCCTTCCTTAGTGGAAGGTCGTAAACAAAATGCAAAATAAACGCTTTATACAAACAGTACTCGCTGCTGCTGGTGCTCTCGCTCTGGCTGTCACAAGACAAGCGAACGTTAAAGGGCCGTCGTTTTACAAGCTTAGATGTGTTTAACGAGCATCGCTGAAAGAGCTATGTGCTGTCGCAAAGATAGAGTTCCAGAAGTGTTCCGGGAATATGAAGAAGCGTTTGCATAAGTGTATAACATGTAATGGGGGACTACTTTGAAGGAGATAACATTTATTTTTGGTCATCAGTCTAGTGACTGGTTTGATGCGGCCCGCCACGAATTCCTTTCCTGTGCTAACCTCTTCATCTCAGAATAGCACTTGCAACCTACGTCCTCAATTATTTGCTTGACGTATTCCAATCCTTGTCTTCCTCTACAGTTTTTGCCCTCTACAGCTCCCTCTAGTACCATGGAAGTCATTCCCTCAAGTCTTAGCAGATGTCCTATCATCCTGTCCCTTCTCCTTATCAGTGTTTTCCACATATTCCTTTCCTCTCCGATTCTGCGTAGAATCTCCTCATTCCTTACCTTATCAGTCCACCTAATTTTCAACATTCGTCTGTAGCACCACATCTCAAATGCTTCGATTCTGTTCTGTTCCAGTTTTCCCACAGTCCATGTTTCACTACCATACAGTGCTGTACTCCAGATGTACATCCTCAGAAATTTCTTCCTCAAATTAAGGCCGGTATTTGATATTAGTAGACTTCTCTTGGCCAGAAATGCCTTTTTTGCCATAGCGAGTCTGCTTTTGATGTCCTCCTTGCTCCGTCCGTCGTTGGTTATTTTACTGCCTAGGTAGCAGAATTCCTTAACTTCATTGACTTCGTGACCATCAATCCTGATGTTAAGTTTCTCGCTGTTCTCATTTCTACTACTTCTCATTACCTTCGTCTTTCTCCGATTTACTCTCGAATCATACTGTGTACTCATTAGACTGTTCATTTCGTTCAGCAGATCATTTAATTCTTCTTCACTTTCACTCAGGATAGCAATGTCATCAGCGAATCGTATCATTGATATCCTTTCACCTTGTATTTTAATTCCTCTCCTGAACCTTTCTTTTATTTCCATCATAGCTTCCTCGATGTACAGATCGAAGAGTAGGGGCGAAAGGCTACAGCCCTGTCTTACACCCTTCTTAATACGAGCACTTCGTTCTTGATCGTCCACTCTTATTATTCCCTATTGGTTGTTGTACATATTGTATATGACCCGTCTCTCCCTATAGCTTACCCCTACTTTTTTCAGTATCTCGAACAGCTTGCATCATTTTATATTGTCGAACGCTTTTTCCAGGTCGACAAATCCTATGAAAGTGTCTTGATTTTTCTTTAGCCTTGCTTCCATTATTAGCCGTAACGTCAGAATTGCCTCTCTCGTCCCTTTACTTTTCCTAAAGCCAAACTGATCGTTACCTAGCGCATTCTCAATTTTCTTTTCCATTCTTCTGTATATTATAACATTATGTAGACAATAATAAAAGTATTTCTAAAAAATGAAAATTGCCGGTACGTTTTGAACACATCTCGCATAGTTAGCAGATATCACACTAGCTCAATGAAAGATAGCGTTAAAATTGTTGAGATGTTCGACAACTATTAGGAAAAGGGAAGTAAAACAAGAGGAAAACTAAAACAGATTCAGAGAAGTATGTGGCTGGCTGATAATTTACAAGAAACACGGATCAGACCGCCACCCTGATAAAACATCGACGTCGCCCTAAAATTGTAGGGAACGTGTCGAATGTTCACAAAACCCTAAAAGTCGTGTCACATTCGCTTGATTGTCAAGTAGAGAGCAAATCTGTCGGCAAAGAGTTGCCACTCATTCATCTGACAATAATATTCATTATAGTAAAAGGTGGCGCATTGTGACCTGTACGCCAAAAGGGCCACACATTGCAGGGTCCTCTAACTAGAGCGAGAAGCCATATACTGTTGATATGGGACGATGTATTGTAATAAGCACCACAGTTGATAATGCCATCAATTTTGGCAATTTTATCGTTTTTCCGTAACTTCAATGCTGAACAATGACGGGAGTATGCTTCCCAATTTCTGAACCATCACTAAAACTACCTCTCCACCGCTTTGCACGTACTATGTAGTAGGTAGCGAATGTACACTACTGGCCATTAAAAGTACTACACCAAGAAGAAATGCAGATGATAAACGGGTATTCATTGGACACAAACATATTATACTAGAACTGACATGTGATACATTTTCACGCAATTTGGGTGCATAGATCCTGAGAAATCAGTACCCAGAACAACCACCTCTGGCCGTAATAACGGCCTTGATACGCCTGGGCATTGAGTCAAACACAGCTTGGATGGCCTGCACAGGCCCATGCAACTTCAACACGATACCACAGTTCATCAACAGTAGTGACTGGCGTATTGTGACGAGCCAGTTGCTCGGCCACCATTGACCAGACGTTTTCAATTGGTGAGAGATCTGGAGAATGTGCTGGCCAGGGCAGCAGTCGAACATTTTGTGTATCAAGAAAGGCCCGTACAGGACCTGCAACATGCGGTCGTGCATTATCCTGCTGAAATGTAGGGTTTCGCAGGGATATAATGGAGGGTAGAGCCACGGGTCGTAACACATCTGAAATGTAACGTCCACTGTTCAAAGCGCCGTCAGTGCGAACAAGAGGTGACCGAGACGTGTAACCAATGGCACCCCGTACCATCACGCCGGGTGATACGCCAGTATGGCGATGACGAATACACGCTTCCAATGTGCGTTCACCGCGATGTCGCCAAACACGGATGCGACCATCATGATGCTGTAAACAGAACCTGGATTCATCCGAAAAAATGACGTTTTGCCATTCGTGCACCCACGTTCGTCGTTGAGTACGCCATCGCAGGCGCTCCTGTCTGTGACGCAGCGTCAAGGTTAACCGCAGCCATGGTCTCCGAGCTGATAGTCCATGCTGCTGCAGACGTCGTCGAACTGTTCGTGCAGATGGTTGTTGTCTTGTAAACGTCCCCATCTATTGACTCAGGGATCGAGACATGGCTGCACGATCCGTTACAGCCATGCAGATAAGATGTCTGTCATCTCGAATACTAGTGATACGAGGCCGTTGGGATCCAGCACGGCGTTCCGTATTACCCTCCTGAACCCACCGATTCCATATTCTGCTAACAATCACTGGATCTCGACCAGTGCGAGCAGCAATGTCGCGATACGATAAACCGCAATGGCGATAGGCTACAATCCGACCTTTATCAAAATCTGAAACGTGATGGTACGGATCTCTTCTCCTTACACGAGGAATCACAACAACATTTCATCAGGCAACGCCGGTGAACTGCTGTTTGTGTGTAGGTGTCGCCACCGACGCCAACCTTGTGTGAATGCCCTGCAAAGCTAATCATTTGCATATCACATCAGCTTCTTCCTGTCGGTTAAATTTCGCGTCTGTAGCACGTCATCTTCGTGGTGTAGCAATTTTAATGTCCAGTAGTGTAGATACATGACTGTGCAGTACGTCCATTCATGGGTAATTCTCGAATCTATACATCAAAGTATACCAAACAGCGTCGTATAGTGATCTACGTATTTCTAGCACTTCAACCGTAGTACATAATCCATCTTTCCTATGTTGACAGGATAGTCACAGAGCATTCTCCCATTCCTAGAGATTGAAAGATCCCCCCACATTATCTTTGACCAATCCTCCCTCCAACACTGTCCTCTATTTAATTTGCAGTTCATCAGATGTATGAGGGTATTGTACACCCTATATTCCATGTCTCATGAAGAAACAGAGTGAGCCAAGTCTACAACGGCTGTTCATGCATTCAGACCATTAGAGATGGCAGAGGACGCTGACAGGATGTGTGATTTTGTTTTGTGCCACCCGCTCTAGTTGGAACCTCACATGAGGCAAGTGTCGCGTGGTGTGGTTGCTGATTGCTGATGGATGCATTGCTTTGTGCCCCCCCCCCCGCCCCCTCATTGAGTGCAACTCGGGCAGCCTCTGTGGGTGGCGAGATGGTCGAGCACAGTCGCGTCGCGAACGAATAGCATGATATAATGATGATTAAGAGTTGAAAGTATTTAGTCGCATCGTAGAAGGAAAGTGTTTCAATAACCCAATTATTTCATGAAGAGTCGAGTGGGATTAATTATGAGATTTATGCTTGAAACTGTGTCGTGTTTGTGAATCAGTAATTGCCGTAGAGGAACATATTAATAGCTAAATGTAAATGAAAAGTGTTCCGTGATCAACTATTATCTGTTTAATTAGTGTGGAAATGCTGTGTTGCCATGGTTACTTGAGCGTGAATGTAACACAAACATAGGTGCTAACACGAGACTAGATGAGCTAAGACGTTGTTAGGGAAGCGTGTTACGTCCTGAAGGAGCAATGAAATACCGTAATTTGAATTGTAGTGTTTTAGTTTCAAAGTGAAATTTTCCTCTTTTCAACCGAATATCTCAAATATTAGAAATGTTCCTGTAGGAGAAGCGTGTTCTCACAGGGCAACTCCCCAGCGCACCCCCTCAGATTTATTGGGAAGATGGCCCACTGGATAGCCCACCAAAAACTGAATAGAGATCAAGCATGATAGCAGAAGAAAAGAAGCAAAATCGAAGCAATGGACGGTCCAACCTCAAGATGTGCAACGTCGAGCGCATTTGAATCGCCACGGCCTCGTGGTTATGAGGTGACGATGCTGGGTTGCACAGGGGGAGATCTGTGTTCAAATCTCCCTTGTGCCCATTCTTTTCAACAAAATTACGGACTATCCGTCCGGTCTCTGACGAGTCTGTCTGCTGTATTCAAATTTGTGTCCGTGTCGTGCTGTAACGTCCGTTTGTAACAGCGAGGTGTAAGAAAGTGACCTCCAGACGTACGTACCTCCTATTTGTTCCACACAAAGCAGACGAGTCAGTGACCGGGTGGAAAGTTCATATCTTGGAAAAAAAAGAGCAAGACCGAGATCTTGTGGTGTGCGTACTGTAAGACCTTCGGTACACACACCATCAGATTATTTGACTTGTCGCTCTAACCAAGTAGGCGAGTGTCAGCAATATGTCTCGTGGTCTTATCGTGGCGTGTTTATTTTCTGCCGTTAGGTCAGGCGATAGAAATGCCACTTGCACGCTTAGAGTAGCAGACTGACGGTGACCAACTTTAAACAGAACTTGATTAATTTTCACACACATTTATTAAGATAATAAAAAGCATAGATATTACGTAACTTGATTCTGGATGTTGTTTACAATTGACAATCTGAAGTTCCTTTGGTCTTGGTACATTAATCTTATTCTCACATATCTCTGATACTTGAGAAAGTGTCTATTCTTTTATGTACGGCAATATGGTAATCTTATTAGGCGCAGACTGAAACTTGACTATAGACTGGTACAGACAACTGCAGACTGGTACAGACTGGTGCAGACAAATGCAGACTGAATAATCGGAGGTCTGTACACTCGTTATAATACCTCGCGCGTTCAGGTATCACTGCGCGAGGGTGATACGTAGGAGAAAAGGTTCTACAGTAGCAGCAGTCTCATTGGCTGCGTTACATATTAATACGCGGATCGGCGGAAGCAGAATTTGGTCTGTCTCTAAGACAGCGCCATCTCGTAGCTGCGCCTGCGCTGCGCCTGTGCTGCGCCTGCGCTGTTGTGCTTAGCGGGACGCGCTCTATTGGGAAAGTTGTGTACATGCTGACTACGCGGAACTATGTACACAACAGATCTGAGCACGGATTTCACGCTCTGCAGTCCAATACCGTGAGGACACAGCCGCGACGCTGCGATTCTTGCGATTCGCTCCATATTGCACATCTTGAGTTTGAACCATTCACTGTTTCTATGTCGCTTGTTTTTTCATACTTCATTATACCTTCTTACTGTTTTCATGCTTTATCTGTGTTCAGTTTTTAACGGGCTACCCACTGTTCCATTTTCTTACTACATCTGAGTGTGTCCGATGGAGAGTTTCCATAGTCAGTATACAGCTCCCGAACTCGAGTTTGTGATAGCCACAAAATTTAATCCAAACTTAAAATGAAAAGTCACCACAGGGGTTTACACCTGCGATGCAGGGAACGACTGCTATTTGTTGAAGAAACGCAATAATGAAGAATAACTTAGAACAATAGAGCTACGTGAGGAGAGTGCTTCATCGCCTGCAGGAGGTAGGTGAAACGAAAATCTGCGGCATTGTGGATTACAGTGGTTCGACAATGTCTTGGATTGTAGTGGTTCGAGACAACCATCTCTGCAGCCCAAGGGAGCGGCACAGTTTGCAGTGTCACAACACGACACAGAAACCAGTAGTCACAATAATAAACACGCAATAATGGCTGTCGCGCTTAGTTTGAAACTACTGCTGCAGGCGACTCTTTCCGAGTTACTTCGCGTGTGACGAATATTGCCACGTAGAGGGAGGTGTAAGTAGATGAATGACGAACACTAACTTCACTTAACGAAGGTTGATTCAGCTCTAGCACGTGCAAGAGCGCGGAGCGAACTGCCTCCAGCCAGAACACATAAGGTATATACAGGGTGGTCCATTGACAGTGATCGGACCAAATATCTCACGAAATAATCATCAAACGAAAAAACTACAAAGAACGAAACTCGTCTAGCTTGAAGGGGGAAACCAGATGGCGCTATGGTTGGCCAGCTAGGTTGCGCTGCCATAGGTCAAACGGATATCAACTGCGTTTTTTTAAAAATAGGAACCACCATTTTTTATTACATATTCGTGTAGTGCGTAAAGAAATATGAATGTTTTACTTGGACCGCTTTTTTCGCTTTGTGATAGATGGGGCTGTAATAGTTACATACGTATAAGTAAGTGGTATCACGTAACATTCCGCCAGTGCGGGCGGTATTTGTTTCGTGATAGATTACCCGTGTTAAAATGGGCCGTTTACCAATTGCGCAAAAGGTCGATATCGTGTTGATGTATGGCAATCGTGATCAAAATGCCCAACGGACGTGTGCTACGTATGCTGCTCGGTATCCTGGACGACATCATCCAAGTGTCCGGACCGTTCGCCGGATAGTTACGTTATTTAAGGAAACAGTAAGTGTTCAGCCACATGTGAAACATCAACCACGACCTGCAACAGATGATGATGCCCAAGTAGGTGTTTTAGCTGCTGTCGCGGCTAATCCGCACATCAGTAGCAAACAAATTGCGCGAGAATCGGGAATCTCAAAAACGTCGGTGTTGAGAACGCTACATCAACATCGATTGCACCCGTACCATATTTCTATGCACTAGGAATTCCATGGCGACGACTCTAAACGTCGTGTACAGTTCTGCCACTGGGCACAAGAGAAAGTGCGGGACGATGACAGATTTTTTGCACGCGTTCTATTTAGCGACGAAGCCTCATTCCCCAACAGCGATAACGTAAAGTGGCATAATGTTCAATATTTGGCAACAGAAAATTGACGATGGCTGCGACAAGTGGAACATCAGCGACCTTGGCGGGTTAATGTATGGTGCGGCATTATGGGAGGAAGGATAATTGGCCCCCATTTTATCGATGGCAATCTAAATGGTGCAATGTATGCTGATTTCCTACGTAATGTTCTACCGATGTTACTAGAAGATGTTTCACTGCATGACAGAATGGCGATGTACTTCCAACATGATGGATGTCAGGCACATAGCTCGCATGTGGTTGAAGCGGTATTGAATAGCGTATTTCATGACAGGTGGATTGGTCGTCGAAGCAGCATACCATGGCCCGCACGTTCACCGGATCTGACGTCCCCGATTTTCTTTTATGGTGAAAGTCGAAGGATATTTGCTATCGTGATCCACCGACAACGTCTGAAAACATGCATCAGCTCATTGTCAATGCATGTGCGAACATTACGGAAGGCGAACTACTCACTGTTGAGAGGAATGTCGTTACACGTATTGCCAAATGCATTGAGGTTGACGGACATTTTGAGCATTTATTGCATTAACGTGGTATTTACAGGTAATCGCGCTGTAACAGCATGCGTTCTCAGAAATGATAAGTTCACAAAGGTACATGTATCACATTGGAAGAACCGAAATAAAATGTTCAGATGTACCTACGTTCTGTATTGTAATTTAAAAAACCTACCTGTTACCAATTGTTCGTCTAAAATTGTGAGCCATATGTTTGTGACTACTACAACGCAATCTATCACAAAGCGAAAAAAGTGGTCCAACTAAAACTACACGAATATGTAATAAAAATGGAGGTTCCTATTTTTAAAAAAAGCAGTTGATATCCGTTTGACCTATGGCAGCGCCATATAGCGGGCCAACGATAGCGCCATCTGGTTTCCCCATTCAAGCTAGACATGTTTCGTTCTTTGTAGTTTTTTCGTCTGACGCTTATTTCGTGCGATATTTGGCCCAGTCACGATCAACGGACTACCCTGTATACAGGTACAGAACATTCCAGTACAATGATTCTTGCCATTTGTGGATACTCGTAGAATGTACTCGAACCGAAGATAGAAATTAAATTGTTTCAGCTCAGGTCAGTTTTGAACTCACGACCCTCCATGCAACAATCTAGTATCATAACCACTAGCCAACGGCGGTTGCGCTACTTGGCTTCTTCTGCGACGATATTGTGTGGAGGAAATAATTAGACTTGTGTTTGGCGCGTCTGACTTTCAAGTAAAATAATGTCGTTAGTAAAGGAGTAAGTACTCATAGGTGTTATTGCGGAAGATCAGCCTAGTGAAGAGGAAATACAAAGTCATGGGTTATCTCCCAATATCGTGTCGCACCTCCTTCTGCCCTGCGCATCGTAGCAGCTCGATGTGTCCTGGACTGAACAAACCGTTGGAAGGCGAGGATAGGACAGAACAGATGGTCTGCAATGGTTTTGAGATGATGAAACCATCCTATAATTTGCCTTAAATGATTTAGAAAACTTAGAGGACCGACATAGGACATTCCACTTTCCCATATACGAGGTCAGTGTCTTAACAACCGCACTTCCTCATGTATGTGGTCCAGTTACATCGTGTTCCTTTGACCACACTCATTTTCCACCAGATAACGTATAATATACAACATAGTTTTCCTCTGCACTGTTGAACACACAGCTGGTGTTTCCTCCCCAGCTGAATGAGATTCGGAGTTCAGGAGAGTCATGTACTACACGTACTGCATATCAGTCATGTACCACAGATCTTGACACATTTGCTTGAGAAAGTATTACATTGTGATCATCTATTGTTATGTGACAGGTTTTACGAGTAGTAGTTGTCTCCTTTTATATTAACAACTACACTGAATTGTCCAAGTGATCTCTAACTGCGTACTGTGCACTAGTTTCCTGAGTACTTTTTTGAGATCTAGAATCTTTAATGTCTGACAGCCATCACACAACGTGCTGCAGAGTATACAGACTCACAACAGCGGTTCTGGAGTGCCCTCACTCGATATTGTCAGTCATCTGCTACTTGATTTTATAGCGTACGGGCTGTGACTCGGCACATCAAGTGTCAGGCAGTTTGACATGTTGAGAAATCTCGCTCTTGCTCTTTCCTTGATGTAGCAGAGAAACTGACATTCTATCTGGCTGTGTTGGAAGTGATACATTATCTTTGCTTCAGCTTTAAAATTTGATGTGTTCATTTCCTCATATTGGTCACGGTCCCAAGTTTCCTGTCTGCTACCATTTGATTGCCTCGCCTTAATGAATATTGGGCTCAGTTTTCCAGATTTTCAGGGCTCAGTTTTCCTAATTTTCAGGGCCAATACGTATGTTTCCAGCGTTACCAAGAATGCATTGTTCAGTCATAATATTAAAGTCTCTTAAAGTAACGAACGTATCTCACTGAACTCTTCTGACTGGAGAAGTTGACTTTGCAAACTGTGCTCTATTGGGGTCTATACCCACACTGTACATTGCAGCCGACATTAATACAGTTTTGAATAGGGCCCTGTGTGCCTTTAATGGAAGAGGAAATTGTCTATCTGTGAAATTTATAAATTTTGAGCGGTATTCTTGTACTCCTTCTACTTGTCACTTCTCATGATGCATGTAATTTAGAAACTTACAATATTCATCATGGAATGCTTCTAGATATCTTGTTATTTCACTTCTTCTAACTTGTGCGTTAGTTAATTTTATTTTAGAGCTTATACATAGGTTATGTTTAAGGAAGGTATATGGTTGGTTCTGCTTAAGTGAAGGTGTATGGTTTTATGTTGAAAAACGCATCTGCAAATGCATTCTTTCCAAAACTATCAGCTAACTGATATGAAACTAATCTTAAATACAGTAATCAAATTGGAATAATTAATCCACACATATTAATGAATGGGTATTAATGACAGTGACTAGAAGCACTTATTTAACACAGTTTACATTTTTTAAGGATTGCATAGTTCATCTATATATGAGAGTACAATAGAAATATATTGAATCGGGCTGTGAGCACACAGGCATTGAGCAGGTCTTGTTAGCCAACGGGGAAGCCCGCCCCCAGGCTAATTCTCGGAAGGCACAAGACAGTAGATCCACATATCAGTGCCGCTTGCTTTGAAAGAGCGCCCATGCACGTCATTCGCCAGATACAGTATGGATATAATCTCTCTTAGTATAGGGCCACCAACAGGACCGTTTTGCATCTTGAATGTGGAAGAGGGAGAACTGCCATTTTTTGCGAGATGCTGAAGGATGCTTTTGTGAAGGTAGAAAACAGTGTTTTGTTCGAAATGCACCACCTGCGACAGATAACGTCAGTAACGAGGAGTGAGGACCAGTAGTCAGCCACCTCCGAGGGCAAGGGGTGCTGGTGGATCACCCCCAAAATCCAGTGTTTAACACAGTGGAAGGACAGCCAGGACTGGCGAACTTAAATAAATTAGAAGTTAATTGACAGAAACTCGACTGTGCTAACGAGGACTTGCCTCATTGATCACAGAAAAGACAGAGAGTGCTGGACACAGTTCTTCAGCACCAAATGTTAGGGAGCACATTACTGGTTAATCGCCTGAAATCAGAATCGAGGAGGGGACCAGGTTCTCTTAAGGCATCTTTTTGCTGGTTAGCACTGAGAACACTAGTGACAACTGAAATGAGATGGTGAAAAAAAACGTTAAAATACTAGTCTTCCTTCTTTAGAGCAGACAAAACAAAATCACTTCTCCAGCAGACTTCTTCACTGCTGGGCTCTTCTCTGCCAGGCTTCTCCACTGGGTTCTTCTCTGCACGTCATCCACCGAGCAGATTTCTCTGAGCACATGAGCTGGGGACTTAAAAAACGTTCCGAATGAGCTGAACTTACAAGGAGAGGTCCCCAGCAGTGGGATAGACTTAAAACATCTATGTGGTGATGTAGGATGAGTTCTCAGGTATCACATCCTACAGTAATTCACCCTGATGGATCTTCGTTTGCGAGTAATCGAAGAAAGAATTTTGGTATTTTGAGTGACAATTAAAAGCGTGAAATAACTGATATGGAACGGACTGGTTGTGTAGTGTATTGGATAGGGTAAGTCGTTGATTTGAAACTTGTCAAGTACTTTAAGATTTTTTTATTTTTAAATCTTTATCAAAATGATTTTGATCATTAATTTTATTTGGTTAATTAGTTTAAATGTAATTTGTTATTTCCTTTCCTTTGTCACATCATTTTAATCATCGTAAGAACTTCTTCATTTGCTCTCATATTTCTTCATATCATTCTTTTTCTGTCTGAAATCATTGTTCATGTGATTTTAATTGACTTTGTGTATTAAATTTGTGTATTAAATTCTTTCGTTTAATCATTCTACCTTTTTGTCTCTGTTATTGCTTTCATTATTTCTATTCCTCATTTTGCTTGAATTTCTTTTTTCTTATAATCCCTTCTTTCCCTCAAATCTTCATCTGCGTAATTTTGTCCATAATGCAGCAGGAATGCAGGGTATGTTTTAAATGTTTGTATAACGATTACCAACCAAAAAATGCACAGCTACCATTTCACAGTCATCTTGTAGTAGACTTGTGGCGTTTGGCTCCTATTTTGCCTTAATCAAGTTGCGTAAAAATTCAGTGACTCGTTGCATGTAAGACACCTGCCACCTTTTAGAAATCCCACGGAGACGTCTGATGTTAAGTATTTGACGTGGAATATTTACATTTGGAGCATATTCAGCGATTTCAACGCAGGATTCATTGCTTTCGGTACCTCGACAGCTGATCGACAAAGAATGAGACTGAGTTTTCCCTATAGCTTCCGTGGTAGTTTCCTGCTGTATCATTAATATTTGAAAAGGGCAGGTCTTCATGTGTACTCTCCATAGGCGGCAGCACTCTCGCATCTGTAGTTTAATAGTAATTCCCTAGTTTGTAGGCGCTCTTTGCATTTCCGCAGACCAAACAAGAGGTGACACAAAAGCAACAGCATGACTCAATAAAGTGCTGCGTTTATTTAAAACATACAGTCGCTGAAACTTACGAAAACATGCAGCAAGCATTACGTCGTGCAACAGTGTTTAGCTGATTTAAGGGCTTCAAAGAAGGGCGGCTTTTCTGTATTTAACAAGGTGGGCCTGCTGTGAATGAAGTTAAAATCGAAAGGGCTGCTGTGATTGTCTATGAGGATTATCAGTTAACTTAATCTCAGTGAAGTGTTCAGTATTGGCTAAACTGAGGAAGCAAAATTCAAGGAAACGACCAGAACTTTCTGGGACTAGGTGGCGACTTCATCACGACAGTGCGTGGCCTCCCGTCGCAAATCTAGTGATGCAGTTCCTGGCTCAGTTTTTTTTACTCCCGTTACTAATGGCAAAGCTCTTGGCCATTCAATCTGAGAACTCGGAAGAAGTCCTCAAGAAAAGTAGGCGATTCTCAAGGACCCACAAAGAATGACTAGCACCTTGTGTTTGAGGATTGGCAGAGATGCTGTAAAAACTGCCATCAAGCAGGAGGGAAGTACCTTGAAAAAGATGATGTAAACATTGACATTGAGAAGCAAAAATCAGTGAAAACAATTAATAGTAATATCAAATCAAGATGAAGCTATTTGTGTGTGGTGGAAATGTAAAAATGTGAAAATGTGATTTGATTGTATATTGACATAAATATTGAATCCTGATTCCCGAAAAAAACTACACGTTGATCTTGCCAAAAACTGATTCTTGGTGTTGTAGCTATCATGGTATTCTGGGATGTTCTCTGTGTGACACACCTCTGTACATCTCTGTGAGTCGCAGCTCGATTTAGAATATTAGCATAATGGATGATTTGTGTTACATAATCCTAATGTAAGATGGGACTTTAAGAATGAAAATTTTATTTTTGGACCCCAGGAGTGGTGTATTTAACAGAAGTAACACAACAGTTTCTGTCTTTCACGTTGCATTATGTGGCTAAGCAACTAATACTGCGATGCGAGAGAACACCTCCCAGTAAGGTCCCTTTAGCTCAGTGGTGGGCAGAACTGTTGCAGTAGGTGTAGTTAGGGGTCAACGCCTGAAGTGGTGCAGATCTTCTATTCAGTTTCCTTTATAATCAGGAAACAGAAGGAAAAAAAAATAAAAACGGTAGTGTCTCTGAGAAAAAAAGCTGGTTCCACACATAACTTGTGATGGAAGGGTGGAGTGAGCTCTCAGTTCTAATTGCAGTGCACACCAGTACACTATAGCTTTCTATTTTCTGTTTTATTTAATAGAGTAGCAAATTTTTAGAAGAAATTCCTTAACAAAATGTGAAATATCCTTTAAAGATTAAACTGTGTTAATGGTCACAGATACCTGTTTTGTGAATATCAAGCTTCTTCACTGTACAAAGGTCTCTGAAGAACTTCAGCTCTAATGTCAACGACGTGAATTTGAGCGTTTTTCATCATGTAGGATCCATATCTCAGGGAAATAGTTACATAGCGAGTATAGTTCCTCTGCACTGTACCTGTGTAATTCCAATTAGACACCCCTGTGGAGGTTAGCTACATCAGCTACTCTTGGTAACTTCAAAAATGGGAAATTCTGTTCAGTTAAATGTAATTCAATATTTTACATATTACTTTCGATCAACTTTAAGTTCTGCATGAATCCATACGTGGACTTCAAAATGTACAGTGTGCATGCTTTGATATGCAGCATAAATTGCAAGGTGGTGTATTCATAATTGAAAATGTCTTTTACTCAAATTCACCGACCGAAATATTGTAGAACTTTTGCAATGTAATTATGGGCACATGGGAACATTACCTGAGGAAAGTAATGTAGATATCTTTGACAGTTTTAACATGAAAGGATTTATGGTTAAAACAGGAACTGTCCTGTAGTCCAGCCAGTTACATATGTTCATTGACAGGGCCACTTTCAGTTTAAGTGGCAAGCGATCTCTGAAACATATGTAAGATTAACTGTGTCCTCAAAACGTTTAGGAAGTTGCCCTTGTACTTTTTTCAAGCCACAGTGAATCTTCAGACCTCGGGTTTTCATTAACAGCAGTGAGCTTAGTAAACTGTACTATGTTTGTCAGAATGTGTCCCTTCTACAGTGGGATTGTTTATTAATGGATCCCTAACAAACCAGAAAGGAATTGGTTTTCGCCTTGTACTGTTTTACTGTGGGCAGTGTGAAGTCAAGCCCACTTAAAATGCGAGGTCTGCAATCCATTTTGCATGTTCTGATTTTCGTTCTTGCATTCCTTTTTCCTTCATTAATTCAACAACAGAGAGTTTCAAATTGATAAATCGTCCCCGGTATGCCCCTTGACTTAACTAATGTACTTTGCAGTAATGCATAAAGTCTCCATACTCATTGCTCAGTTCCATGAAAAACTGTTGAACCTGACAGTGGAATAATGAGTGCGACTTTTACTGTTCACACCATCAGTTTCTTCCTGTGCTGCATAGCTTCTAATTTAGTACAAAATACTTCTTGATATATGGAACAATGAATTCCGTATGTTAATCAAAATATCCACGGGTATGCTGCCGGTCTATAGTGTCTAACGGGCACAATATTTCGGCGATCAAACATGTCGCCATCATCAGGTGAACTGACGGACTGAGCTCCTGTGAACGTACCGGCACGGAGATCCGTACGCTATGGCTGCTCAGAGGGAACTGGGTTCGGTCGCGGCGGCGGCCGATTTAAATACCCTCCGCCCGCGGCGCGCTCCCTCCGCCGTCCGCGCCCAGCGCCACGGTCGCGCGGTGGAACAGATTGCGACGGCGTCTGAGATGACGTCGGTGTGATGGCTCTGTCCGCCGTGGTCGTCACAACTATACGTCTGCTCGATTTACTCTTGATTAACCCGATCGCTGGTTCCCAAGCCTTGCTAAGATTATAGCCACAGTCCCGGTTTATGAGGTCGTCATTGGTGCGAATTTCGATGGCCTCTCTAACAACGCTGTCCCAGTATCTCGACGTCTGTACCAGAATCCTCGTGCGGTCATACTCCATGGCGTGATTTTCCGACAAACAATGTTCAGCGACCGCCGACTTGCTCGGATACATCAGTCGAGTGTGCCTCTGGTGTTCACGGCATCGATCCTCGACGGTACGCATCGTCTGACCAATATACGACTTGCCACATTGACACGGAATCTGGTACACGCCGGCCTTCCTCAAACCGAGGTCATCTTTGGCGCTCCCCACCAGTGCACGAGTTTTATTTGGAGGACAAAACACAGTTCCGACCCGGTGTTTCTTCAGAATGCGGGCGATTTTCCCCGAGAGTGCGCCTGTGTATGGAATAAATGCAGTGCCTACCTCCTCCCTCGTGACTTCATCCATCTCAACAGGTTGTGCTGCAGTGGTTGGGCGGAGAGCACGTTGAATCTGCCACTCTGAGTACCCATTTTTTCGAAATACAGTTCTCAGATGTTCCAATTCCTGGGGTAGACTCTCTGCGTCAGAGATAGTGCGCGCCCTATGTACTAGAGTTTTAAGTACCCCATTCCTCTGTGAAGGGTGGTGGCAGCTGTCTGCATGCAAATACAGATCAGTGTGCGTAGCCTTCCGATGCACCCCATGACCTAGGGTGCCGTCAGCCCTTCTCTTGACCAAGACGTCAAGGAAAGGTAATTTACCCTCCGTTTCAGTCTCCATAGTGAATTTGATGTTGGGGTGTATGGAGTTTAGATGTGTAAGGAAGTCAAGGAGTTTATCCATACCATGTGGCCAGATGACGAACGTGTCGTCCACGTAACGGAAAAAGCAAGTAGGTTTCCATACGGATGACGACAGGGCTTCCTCCTCGAAGTTCTCCATGTACAAATTCGCTACCACCGGTGAGAGTGGGCTACCCATGGTGACTCCCTCCGTTTGTTCGTAGTATTCTCCATTAAAAAGAAAATACGTGGAAGTCAAGACATGCCTAAAAAGTTCAGTGGTCTTCTCATCAAACTTCTGACTAATCAATTCTAGTGACTCTCGCAGGGGTACCCTCGTAAACAAGGAAACGACATCAAAACTCACCATGATATCTGACTCATCCAACCTAAAGCTATCAAGGCGTTTAACAAAATCCACGGAATTACGGATGTGATGAGGGCATTTACCCACATAAGGACTTAATATTCCCGTCAGGTATTTGGCCAACAAATATGTAGGTGCCCTGATGTTGCTGACAATGGGGCGTAATGGTACCCCCTCTTTGTGAACCTTCGGGAGTCCATATAGTCTAGGCGGTACCGGACCTTGGGGTAACAATTTCTTAGCGTCACCCTCCGGTAAATCTGCGTCTTTGAGAAGCGCCCTCGTCTTGTTCTCCACCTTCTTTGTAGGGTCAACGCTGATCTTCCGGTAGGAATCGTCATTTAGCAGGCTCTGCATCTTATCAGTGTAGTCCTTATGGGAGACAACAACTGTAGCATTGCCTTTGTCAGCTGGTAAGACAACAATTTCAGAGCGCTCCCTCAGATCACGAATGGCCGCCCTCTCTTTACTGCTGATATTTGACTTCATCGGCTTGGATTTCGTCAACGCACAACAAGTTTCACGACGTATTTCCTCGGCTGATTCTGGCGGAAGTCGAGCTGCAACCTGTTCAACAGCACTAACAATTTCTGCGACCGGAGTGAACTTGGGGGTGGGAGCGAAGTTGAGACCTCTCTGCAAAACCGAGACCGCATCATCACTCAACACCATGCCACTCAAATTGATGACAGTCTTGCACGGAACCTGCAGGGATGGTTTGTCAAGGAGACGTGAGAACTTAGCTGTTTGACGTCCTGTAGCCTTCTTATGGGCGGAATCAGCTGACACCCAGGTGACACCATCAATCCAATCCCAGGAACAAGAAGTGAACTTACTAGCCAGTTGCAAATGTAGTTTGAGTAATTCCTGTGAGATAAACTCAAGGCTCCGGCGGGTGAATTGCACTCTCTCACGTACCAATGCGAGGCTGGCTCGTTTCTTGATTCTTTTAGCTGCTGCAGAATCGATGTGATGCATAACCTTAGCAAAATTTGGAACAACATTCTCGGAACGACATCTCTTTAGAAAGGCAAGAGTACTTAGCAAACGACATCTACGGTGGCGCAACTTTTCAAATTTCTTCATGCTGCGATACATCTCCTCCCCGTAAAGGTGTATGATGTGATTCTTGAGTTTCTCCCGGCGTATTTGATAATCAAAATATCCACGGGTATGCTGCCGTGGCGCTGGGCGCGGACGGCGGAGGGAGCGCGCCGCGGGCGGAGGGTATTTAAATCGGCCGCCGCCGTGACCGAACCCAGTTCCCTCTGAGCAGCCATAGCGTACGGATCTCCGTGCCGGTACGCTCACAGGAGCTCAGTCCGTCAGTTCACCTGATGATGGCGACATGTTTGATCGCCGAAATATTGTGCCCGTTGGACACTATAGACCGGCAGCATACCCGTGGATATTTTGATTATCAAATACGCCGGGAGAAACTCAAGAATCAATTCCGTATGTTCATTGTTGTAATTGTTGGCTCTTTCATTACCAAGTAAATCTTTAAATTCTATCTGCATGGTATTGTAATATTGTTTCATAGCAAATCTGCAGTACCCGTCACTTATGCGACTGCATTATATATGGTTGAGTACTCTCCCATCTCTCTTATCTCTTTCCCACGTATTTTTAGAGGCTTATGGCCATAGATGGTTAGACTGCTTTTTTGTGTAAACAGCCAATAGGCATGTGATTGTCCTTCATACCACAAACAAACAGCAATAGGTAAACGACCTTGATACCAGGATTTTGATGAAATGAATGGAATTGTATCGACCGGAAAATACACCACTGTATTAAAAGACATATCACACCATACTGGGTACTGTCAGGGACCAATGACCAAAAGTGAGATAGGCTGGCTCATATGCGGCCTGCACGCCTGGTACATGTGAAGTTTGGCATGCTTTGGCCATCTATGGTGTAACACAACACTAATCAAACAAAGATGGATAGTCTATGTACTTTACTATTGAACATGAAATGAAAATCAAAGATATTTTATGCAGCATAATTCAACAACAGTAAACAATTGTATGCACTCAAAAGTGGTGGGTGGTGGGTGATGCTTTCGAAAAAGGGTGAGGGAGTGCATTTCTATGCAGCAGCCACTGCCAGGCTCCAGCAAGTGTGTCCTGGAGATGTCTAATGCATGCAGCATTCAAAGATAGACAGATTAGTAAATACATTTTGTTTTTGCGCACTAATGCAATTTTAAAATAAAGTCTGTATTTTATAAGTAAAACAACTGATTTTTTAAAAAGTCTGCATATTTAATTAACTGAACCGATTTTATAATGTTAACTGAATACCTATATTTTACAATAATTCAACTAATTATAGTAAACAACTGATATCTAACTTTATTATTTCATTTACAATGTGATATTAAACACAATAACATGTATTAGTCAATAAAAGTAAGCTAATTTTTAAAAATGTACACAGTGAACATAAGTAAATTAATTAAAATGTATTATTTAAGATGAGTAAATTATAAAAATTTTACAATGTGGTTGTAAGATAATAAAATATGTTAGTTAAAACAAATGTACATTATTTTAAAAATTTTATATTGTGAACACCATATTATGAAAATGATTCCTTTGTATTTCAATTTCATTTGTCTGTTTTTAATTGTTTCAAAATAAAAATCATCAATCTATTTTGTGAAGTTATCATAAAATCATAAATGAGTTTTCGACAAAGTTGCTCTCCAAATCTAGTATTTAAAAATTCACAGTTCGTAATATTGTATAAAACATTTATCTCTAGCTTACTTACCTTTTTAATTTCTTTAGAAATACTTACATTGTTGAGCTTCTTGATTAAAGTAGTTTCTATGTATATAGAAAAAATTTTATTAGTTTAAAAAAAATAAATTTGTAGTTTGTATTCAACACATTTTTAAAAATTGTAATTTGGACTTATAACTAAACGATTCATTGAAAATTGTTGTTTTTTATTTTTATAAATGTAATAAAATTATTTCTTATAAATGTAGACCATAAAAGAAATGCAAAGTAAACTAAAAGGAACTTATAAACCAATTGAGAAATATGAAAAGACATTGGTTGCCCTATTTGTTTAAGTAATGAAAATAATAATCAATTTGTTAAAAAAAATTGCAATCATATTTTTCATAAAAAATGTATTGATGAATGGTTAAAGGGAAATGAAAATTATCCAATTGGTAGTATTATTATTAAAAATAAAGTTACCAGAAATGGTTAAAATAATTAATATTTTTGATTTGTTTGATTCTCAAGATGAAGCAGCATATTGTGGATATTATTTATATATTTAAATTGTAAAATTATAAAAATTAAGAATTTTTATTTTTTCATAAATCTATTAAAATTTTTATACATAAAGGGAGCAAGTTCAACAAAAGTCTTCTGTGAAATATAAATTTTGTGAATATTGTAATACTGAGAAATCAATTGATAATTTTACATTACACAAATATACAAAAGATGGTTATAGAACTATATGTAGACCATGTATAAATAAATGTCATGTAAAAAATTACAATAAAAATCGAGTTCCTTGTTTATGTGGAAAAAGTGTTGCTAAATATTATTCTAAGGAACATTTACGACGAAATCAAAGTGACGAACTTTCAAAAATATTATTAATAATAAATAATGAAGGAAAATCTACATCTACAATGAATAATGAAGAAGTTGTACCTGAAGAAAAATCTACATCTGCAAACAAATGTAAAAGTTCTCAAGAGATTAAAGATTTAACTTGTTTTATATAAATCCTTCACATAAAGATAAACATACTAATAAATGTAAGAATTGTACATTAGAATAAATGAAGAATAAGATATATTTATTTCATGATTTATTATTTATTAAATAATAATACATTTGATTAATTAAATAAATCATTAAAACTAATTGCTAGTTAAACTAAATACTAAACCAATTGATTGTTAAACTAAATAGTAAACTAATTCTTTTAAAAACTAATTGTTAAAAAAGGTCCTGATTGTAATACTAAATAATAAACTAATTCTCTTATTTGATTAGTTATCTGTTAAATAATATTCCTTATCCATCTATTAAATCATTTTGTTAAAAATATTTTTTACAAAACTAAAGATTTTTTTTGTAATAAATAATAGAGCCAAATGGGAAGTTACACTGCTACTGAACTACAACTACAACAATTTACAGTTGCAACTCTTTGTGAATTTTGTAGAATAAATATTTAATGAGGATATTCAAAATCGCTGTTAGTTGATTTATTTGGATTTATTATTAGAAATCATTCAATTATTGTTAGAAATAATATATCGGAAGTAAGTGAATTTTTTTGGAAACAGTTACATTTAGATACATTTTGCATGAAATTATACCGCTGAAGTAATCGAAAATCTTACAAATTTTGTTAAAAATTGTACACCTGAAGTACATGAAAATTATACATATATTGTTTAATATTATACACCTGAAATGAAGAAAATCATACGAATATTGTTAGAAATCATACATCTGAAGTAAGTGTAAATCGTACAAATATTGTTCGAACTTATACATCTGAAGTATGTGATAATTTTTGGAAAAGTTACCAAAAATATAATTTTGATGATGTTTTTCTATCTAAAGAAGGTAAACTATAAAAAAATAGTTCCATTTCCTACAAATATAATTGTAAAAGTGAAACCAAGAGATAGATGTACAATTAAAGATTACCTAGTAGAAAAAGCATTTGAAAACAGATGACAAAGTATTAATTTTGAAAATAGTGTAGATATACTTGATCCTAATCACTTCTTAACTGCACTAAAAACAAAACTTTTAAAAACTGTTAAAGATTAATTGAAAGTACATAATGGTTTAAATGTAAAATATAATCTATACTGTGAATATAAACTATAAACAAAAGCAATAAATGAAAAAGTTCAAAAATTTAGTCAACAAACAACTAACAATAGTTATTTGACAGAAAAAGATTTTAGTAAAAAATTTATTCAAGGTAAAAGTGATATTTTACGAAAAATATCTAATTTGCAAGCACAAGGACCAGGATGGACATTAAATACAGTTATTGGTTTCCAAGTAGCAAATAATAAATATACTCCACTAAATGGATGATCTTAAATTGATTTATTTGAAGCACAAAATGCATGTATTAAGGTAAAAATTAATTATGAACACAGTTTCAATTGTCTAAAAAAGCAGCTTTATTTCCTGTAGATTAAGATGCTGAAACAATAACGAAATATAAATAAAGTTGGTCTTGATCATGATAAAAACATGAAAATATTGAATTTCCTGTATTAGTTGATCATATTCCGAAAGTAGAAAACATACTGAAGTAAAATTTATTTTTGATTTCTGTTTTCTACATTTCAATAGTAAAGAAAAATTGGATAATCATACACCAAATTGTTAAATAAAACGCCATTAAAAGTTGAAATGAGAAAGTGTAAGAGAATGTGTACATTTTAAAAATTATCAGTATACAGAAAAAGCTGATTTGAAAATTTACTTTTAAATGTGGCCATCTATGAAACAAATCCAGAAAAAACATATACAGTAAAATATTAAAAACATGAAGAAGTGGATTTTGTTACTACATGAAGTTTATGGAAATTATAAAGATCCTGTTATTTAGGACCGAATTGTGATACAAAATTTATAGAATGTATAAAACAAGAAGTTGAAGAAATTGGAAAAATTCATTGTAAAATTGAAAAAATGGAAACACTTACATTTGAAGAAAACAATCTGCATAATAATTCTAAAATTTGTACATTGTGTAAATATTACAGAATAGCGATACAAAGGTACGTCATCATGATTATCTAACTGGTAGATATATTGCTCCATTGTGCAATAATTTACTTTAAAACTACAACAACCTTTTTTTGTACACATTTATTTACATATTTATCTGGTTGTGATTCACATCTTTCTGTAAATGAAATAGGTTGTGATAATAAAGAAACAGAACTAGTACCAAACAATGAAAATGATTAGATTAATTTTGGTGAACATACAAAAATATTTAAAAATGAGATTTGTTGATAAATTTAAATTTATGGCATCTTCACTTTATAAACTTCCAACAAATAAAAATAAAAATCAATTAAAACATTTTAAACAAATTCTCAAAAATTATTTAATTTAGTAATTAGAGAAGGTGTTTATCCATATGATTATATGGATTTTTGGAAAAATTTGAAGAAACACAGTTACCCACAAAAGGTAAATTTGACAATAAATTAAATAATTCTAACATAACTGATGAAGATTACAAGCATGCAAAAATTGTTTGGGAAAAATTCAATATAAAAAAAATCATTTTGAAAATAATGATTTTTATCCTGAAACTGATGTACTATTGTTCAGTGATAGTTTTGATAATTTTAGAAAAAAAATGTATAAAAAATATAATCCAGATCCTTCTTGGTATTTTAAAGTACCAGGTTTATTTTGGGATACAATGTTGAAAATTACTGAACAAAAACTTGAATTATTATATATTTATGATATGCTTCTAAAGGTTGAGAAATGAATAAGAGGAGGTAAGATACATAAAAGCAAATAACTAATATTTAAAAGATTTTAATAATAAAGAAATATCAAATTATATAACATATCTAGATGCAAATAACTTATATGGTTATACTATGAACTAACATTTACGTTATGGTGGATTTCAATGGGATGAACCAAGTACTTTGGTTGTACAACAATAAAGAAATTGAAACAATTGTGAAAATGGACATATATTGGAAGTAAATTTCGAATAGCCAAAAAAAATGAAAGTAAAATAATGACTACTTTAGATGAAAAACATAATTAAGTAGTACATTACAGAAATCTTAAAGAATATTTCTCTCTGGGAATGCATCTTACAAAATACATAAAATTTTAAAATTTAAACAAACAAATTGGTCTTAGGAGTATATAGATTTAAACACACAGTTGAGAACTAAAGCTACAAAAGATTTTGAAAAAGATTTTTATAAATTAATGAATAATTCTGTGTTTGTTGAAACAATAGAGAATATAAGAAATAGAGGAGATATAAAATTATATTCAAATAGTAAAGTACCTGATAAAATTGTAGCTAAACCAAACTTAAAATACAGAACCATATTTAATGAAAATCTTTCAGCTGCTTATATGAATAAGACAAATATGACATTTGATAAACCTATTTATGTTGGATAAAGTATACTTGATTTAGCTACGGAATTAATGTATGATTTTCATTATAAAGTTATGAAACCTAAATATGAAGAAAATACTGATTTATGTTATCAAGAATTAGATAGTTAAATTTACAATATTAAAACTGAAGACTTTTAAGAAGATATAAATCAATTATTGATTATTTTGCTACAAGTGATTATCCAATTGATAACTTATATCATTAGACAAGTGAACTAAAACGTTGTTAGTAAAATGAAAGAAACATCTAATGAAAGAGTAATTGCAGAATGTTATGGCTGAAGAGAAAAATGTTTATTTATAAAGTTTGTGACAATATAGAAAATAGTATAAAGGTATTAAGAAATGTGTTATTAAAACACAATTAGTTTAGAAGATTACAAAGACTGTTTGTTTAACAATATAGAACAATAGAGAAAAATTAATTTAATTAAAAGTGAAAAAACATGAAATTTATACAATTGAAGTAAACAACAAAAACATTAAGTTCCCACCATAATAAATGATATGTAATGGAAATAAAATATATACTTTTCTATATGGTCATTATAAGTTATTTAAAATATAATAAAATTGTTTATATATGAAATTAATTAAATCATTCCTATATAAAATGAACAAAAATTTTTTATAAATATAATTTTTCTATATAAATGAAAACTTTTACAAAGAGAAAAAATATCACAAAGATTTTTGCACACAAAAACCTAACATTGAATAATATAAGCAATGCAATAAAAAAATGATTGAATCAAAATGAAAGATTGAAGTTGTTAAGTAAAAGATGAAAGAATTAAAACAAAAGATGAAAGGCTTAAACCAAAAGATGTTAAAATTCAAAACTGGCAGAAATTGTGTATATTTATTTAAAAACTAATTGATTCTTTAACTAAATAAAACTAATTAAGTTTAACAATTAATTGCTTGAAATCCTATTGATTGTAAAAGTAATTGATATACTAATTCTTTTAAAAACTAATTGTTTGAAAACTAAGTAATTGTTCAACTAATTTTTAAAAACTAATTGTATGCTTAACTAAATAGTTCACATATTCTTTTAAAATTACAAATTGTTCATAAACTAATTAATTGTTAAATTAAATAGTAACTTAATTTTCTTTAACAACTAATTGTTTGAAAATTATTTGATTGTTAGACTAAATACTAAACTAATTCTCTTAAAAACTACTTGTTCAAAAAGTAATTGATTGTTCAACAAAATACTAATCTAGTTCTTTATAAAATTACTTTATCTTTATTTATCCAGTTGTTATATCTATTATCAAAACCTAACCAATTAGGATAAACTTGATTACCTTTATATCATACAACTTTGTCAACTTAGATTTCTGTAGAACATGTTCACAATAATTTCCTTTTATACATTTTAATTTAAATGTAATTGATTTAGAAAGTATAACATTTTCAATTTCAAATATTTCTGTTGACCAGTTCGCATTAATTCCTTTCTCGAAAGGACCTTTATGTTTGCTAATTCTGACTATATCACCTTTTTTAAATTTAGCATTTTCATTAGTTACAACGTTACTTATTATTAAATTTTTTTAGGAATTTCTATTGGTTTCATTTTTATTGTAGAATGTTTTGTGTTATTGTATTTGTCAATTAGATTTTTAACTAAATATAACCATTTTTAATTTCCTTGTGAATCAAATTTCTTCTATGTTTTTTCTTTAAGTGTTTGTATAAATATTTCTGAAGAAGGTAAATGATGATTAGTGTTACATTAGTTCATAAATTCTAGAAATTCTCTGTTATAGAATTCTATACCATTATCAGTTTGCAGACTATTTGGCTTCCTAACTAATAAAATTTTTTGAAGAGCATCAACTATATTTATCATTTTTATCTTTAATAGTAACAGCATATATATATATATATATATATATATATATATATATATATATATATATATATATATATTGAAAATCAATTATTGTTTATAAATATTTATAATTTTTATATATTTTTGAAATTCCTTTTAAATTGCTAGAATCCATTTCAACTAGATCAGCTTGCCATAAATCTTCTAAATGAAGAGTAACATCTTTTCTTTTTTTAATTTTTCTTTGTAATTGGTTTATGTAACTCATTAATTATATGTACACGAATATTACTTAAACCCTGACCACTTAGATAATGTAATAATTGAATTTGCTTTTTTTAGATTTAAAATTTGTACAACAACCTTCCATTCTTTGTTTTCCGTTCTTAGTTGTTATTCACTGTGGATTATGTGTTTCTTAAAACTTTTCACTTTTTAAACAATAAATATTATCTTCTTTAATAACTAAATGTGAATTAAGATTGTTATTTTCCATTTATATAGATAAAAATGCATAAAGACAAAAATGTAATATAATTTAAATTATTTCACCAAATACAGTTATATTTACATTTACAGGTACAGTTTTAACAGAATCATTCAATGTTATGGTCCTAAAATTTGATTTGTGTACGATTATTGATTGACTATTATTATTTGATATAGCTTACTGTTATATCAAAATAATTACCACCTGTTATTAAAATAGTCAGTTAATTTTGATCTTATACTTTATCTTTAAGATTACTTAATTTATTTAAGTATGGAGTTAAATCTGTTTTTGAGAAATAATCTTCTTTTTTGGTACAATAATTATTGAACTGTGTTAAAATGCTTGTGTATTCAGGCCTTGTAACATATTGTTTTTCTAAGTATTGTTTCTTAACTACATCTTTTGCATCATTTGGAGCAGTTATATTAGGAAGTCTTATATTTTTAAAACCAATATAAGCTGTAGTTATTTTAAAAATAGCATTAAGATCTTTTTAAAATTGTTTAATTGCATTATTTATCTTTGGATCTATTAATGATTGAAGTTGTTTATTAATGTTTTCATTTTCTCAATTTTTTCTAAATTGAACATAGGTGTATTAAGAACTTGTTCATTTTATGTAGTTAGATGTATCTTATTTCCACAAATGTCCATTTAGTAAATCTAAAATATCATTAAAATTATAATTTTCACATAGAAATTTTAAAACAAATAAACATTAATGGCCATATATTACTTCATCAAAATATTGTATTCTTTCTATATTGTAGTATATTCACTTTTTCCTAAATAGTTAATTAATTGTTTTGATATATTACCACTAAATGACTCAAAAACACATTTTTTACCATTATTTTTATAATAACTGATACAATGAGTACCAGGTCATCAGATTTATCTTTAATAGCTAATTTACTAATTCATCTTTCAGGTATACACCACAAAAGTGTTTAATTTTTAACTGTTTAGTTAGTTTTTCTATATCATAATTACTTAATGCATTAGGATATTTATTAATTACCTTTTGAAATTTTTTTGTTTTATTTATTCCAAAAATTTTTTCATTTCTAAATTATGTCTTTTTGAACTGAGAAAAGATGGCGGACAGTGCAGTGTATCGTATTGAGAACGCTCTTGTGATGATCGGAAATGTGGCAGAAGAAGGAGGATATATGAAGAAGGAAATGAAGAACAACTTACTAGAGGCGGTGAGTGAAATAAGAAAATGTTTAGAATCTTTGAAAAACGAAAGAAAAGCAAATAAGGTGGAGAATAGGAATCCTGCAAGAGAGGTTAGGAACATCCAACAAGAGACGAGCGTGGGAGAAGACAGCTGCACTGGTGGACAACTAGCGACATCTATTGGAGAAACTCAGGAAACAGCACATAGCGTACAGTGGCCTGCTGGGCACGTAGCGACATCTATTGGCGAAGCACAGGAAACAGCACATAGCGGACAGTGGACTGCTAATCACATAGCGACATCTATCGGCGAAACGCAAGAAACAGCACATAGCAGACAGAGACAGATGGAAGAGACACCTACGGGATATGAGAAGAACTTCAACGGAGACATCGGTGTGGGTAGCTTTCTGGAAAAAGCAAAAAAAGACGGAAATAAGACGGAAATGGGAGAACTGAGGCATAAAGTGGAGGAGATAACTGATTTCTTAAAAAACCAACTAGGGATATTAATACAAGAGCAAATAAAGAAAACTCTAGAAAAGGAAAGCCACCTAGACGCAGAGGAAACCAAAACAGATGGAAACAACATACAAACTAAATACAACAACAAAGTTAAGCCAGAGGGAACGACAATATACAGAAATCCTCTGCTCCAACAACAAAATCAGTTACAAGTCCAAATCAATGCACATTAGCAACATAATAAAACCCAAAATCAGGTTAATGAACTAGAGGAACCGACTTGGAGTACTGTGGCAGGGAGGAGCTGTTACAGAAGAAACCAGAGTAATTGTAAAACCATAACGGGTATCAAAAAAGATGAAGAAATGCAAGCAGCAGAAACAACAGCGTGGCTATACATCGGTAACTTAAAGAGAACCGCCACAACTGCTACAGTAGTGAAATACCTTAACAAGAACGGAATACTGGGACAACTAGAATGTGAAGAACTGCGCACACTGGACGACAAAAAAGCTTTCAAAGTAGGCATTCCGTTTTAAAAGCTACAAATCACACAAGAACCAGAATTCTGGCCAGAAAACATAAAAGTACGTCGATTTAGTTTCCCAAGAAGATCAATGGAAGAGGGAGCAGAGGTCAACTAAACTAAGAAGAAAACCAGAAGAGCAAGAAATAGAAGCAGTCTTGTGGAATACAGAGTGAGTAAAAAGTGCTCTTAACCCATCACCAACAGACATTCTGCAAAATTCGGATCTTGCAATTCTAACAGAAACCTTCCTGATAGACAGCTGGCAACATAAAGATTTCTATAATTATCACCTAATGGCAAAGAAGGGAGAAAGAGGACGACCCATGGGAGGTATATCTATCCTACTGAAACCCTGGATGACGCCCACCAAAAAAATCATAAAACAAGAAAATAGTATGCTAATAGAAGCGGCAAACATAAATATAATAGCAGCCTATTTTAAACTGCACACAAATGCTGTAAAAATAATTGACGAAATAGTCGCACTCATCAAACAATGCGACAGCAAACCCACCATTATTGCAGGCGATCTCAACTGCAGAATAGACACAGAAAACTATAAAACAAAACTAGTCGTTGAAACCCTAGAAGAAGATGGTTTCACCCTACTTAACGATAGGCAGATACCTACATACATATGCCACAATGGGAAGAGCACCATTGATATCGCATTAACAAGAGGAGACGTAGAAGGAAGTATTCAACCAATATGGCATGACTCCATTACTCCTGTTCGAAAGCACATTCCAATGAAGATAAAAATAAATATCGTCACGTCACCGCCAGCAAGAAAGACCCACCAAATCACACAAAGAAAAATTGATATAGAAAAATTAACAAACGAGCAAGAACAATTAACAGAAATTGAAACTTTCATAGAGGAAGGAGACCTTGAAAAAGCAACAGACCAAATAGAAGATGTCCTAAAAAATTCAGTGATACAAACAATCCCCAAAACAAGGACGGCCAAAAGATGGTTCGATGCTGAATGCTACAGCAAAAGGAACACTGTTCTAAAAACCCTCCACAGGCTAAGAAACCAGCATGACGAGGAAACATACAAACTGTACGCAGAAGAGAGGAGAATCTACAAAAAACTAATAGAAGAGAAGAAAAAAGAATACTTAGAAAGTGAGGCAAAAAGAGAAGCGGATGAAGTAGAGAAAGACCCATACATAGCAGCAAGACTAAGAAAAATGGCTCATACACCAAATATAGACCTGAAGGAATGGGAAGACCACTTCAGTAAGATACTGAACAAACAAGGACTCAAAACACCCCCAAAGAAAGAGAAACAACATCAAACTAAGGAAAAAGACAATACATGGGAATCCCTAAATGTAGATGATGTGAAAGAAGTAATAAAAGCACTGAAGAACAAGAAAGCAGCAGGACCTGATCATATATACAATGAACACATAAAAGATGCAAAAGAGGCCCTCCAACACATATGGACCAAACTGTTTAACAAATGCCTGAAACTTGGAAGAATTCCGACACAATGGAGACACTCGACAATAAAAGTTCTCTACAAAGGTAGAGGAGAATCAATGGACCCAAACAAGTACAGAGGCATAGCCCTGGAAAATACTCAATTCAAGATGTTTTCGAAGATAATAACACAAAGAATCCAAGCCTCTGTGGACAGTCATCTCCCAGAACGACAAATGGGTTTCAGATCTGGAAGATCAACACTTGCGGCAGTCAGGCTTCTTCTAAACAACATCGATGATGCGCTACAAAAGAAACAAATGTTCTATACAGTGTTCATAGACTTTACCAAAGCATTTGACCTATTGGAAAGAGAGCTCATAGTCCGAAAACTGGAAAACACAATGGGAGAAGATAGTGTATGGGCAAGAATAATCAAATCAATCCTCGAATACAATTTAATTACAATATCGGGCAACCTCTCTTTTTCGAACCCCATTCTGCAATCGAACGGAGTCTTACAGGGTGACCCAATGAGCCCTTTGCTATACATTCTTGCCACTGAAGAAGTACTCCGAATTGGAGAAAATGAAGAAGATGTGTATGTATATGCATACGCTGACGACATAGCCGTAGGTTCAACAGATGTACAGAAGCTGCAGAGAATCATTGAGAAAATAGACAGATGGTGCAGTGAACACAAACATCACATAAACATAGCAAAGACAGAAATGGTAATTTTCAGAAAAGGAGGCAAAACACCCAAGAATGCGGAAATCAGTATCAGAGGACAAAAAATAAAAATCTCATCAGACTTTAAATACCTAGGAGTGACATTGCAACCAACAGCCAAATGCTTCACAAAACATACAACAGAACGTGCAGCCCAAGCATTAATACAGGACATCAAAAACATCCGCCTACTCAGTCTAGAAACGGCCATGAAATTATTCAACGCAAAAATCTTGCCAATCCTGGCCTATGGGACGGAGGTTATATGGGATCACCTGACAGAAAAAAAGCTAGAAACACTAGAAAAGGTAAAATCGACCTATCTAAAAAGAGCACTAGGTCTCTCAAAGACAACAAGATCTACACTAGTGTACCCGCTAGCAAGAGAGACATTCATAATTGAAGACATCAGACTTCGATATATGATACCACACACCAGGGCTTCCAGAAAGCAACTGAAGATCATGGAGGACAAACGAGAAAAAATATGGGTGTAGTTTTACAACAACGAAGCAATGACAAACCGCTCATGGACAGCACCAAACTTCGAACAGCGACATGTTGTAACTAGACTTTCTACTCACGGCTTTCATCATCTAATCTGCAAAAACAAAACTTATCACGAGCCAACCGCAACATGTGTATGTCAACTGTGTAACGAAGCCTGTGAACGATATCACATAGAACTGTGCAGTAAAAGAGTGAAATCGATAAATGAATATGCAAAAATGTAAAATGTAAATGTAAAATGTTAAGCAAAGTAACTGTATATGTCTATTTGGCTGCAATTTTATTAAATAAAATTATGTCTTTTTTGTTTTTGTAATTCTTTATCCTGTTTATTCTCCAACTAATGAGCCAATTTTGTGCTAAATATGGTAATGCACCTAATAATACTGGAAAAATCCACCTTCATGTTGTGTTAATCGTTTACCATCTTTCTTTTTCGTTAAATATTCAATAATTTAATCACAACAATTTACTAGTAAATTTTCCCCAACTTTCTTTTCGAATTTCCATTTTTGAACTTCTGTTAAAAATGGTACAACATTTAATTGTTCATTATTCCA
Organism: Schistocerca cancellata; assembly: GCF_023864275.1. Lineage (NCBI taxonomy): Eukaryota > Metazoa > Arthropoda > Insecta > Orthoptera > Acrididae > Schistocerca > Schistocerca cancellata. The sequence goes on along the minus strand of NC_064635.1, from coordinate 72,706,998 downwards.
CTTTAATTGATTTTGGTTTAGTTTTACCACTAAGTAGTAAAGTATAATCAATTGTAAAGTTATTCATTTATATAGTTAAAAGTTTAAGAAAGACCTTCTTGTATGGTTAAGTATTTATTAAGGTTTTTTATATGGTTTAAAACTTACAAGGATTTCTTGTATAGTATTAAAATGTTTAGAGATTTTTACATTATTTAAAAATTAGTAACAATTTTATATAGTTTAAAAATGTATAAATATTTCTTATATATTTTAAAAATTTGTGGAGATATGGTATATAATTTAAAAATTTATAAAGGTTTTTTACATAGTTTACAAATGTATAGTGATTTTTATATTCTCCATCCATTTTCATCAATATTTATTTCCATACCTAATTTTCCCTTTTTTTATACATTATACCTTTAACAGCTGTTGCTGCAACTTTTTCACCATATGAAGTATGATTTGCATACATACTTTATTTTGCAGTTGACTGAAGTTCCTTATCATCTATATGTTTTTTCTAAAACTTAATTATCTCAGTAAGTAATATTACGTTTTTTACAAGCTTTGTCTAGTTGATTTATACCTTTATCACCTTTAGCTAATCTTTCTTCTAATTTTGTACTTGTACCACAACATTTATAACCTGGAAGATGTGTTTCAAATGTTAATTCGTTAATATAAGTATTTAGTAATCCTTTTCAATATTTATCACTTTTCCAAAATGTATGTGGAAGATTATTTAAAAATCTAATTATATATGGAATTCCTTTTGGATTATCAATTATAAACGACTAAAGTCATTTGTCAACATTTGTGCAATACTACTTTTTTTATTATGATAATTATTATTGCCAGCTAGGTCTTCACCATGACTGACTGATAATCTATGAATTAATTGTTGAACTTCATTTAACCAAATGCATTCAATTGATTTATCTGTGTATTTTCTAACTAAACCTTCACCAATTTTTTCAGGAGAACTAATATCTGAATAATCTATACTTGTTCTTCTTAAGTTTGGAAAATAATCATCAACACTGGGTTTTATTAAATATTTGTATTGATTACCTTTACTTGGTCTTATTTTATTTAGATTATTATCAGAATATAAGGCTTCTGAATTTAATAATATATGGGTTTTATTAAATATTTGTATTGATTACCTTTACTTAGTCTTATTTTATTTCGATTATTATCAGAATATAATGCTTCTGAATTTAATAATATATCTGCATAATTTAATAAACCTACGGAATTAAACTTTTCATTTATATTCTATAGTAATTTATTTGTCAGGTGAAATCTCATTAATCCATCTGTACCTTAATTTACCAATGGTTAATTTATCACCATTAAATTCTACAGATACATTACCAACATATTTAAACATAGCAATAGGTTTTAATCCAAATACTTTATCTTCACTATGATAAATAGACTTTAACATTCTCTCACTAACGTTCATCTTTTTACTTTCATTTATTTTTTACTTTCATTTACCTTTTTATTTTCATTTTCTTCTCGATATTTATTTAATATATCTCGAATTTATGTTTCACTTAACATTTATCACATTTTCCAGGAATATCATCAGACAATCGGTTAATAGTTTAATTGGTGATAAATCTACAAAAACATCTATAAGATGGGTATAATGAATGATTTTCTTTTTAATTTCTCTATATTCTTCAATTGCTTTTGAAACATTATCACCTAAACCTTCAATAGCTTGTCTTACTTTTTCAATAGCATCAATAATAGCTTGTTTACCACTTTTTCATCATACTTTGCAAAGTTTTATTAATGAAGAAAAAACATTAATTGTAGTTATGTTTGTATTCATATTAATGCTTACGTTTATAATGATGTTTAATTTTAAAGGTCAAAGTTAAAGTTACTGTTAATGTTAAAGTTAATATTTAATGTTTTGTTTAATGTTTATATTTTATATTTATGTTGTTAAGAAATGTATTTTATTTCTATAGATAACTTCATTTTATTTTCTGGACATATATATTGTTAAAAAACCAAATTCTGCATTCCAACATTTACTACACATTTCTTTAAACTTATCGAACTTCATATCTCCACCAACAAACTCATGGTAAATATGATTTTAGTTTGTCTCATCTTGTCTAAAAGTATTTTAAAAAGTTAAATTGTCTCTTACTAGTTGTTTTTGTATTTTTGAATAAGTTTGAGGTAAATAAAATCAATCTATAACATTGTGTCTACCTATAGTGAAATAACTTCTAACAATATCTTTATTTTCTAGAATAAAGTCACCAAATACAATACCTGAATTATCTTTACATTCATCTAATGGAGTAATTTCTTCATTATTTTCAATAAAACTAACAATTTGTTTATTTATTTTATCCTTAATTTTTTTACACTCTTTTATAAATTCTTGATAAACTGGTTGATCTAATCTTTTTGAATAAACATGTAAGTGTTTAATTTTATTCCGATACAACCATCCTGTAGCTAAAATACAGGGTGATTCAAAAAGAATACCACAACTTTAGAAATTTAAATCTCTGCAACGACAAAAGGCAGAGCTAAGCACTATCTGTCGGCGAATTAAGGGAGCTATAAAGTTTCATTTAGTTGTACATTTGTTCGCTTGAGGCGCTGTTGACTAGGCCATTTCAGCCAATAAAGTTTTTGGTCCCTTTTTCTTCGAAGGTGCTACTGTAACTGGACTACAGTATCTGGAGATGTTAGAGAATTGGCTGTTCCCTCAGCTCGAACAAGAAGCACAACAATTCATGTTTCAGCAGGATGGAGCGCCACCACATTGGCACTTATCTGTCCATAACTACCTGAACGTCAACTACCTGAGGCGATGGATCGGCCGCCAGGCAGCCCGTGACAGAGCACTTCATCACTGGCCTCCAAGAAACCCTCATCTTACCCCCTGCGATTTTTTCTTATGGGGGTATGTTAAGGATATGGTGTTTCGGCCACCTCTCCCAGCCACCATTGATGATTTGAAACGAGAAATAACAGCAGCTATCCAAACTGTTACGCCTGATATGCTACAGAGAGTGTGGATCGAGTATTGGGTTGATATTGCTCGAGTGTCTGGAGGGGGCCATATTGAACATCTCTGAACTTGTTTTTGAGTGAAAAAAAACCTTTTTAAATACTCTTTGTAATGATGTATAACAGAAGGTTATATTATGTTTCTTTCATTAAATACACATTTTTAAAGTTGTGGTATTCTTTTTGATTCACCCTGTATAATAATCAATCATTAATGTTGTTTTACCACAACCTCTTTGTCCAATTATTGCACATCTAACAGAATTTGGCAGACGTTTACCATGTTTGTTTTTGAACTTATTTTCTGAATTTAGGTTCCCAATCTGGTTTGTTCATTTATTAATAATTTTTTTCATTTACTTATAATTTTTCATTTATTAATTATTTTTCATTAATCAACAATTTTTCATTTATTGACAATTTTTAGTAGTAAATGAGTACATTGTTTTAACTTAGTGATAAATCATCTGTACTTAGAAAACGATTAACTGTTCCATATGTGATAATTATACTACTGTTTAATTAGTTGGTTTTTATTCAGTTTTTGTAGCACCAAATATTACAACAAAAATAATAAACTTTATTGTGAAATAGAAACAATAGAAATTCCTGTAGGTCATTATAGTTGTAAAAATTAAAAAAAATTATGCATTTGAAAAACCCAGTATACACATTAAAGCAGATGAAATTTTAGACAGAATTGTTATTGAATGTGAAGTATAATTATACATGGATATAGCAGATAGTGTAGGAAGTTTACTTCATTTGAATAATCAAGTTGTTCAAGCTAATTACTTTTGAATTTATCAATATAAATTTTAATCTTGCTGAACTTATGCATGTAAAACATAATTGATCATTTTCATATGGAAACTAATATTATTGCTTCATTTAAAATTAGTGCTGCAATTGGTGGGCCAATAATTTATGAACCAAATTATTCATTAAATGTTCGTATTTTTAATAGAATTCAAGAATTAGACATTACTATAAATGATGAAAATGATAATTTAACTGACTAATTTTGCTACTGTAACAGCTATTTTAGAAATAAGTTAATACATTTTTTCTATAATAAATAAATAATTGCTAAATCAATCATGAATGAAATTGAAAATTATCAGTTTTGTTCATTTCCTGTTAGTGAAAAAACTAAAAATAATTTAAATGTTCCTAACAAAGATACAGAAACTGAAATATTGGCGATGGTTGGCTACTTCGAAATCATGCACAATTATACACGAATTTTAGTATTATTGGATTGATGGTACAGATTATCCAACTAATGATTTACAATCAAACAAAAAATTAATAGATAATTATGTAACTAAATTGTTTGGCTTTATAACAATAAATAAAGGAAATAATATATTTTCTAGAACTGAACATCCTTTTATTTCTTTAACAGTCTTACTATATCTAACTTTATCTGTTACTGACAAAATAAGTTTACAATTACAATCATTAATATAGGGATATTAATAGTAAAGAAAATGAAGTACTTTATCCATTGTCAATGCTTGGTGGATTTCTTAAAGATTATAAAGAAATTATTTTTGAAGGAAACTTAACTGTAATTTTTAGACATAGTTCATCTTGTGGAGATGCAATTCTACATTGCTTTGATAAAAATGATGCTCATGTTGAAATAAAAGATACACTTCCTAAAGAAGGTAAAATAGTTATAGAATCTGTGGAAATTCATGTACCTGTTGTTACTTACGAACCAAATTATGAACTTGAACAATGTGAAAATATTTTAAAAAATCCTAAAATTCCTATTTCTTTGAAGAACTTCAAACAGAAGAAGTTGCTGGATTATCTGGTAAAAACAGTTTTGAACTAGTTATAAGAAATTACTATAACTTTACAGAATTTGATATGCCATATTTTGTTTTTGTTGTATTTCAGACAAATCGTTAAAATAATCACTTAGTTGAGTCATCATTATTTGGTCATGTTAAACTATAGAATATGTATTTAAAAATAGTAGAAATGAAGTTTTTCCTCAAGAAATATTTATTTAAAAAACAGTAGAAATAAAGTTTTTCCTCAAGAAATATGGAATATTAAACCACCAAAAAATTTTCTAAAAGCATATGATGAATTTCTTGATTTTAAAAGAATTACTTTACTAAAATCAGATACTGATATTAATCCATTTAGTTTTATAGCTAATTATCAAATCTATGTAATCAATATGACATGTAGAAAGAATGTTATAACTACACAAAAAACAAATATGAAACTTTAAGCAATTTTTAATGATAAAATTCCAAATGATACACTTGCTTATGTAATTATGTATGGAAAAAAGAATCTTATATATGATGCACAACATAGATTACTTACTGAAAATTTTCAATTATTAACATTTTCTTCTATGTAAATGAATGAAAAACTTAAAATAATTATAAAAGTGTTGATTCATACTTAGATGTATTTCTGAAACATTTTAAGAAATATAGAAAAAATAAAAACAAAATTTTAATATATTTTACTTTTTTAACTAATACATTTTATTCATTTACTTACATTCACAATGTAAAAATTTTAAAATTTACTTGCTTTTGTTAACTAATACATGTTATTATCTTACAATCACACTGTAAATTTTTATAATTTACCTACAATAACTAATACACTTTAATTAATTTACTTACAGTCGCAGTGTAAATTTAAAAAAAAAACTTACTTTCGTTAACTAATACATTTCATTGTGTTAATATCACGTTGTAAATTAAATAATAACGTTATAAATCAGTTGTTTATTATAATTGGTTGTATTATATTAAAAAAAGGTAATTAGTTAACATTATAAAATCGGTTTAGTTAATTAAATATACTGAATTTTTTGAAAATCAGTAGTTTTACTTATAAAATACATAATTTATTTTAAAATTGCGTTAGTACATAAAAATGTATCTATTCAGATTGCCAAGCCATTTGTCGTACAATTTTATTGGAGAGAATCGCTGTTACCGACATGTTAGAAACTGAAATATATTTCAGCTGTACTTACCATTACACTTAGGACTTAAACATTCAGACGAAATGCATTAGATAACCTTAGGTAACGACCAATTTCGACAACGAGATGTTGCATTCAGACGAAGTGCTGTTTACTGCTACATCATGGACACCAGTGTAGTATAACAACTTGTACAGAAGATTAGACGTCCTTCAGGAACTGCTCCTCCCTACAGTGTTGCCAGACTGTGCAGATATCCAGACTGACAACCAGAACACGGCAAGTGGCACAACTGGTTTTCCCAGAAACTTTGCTTAGGGGAAGAGGAGCCATAACATGGGAACCTGTGTCTCAAGTTATCTGTAGATACTGGACTCTGTCTGAGAAAGGGACCATAAAAGTTTTCCACATGATCTAGGTGCCTCTTTACGCAAAATAAGCTGCTTCAAAACCTGACTACTTTATTTACTTTATTTTTCATTTACCTACCCATGTCCACAGAAGGTTACTACACAAATGTACCTTCTTGTAGCAAGATATTTAAAGTTCTATTGATTGTTTATTGCCATTAAGAGTCATAGAATGGCTCTGCAAGTTTATAATTAAACAAATCTGGTACACATAGTCACACAAAAGGAGCCAGAAATTTGAAAATTCGACCTGAATATCGTTTGCGATCTAACCAGTCACCAACCGCAACTTTACACGAGGTAAGCAGCCGGTCGATTCAGTGGTCTCCCTTTACAAAAGTACTCGTCATACTATTCCGTCACGAATGCGAAACAGGCCACGCGGGTTTTCTAAGCTCGAACAGAATGTTTCACACGCAATTATCTTTCACACAGAAGTACATAAAGTTACCAAACGATCACTGCCGCAGATTGTCTTCTGTTAGTGACAACCTAACCGAATTTACGTCTCTAATTCTTCATTTTACATACTATCTGAGAAAATAGATCTAGCGTCACGTGTTCGGTACAGTGGTTTAGTAGTGACGCTCCCAGGCAGTGCCTTCATACAGACAGCACCCCTGTCTCCTTACGGGAAGCTTTCAGTTCTGATTGTTGATCTGAACAAACAATCAAACACTCTTTCTAGATGATGCTCACGGCAAAATCTTGTCTCATCCAATCAAAATTTAGAAAGTAAATTTACGTAAGCAAACTTTCAATTTATTACATTGCTTTTTAATTATCAACCAAATTAAGTACGAAATAAATCAGAATTAAATAGAAAATTACTACGACCGCGGAATTAAAAAGCAGCTACATTCGCTTAGTAGTGGAAAAGCTTCAGGACCAGATGAGATACCTGAAAAATTCTATAAACATTATGCGAAAGAACTTGCTCCCCTTTTAGCAGTAATTCATCGTGGATCGCTTGAGCAACGAAAGGTACCTAACGACTGGAAAAAAGAGCAGATCATTCCCGTTTTTAAGAAAGGCCGTAAGTAAGACAGATCCACACAATTATAGACCTATATCGTTGACGTCAATCTGTGGTAAAAATATGGAACATGTTTTATACTCAAGAATTATGACGTTCTTGGAAAATGAACAGCTACTCTATAAAAATCAACATGGATTCTGGGAACAGAGATCCTGCGAAACTCAGCTCGCACTGTCCTACATGAGATCCATGCGCAGTGGAAAACGGCTCTCAGGCTGATGCATGTTCCTTGATTTCAGTAAGGCTTTTGACACCGTCCGTCATTGCCGATTAATGAAAAAATACGAGGTTCCGGAGTATCGGAGCAGACCCGCGACTGGATTCAAGACTGTCTTGCAGATAGAACTCAAGACGTCGCTCTTAACGGAAGTAAATCGACAGATGTAAAGGCAATATCCAGAGCACCACAGGAAAGTGTGATAGGACCGTTGCTTTTCACAATACATATAAATGATCTGGTAAAAAGTGTCGGATGCTCTTTAAGGCTATTCGCAGATGATACCAAAGTAGCAACGCCAGAAGATAGTAAGAATTTGCAGAACAAACTGCAGAGAATTAATGAGTGGTGCAGACTCTGGCAGTTGACCCTGAATGTAAATAAATGTAGCATATTGCGTATACGTAGGAAAAGAAATCCACTACTTTACAGCTACACCATTGATGACAAACAGCTGGAGACAGCGTCTGCCGTAAAATATCTAGGCGTAACTATCCAGAGCGACCTTAAGTGGAATGACTCTATAAAACAGATAGTGGGAAAAGCAGACACAAGACTCAGATTCATCGGAAGAATCTTAAGGAAATGTAACCCATCCACGAAAGAAGTGGCTTATGAGGCGCTTGTTCGCCCTATTCTTGACTTTATCCATTTGGCATTCCTATCAGGTAGGACTGATAGAGGAGATAGAGATGATCCAACAAAGAGCGACGCGGTTCGTCACGGGATCGTTTAGCTGGCGAAAACACGTTACGTAGATGCTAAACAAACTCCACTGGCAGACGTTACAAGAGAGACGTTTTGCATAACGGAGAGATTTACTTGTGAAATTTCGGGACAGCACTTTTCAGGATGAATCAGACAAGATATTACTTCCCCCCCCCCCCCCTCCCTCCCATATACGTCTCGCGCATTGACCACGAGGAGAAAATTCGAGAAATTAGAGCCGATACAGAGGCTTACCGATATTCATTCTTCCCAAGCACTATTCGCGAGTGGAACATGGACGGAGGGATCATATAGTGGTACCGAAAGTACCCTTTTCCGAAACCCTCCACTAGCAGTTGATTATGAATTAAAATACGCCACAGGAATTCCAGCGAAATAATTTCAGATAATATTTCCATTCATTAATTTTTTAAATTTATTCCCCTGACATATAATTAGTAACGTACGAAGACAAGCTCAGTTCTATATATACTGGAAAATATTCGTATGTCAGTGCTTTACGGACGTGAATAGATGAAAGGAAAACTAAAACATTTAATCAGGTTTCGAAAACGGGGCGCAAAGGACGCTAAAGTGTGAAACTGCAATGCTAAACAATGCGCCACCGCTTTGGTTGAATTTTAGTGATGAACCAAAACATTATGACCAACTTTGCAACGAAATACGTCACTGATTCTGCGTACCAGGAATCCGATAGTTTGTTGGTAGGTTTGTGGAGGTACGTGGCATTAGATGTCTACACATGCCGCTGATGGCGCACGATAACGACCTAGATGGGCTCCACAGAGATTACTCAGGCGAATTTGGTGGCCAAGACATCAGCGTGAGTTCACTATAACGCTCCTCAAAGCACGGTAGCACGATTCTGACTCCGAGCCACAGACAGTTACACTGCTGAAAGATATCGCGTCGGAGCACACACCTAGCACGGAGGGATGCAGGTGGTTTGCAGCTGCCAGAGTGCCTTCGATTACCCGCACAGGTGTCACGGAAGAGCCGAAGAATGTCTCCAATAGCATAATACTGCTCCCACCAGCTTGCATCTGTGGAATGCTACACATTTCGAGCCGCCGTTCACCTTGATGATGGTGTTTGTGGAAACGAGTAGCGACCTAACAAAGCAAAAATGTGATTCACCCGAAGAGCCGACACGTTTCCATTGGTCGATGATAGAACCCCGGTTGTCCAGTGTCCACAGCAATCGTAACTGAAGATGTCAGTGGGTCAACGTGTGAACACGTAGGGGTGGTGTGCACAGAATTCAGTGGTCAACACTGTGCCGTGAACAGTATGCTCCGAAAGACTTTTGTGTGCTCCAGTATTGTGCTCTTTCGGCAGAGATGCCACAGACCACCAACCATCCTACTTTGCAGAGCAGAGAACCTAAGAACCCCCACGTTCTGTGACGAGTCATAGGCGTCCAACCATTTAGCGTCTAGCGGTAGTATCACTATCCTTCTACCTCGTTTCGGAGCTGCTCGCGACAGTAGCGTGCAAACATTCGACCGGCATCGCTGTTTTCGAAATACTCGTTCATAGACTCCGCGAAATAATGGATTACTGACCATTAGAATTGCTACACCGAGAAGAATTGCAGATGATAAACGTCTGGTACCGCGCGCCGCGGAATTTGAATCATGGACGTCGAAGACCCATAGAGGTCGCTGCACCGTAAGCTGTGGCGGCGCGCGCCTCCTGACCCGCTTTTAGTGTGAGGGCGCCACAGTGGAACACGTGGTCCCAGCGGCCAACAGCGGCGCCCCCGAGAGCGTACTTCAGCGCTGGCCACTCGCTCATCCAGTCCATTCGAGGGTTGGATTCCCTCACTTCCTTATCGAGGACTCGCACTGCCTGGGCTACTCTCAGGGTGTATCTTCGACGTGGAAGAGCCCCAGCCGTGCCTGTCGTGTTGTTGCCCGTCGCCGCCGCCGCCGCCGTCTGGTCGCCGCCTCCCGGTGCTCGCCGCTTCTTCTGCCGCCGCCGCTGCCGCCGCCGCCGCCGCCGCCCGGTGCTTGCTACCGCCGCCGCCGCCTGGTCGCCGTCTCTCGGTGCTCGGCGCTTCTTCTACCGCCGTCTCTCGGTGCTCGCCGCTTCTGCCGCCGCCGCTGCCGCCGTATCTAGGTGTTCGCTGCTGCCTGCAATCATGGACGCCCCAACTACCACCATCATCTACACCTCCCTTCACCTGCCCCCACTGTAACGTCATGGAGTGCTTCCTCTGGGATTAACCCGTCTCATCCACCTCCCCTACTCACAGTCTCCTCCCCATCTATCTCCTCTCCATCACTGTATCCCCACCTGTACGTCACTCCTGCTCCTACCCCTGCTACTGCACCTGCTGCTGCTCCTGCTCCTGCCTCTGTCCCTGCTCCCACCCCCCCTCCCGCTCCTGTCGCCCGCCGAGACGACTTTCTCCCTCTCCCCCCTGCAACTACCACTGCTTCCCCTGCCCGAGTCACCGCCTGCCGCGCCACAGTCGCCGCCACAGAGCGCCCTACCCCCTCATCCAGTGCTGCTGCCTCACAGGAGGGCCCTGCCTCCCACCACCTCCCCATCCATCCAGTCCCTCATCCCTCCTTCCAGGCAACACCCGCCAAAAATCTTCCAAACAGCCCAGTGGCGACCTCTCCTCTACCTCCCCATCCAAAAAGCCACTGCCCGCCCCATCTCCCACTGACCCCGCTATGGATACCACCCCACCTCCCTCCTCTCCAGCCCCCTCCCTGTATACCTTTCTCCTAGCCAACCCTGATCCGAAATTCCTGGATGCCCGCACCCTCACCCGTGAAATAAGGAAGTACATCCCCAGTGCACCCATCACCCAACTTATCCCTCACAGAGACTCTGTTCTCATCAAGTCTCCCTCTCCATCCTTCCATACTGATCTCCTAAGGCGTCTTCCCCGCATCTCCTTTGGGCCCCACGCATCCCTCACCCCATTCCTTACATCCTCCTTTCCTCGTCTGCCCCAACCGCCTCGTCGTCCGCCGACCCTCACCACTGTTATCACAAAACTCAGCCCTGTGGTCATGGAGGCTAAGGTGTTGGCGGAACTGAATGCCCACCACGCCCTGGAAGTCTGCTCTGCCCGCCGTATTTACAACTCCTCTGGCCCTACTTTCCTCATGCGTATATTTACAGAGTCCGCCTCCTCCATCGACCACCTCCTCACGCAGGGAGCCCTGATTTTCTACCGCCGCCACCCTGTTGACCCGTCCCGTTACCCTCCTCAATCCTACTGCTGCCAGCATTGTCTTCTGTACAATGACCACCCCACCCAAAACTGCAAGAACCCACCCACCTGCCCCCATTGTAAAGCTTCCCACTTCCTTAAACAGTGTCCCAACCTCGCCTCCCCCCCATCCTGTAACACCTGCAATGAACCTCACCCCACCTATTCCTCCAAATGCAAAGCCAAGCCCCCTCCCACCAACCCTGAACTCATTGTCTCCGTTCGCCCCATTGACCCACCCATCCACCCTAACAATTCCCTGCGCCCTCCCCCTACAGCAGAAGACATCATCTGGTTTCTAACCATTGTCCTGCAGAACATCCACCCCTTCCAGCGCCCCCACACACTCCAGCAGATTTCCCTTGCCGCCCGCTCTGTTTTCCACTTAAACACCTACTCCACATACTCCCACAACCAGGCCCACTATACCTTCACCCGCCTAGACACCCATGTTTAAGCCCCTCTCTCCCCTTCCCGCACCCATCCCACCCCCAACCTCATGGCGCATCAACAGTATCGTCTCCTCTACCTCAACATTTGCTCCCTCCCTGCAAACAAATACCTCTTCATGCATACCCTCTCCCAGCACCAGGTTGACTCCTTCATCCTTAATGAAACCTTCCTCCAACCCCACCTTGTTGTCCGCACCTCCCCTTATCTCCTTCACCGCACTGACAATCCCCTTCCCCTAGCCCGAGGTGGGGTAGGTATAGGCCACCTCAGGCTTCTCCCTGTCTGGCCACAACCCCTCCTCAATGACCCGACTGAACACCTTCTCCTCAGCCTATTTTTTCCCTCCGTCACCTGTGCCACTATCTATATCCGCCCCGCAGCTCCTCTCCCCTTTGCCTTCATTTCCCATGTTGAGCGTACCTTCTCCACCTATGTGATCGCCGCTGACCTCAACATCCACAGCCGTGACCCTGCCACCCTTCGGTGGTGGCATCAGTTCCTTGCCACCCTCCATGGTGGCCTTGTTCCTCTCCGACAGCACACCTGTCTTAAAAGTAACTCCACCCCTGATGTTATCCTCACTTCCCCCAACCTCCTTGGTCGCATCGCCGTTGATGTCCTCGATCCCGTTGGTAATGTCCATCTCCCTGTCCTTCTCACCATCTCCTCTACCCGTCCTGCCACTGCAGCCACCCGTCCAGCTGCCCCTCCAAAGTCTGTCTATGACTACCACCATGCCAATTGGAATGCCTACCAGGAATCCATTGCCTTACAGGTCGAAAGCCACCCTCTCACTTTTCACCACCCTGATGACATCACCCATGCCTCTTCCTTCCTTCAGAAGACCATCACTGACGCTGTGGAGGCTCATGTCCCTACCAAACTCATCCACCCTCACTACCCTACACTTCCCCTACAGGCCGTCCTCCTCCTGCATGAATCCCGCAGGCTCTACCACTCCTTCCTCCGCACACGTGACTGGGATACTCTCACCCGCCACCGGCAATTACAGTGACATATCTGGAACCTCCTTACAGCAAAGAAACGCTGGGACTGGCGCCAGACATGCACACGCCTCAGCTCCACCCTCCCTGTCAACTCCTCCAAGTACTGGTCAGCCTTCCACCGCCTTACTGGTAGCCATCCCACCCCGCATTACCCCATCCTCCATGATGATCGACCCTTTCCTGACAACCTCAGTAAGGCTAACCATTTTGCTTCCCACCTATCTGAGGTCTTCCTGACGATCCCCATTTTGATTACTCCCTCTTCCCCACTGTCCTTGACCGCACTGACACCTCTGTCCCGCCGCTTGCCTCTAGCTTCCAGTACTTGGATCGGTTACCCCCCACAGACATCAACACTCCCATCACCACACAAGACATCACACTCGTCCTTCACTCCAAACGCAGCACCGCCCCTGGTCATGATGGCGTCACCTACAGTCACCTCAAGGAATCCCCTCCAACCTTCCTGTCTGTCCTTGTACCCTGTACAATGTCCTCCACTGGATTTTACCCTAACCTGTGGAAGACTTCCAGTGTCCTGCTGTTCCCTAAACCTAACAAACCCCCCTATGATACCTCTTCATATCGTCCAATCTGCCTCACCTCCATGTTCAGTAAGGTCTTCGAGGCCATCCTCTCTCGCCGTATTCACTGCCATGTTAACCAGCACCACCTCCTTCCTCTTACCCAGTGTGGCTTCCGACCTTCCTTCTCTGCCGACGACCAGCTCCTTAACCTTACCAATCTTCTTTCCCTCCAACTTAACTCCCGTCGCTCCACTATCTTTGTTTCCCTTGATCTCCAGAACGCCTATGACCGTGTCTGGCATCCCAGGATCCTCTTCAAACTCCAGACCTATGCTCTCCCCATCAACATCGTCCATCTCGTTGCTTCCTTCCTCTCCCATCGTCCCTCCTATGTGACTATCCACAGTTCCAACTCCCGTACTTTCTACCCCTCTGCCGGCGTGCCCCAAGGTTCTGTCCTTTCCCCTCTCCTCTATCTCCTGTACACTGCTGATATGCCCAAACCTCCCCCTCCTGTTCATCTTCTCCAGTTCGCTGATGACACCACCTTCCTAGCCCTCTATCCTACCCTTCAACGGTCCCAACGCACCCTCCAAACCCACCTTGACCAATTCACCACTTGGTGCAACCAGTGGTTCCTCCATGTTAATGCCTCCAAGACACAGGCGATCATCATAGGCCACACCACCCGCTCCTTCCACCTCCATGATTTCTACCTCACCATTTATGGCTGTCCTATCCACCTCACTCCTACCCTCAAATACCTTGGCATCACACTCGACCGCCACCTCACCTGGACACCCCATCTCCTTACCATCCAAAACAAAGCTCACAACCGCCTCCGCCTCCTGAAACTCCGGCCGGATGTGGGGTCCGCATCCTTCCACCATCATTCACACCTACAAATCCATGATACGCCCCATCCTTTGTTATGCCAGTGTCACTTGGATTTCCGCCCCTCCCTGGTTCTATAAAGCCCTCCAAATCCTCGAACGCCATGCGCTCCGCCTCGCCTTCCGCGTCCGCCTTCCGTCCTCCACGCGCATCCTCTATGACCTCATCCACTTCCCCCACCTTCTCCTTTTCCTTGAACACATCTGCACACTATATATTGTCCGCCGCCTTGATCCCCCTCACCCCCTGGTGTCTCCATTCCTCTCCACTCCATCCAGTTGCCGCGCCTTTACCATTGTGTCCCTCCCTCTCTTCATCTCCACACCCTCCATCTCCTTTCCCAACACAACTTCAACCGTCTACCCTTCCCGGATGATGAGCTTTGCCCTGACATCCACCCTTCCTACCAACTCTAACCCCCTCTTCCTGCCTCCTCCTCAGGGCTCCCTCTCCCACCCCTCCCTCCTTCTGCGCGGCTTTCCCCTCCTACTCCCCCTCCATCTCTTGTGCCTTCTTTCAGTGTCTCTGCGCTCCCTCCTGCCCTGTCTTCCCTTTTCCTCTCCCGCCCCAGGTGTCTCCTGGCCCTTCGTGAACTCACTGATGCCCCTCCTCTCTTCATCCCGCCGTTTCCCCAACTGCCCCATGCTCTCTACTCCTTTTCCATCCTATCTGACCTTTCCCTCGGCAGGTCCCACCTGGTAGTTTTATTCTTCGCCGTGTGTGCGCCAAGTGGGTTTTAAGTGTGTTGTTTCGTAGTGTTTTTAATACTGTGGCCAACTTTTAACCTGTGCATGTGCATCCAGTGTCTTCTCTGTGTTTTAAGAATCGCCAACTGTGTTTTTTAACTTTCTGGTGACTTTTTTAACTGTCCCCCAATAACGTCTCCATGTCAGTGCATTTTTACCTCCATTTTCTCCCCTTACTCTGTTTTATGCTCCCCTTGTTTTCGCTTTATGATGTAACATTTTATTCTTATTTTAGTTGTCATGTCACTCGGCTGAAGAGCGGCGGATTGTGCCACTGACAGCCCTCCCCTGCCCATATGGGGCAGGGGAATGAAATCACAGACTGTTTTCTTCTTGGTTCTTGTACGAATTTGTTTCCTTGTGACTCTGTTGTTCGGTCTTGTCGTATTCGTTCTGTCCTACATTGGTTGTGTCCATCCTTTTCCGTTGTGTTGTTGTTTGCGGGGCTCTCTGCGGGTCCCGCCGCGCCTTTCGTCAGTGCAACCCTGGTCACAGTTACAACAAAACGGGTATTCATTGGACAAATATATTATACTAGAACTGATATGTGATTACATTTTCACGCAGTTTGGGTGCATTGGTCCTGAGAAATCAGTACCCAGAACAACCACCTCTGGCCGTAATAACGGCCTTGATATGCCTGGGCATTGAGTCAAACAGAGGTTGGATGCCGTGTATAGGTACAGCTGCACATGTAGCTTCAACACGATACCACAGTTCATCAAGAATAGTGACTGGTGTATTGTGTCGAGCCAGTTGCTAGGCGACCATTGACCAGACGTTTTCAATTGGTGAGAGATCTGGATAATGTGCTGGCCAGGGCAGCAGTTGAACATATTCTGTATCCAGAAAGGCCCGTACAGGACCTGCAACATGCGGTCGCGCATTATTCTTCTGAAAAGTAGGGTTTCGTAGGGATCGAATGAAGGGTAGAGCCACGGGTCTTAACACATCTGAAATGTAACGTCCACTGTTCAAAGTGCCGTCAATGCGAACAAGAGGTGACAGAGACATGTAACCAATGGCACCAGATACCATCACGCCGGATCATACGCCAGTATGGCGATGACGAATACACGCTTCCAATGTGCGTTCACCGCGATGTCGCCAAACACGGATGCGACCATCGTGATGCTATAAAAAGAACCTGGATTCATTCCAAAAAATAACGTTTTGCCATTCGTGCACCCAGGTTCGTCGTTGAGTACACCATCGCAGGCGCTCTTGTCTGTGATGCAGTGTCAAGGGTAACGCAGCCGTGGTCCCCGAGCTGATAGCCCATGTTGCTGCAAACGCCGTCGAACTGTTGTCTTGCAAACGTCCCCATCTGTTGACTCAGGGATCGAGACGTGGCTGCACGATCCATTACCACCATGCAGATAAGATGCCTGTCATCTCGACTGCTAGTGATACGAGGCCGTTGGGATCCAGCACGGCGTTCCTTATTACCGTCCTGAACCCACCAATTCCATATTCTGCTAACAGTTATTGGATCTCGACCAACGCGAACAGCAATGTCGCAATCAGATAAACCGCAATCGCATATGTCTACAATCCGACCTTTATCAAAGTCGGAAACGTGGTTCGCATTTCTCCTCCTTACACGAGGCATCACAACAACATTTCACCAGGCAACGCCGGTCAACTGCTGTTTGTGTATGAGAAATCGGTTGGAAATTTTCCTCATGTCAGCACGTTGTAGGTGTCGCCACCGGCGCCAACCTTGTGTGAATGCTCTGAAAATCTAATCATTTGCATATGACAGCATCTTCTTCCTGTCAGTTAAATTTCGCGTCTGTAGCACGTCATCTTCGTGGTGTAGCAATTTTAATGGTCAGTAGTGTAATCTGCCTTTTGTCAGGGTCGCTTTTCTCAATGGATTTCCCCATTTACAACCCATGTCTTAGCTAGAGTGGTCCCCCGTCCATGTGTGCTATGTTTATATACTTTCGTTACAGCGTCACATGCCCGCAACGCGACCGAGCAGCATACAACGTCGCTGTGAGCAGTGGTCATAGCGGTTTCGCTGATCAGTGTATTTAGGCCCTAAAAGACACGGAAAATACTCTAAAACTTTGTTTCCTCAGAGACGTAGCAATATCTACAGATAACCCGGGGCACGTGTTCGCTAATTTTGAGCCCTCTTCCACTGAGTAGAGTGGCTACGAAGTCGTCCGCCCCCTTAGCTGTGTGATCAGCACGGCTGACAACCGTGCAGCGGGCCTGGGTTCGATTCCCAGCCGGGTAGGATGGAAACTCCGTTCAGGGGCTGGGTGTTGTGTTGCATTCATCGTCGTCGACACGCAAGCCAACCAATGTGGCATCAATTGAAAAGACTAGCTCCTAGTCAACAATGCTATACAATCATATCGTTTCACTTTTTCCGGGAAATTCGGGTTGTGGCACTTGCCGTGTCGGATTATTATCAGCGTGGCGAGGTCACTTGTCCCATATTGCGATGGATGTGCTTGGACTCAGCAGCTGCCGCCCACCATGTTTTGTGCCAAAGAGTGTGCATCAAATGATTGCGTTTGACTTGGGAAGTATGAACCTGAAATGAGATTTTTGAATAGTTGCACAATAGGTGGGAGGATAAAAAATGCAAACATTAATTATTGCTCCTTCTCTCTTTCCAAGCATTAATCCTGACTTGCGGGGTCGGCTGTTGTGGTTAACCAGATTTGACGTGTTAATTTTAAGGGGTGGCTGGATGCCCTTCCTTTCGCAACCCTGGACCCTCCTTGGGACGGAATGTGTGTACCCAAACTGTCTGCGTCTAGTGTAATTCATGGAATAGTGTGACGATGTTTCAAATGTCTGCGAGTCGTGTAAATGAGGCGGAACGTGCGGACCAGCCCGGCATTCACCTAGTGGGATGAGGAAAACTGCCTAAAAACCACATCCAGGCTGGCCAACACATCAGCCCTCGTCGTTAGTCCGCCAGGCGGATTCGATCTGGGGCCAGCGCGCCTACCTGAGTCCAGGAAGCAGTGCGTTAGGACTCTCGGCTGCCTGGTGGGCCTAATTATTGCTCCTTGAATAACTAAAAAAGTTAATTGGAAAGAATAATTGATAGAAATTGGAAGATACACATATCCTGGGTAAACTTTAACTGGTACTAATATCAACAGACATTTAAGATAGATATTCATCATTTAAGTTCCGTACTTCTTCACATTAATTCCATTGTGTGTACTCCTGATTATAACAATGCCTACGCAGGATGGCTCGTCCGCTGGTCGCGCAAATTCCTCTTGTCTGCTCCGAACATCCTGATGCAGAATTCTCGGCGAGGGTGAAATGATGAACAGATTGGTGTGGTCAATGTGAATATCTGAGTGAACTTTACTTTTCCAAGAACTTTTTTATAACACTTTTTAATGTATGCTTGAAATACACATTTTTAAACAATAGTGGTATGATGGATCTCGTCATACGTCTGCCCACTACCTCTTACAGAAACAAATATGTGAAGGTACAGATATTAATGAGTTGAAGAACGTATCTCTTCTCCTTTTTTGTATCAAAACATTATCTCTGCCAAAAAACAACTCGTTAATTTACCTTTGGGTTTGTGTATATGTAGCTTACATGTATAAAAGGAAAAGAACGAAGAAAGAAAAAATAATATGATCCATTACACTTTGTCAAGGCTGCGCATTCTATATATTATTATTGTTATTACTATTATTATTCAATAAATGTTCATTAAGGTGATAGTAGACATATGAATCAGGATCATTTGATATGTTTCGACTGAGATGCCTCAGTGGCTTCGAAAAAAAAAAAGGCACTCCGTCTTCAGGCCACGAGTGGCCTACCGGGACCATCCGACCGCCGTGTCATCCTCAGCTGAGGATGCGGATAGGAGGGGCGTGGGGGAAGCACACCACTCTCCCGGTCGTTTTGGTGGTATTCTTGACCGAAACCGCTACTATTCGGTCGAGTAGCTCCTCAGTTGGCATCACGACGCTGAGTGCACCCCGAAAAACGGCAACAGCGCATGGCGGCCTGGATGGTCAGCCATCTAAATGCCGACCACGCCCGACAGCGGTTAACTTCGGTTATCTCACGGGAACCGGTGTATCCACTGCGGCAAGGGCGTTGCCTGGCTTCGAAAAGCTTCTCTTTAAAAACAATTAAAAAAATCCGGAGTCACAAATTAAGTTCAGCAATGCTCTCATACTGGGCTTGTTGGGATAATTTTATGGGGGCTGTCACACACTAAGTCCGTTATGTGACTGCTAATACGAGACGATTTTTGTCTTTTAACAAATGTTAGTAATGTTAGACACAATTTGTAAAACGGAAGCAGAAAGTGAAAACAGGGATAGCACTATATGAACTGACAGAGTAACTATGAACGCACTGAATGGTATAAAAATGTAGAAATAATTTCAAACGACTTTATGTTGTAACCAGAAGCGTGTGTAATGTTACACCACAACCAATTTTCATTTGTGAATTATTGTTTCATTATAGCGAACAAAGAGCCTTCAGTGTACAAAATTGTTAAGGCTTTCGTGGCCACTTGTTGACAAACTACCTATTGGCTTCTGTCTCGGGTTCTTCGGCCGACGTTCATATAACGATTTTTCTGACGTTTCGCCAGCACGAGGGGCTGGCATTGTCAAAGTTCACCCTCCATTGCCGGTGGTGAACTGGAGCCGAGCTCGCGGCCGCAGACTATATGTTCCTGGAGCGCCAACGTCCGAGGGCTTCTCTGCGGTCATTTCCGGTGCGGTTCTCCTCTTGCTACCTGCGACGATCGTTCGCTGCAGTACGGGAAGCCAGGATCCGTTTACCTTAAGGCTTTCCTCTTTCTTGTTCAAACTGTTCGCGTGTTTTTGTATTTCTACAGCCTCTCTGAACAAGCGCGTGTGATAGTGCTTCTCTACAGCCAGAACTTCCGTGTCGGCGAATTTTATTACGTGGTCGGTCTCATTCAGTGCGTGCTCTGCCACGGCCGATTTCTCCACCTGCCCCAACCTGCAATGTCGCTTCTTTTATCCTGGTGTTCATCGATCGGCCAGTCATTCCTACATAAACTTTTCCGACACCAAAGTTCTGGCTGTAGAGAAGCACTATCACACGCGCTTGTTCAGAGAAGCTGTAGAAATACAAAAACACGCGAACGGTTTGAACAAGAAAGAGGAAAGCCTTAAGGTCAACGGATCCTGGCTTCCCGTACTACAGCGAACGACCGTCGCAGGTAGCAAGAGGAGAACCGCACCGGAAATGACAGCGGAGAAGCCCTCGGATGTTGCCGCGCCAGGTACATACAGTCCGCGTCCGCGAGCTCGGCTCCAATTCACCACCGGCAACGGAGAGTGAAGCTTTGACAATGCCAGCCACTGGTGCTGGCGAAACGTCAGAAAAATCATTAGATGAACGTCGGCCGAAGAACCCGAGACAGAAGCCAATAGGCAGTATGTCAGCCTTCAGTGTGTACGTATCAATCAGATGTAGGTTCTGTGTTGGCAGTGTATCTCAAATTAATGAACGGCCGAAGATTTCAGCAAAACTGTACGACAGGGTGACGTCTTGTTTTAGGCACACAGTCGCAACACGCACAGGGCTATCCGCGCATCATCGAAGGCAAGGCGGCGGCGCGCGGCCAGTTCCCACACCAGGCTCTCCTCGTCGCCGACGACCACTTCATATGCGGCGGATCGCTCATCACGAAGACTGCGGTCCTCACCGCCGGCTTCTGCACGGTCGGGTGAGTGGCAGCGGTAAGCGGCAGCTGAGCTGGGAGAGCGCGGGTGGCGCGGGTTTATGGGCCAATGTCTGTCTCATCTCGGGTGTCACAAATGTATGCCCGTTTGGCAGAATTGCGTCCTACGTTACACTTTAATAAGCTGTTGTTTCCTGTACTCACAGCTGTGATTTCAATACTTTGGTATGTAAATATTGTTGTTGTTGTGGTCTTCGGCCCTGAGACTGGTTTGATGCAGCTCTCCATACTACTCTATCCTGTGCAAGCTTCTTCATCTCCCAGTACCTACTGCAACCTACATCCTTCCGAATCTGCTTCGTGTATTCATCTCTTGGTCTCCCTCTACGATTTTTACCCTCCACGCTGCCCTCCAGTACTAAACTGGTCATCCCTTGATGCCTCAGAACATGTCCTACCAACCGATCCCTACTTCTAGTCAAGTTGTGCCACAAACTCCTCTTCTCCCAAATTCTATCAATACCTTCTCATTAGTTATGTGATCTGCCCATCTAATCTGCAGCATTCTTCTGTAGCTCCACATTCCAAAAGCTTCTACTCTCTTCTTGTCTAAACTATTTATCGTCCACGTTTCACTCCCATACAAGGCTACACTCCATACAAATACTTTCAGAAACGACTTCCTGACAAATCAATACTCGATGTTAACAAATTTCTCTTCTTCAGAAACGCTTTCCTTGCCATTGCCAGTCTACATTTTATATCCTCGCTACTTCTACCATCATCAGTTATTTTGCTCCACAAATAGCAAAACTCCTTTACTACTTTAAGTGTCTCATTTCCTAATCTAATTCCCTCAGCATCACCCGACTTAATTCGACTACATTCCATTATCCTCGTTTTGCTTTTGTTGATGTTAATCTTATACCCTCCTTTGAAGAGACTTTAAATTCCATTCAACTGCTCTTCCAAGTCCTTTGCTGTCTCTGACAGAATTACAATTTCATCGGCGAACCTCAAAGTTTTTATTTCTCCTCCATGGATTTTAATACCTACTCCGAACTTTCCTTTTGTTTCCTTCACTGCTTGCTCAATATATAGATTGAATAGCATCGGGGAGAGGCTACAACCCTGTCTCACTCCCTTCCCAACCAATGCTTCCCTTTCATACCCCTCGACTCTTATAACTGCCATCTGGTTTCTGTACAAATTGTAAATAGCCTTTCGCTCCCTGTATTTTACCCCTGCCACCTTCAGAATTTGAGAGAGCGTATTCCAGTCAATATTGTCAAACGCTTTCTCTAAGTCTATAAATGCTAGAAACATAGGTTTGTCTTTCCTTACTCTTTCTTCTAAGATAAGTCGTAGGGTCAGTATTGCCTCACGTGTTCCAACATTTCTACGGAATCCAAACTGATCTTCCCCGAGGTCGGCTTCTAATAGTTTTTTCCATTCGTCTGTAAGGAATTCGCGTTAGTATTTTGCAGCTGTCACTTATTAAACTGATAGTTCGCTGATTTTCACATCTGTCAACAAAAAAATATATTGTGTGATTGTCATGGGAAACGGAAGTGCAAAGTACCAGGTATACCGGTGTGAAATGAGCGTTAAGATACGAATGTGTCGATAGCGAACCGTTGTTGTGAAAGAGCCTTAATTTTTTTTGTTTGATTGGTATGACGTATGTCAAAGATATTTAATATACATAAAGTCATGGAACAAACAACATAATATGTTTTCATCGTGTTAACGATGTCGAATTTTGTACAAGAAAGTGATGATTTGCGGAAAACATTAATTTTTTGTTTTCATTTGAAAAAAAGTGCTGCATGCTTGTCCAAGCATATGGTGATCATACTGTATCAGAAGCAACATGCAAAAGATAGTTTCAACGGTTCAGAAATAATGATTTTGATGTAAGAAATGAAGAAATGGCTGACATCGAAATAAGTGTCCAAGGAATAGAAAAGCAACTGGAATCACTCAACAGAGGAAAGTCCACTGGCCCTGACGGGATACCAATTCGATTCTACACAGAGTACGCGAAAGAACTTGCCACACTTCTAACAGCCGTGTACCGCAAGCCTCTAGAGGAATGGAAGGTTCCAAATGTTTGGAAAAGAGCACAGGTAGTCCCAGTCTTCAAGAAGGGTCGTCGAGCAGATGCGCAAATCTATAGACCTATATCTCTGACGTCGATCTGTTGTAGAATTTTAGAACATGTTTTTTGCTCGAGTATCATGTCTTTTTTGGAAACCCAGAATCTACTATGTAGGAATCAACATGGATTCCGGAAACAGAGATCGTGTGAGACCCAACTCGCTTTATTTGTTCATGAGACCCAGAAAATATTAGATACAGGCTCCCAGGTAGATGCTATTTTTCTTGACTTCCGGAAGGCGTTCGATACAGTTCCGCACTGTCGCCTGATAAACAAAGTAAGAGCCTACGGAATATCAGATCAGCTGTGTGGCTGGATTGAAGAGTTTTTAGCAAACAGAACACAGCATGTTATTATCAATGGAGAGACGTCTACAGACGTTAAAGTAACCTCTGACGTGCCACAGGGGAGTGTTATGGGACCATTGCTTTTCACAATATATATAAATGACCTAGTAGATAGTGTCGGAAGTTCCACGCGGCTTTTCGCGGATGATGCTGTAGTATACAGAGAAGTTGCAGCATTAGAAAATTGTGGCGAAATGCAGGAAGATCTGCAGCGGATAGGCACTTGGTGCAGGGAGTGGCAACTGACCCTTAACATAGAGAAATGTAATGTATTGAGAATACATAGAAGGAAGAATCCTTTATTGTATGATTGTATGATAGCGGAACAAACACTGGTAGCAGTTACTTCTGTAAAATATCTGGGAGTATGCGTGCGGAACGATTTGAAGTGGAATGATCATATAAAATTAATTGTTGGTAAGGCGGGTACCAGGTTGAGATTCATTGGGAGAGTCCTTAGAAAATGTAGTCCATCAACAAAGGAGGTGGCTTACAAAACACTCGTTCGACCTATACTTGAGTATTGCTCATCAGTGTGGGATCCGTACCAGATCGGGTTGACGGAGGAGATGGAGAAGATCCAAAGAAGAGCGGCGCGTTTCGTGACAGGGTTATTTGGTAACCGTGATATCGTTACGGAGATGTTTAACAAACTCAAGTGGCAGACTCTGCAAGAGAGGCGCTCTGCATCGCGGTGTAGCTTGCTCGCCAGGTTTCGTGAGGGTACGTTTCTTGATGAGGTATCGAATATATTGCTTCCCCCTACTTATACCTCCCGAGGAGATCACGAATGTAAAATTAGAGAGATTAGAGCGCGCATGGAGGCTTTCAGATAGTCGTTCTTCCCGCGAACCATACGCGACTGGAACAGAAAAGGGAGGTAATGACAGTGGCACGTAAAGTGCTCTCCGCCACACACCGTTGGGTGGCTTGCGGAGTATAAATGTAGATGTAGATGTAGAAGAACGTGGAAGACCACCAAAAAAGTTCGAAGACGCCGAATTGCAAGCAATATTGGATGAAGATGATGCTTTGAGTCAGAAGAAAATGGCAGCAATGCTAAATGTTGCACAACAAACAATTTATGACAGTTTGAAAGCTATGGGAAAGATCCAAAAGTGTGGAAAATGGGTGCCACATGAATTGAATGGAAGAGAGATGGAAAACCGAAAAACCATTTGTCAAATTTTGCTTCAAAGACATGAAAGAAAATCAATTTTGCGTCGAATTGTTACTAGCGATGAAAAATGGATTTATTTTAAGAATCCTAAACGGGAAAAATCATGGGTTAATCCGGGACAACCATCAACATCGACTGCAAAACCAGATCGATTCGGCGAGAAGACAATGCTCTGTGTTTGGTGGGATCAGAAAGGTGTGGTGTATCATGAGCTTCTAAAACCCGGTGAAACTGTGAATACTAATCGCTACAGACAACAAATGATCAATTTGAACTATGCATTGATCGGATAAAGACCAGAATGGGCCAGAAGTCATGGCAAAGTAACTTTTTTACACGACAATGCGCCTGCACACGAAGCAAAACTGGTTCAGGATACAATCGAAACACTTGGCTGGGAGCTGCTACTCCACCCGCCGTATTCACCAGCCTTGGCCCCTCCCGACTACCATTTGTTTTCATCAATGGGACACGCATTGGTTGAGGAACTCTTCGATTCCTACGAAGAAGTCGAAAATTCGGTGTCTGATTGGTTTGCTTCAAAAGACGAACATTTCTATTGGCGTGGTGTCCACAAATTGCCAGAAAGATGGTCAAAATGTATAGAAAGCAATAGTCAGTACTTTGAATAAAATGTTTTTACTTTTCAAAATTAGTGTTTCATTTTCACAAAAAAAAACGCTCATTTCATACCGGTACACCTGATAAATTGCAAAGTAGTGAAACACTTCCTGTTCATCAATGAAGCTGACCGTACTGTTTGTGGTGCATAGTTTAGCTTTCGACATAGATGACGATCCGACACTCTAACTCAACAAACTGCCTATTGGCTTCTGTGTCGGGTTCTTCGGCAGACGTTCATCTGATGATTTTACTGACGTTTCGCCAGAACGAGGGGCTGGCGTTGTCAAAGATCAGCCTCCGTTGCCGGTGGTGAACTGGAGCCGAGCTCTCGGCCGCAATGTACCTGACACGCGAAAGTCCGACGGCTTCTCCGCTGTCATTTCCGGTGCGGTTCTCCTCTTGCTACCTGCGACGGTCGTTCGCTGCAGTACGGGAAGCCAGGATCCGTTTACCTTAAGGCTTTCCTCTTTCTTGTTGAAGCTGTTCGCGTGTTTTTGTATTTCTACGGCTTCTCTGATCAAGCGGGTGTGATAGTGCTTCTCTACAGCCAGAACTTCCGTGTCGGCGAATTTTATTACGTGGTCGGTCTCACTCAGTGCGTGTTCTGCCACGGCCGATATCTTCACCCGCCCCAGCCTGCAATGTCTCTTATGTTCTGCGATCCTGGTGTTCACTGATCGTCCAGTCATTCTGACATAAACTTTTCCACATGTGCATGGTATACGGTATATTCCCGACATTGGAAGTGGGTCTCTTTTCTCCTTTGCCGATCTAAGACACTCTTTGATCTACCTAGTCGGTTTGAAAATCGTCCTTACGCCGTGTTTGCGCAATACACGGCCGATTCCGCCCGTAACTCTCGGAATGTAAGGCAGAAAGGCCGTACCCGACCTTTCTATTTCTGATTCTGGAGGTGGTTTGATAGTTTGTGCAGGTATCGGTCCAATGTGTCGGTTTTCGATACACGCTGTGTCCCAGGTTCTCGTCATCCCTTGAGACCAGCACATCTAGAAACGGCAGTTTTTTGTCTTTTTCTACTTCCATGGTAAATTTTATGTCAACATGGTGGCTATTCAAGTGTCTTAGGAAGTCACCGAGCTCCACATGGCTCCACACGACGGAAGTATCATCGACGTATCTGTACATCACCTTAGGTTTGCAAGTCGCCAAGCCCAGTGTCTGTGCTTCGAATTGTTCCATGAAGAAGTTGGCCACCAGTGGACTAAGAGGGCTACCCATGGCGACGCCTTCCGGAGCTGTCCGTAGAAATTGTCATTCAGCGTGAAATAGCTCGTGGTGAGGCATGCATGGCAGAGCTTTGTGATGTCTTGCGGGAAAATGAAACCGATGTGGTCCAGAGCGTCACTGAGTGGCACTTTCGTAAACAAAGAAACAACATCAAAGCTGACCAGGATGTCGTTTGCTGAAAGCTTCAGTTTCTTCAGCTTCTCAGTGAAATGTCCTGAGTCCCTTATGTATGTGTCGGTTTTCCCCACGTGCGGCTGGAGCAGAGAGGCCAAGTGTTTTGCCAGTTTATACGTCGGTGAGCCGGGAGCGCTAACGATCGGTTGTAGTGGAACGTTGTTCTTATGGATCTTAGGTAATCCATACAGCCGAGGTGGTAGGGCTTCTGTGTTGCGCAGGTATCTCTGTACGTCCGCCGGTAGAGAAGACGCCTTGATTAACCGATTCGTATTCCGTGTGATACGCTGAGCAATGGGTACTCCACAAATAATATTAGAAGTGAAACACAGCCAAACACTCAGCGAAGTAAGGAATCAGAAAAAGAAACGTCGGGTACGGCCTTTCTGCCATACATTCCCAGAGTGACGGACGGAATCGGCCATATATTGCGCAAACACGGCGTAAAGACGATTTTCAAACCGACTAGGTAGATCAAAGAGTGTCTTAGATCGACACAGGAGAAAAGAGAACCACTAGCAATGTCGGGAATATACCGTACACCATGCACACGCGGAAAAGTTTATGTCGGAATGACTGGACGATCAGTCAACACCAGGATCAAAGAGCATAAGCGACATTGCAGGTTGGGGCGGGTGGAGAAATCGGCCGTGGCAGAGCACGCACTGAGTGAGACCGACTACGTAATAAAATTCGTCGACACGGAAGTTCTGGTTGTAGAGAAGCACTATCACACTCGCTTGTTCAGAGAAGCTGTAGAAATACAAAAACACGGGAACAGCTTTAATAAGAAAGAGGAAAGCCTTAAGGTAAGTGGATCCTGGCTTCCAGTACTACAGCGAACGACCGTCGCAGGTAGCAAGAGGAGAACCGCACCGGAAATGACGTCGGAGAAGCCCTCGGACGTTGGCGCGCAAGGTACATATAGTCCGCAGCCACGAGCTCAGCTCCAGTTCACCACCGGCAACGTTGGGTGAAGCTTTGACAATGCCAGCCACTTGTGCTGCCAAAACGCCAGTAAGATCATCAGATGAACGACGGCCGAAGAACCCGAGACAGAAGCCAATAGGCAGTTTGTCAACAAGTGGCCACTAAAGCCGTAACAATTTTGACCTCCAGTTAAGTTTGTTCAAAGCTAAAATCGACGGTACTTGAAAGTGATCTCTAGCTATCGGCAGGACAGGATAAAATAGTTTTATTTTAGCGCATTATTTGGTGTAATTTCTTATCTAGTTGGGTGTCATTTTTCGCGAGTTTCGATGCTGTTTTACTGCCGAATTAGTTTTTTGATTTTACAGTTATTTATGGCCAATTTTGGTGTTATTTTATTCCTTGCCTGTTTTAATTTTCTGCCAATTTGAGTTTTTTTGCCAAATTCGGTATTGCTTTTTTCCAAACTCGGTGTTACTTTACCAATTTCGTGACTATTTTTTCCAATTTTAATGTTACAGATTTTCCTTTTCGATGTTCTTTTTCAAATTCGTAGTAATTTTTATCTAAATTCGGTGTTTTTTGCCACGTACGTTGTTATCTTCATACGAAAATCGATACTACTTCTTTTTGTGATTTGGTGTTACCTTTTTCTGCCAAATTGTGTCTGTTTTGTCAAACCCTATGCAATTTTGGCCAAGTCATGTTTTTTGCTAATTTTGGTGTGTTTATTACCGAGTTCGATATATTTTTTTACTAATTTAGTTGTTATTTTTGTCAATTTCCTTGTTATTTTTTGCCAATTTCCTTGTTATTGTTTTGGCAAATTCTGCGTTATTTCTTGCCAAACTCGTTCCGCTTTGTTTTAGAAATTGGATTTTATTTGTGCCACTTTCGATGTTATTTTCTTGCCAAGCTTGGTGTTCTTCTTTTTGCCGATTTCGGTGCTATTTTTGAAGTCACGTCATAGTTCTTTACGTGGGAGATGGACTATTAATCCAACATTGTATATGAAGCTCACACGGAAAATATGCAGAATGAATTGTCAGTATTCAGTAATTATCAGTTACTTACATTGTTTCACTGTCGTTCTAAGATTTTAAAGATTTCATTCGGAAAAATGACAAATTTTACGGTATTTTGTAAAACTCGCCGATTTCGCGTTATTTACCTAAATTTGTCAATTACGATTTATCGGATACGCGAAATTATCCTGTCCCTACTGTGAGGTAACGGGTGAGTCGTGGCGCCCTGAAAATTCGGAGGAAGCAGTGGTATAACCAATGGCATCCCATACCATCACGCCGGGT
Source organism: Schistocerca cancellata (assembly GCF_023864275.1). NCBI lineage: Eukaryota > Metazoa > Arthropoda > Insecta > Orthoptera > Acrididae > Schistocerca > Schistocerca cancellata. The sequence continues at coordinate 72,678,086 of NC_064635.1, read as the reverse complement.
GATACGCCAGTATGGCGATGACGAATACACGCTTCCAATGTGCGTTCACCGCGATGTCGCCAAACACGGATGCGACCATCATGATGCTGTAAACAGAACCTGGATTCATCCGAAAAAATGACGTTTTGCCATTCGTACACCCAGGTTCGTCGTCGAGTACCCCATCGCAGGCGCTCTTGTCTGTGATGCAGCGTCAAGGGTAACCGCAGCCATGGTCTCCGAGTTGATAGTGCATGCTGCTGCAAACATCGTCGAACTGTTCGTGCAGATAGTTGTTGTCTTGCAAACGTCCCCATCTGTTGGTTCATGGATCGAGACGTGGCTGCACGATCCGTTACAGCCATGCAGATAAGATGTCTGTCATCTCGAATGCTAGTGATGCGAGGCCGTTGGGATCCAGCACAGCGTTTCTTATTATCCTCCTGAACCCACCGATTCCATATTCTGCTAACAGTCATTGGATCTCGACCAACGCGAGCAGCAATGTCGCGATACGATAAACCGCTGTCGCGATAGGCTACAATCCGACCTTCATCAAAGTCGGAAACGATACGCATTTGTCCTTCTTACACGAGGCATCACAACAAAGTTTCACCAGGCAACGCCGGTCAACTGCTGTTTTTGTTTGAGAAATCGGTGGGAAACTTTCCTCATGTCATCACTTTGTAGGTGCCGCCACCGGCGCCAACCTTTTGTGAATGCTCTGACAAGCTAATCAATTGCATGTCACACCATGTGCTTCCTGTCGGTTAAATTTCACGTCTGTAGCACGTCATCTTCGTGGCGTAGCAATTTTAATGGCCAGTAGTGTAATAGTACCCAGAGGAATCATGACACCTCAAAAAGAAACATGTACATTACCATTATTTTCACGACTATTCTGGTGGTGTAGTCAGATTTTCAATGTCTTTATTAGTTTAAAGTTTAGTATCTGACTGTAAATTAGACAAGTAACACCCAGAAACGAATTTCCGAAGTGAAAACGCTTCACCCGATTTCGTCGATCGACGTGTGTTTAGAGAGCCATTAGTGCAAACCTAAATTGGTATGAATTACAGGCATGTAACTTGAATAGTACATGAGGTACTGGAAGACAAAGTGGCCAATTACTATCGATTGCGTCAGGCCATATGTGCTCCACAGTTAAAGTTAAAACGTTAGCACCATGCTTATGAATATACTTATTCGTCTATGTCTTTGTGTTGTATAGCTAGAGAAGGCCGAAATGCACGCGTTAAACTCAAGCAGGCTGGCGTGAGGTCTGAAACAAGATACGTAATGAATGCTATAAAGAAAAGTACGTAGCTTCTGGAATACTTAACTTTAATCCACATTTGTAGAACATCTCTCTTGATGATACGATAATAGACTCTCAATATAAATGGAATACGGCGCCTTGCTAGGTCGTAGCAATTGTAGCTGAAGGCTATGATAACTATCGTCTTGGCAAATGAGAGCGTAATTCTCAGTGAACCATGGCTAACAACGTCGGCTGTACAACTGGGTCGAGTGCTAGTACGTCTCTCTAGACCTGCCGTGTGGTGGCGCTCGGTCTGCAATTACTGACAGTGGCGACACGCGGGTCCGTCGTATACCAGCGGACCGCGGCCGATTTAAAAGCTACCACCTAGCAAGTGTGGTGTCTGGCGGTGACAACACACTTTGTTTATATCCGATATGGAGAAATTTATTGAATATTTACTGTGTTTTAGAAAACACAGAGACATTAGGCTAATGGCCTACCTTTTGTTCTATTCCATTGATGTATGTTTGTTTAATTTGTTTGTGTATGTAATAATGTGTGTTAGAGCGTGTTTATAGTCTAGCCATAGGAATATTTATTTAATTTCATGTTGTTTAAATGTTACTCCAGTATTTCGAATGTTTCATTACGTTTGTGAGTGGGCGTTGGCTTGAAGACAGGGCAGAAGCACTCTAGCCAATCGCAGCGATCGTCTCCGGGGAGGACACGAGGTAGTTATGAGCAGTGTGGCAGTTCTAGGGAGGACGAGAGAGGACACGAGAACTGCTGGACGTGGCGGCGAGATGGACGCAGAGTCGCGAGAGGGACCTGGACAGTGTGGAGCGGTTCACGCGTGCTCACGGCACACAGAAACATTTCGTAGTGCTGACTTGTGCGTTTGTGAGATTTCCGTGGCTTCTACAGTGAAGTTAATATCTCGCGTGCTTTGTTGTTGTTCTTAACTAATTACGTGCAGTAGGAATCTATTGTTTCCCTGTTATTCAACTTATATTTTATTTATTTGCAGGACCATTGACACCAATAAGTGTTTTGCAGAAATATACCGCATTCTCAAAAGTACTTCTACTATCGTACTCATTTAAAGTCGTTAAAATAGTACCTGCAGATTTTATTTAATTCCAATCTTCCATTTATAAATTTGTATGTTACATTGATAATTCGCAACTGCCGGGTGATAGAAACCTTCGACCATTCGATTTGGGTGTGTATTCTTATCATATACTGTAGACTCAGCAGTATTTGGCCTGTAGTGCCGCAACTACGTATCCCAACCCCTAGACAACGAAACCAGCCAAAACTTTTAATATTGTAACGTTGAGTCTGAGGGAATGCAATTGAGGGCCACCTCATTTCATTTATTTTTGCAATTTCACCTATTGGTGAAATCAGCTTCAGACATGTCAAATTAATTTTCCGCTCATGCACTTACATTTTCTTGTTACACTGTTAAGCACAGCAATGTTTATGGTTGACGGATTGCAACCACAGATACACTGAAACTGCTGATCAGGCGTAGGGTTTCATACCCTCGCCGGCAGGAGTGGCCGAGCGGTTCTAGGCGCTTCAGTCCGGAGCCGCGCTACTGCTGTTGTCGCAGGTTCGAATCCTGCCTCGGGCATGGATGTGTGTGATGTCCTTAGGTTAGTTAGGTTTAAATAGTTCTAAGTTCTAGGGGACTGATGACCTCAGATGTTAAGTCCAATAGTGCTCAGAGCCATTTGAACCTTTTTTTTTCATACCGTCAAGCTGAATCGAATTCACCTACCACGCACATAATGCGCCATTTTCTATGGAACAAATAATTAATGGCATTATGCTACATTGTATTTCAGTAACTGTGCATACTTACTACCATATCACTTTCAAACTGGTTCCTTTATTTGTTGTTTAGGAACCTCACGTTGTCACAAGTCTTATTACAAATCTCCCCATCTCAAGTTGAGTGAAAAACTGATAGCATGTGAAATGATACCTAACAAGCGGAACGCACATACGCGCCACCACCGATTTCGTCAAAATTTATGGTGTGTGCATAGTGTGGCCAGAAATGAAAGTGGCAGAAACGGGAGCTAAAGATGATCGAGTGTTCCGAAAAAAATTGAATTTTTGGTGCGGTTCAAGCGAAGCAACCGTCATGCGTGCTGTGTTGGTTTTCACGCAGCTGTTCGCCGACCGGAAAGAGTACAGCACACTAATCCAAGCGTCCAAGGGTCTTGGGGTCAAGTTCCAATGCGGAAACTTTTTTTTTCTATTCCCAGTTTTTGTATAAGCAGAAGTAATGCTCAATACATTATTTTCATTACTTTATAACAGGCAAAGGAAAACTTTCGATTGCAAATAAATTTCGAGGGAGGTATTGTAAGGACTACACGACAACATCATGCATAAAATTAGATACGTTTATTGTTTTAGAGTTTGATAATTGACACGTGATGGAATGATTTTCATCGTGACAAGAGGGGAAGCAGTAATTTTCGCGGTGTCTTGTCGGTGTTTTATAATTACATGGTTGTTTTAAAGCTTCAACAGAGAAACAATACTCTCGTTGTGTTCTCACAATATTCTCGAATGAATCCCGTTACTCGGTCCAGAGTTACCAAGCGAATGAGCTCTGCAGCCGTAGCTCGCGTTGTCCCCAATGGCCGATGGGTCGACTTTACCTGCATCAGGGACCTAGTGCCCACGTGCAACTGCAGAGGGCTGCTCGAAGGTCAAAATGAAGCTAACGGAATATGAAGGCCTGCACGCTTTAATCATAATTCCTTCTTGGAATGTCAGTTGCAGAATCTTCGTAGACACTGTAAGTTAAAACATTTCTTAGAAAATATTTACAGTTCCAAATTTTCCTTTGCGTTCCTTTCTTATGCCGTTTATGGAAAGATTAATCATTAAAACATATTGCGGATTACTGCGGTTTCTTTTCAGTGTGTGCGTGTTTTTTTTTATGCAATATGTTTCACTTCCTTTTGCTGGTTTGCCCGTAATCTTTACTTGGAAGGCCTGCACTAAAGCTTTTCGTGTCACTGTTTGCAAACTACACAAACAAGGTGGCAGACAGCTGAACAGCTTAATGTATATCCATTGTTATTTACAGAGCCACACATAATTTAAATGCCCATATGGATGGATCACAAGCATGTAACAGTACATCAGCAATTTGAAACAAATAAAATCTGCACATGTGCAGTCAACTGCAAGGTGTTCTGTGACATAACCTTAGAAGTACGGCAAAGACGATATGGCCCCACTCTGCATGGTTGCCAATTTATTTAAGATAATGAATCCAAGGTGGCGGTGATAGATGTAGCAATGTCGCCACGATTTCATGTCAGGAAGTTCATTTTTTTTGGGAAAAATTGGCCTATTGGTCTACCTCCGCTAACCTAAGTCATCCAACCACCATCTCTTCCTTGGAATTGGCGGGAAAAGGACGCAGTCTGTGCTGGGCTACTGGATAAGATGGACTTAAGTCTTTTTTTTGCATGCTCTGTTTATTTAAACAGTGAGTTGTCATAGGCAGTAGCTACATCCAGTGTGTTCACCATGAGGTCCAGAGTCCAACGGACCTAGTATACAGTACCACCGCCAGAGGACACTGTCATCTCCCCTGTGATATAATCCAAGATGACAGTCTGGGGAAAAATGGTGGGAAAAGGACTCAGTCTGTGTTCAACTGCTGGAGAGGAAGGAGTGTATTTATATTCAGTGGGAAACATGAACAATTAATTCAGGAACGGATTTCAAGTAGTGTATTTATTACACTGATACAAAACGCATGCCATGGCATGCTTGGTTCACAATAAATAGCCTACAGACCTGCAAACTACTCGTAAATTACCGAAAGAATTCGGTGCACTGATGTACAGACACGCAAACAACTTGCGAATTGTCAAAATAATGCATGTATGATGTTCTGCAAACACACTCACAACGCTTAAACAGCAGAAAATAATGCAGTACACAAACACTAATCGCATGTAAAAATGCTACCGAACTTTCTTTAAGAAATTCGACTGCAGAGAATCAGCAAACTGTTCCCTACAGAGTTTCAAGGTGGAATGATGTGTCCCACATGTAAGACCTGTCTGGCCATGCGCACGTGTTCACCTGCCCAATGTGGCCAACACATAGCTGCGAGATGTTAGCATAGTGCCTAATCCTTGCAGGTGCAGCTTAAAGTTGTCGTTGTTATACTGACATCTCATCTCTATGTAGATAACGGCCAAGTCCCCCTCTCGACGCACCATAGAAATATTTTTCAGTGCTTTCAGATATTGTTTACAAAAATATCCCAGAATAACACAGGATGCATTCTTCCTAGTGATCCAAACGAGACTGCCCATCCATTACATGTCAACCTTTCCTGGATATCATTAAGTGTCACATAAATTGTTAATGGTGGCTTTTGTTGTTTTTGTAGGAGCTTTTGTTATGTCTCAGGTTATCTGCATGGAAATTCTTGTCCCAAAAGCCCTTGTCAACTAAAATAGCCCACAATAACACTGAATGCATTCTTCTTAATGGTCTTAATGAGGCACCCCATCCATCAAGTGTTACCTTTCCCGAAAAATGTTACGTCCTGCTTCCAACATACATCTCTGAAACAGTAATCGTTCGCCCTTGTTCTCACCTCTAAAAGCCTTCATCATGTCTGTGCATCCTTGCAAAAACACCGTTAATCATAAAAGCATTCTTGTTGTATGGAAAGAGAGCGCAATATAGGCACATACAGGACAATCGGAACAATTACTCAAACAGAATTTGAAGCAATTTCCTACAGAAGAGAAAAATGGCTAGAATTTTCTGTGTCCTACAGCTGTTGGTCTGAAAATAGTAAATAAAGGAAGTATAAACCATTATCCATCATTACCGATCATAAAAAATCTTAGACAAAATATCTATGAAACTAGTAACATATAATGACAATGGGAAACATCATCAGAACAGAAATATAAATATACAACTCTGGCAGGCCATACAAACATCACAAGGTGTAATCCTATTACATATTATGACACTAAACCACAATTTGTCAGCATGGGCCAGAAGGGGTGGTGTGACTTACTAATAAAAACTCTGTGTAGTGATACAAGTTTAATATGCAGCAACAAAATAACCAGAATGCACACAGAGGAAAGTATTCAATTTTCAATCTTCAGCGGAGTGTGTGCTGATATGAAACTTCGTGGCAGATTCAAACTGGGTGCTGCACCAAGACTCAAACGCATGACCTCAGCCTTTGCCAAACAAGTTCTCTGCCAGTTGAGCTAACCAAACATGACTCATGATCTGTTCTCACAGCTTTAATTCCACCAGTACCTTATCTCCTACCTTCCAGACTTCACTGAAGCTCCACTGAAAACTTTGCAATACTAGCACTTCTGGAAGAAAGCACATTGCAGAGACATAGCTTAGCCACTGCCTGGGACATGTTTCCAGAGTAAAATTTTCTCTTTGCAGCTGGATGTGCGCTGACATGAAGTTTAATTTATCATTTGGATGGTGGCACTAACAGTTACTATAAAAATATGTAATCTAGTAAATCAATATTATTGGTTTTGTAATGTGAAGACATAACTGATGATACTAGAATACAGAATAGTGGGCTATCATAACAGTATGAAGTCAAATTATCTTAACAGAAAGACTGAAAGAGTGAAATATTCGGTATACTGACAATGGTTAAACTGGAAAGTTTAAATTTGACTTAAAATGAAATATACCACTTTGTAAACACATTAAAGTATGAAGATTGAGGCACAACCAAACTTATCATAGGAGATGGGGGCAATGATGGCCAAGAGGGAAGGGGGTGGAGCAGTGTTGAACACAGGCCAGAAAGAGAAAGGGAAATGGGGGGGGGGGGAGGAGATGAGTAACTGATTGCTGCATAACTGATATCTTAAATATGAAGAAAAACAAATTTTGTTAACACCAAAATTTAAAACACTGTCTTAACAAAAGACATATCAATGTCTCGTAGTACTGGTATGAAGCGAAAACTTTTTAAAACTCTTTTGAAGCTACCTCAATTCCAAGTTACTACCTGTCAGGACCTAGTAATCCATAAATAACAGAATACTGTGCACCAGAAACCATCAACAAGAATTATAAATGTCACAGCATTTTCATAACCTATACAAAAACCATTTGAATACTTCTTATTTATCAAATCAGCTTGTTAGTTTTAGATCTTATCAGAATGTCTCATCTGATCATTTTAGAGAGTACTTGTGGATCTTTAGATGTGCTCCTAGAGCTTATATGTTGCTTGGGGAAGAATGCTCTTTAAATCTGGTTCGAAGTTTTTTTTCACTCTGACGTATGTAAAATTTGTCATGCAAAAATCATCAACCTTACATGTCCCAGATTAGTCCTGTCTATATATTGTTTATACTTTCATGCCAAACAGATCATATCATTACCTTCTTCTAACTAGATGTTTAATTTTCTCTGAAATATTACCATATGGGGCAAGAACCGTATAACTGGTGTTCTCATTGTATTTATTTCAAGCAAAGTGACTACTATTCTTGCTGTCTTACCTGTACTCTAATTGTCTTGTTATACAACCTGTCTACAAACCAATGTTCTGCAGTGCTATGTACCATAACGTATTAAGTTCAGCATCAGTGCCATCATCTGAATGCCCATAAAAACCGCTAGTAAGTAGTATGATGTATCCATATCTCCCTTCAAGTGTGACGCTTTTTGATATTGTGTACTGATATTCTGGGAAATATATTTCCCTATTACCCCTGTTAGCTGTAAGATTTGATATTGGATGATAAATTATTTTAAGTTTCACAATAAATGCAAAATACTTGCACTTAGAGCTTTCTTCAGTAGTCATTGAGTTTTTTCCACTGTGTGCTTTAATTCTGCTTAGTTTGTCTGGCATCTGTGATCATGAAGCTTATTAGTGAAATCTTTGGCTCTCAATTTTAGCCACTTATTCAGATAGGTATTCTTTGCTTGTCAGACCTTGTGTGTTGGAACACGTGATAGACTGTATTGTATGATATATTGTAGTAAAAATTATGTATAATAATACTATTGACATGTTTGCTTGAATTATATTTCAATGTCATTTGTGAGAGTTTCCCTTATTGTCTCTTAGTTTTCTATTAGACAGATAATGCATTGTAAAATGGTACACACACACACACACACACACACACACACACAGCTGTGATTAATTTACAATGTTATTATTCTACTTTGGTACATATGTTACAACATTGGTCTAACTGTTGTTATTATAGTTATAATTCTTTACCAGACGAAGTAAATCCTAACAAAATAGCAACTAGGAGCGTCAATCTAACGAGAACGCCAAGAAACAACAACAAAAGTAGCAAATCAATGACACATAAACTAGAGTCTAAACTGTCTCAAGCACAGCCTTTCGAATCTGCACAAAAAATCTCTACAGACGAAGTTTTTTGAGCCTTAGACATCTTGAAACCTAGAATAAGAGCATATACTGTGTGTTCGTTAAAGATGCTGGTCAAGGTGCAGCCATCCTGAAACTGTCTAAATCTGGTTAACAATCACGAAGGTTATAGACTTATTGCTGTTCTAAATGCCTGCCATAAACTGCAGGCGAGAGTACTCTACAGTAGGATAGCACCAAATATCTTGAAAAATATTCCTTTAGAAAAAGCTGACTTGAGACCAGACCGCATTTGTAGTGATCAAGTGCAAGCATTGTCCGCTTACATAGAGAATGGAATCAAAGATAAGAACAAAACAATAGCCCTGTTTATTGACTTAAAATCGGCATATGATAAAGTGTGGCAGGAAGGTATGCTTCTAAGGTTCTTCAGAACAATTCAATGTAAAAGAGTTGTACAGTTACTGAATAACCTCGTGTCCAACAGGAAATTACAAGTTCACCTAAATGATCAAGTAAGTAAGGTGAACAATTTAAATTACAGACTACCACATGGACTTCAAATTAAATGTTGCACCCTACCAGGAAAGAGAGCGAGAACGTTTATCTGTGTTGATGACATAACAGTCTAATGATTTTACAATTTCAGAAAAGACTCTCACTCAGGATTTGAGAATTCTAGATGAGATTTTTTAATGTATCGCAACTCAAAGTAAACGAAAACGAAAGGGATTCTTTCATCTTCCATCTGAATAACAGACATGCTGGCCATAAACCGCAAAGTGCATTCAGAAATCACTTCCTGTCATATAACCCATCCCAAAAATATCTTGACGTGACTCTGGATGCCATCTGACATATAGAACGCACCTAACTGAAACAGCCTCAAAATTGAGAACCAGATACAACATATTACACAAACTGTGTGGAAAAAGTTGGGGAACTCAGGTATCAGTTCTGAAAACAACAGCCCTCTCACATGTGCATTTTGTTGGTGAATATTGCTGCCCAGTATGGCTGAATAATACTCATACAGACATGGTTGATACAAAGCTGAATGTGGCTATAAGAAGAATATATGGCACAATGAAACCCACAGCCACGGAATGGCAATCTGATCGAACGATGGAAGATACAAAATCAAGCTCCATTGGAAAAGGAATGGGAGAAATTTTCCAGAAATTGCGAGCTGTCACTACATCAGTACTGTGACGTCACTCAAAGGCAATAACTTAAGTATGGGAAACTCTCCTGGCAAGAGATTCACTTCTGAAAGATTCGAGCATGGTGGGGTAAGTGGTTTGCAGCCAATCCTAGCTCTGAAGGTCTCAGTGCCAGTCTTCTTACACGAGCCCCTCCAGGTTTCCAATAACCTACAAAGTTGTTGAATACCCTTAGTCGCATATGTACCAAGCACAGAGGATGCCAGGACTTTAAGCACAAGAGTGAAATCGGTGAAATTACCAAGAGTGACAGTGGACACTAGCGACAAACGATGCACCTCATAGACATGGAATCTCCTCCATGAAAATACGCTGAAGCTCTGTCCAGCATACATTAGATCTCTCAGGATGCAGTCTTCTGGATGGAACTTTAGATATCAACCTACAACCAACAGTTTGCAAATATTTAAATAGCTTTCCTGTCTTTTACTAGCCCGCATCTCGTGGTCGTGCGGTAGCGTTCTCGCTTCCCACACCCGGGTTCCCGGGTTCGATTCCCGGCGGGGTCAGGGATTTTCTCTGCCTCGTGATGGCTGGGTGTTGTGTGCTGTCCTTAGGTTAGTTAGGTTTAAGTAGTTCTAAGTTCTAGGGGACTGATGACCATAGATGTTAAGTCCCATAGTGCTCAGAGCCATTTTGTCTTTTACTATCGTAAAGTACTTATTCTACTTATTAAAATTAGCGTTTTTCTTTACTGTATAATTCATGCAACTGTTTTTAAATGCATTCCATTCACATGGATAATATTGTCTCATCAACTTAACATAAGACTTCCCTAATCAGGAATGATATTAATTTATTTTATCTGTACTTTATGTATATTGTATTATCTTTAACCCTGCTGCTGTTCAATCTCTGTAATGTACCCTTGGTGCCATAGGAAATAAAATGTAAAAAAAAAATCTTAACACTATCCTAGCGTACTACAGCACATGTCGATCAGACATCTTTGTGATTTTATATTTTACATTACAATACTTTAGTTACTCAGGTTAAGTCATAAAAAAATGTTCAGTTACTTCTTGTTGTGTATTACGATAAGTGCTGATTCAAGGCAATCCTTATATACTTTTCTATTGTTCTAGGCCTTCATAATTAATGTGGTTTTATGTTTCTACTTGAGTGGCATGTAATTTTCATTGGCTACTTGGTATGAATATTGATTTTATCTTGTCTTTGTCTACATGACGCTTTGTATTTTAAGGTTTTGTAGCCAATTTTGTCTTCTTAACATTGACATAAGAACCAGACGATAGTCTTAGACCGAAACTGGTAGAAAATTAATTGTTCTAGTGCAGATTTGTGTCATATGTTTCCTGCTACCTAATTTGGATGCTTCTGTTTACATAAATCGGAAAAATGGTCTCTTTCAATAAGTTTTGTTTTTTGGGTAGGCAAATATTAATTATTTATTGGCGAGTCAAATTCCATTCCCATTCTTACAATTTTGTCCAATTGTAATATTGTTCTTTAACTGAAATCTGGTACAACTAAACATTCTTGCACAAATTTTATCTTCCCAACATCAGCTGAGAAAAGTAATATTTTATTTCTTTCACAACTGTAGCATATCTCACACCAATGCACTTACCTTAACAGTCATTCCAGTCACTGGCATGAAATCAGGACTGTGTTTCATTTTGCCACTTCCTGTTTCTGAAGTTCTAGAGACTTGACTTCTAGGATGTATGAAACAATTAGTCTCCCAGTTTTCTGTCTGAATGTAAATATAGGGAGCTCCCTGAGTGTCACATTGATTTTTATCATTCTCATTATAAAAGAGATTATCTTCAGTTTCACTGAAACCCATTTTGTGCCCTATCTTTTTCAGTGCTTTTTCTGCTTGTAATGCACTAACATTCATGCCAGTTTCCCCTGCTCTCCACAGTTTTCCTTGGAAGAATGTTTTCCAGTTGTGGATTCCCCTCATTATCCAGTCTATTATTCATTTCTTCTCACCAGTTTGGATACATCATCTCACCAATTTGTTTTACATTGGTCTTGATTTTTCTGTTTGTGTTGTTGTCCCTACAATATTTAAAAAAAATACTTTGAACTTTCAGTACCTCACACTCTTTAGTATTTCCATAACTGATTAATGACCTACTGAGTACCAAAAATTTGATTCTAATGGAGCTGTATACCAGCAACTTGACTGTTCCTACAATTTGGATATGAATGTCTACATCATCACCTGGAACCGAGCGACCGCTACAGTCGCAGGTTCGAATCCTGCCTAGGGCATGGATGTGTGTGATGTCCTTAGGTTGGTTAGGTTTAATTAGTTCTAAGTTCTAGGCGACTGATGACCTCAGAAGTTAAGTTGCATAGTGCTCAGAGCCATCTACATCATCAACTTCCACTGCTTCATCTGTAAATTCGATATTAATCATTCTATCAATTTCTTCATTATAATTTACATCACATCTGTCATCATATTTATCTTAATATGAATTTCATCATCACTCATATTACAATTAAAAGGTAAAATGTCTTCACTACCTGTACTTGATTATCAAATTCACCAATTACAACATTGGAAATAGCGAGATTACGTTTTAGTCGTGCTTCCTCAGTAATTATTAACTTATTTGTACCACAATTATTATAATTATTTTTCGTCATTTCCTCCACCTTTGAAATTTCAATTCCTAACACACTATAGGCATTTGGGAGCAACTCATCACCCCACTCTTACTCTTAATTACATGTATTTTTGGGATTTCTGTTGTCTGTTGTGTTGAGAGGTATTGCTTTCCTGAACTCCCTATAAGAATATATAATTTATACTGTTCATAGGCTCCCATTTTTTCTGCACATAGGAGTCTGAATTTATCCTCCCCTATACTCTGATCATGCAATTACTGGCCATATTTTGGCTCATATTTCTTGCTCCAAACTGACAAGCTTACAATGGAACGACCATAAGCATACGTTTATCTTAAAAGTTATTGAAATTTCAAAAATTTTATCTTAAAGTTCTCTGTTTCCAGTTCTATTTCTTCCATTTCAGTGGAAATGTCTTATGATTTCACAATCCCTGTCAATGATTCCTGCAATATCCTTCTCCTTTATTTCACGAATTTTCCCATTACAATTTCGATCCCATCCCAATGTCCATAACCATCAACTGCACCACAATAAAATTTCTGTCTCTCATTTTTCTCTAAGACTGCCTGGCTTGTAAACATACTTGAGAAACCATTCAGTTGAGGCTTCTGTTACATAAACTGTGCCTATAGCGCTTTTTGTGGAAATCTTGTTTTTAGGGCATCTGTTTGAGTCAGCTTGCCAAAGCTCTGACCAAATGTGTTACTCTTCTAAGCTGTTTCTCAAACAGGGATTAGATTAGAATAGATTAGTACTTGTTCCATAGATCATGAATACGACACTTCGTAATGATGTGGAATGTGTCAGTTAATAAAAGGTGTCAATACAAGATATTACATTACACAAAATATTATATGACACTTAATTTTTTGGGTGGGGGTAGGGAAATAACCCACTTACTGTATCCAAAAGTTCATCTAATGAGTAGAAGGAGTTGCCGTTCAGAAATCCCTTTAATTTCCTTTTAAATGCTGAATGGCTATCTGTCAGACTTTTGATACTATTAGGTATGTGACCAAAGACTTTTGTGGCAGCATAATTTACCTCCTTCTGAGCCAAAGTTAGATTTAACCTTGAATAGTGAAGATCATCCTTTCGCCTAGTGTTGTAGCCAGGTACACTGCTATTACTTTTGAATTCGTTTGGATTGTTAATAACAAATTTCATAAGTGGATATATATCCACTTATGAAATTTGTTATTAACAATGGATGAGCTCCAGCAATTATGGTTCAAATGGTGCAAATGGCTCTGAGCACTATGGGACTTAACATCTGCGGTCATCAGTCCCCTAGAACTTAGAACTACTTAAACCCAACTAACCTAAGAACATCACACACATCCAAGCCCGAGGCAGTATTCGAACCTGCGACCATAGCAGCCGCGTGGTTCCTGACTGAAGCGCCTAGAACCGCTCGGCCACCGCAGCCGGCCTCCACCAATTGTTCTTACGCTTTTGTGCAATGAACACTCTTTTACTCAATGATGAATTACCCCAGAATATGATGCCATACGAAAGTAGAGAATGAAAATAGGCATGGTAAGCTAATTTACTGAGATGTATATCGCCAAAATTTGCAATGCCCCTAATAGCATAAGTAGCTGAATTCAAACGTTTCAGCAGATCTTCAGTATGTTTTTTCCAGTTCAACCCCTCATCAAAGCATACACCTAGAAATTTTGTATATTCTACCTTAGCTAACGATATCTGATCGAAGTCTATATTTATTAATGGTGTCATTCCATTTACTGTGTGGAACTCTTTATACTGTGTTTTGTCAAAGTTTAATGAGAGCCCATTTGCAGAGAACCACCTAATGATTTTCTGAAAAACATCATTTACAATTTCATCACTTAATTCGTGTCTGTTGGGTGTGATAGCTATACTTGTATCATTGGCAAAAAGTACCAGCTTTGCTTCTTTGTGAATATAGAATTGCAAGTCATTAATATATATTAAGAACAGCAGAGGACCCAAGACTGAACCCCATTTTTGATTGTTCCCCAGTTTGAGAAATCACCAGCTTTTTTTGCGTATTATGTGAACTGCTTATTTCAACTTTCTGCACTCTTCCAGTTAGATATGATTTAAACCGTTCGAGCGCTGTCCCATTTATACCACAGTACTTGAGCTTATCTAGAAGTATTCTTTTGTACTTTCGTTTCCCTCTCTAAAGTTAAACCTACTCAAAAACTCGCTTTTGATTCTAACAGAAATCTGTTTGGAGCACATTTTTCAAATACATTACAGCATAAAACGTATGTGAACAGACATTATGATTCAGTTACGAAATTGCTTACCCTTCAAAAACATATATTTCAAATTTAAACACATCAGTCGTTTAAGAAACAGCTTTGTCACAAAAGTCTTGTACAAAAGTTGACAGGACATAATTTGCCCTCTTTAGGAAATTTTATTAAAGGTGCATTAGGCCAAATACCACTACATCTACTAACAAAACGTTTTGTAGAGAGATTTCCTTGTAATTCAACAAGCTTCTATATAATGTTTGACACATTGCTTCTGTATTCACCTACGGTACTAGTTACTATTCTTTCTATATCCGCCACATTAGTATTGATAACATAAATATGAGTATTTGCCTGCACTAAAGTATAGTTTCTCTTCCAGATTCTGTTTAGTTTGAGTTATTTCTGATGTCAAAATTTAATTATCCTTCAGTATTGTCTATTTCAAAACTATTCATAGTTTTATTTTATCTAATAGCAATAGTTGATTCTATATTTACAATTTGAGAGCCAACTACATCCACTAGAGCATTCCGCTGCTTCTTCAGTCGATTTCAATCTATCTGTTTCATCCTTGACTTCGGCTGCTTGGTCATTGCTATTTAGAAGTTCTCTTGTGAAAGAGAAGTTCTCTTGTGCAGTCTTTGTGATTACTTCTCATGTGGCAAACTGTTTTTGGTGTGTGTGTGTGTGTGTGTATTGCTTTGCACAATATGGTGATGTACAAATTACATAAATGCTTGATATATTTTGGAATATTCGAAAAATACAATCCTGCAACTTCGCAACAAAATCGCGCTGAATTTTCGACGGCAACAACACACCAAAAATACTTCGCCACAGTGGAAGAATAAAAATCGATAACGGACGATAATGTAAAGTGTATTTTGCAAATCATGTGAACAGCCATCTGATGATGAACTTGCCAGTTCGAAAGCGGTAACGGCGCTATTTACCTAAATAAACAGCAGTATTAATAGTGGTTGGTTGCTGTCTTCTTCTTTGTAAGAATTAACCTGCATTAATTGTACACAGCCACGGTCTCACCATGTCAGTGTTAGACAAAATAGCAACTGAAGCATTATATACTAAGACGAACTATTATCAATGGCTGTATAGAGAAGCCATCGAAATATATAAACATGGTGATAATTTTAACAGAAAAGAAGCAGCTATGAAACTCAGCGATATATGGACAGTGGCGCCACAGAATTGATGAGAAGTTTTCATCTTTAACGTACTATGATCGGTAGTTATATTTTATCCTTGACAAGGTTCATCTCTGCTATCACGTGAAGTCCAGACCACTTCCACTTTCCACGGTATTTAGGCCGCTCTTCGACGCCCGACTCAGCAAGACTCACCACAACCAGGAGCACCTCCGAAGATGTCCAACGTAGCTTTGGACGAAACGTCAGGGACAGAGAAGTTCCATGGACCACGGCCATACAACCCGGAAGAATTCTCGGTAGCTGAAACATTCGGTAGTGAAAGCCTTCATTGTATAACCGTCATTTCCTTTCGAACTGACTTAACTTCAGCACATTCAAACCATTTCTGAAATATTCCGCAGATGAATAACTGATTACACAAATAACTTATTGCATTACTAATCTTAGAAGGACACTGTTTAATTAACTTCGCTGTTATTATATTGTGTTTGTGTATGTATTTAGATACACAAAAATGGACCTAACAGAGGTTGACAGTTAGTAGTTGAGTTTTCACCTACTGTGGAATGTCTGTGGCATTGATTACCATCAGCTATATGTAAAAATTATTAGCATCGATTGTCTGCTTTGCAACTGAAAATAGCTTTGTTCTTGCAGCTATGAGAAGTTCACCATCCGACTGGGAGGAATTCATCGCACTAAGAACGAGACCACATCTTGGACCGTGGTCGCCACCTGGGCAGTGACCCACCCAGACTACAATACGGAGACCTATTACAGTCACGACGTGTCTGTTGTATTCCTGCCTAAGAAGGCTCCTCTCAGTAGTGAGTAGCATAAAAGTAGAGTGGCGCTCTTGCTTCATACAGAGAGCTACAGACGTACAGATAGATATATAAATAAACTGATAAAGAGTGTGAGATAGAGTGTGGTGGTTGAGTGAAAGTCATGTGCAGCAGTCTGGCAAAGCAGTGCGTGCAGTGAGTAGTATAAAAGTAGAGTGGCGCTCTTGCTTCATACAGAGAGCTACAGACGTACAGATAGATATATAAATAAACTGATAAAGAGTGTGAGATAGAGTGTGGTGATTGAGTGAAGTCATGTGCAGCAGTCTGGCAAAGCAGTGTGTGCAGTCTGAAACTTACAGTTCCTTTTTACGCAGTCCAGTCACATTAATGTGACCGCCACCTCTGTTCAACGTCAAAGAACAATGAGCAGTCACAGATGGCAGGTGGCAGCATTACCAGTGGAGTGTACGTAAAGAGAGTTACGGGGGTGGGAAGTGCAGAAACTGTGGAGATGTCATAATGCGGAAATAGAGCTATTTGTCTGGCATACAGAAAGGCATGATCATTGGTTTTTGGGACAAGGGTGGAAGCATTTTCGAAATGCCGCCATTGTTAAAGTACAATGCACGTGGGAAAATGGCACTATCCTTGTGGTAAGGCAACTGTCGTGCACTATGGGCCATATACGAATGGTAGCTGAAAGATGTGTATAGCCAAACAGATGGGCAGCTGTTGAGCAACTGGCGACCCAGATGGTTGGGTTGGTTGGTTTGTGGAGGACTGAAAGGACCAGACTACATAGGCCATCAGTCACTTGTTCCACGGCCACAAAATCCTACAAGAATAAAAACAAATAGCTGAGGTAACAACGGACGACACAGAACAAGAAAGACACAGTCAAAGACCAGACAAAAGGAATTAAAAGCACACAGAATATGACAGTGGTTGGCCGACCATGAAAACAAAAAAGGAAAAGCCAACCACCAAGAAACACACTAACGACCACAATCTAAAACCGTAGGCCAAGGGCCAGACTCAACACAAAAAGGACACAAACACTTAGATCGAGCGATAAAAGTCCCCTGTACGAATAAAACTCAAAGATAAGTCTGCCATTGCAGCGTCATCTGATAAAAGTGCAGGGAGCATATCTGGCAGCGCAAACGACTGCCTGAGCAGTTAAAAACGAACAGGTCAACAAGATGTGGACGGCTGTCAACACTGATCAACAGTGGCAGAGGGGTGGGTCCTCACGGCGCAAGAGATGACCATGCGTCAGCCAGGTGTGGCCAATGCATAACCGGCAGAGAACAACTGAGTCCTTGCAGGAGGCTCGCAAGGAGAAACGCCACACACCTGTAGTATGCTTAAAGACTCGAAGGGTGCGCCATTCATCACCCCAGGCATCAAGTACCTTCTGCCCCAAAACTGACCTGAGATCACACTCCGAGAGACCAATCTCCAAGGCCGGGGCACTGACAGCCTGTCTGGCCAGTATGTCTACCCACTCATTTCTCGAGATGCCTGCATGACCTGGGGTCCACACAAAGACCACGGAGCGGCCGCAACGGGCAAGAGTATGGAGGGATTCCTGGATTGTCATCACCAGGCGAGAACGAGGAAAACACTGGTCGATAGCTTGTAAGCCGCTCAGGGAGTCACTGCAGAAGGACTCACCTGTGCAGGAGTGGATATACTCTAAGGCTCGAGAGATTGCTACCAGCTCGGCAGTGAAAACATTGGAACCAGCCGGCAATGGGAGTTATTCAGAATGGTCTCCTACAGTAAGAGCAGACCCGACCAGCAACCATCGAACTGTCGGTATAAACCACGTCAGAGCCTTGAAACGCGGCAAGGACTGAAAGAAAGCGGCGGTGGAGGGCCTCAGAAGGGACTGAGTCCTGCGGGTCTTGTGCCAAATCGAGCCGAAGGCATGGCCGGGGCACACACCATGGGGGGCCCGGAAAAGAGGCGGAAGAGGGTAAACTTCAAGCCCAGATAGAAGAGCCCAGACGCGAACCCTCACTGGGGCCGCCATTCTGGAAGATAGACGGCCGAGTTGGGGAACAGCAGACAGTAATTGGGATGCCAGGGTAAGCTACAAACATGTGCAGCATAAGCAGCCAGTAGGTGATGGCGCCGGATCCGCAATGGAGGGACACCAGCTTCCAGAAGTATGCTGTTGACAGGGCTTGTGTGGAAAGCTCCAGTGGCGAGTTGGATCCCACTGTGAAGGATGGGGTCAAGCAACCACAATGCAGAAGGGGATTCTGAACTGTAAGCCAGGCTCCCATAATCTAGACGGGACCGAATTAATGCCTGGTACAGTCATAGTGAACCAAGGGTCTACCAGCAGTATCTCCTCAATAACCAGTCAGGGAACGTTGCTGTTTATGGGCCTCTGCAGCAGATGGCTGGTTCATTCACCCACGCTGACTGCTGTTCATTGGCGAAAAGGCAGCAATTTTCACGCTAATACTGGAACTGGACGTCCACCGAGTGGTGACGAGTTTTCAGATGAAACTCGTTTGATATTCCATCAGACAGTTGGCGGTTAGGCTGTACAGCGTGAAACGTCTGGAAGTAAATTCCCTGCAACAATCAGCGGAAGGGTATAGATCAGAGGAGAGAGTTTTATGGTCCCCAGAGTGTTTTCTTGACGTTCGTCCGGTGATCTCGCCATTATGGAAGACAAAATGGATCAACAAAAGTATGCATCTATCCTTGGGGGCCATGTCCACCCTTACATGCACTTCCTTTCTCCTCAACGCGATGGCATCTACCAGCAGGGCAATGCAACATGTGACACAGCTGACAGTGTACGTTCATGGTTCAAAGAGTGGCAGGGTGAGCTTCCTATACTCCTCTGTCAACCAAACTCACCATATACGAAACTCAATGAGAACCCATGGTACCACATTGACCTGTTCACACAATGGATCCTCAACTGGGAAACATCGTGCAGTGCCCACAGCACTGGAGTTGGCGCAGCTCCAGATCACTATCAGAACTGTCCAGAACTACACTGACTATCTTCCCGCATGTCTTACAGCGCTCCACACAGCAAAAGATGGTTATTCAGAATTTTGATAGGTGTTCACATTAATGTGACTGGACAGTGTAATATACTACATAGTTGCTTTTCTTTCAGTTCTTTATTTATTCAGTTCATTTTTATGGTTTTTTTTAGAGAAATTGTCTGATTTTTCAGCAATGAGTGAAGTACAGATGACATTAGAATAAATGTAGCACCTAACATGGGTGCATATCGGCAGACTGTAAATCATGGAAGAAGCTACAGGCGTGCACATTTTTCTGAATCTGTGAAACCATGGTGGCTCCTGGAACCCTAAGCGTTCTTGATTGGATGTATGTCAGCAGATAGCCCAGACCATCCCACAAGTAGTGACCTTTCATGAGAATATGATAGGTTTTCTAATATTTCACTGATGAGACACGACGTGAAACCAAACAAAGATGTCTACTTCATTCAAAGTGTCAAACCTGCCACATGATACTACCTCCCCTTCCAGCCTATGTGACGCCCAGTTAGTAAACTGAAGGAAGCACCTAACATGGTTTCCATGGTTATGGTGCCACTGGAGTGTACCACCGAGTGTTGTGTCCCACCAGCCCAAGTGACCTATTACTGTGTCTTGGATATCCACTGGTGGTGTTCTTTCGCCCCCGCCCTCAATCTTTGAGAAGATTCTTGTGAACTGGATGTTAGTTCAAGTATGGGGAACTTACTTTCTGCACTACAGCAGGGAAGTCATATGAACTGCAAAGTTATTCACTACTTGTAGCTGTATAGCACTGATTTCACCAGTGATTTGCTGTACTGTCACCCATCTTTTTGCTGTTACAGTCTGCAATGGTTGACGCCAAGCACTGTCATCAATGAGTTACTGGCTGTAATTGATGATCCTGACGGTGCCATTTTCTCTCATATCTAGGTCTCACAGCATACGTGGACAAGGTGGCGTGACATAATCCCAGAACTTGAGTGACAAGAGTTAAAGAGTGCATTGCCTTGGGCCACTCCATAAATGACTGTGTTGATTTCACAGTTTTTTTCCATCTTGCGCCCAACTGTCACACTGACAACTTATGCAAGGTCCAACAACATTCCAGCTACAGGGGTAGTGTAGGTATAGGCATTCTGACACAGGTAGAATCGCTACACACACACTACTTGATCCGGAAATTGGTCGTCTGTCTTTTGTTAAAGTCACGCATGATAACATCGATGATCTTGCACTAATGACATCAACCGTGACGACATTACTCTTATCATTAAGAAGCCACACCCCTTATTAATCTCCAAACAATCTTAGTGTCTTTTAGTGAAACTGAAACTGTGCCAGTTGGAATAATTTCACCTTTTTTAGGGTATCTTGTTCTGTTCAGTGTCAGGAGGAGGTAAACACAAAAGGGTAGGGGTCTTTTAATCATTGTCAAGCTCAAATATACAGCGAATCATGGTACCCCTTAGGTTAATGGCAGCAGGGGACAGGAAAGGACACTCAGTGTGTATGCCTGGGGCCTCATTCAACATGCTGAAGAGGCAATTCCAACAGCCATTGAGGGAACAGGGAGCAAAATATTGCAGATTGTGGCGCATGTTGTAATAAATTATGCCTGTCGTCTGAGCTCCTAGGTCATTCTTGGGTCATTCCAGCGTCTGGCATAGAAGGTTGAGAGGATCAGCTTTGCGCATGGACATTCAGCGAAGCTCACAATTTGCAGCATTGTCGTCAGAACTTTGGTAGTGAGCATAATGGAAGGACTGAACCAAAGACGTCGAAAGTTCTGTGAAAAGCTAGGTTTCGACTTTCTGGACTTGCACCATAGGGTTGAGAACTGTAAGGTCCCATGAGTCTCAGAGCCGATCAGACTCATCACTGACGTGACTCAGTAACTGGCAATTAGGAAGCAGACCATCTCATTACGCAATGGAGTCAGTTTTGAGATGACAGGATTGCTCGAGAAGCGAGGTCTTTGCGACATATTGAGCATCTTGTTATTTTGTGCTGATGAGTTTACAGCCAGAAGCGTTCATCCTCTGGGCTATGCGCAGCTTCTAGGCAACGGCTAGAGGCGGGAAACAAGTGGTTCCATCTTCCAAAATTGCTGACTGCAAGTCTTAATCTTACTCAGGTAGCTTATTCAGTAATTTCGAAGGTGGTGCTACTGTCCTCGCATTCTTGGTGAGTGCATTCCACTGTAACTGTCTCACGTAGGTGGTGTTATAGTAGTGTTTACAGGCAAAGGGTGGACAAGGAAAGTTCACTGCGCAGTATGATGTTTGAACACTCAAGCGTTTGTCCATGGAGAGAACTGAGTGTGCCACAAAGTGAAAAAAAACACTGTAATTGAAGTAGGGGTGTGAATCAAAGTCCAGAGACTGAGTTGGTGATATGTTGACAAGTTTCCAGATGGCAAACTGAATGTCCGACCACTGTCTGCTCACTATCTCCATGACTGGCTGAATATTCAATTGGTTTCTGCCATAGTCATAGCCATCCCCTCGCCATATCCATCTCCTCCTGCCGATATTGATATCCATCTGTTCCCACCCTACCTGTAACAAACTCCTATTCCCCAGCTTCTCTCCAGCCATCCTCTTCTGCACCTCATCCTATTAGTCCTCTCTGGCCATACTCCCCCCGTTCACCCCCTCCTCAATCCACATCACACTTCTCTCAAATAGTGCCCGATCCCAAGTGTGCGCCCTGCCAAACAGGTCCATAGAGCAGGCCAAAACAATTCCCACAACATACCTGTATGTAAGCGAGACCTAAAATCGATTTTTGCACCAACCATATAGGCTGCTATGCAAGACAGGTTGATAAAGCAGGTCAATACTCCTCCAACACAGTACACCTGGCATACATGACAATCTACACGCCAGGGACTGGAAAAAGCTACTCTTGCCTCTGACAAATAGGCTGCCTTGAAGAGCAGGACGATAAGGCAGGCCAATACTATTCCCAGATATGTCAGGTCAGGGCAGTGTAAATGACAGGGCTGAAGAAAACACTTTCCTGCCTGTAACTCCAATTGGAGCTAGGAAATTATAAACAAAACAGAGCCAATACTCCTGAAGATTGCTGTAAGGGTGCGAAATTTAGCGGACATTGATTGTTGGGTTTGGGGAGAGATCCCTTATGTACATGCCTACATGCTTCTTTATACAGTAAACAAGTACAGATTGTACTAGATCCTCCCCCCCCCCCCGCCCGCCTTCGAGCTTAGCTCACATCTGTATTCTATATATATACAGATATCTGTTCCTCTTGCCACATCTGCATCCACGTTATCATCCCACTTACATCTGTGTATCTCCTGCTCCCCCCTCTTCTTTGTCCATCTCCTCCACCCACTGTTACTGGCCATACCCTCCTCCCCTCGTCCCCCCTTCTTTTTTTTATCCATATCCAACTCTACTTGTCCATCTCCTACTCCCTCTTCCTTTTTAACCTTTCTTCTGCATCTCCCCCTTCTCTCTATTCAAACTATCCTCCTCCTCTCTCTGCACATCTCCGCCATACCCACCCTCTGTGTGTCTCTTGTCTCACTTACTTCCTGCACCCTCTTCCTGCTCTCACTCTGTCCACCCCACCCTGCAAACCTTCTCTCTGTCAATACACTCTTACACTCGTCCTACTTGCAGATGAAGATTATCAGTTTCCCTAAGGCATTGCTCCAGAGGATGGCCTCTTTGAGGGTACAGTCCAGGATATGCATGAGCAGCAGCAGCATGGTTACCGGATACACGCAGTACAAACTGGATGTCGACGTATTCATCGTTTGTGTACTTCATCGGGAAGTCAACTTACATAGACTCGACAGGACCAGTTATAGTCAGTAGTCACGTACATTGGTTTACCTTGTCCTTTTTCAACTCCATTTACTATTGTTCTGCCTCACCTATATTCAGTTGCATCAATCCGTATCCTCTTTCACTTCAGCCTCAAGCATTTGCTCAACTCAGCATGAATTTGAGCAACTTCGGCAGTATTAATGTTGTCTGAATATTTAGACATAAATAAAATTTTAAGATAATATCTTTCTGTTGTTATAGTACTCAAACTGAAGTTCTCTAGTACTAAAAAATCTACTTTTGCAGCAGAATTGAAGAGTACGCGAAAGAACTTGCCCCCCTTCTAACAGCCGTGTACCGCAAGTCTCTAGAGGAAAGGAAGGTTCCAAATGATTGGAAAAGAGCACAGGTAGTCCCAGTCTTCAAGAAGGGTCGTCGAGCAGATGCGCAAAACTATAGACCTATATCTCTGACGTCGATCTGTTGTAGAAATTTAGAACATGTTTTTTGCTCGCGTATCATGTCGTTTTTGGAAACCCAGAATCTACTCTGTAGGAATCAACATGGATTCCGGAAACAGCGATCGTGTGAGACCCAACTCGCTTTATTTGTTCATGAGATCCAGAAAATATTAGATACAGGCTCCCAGGTAGATGCTATTTTCCTTGACTTCCGGAAGGCGTTTGATACAGTTCCGCACTGTCGCCTGATAAACAAAGTAAGAGCCTACGGAATATCAGACCAGCTGTGTGGCTGGATTGAAGAGTTTTTAGCAAACAGAACACAGCATGTTGTTCTCAATGGAGAGACGTCTACAGACGTTAAAGTAACCTCTGGCGTGCCACAGGGGAGTGTTATGGGACCATTGCTTTTCACAATATATATATAAATGACGTAGTAGATAGTGTCGGAAGTTCCATGCGGCTTTTCGCGGATGATGCTGTAGTATACAGAGAAGTTGCAGCATTAGAAAATTGTAGCGAAATGTAGGAAGATCTGCAGTGGATAGGCACTTGGTGCAGGGAGTGGCAACTGACCCTTAACATAGACAAATGTAATGTATTGCGAATACATAGAAAGAAGGATCCTTTATTGTATGATTATATGATAGCGGAACAAACACTGGTAGCAGTTACTTCTGTAAAATATCTGGGAGTATGCGTGCGGAACGATTTGAAGTGGAATTATCATATAAAATTAATTGTTGGTAAGGTGGGTACCAGGTTGAGATTCATTGGGAGAGTCCTTAGAAAATGTAGTCCATCAACAAAGGAGGTGGCTTACAAAACACTCGCCGACCTATACTTGAGTATTGCTCATCAGTGTGGGATCCGTACCAGATCGGGTTGACGGAGGAGATAGAGAAGGTCCAAAGAAGAGCGGCGCGTTTCGTGACAGGGTTATTTGGTAACCGTGATAGCGTTACGGAGATGTTTAACGAACTCAAGTGGCAGACTCTGCAAGAGAGGCGCTCTGCATTGCGGTGTAGCTTGCTCGCCAGGTTTCGAGAGGGTGCGTTTCTGGATGAGGTATCGAATATATTGCTTCCCCCTACTTATACCTCCCGAGGAGATCACGAATGTAAAATTAGAGAGATTCGAGCGCGCACGGAGGCTTTCCGACAGTCGTCCTTCCCGCGAACCATACCCGACTTGAACAGGAAAGGGAGGTGATGACAGTGGCACGTAAAGTGCCCTCCGCCACACACCGTTGGGTGGCTTGCGGAGTATAAATGTAGATGTAGATGTAGACATGGATATTTTTTATGGAAATAATCCCTCGTAAGTCCTGGACCATTGACCATTTATCAAGAAATTATATATTTTTTCTGTATAACTACTGCAGTCCGCAGAATACACCTTGTCCAAACTGCCTCGCAGTACTCTCCAGTAGCCTGCCTCCTGCAGTTCTCGGCCAACACCATTCTCTTCGTACTGGCTGTGATAAGAATTAGTGTTATTTTAGTAAAGGAAACCATGGGAAAATGGGGGACAAAATTGAAAATATTTTTTAAAACTACAAAAGGCTTAATTAAGACAACTGCAAGTTTTTCTGTAAACTCGTTATTATTCAATAATTACTAATATACAATAATATTTTTGGAAAACGAGAGAATAAAACTTTTTATTCCAAAATGAGAAAGTATGTCATTTGCCCCCTTCTGCCCCAGGATTTATGCATAATGGGGCGGTGAAGACAAGCTGTTATAAAAACATGTAGATCTAGTGGAGATGCAGAATTTTTGTTTTGCTCTACATCTATTTCGTTTTAAGAGAGTATAAGGTTTTAATTACAGCATTCAACGCCTGTGTCCTTTTCTTAAGACTGTTCATAGCCTGACATTCCAATGAAGTGCACTCTTCCTCTCGTAGTCTGAGACTTCAAGATTCTCGGTATGTGCTGAGTGGCCATATAATATAAGAAGAACTGGGAAGTATTTTGATGCCTTAGAAAATTCCAGAAAATACGTCTCCATCAAATGATGTGTACCTCAGTCCAATCTCTTGGCAGCAGTTGTAACTCAGATTCCTTCTGTTGTTCCTTTTGAGGAAAAATAGGCATCAGGACCGTGTAAGCGCCGCTTGCCGACGTACAGCTAAGGGTGGTTGCAGTTTCATCCCTTTCTGCAAATAGTAACGACCTTGACGTTTCCCCTTGCAAGCTATGATTTTTTATTGCTTTTTAGGGTTCACTGAAACAGCTGTTTCATCGCAATGAAATATTTGAGAAGCTGTTAGTCCGTGCTTCTCAAGTAAACTTGTTGACAACGAAAAAAAAAGTATCTACAGCTAGTTTATTAAAGCACATGGCTCTTGCACCATATATTGCTTCTGGATTGCGGATGGATAAAACAGGATGTCTCTTAATGAATCCGTTAACCCAATCTTCGCCGGCGAGTTCATGCCTTTCTTACAGCGAACTGCCAGATAAGCTAAGCAAGTCTCTCATTGTTGTGAGCTCAACTTCCTACTCTTCCATAAATACATTTTTAAACTTGCCAGACATTTTTTGAATTTTTTAGTCAGGGTTTTCTCTTCTTTTTCTGGTGTATCTTTACAGAGTAGACTGGAGAAGAGGAAATTGGTTTGAAGCCTTTAAATATCCAGCGGGTGTGTTGGACCTTCCATCAAACTACAGACCCCCTTGAAGATGTCTCCCGCAGACGGGGACGAAACGTTGGGAATTGAGACAAAATTCATCAACCGACCACGGCACAACAGCCCGGATAATCATAATGGACATGACATTTCCGGCCGTGAAAGTCTACATTTTAAAATATTTTTTTCAGTCGGAGGAGAAAGTTGGTAACTGAAATTTCGTGAGAAGATCCCACCACAACGAGAAACGACTTTGTTTTAGTGATGTCCACCCCAAACGCTGTATCATGTCCGTACCATTCTCTCCTCTATATCTCGATGATACAAAACGTGCTGCCCTTACTTGAACTTTGTCGTTGTACTCCATTAATCCTATCCGGTAAGGATCCCACACCGCGCAGCAGTACTCCAAAAGAGGACGTACAAGCGTTGTGCAAGCAGTCTCTGTAGTAGACCTGTTGCATCTTCTAAGTGTTCTGCCAATGAAACGCAGTGTTTGGTTCGATTCCCCCCACAACTCTTCTATGTGCTCTGTCCAATTTAAGGGGGGCGATGGGTTTTCGCGTCTGTGACATACTATAAGTCGCACGTGTCCTCTGGAATATGCTAAAGAAAAGTCACTTCAAGGCAAATATCTAAAGCCGAGAAGCAGAAGCAGCCAGATAATCTAAAAAAAAAAGTTCATAATTGTAATTCCTAGGTACTGAGCTCATTTTGCAGCCTTTACATTTGATTGATTTGTCGTGTTACCAAAGTTTAACGGATTCCTTGTAGCACTCATATGGATGCCCTCACACTTTTCACTATTTAGCGTCATTTGCCTATTTTCTCACCATACAGATATGTTCCCTAAATCGTTTTGCTATTTGTTTTGATCTTCTGGTGAGTTTACTAGACGATAAATGACAGCATCATCTGCAAGCAACCTAAGATGGCTGCTCCACTATCTTGGGGAACGCCAGAAATCACTTTCGTTTTACACGATGACTTTCCGTCAATTACTACGAAACAGTAATCTCTGTGACAGAAAATCACGACCCAGTCGAATAACTGAGACGATATTCCATAAGCACGCAGTTTGATTACAAGCCGCTTGTGATGTAGGAAAATCTAGAAATACGGCAGCAATTTGAAAACCCTTGTCGATAGCGCTTAGCTCTTCATGTCGGTAAAGAACTATCTGTGTTGCACCAGAATGATGTTTTCCAAATCCGTGTTAACTATGTGTCAATGGAACCTCATGTCGGTAAAGAACTATCTGTGTTTCACCAGAATGATATTTTCTAAATCCGTGTTGACTATGTGTCAATGGAACCTCTTCGAGTTAATTTGTCTTCCTTTCCCAATAAGACGATGGAGAGTGACATGAAAGAGAAGAGAAAAAAAGCGCGTAACCGCATGGTAGGTGAAAGCGTAATCTGACAGGGAGCGGTACATAGGGGGCGGTAGCATGGCCCAAGACTCATCACTTAACAAAAAATGGTTACTTGTAATTACGTTTTCGTGGAATAGTTGGTGACTACCTCAAGCTCCGTCCTGCATTATTCTGGTAACATCCTGTATTACCTCCCTATAGTATTGGTGATTAGGACTTATTGTCAAGCTAACATGAGGACGGCAAAGGTGTATTATTTCATTCAATATCCTTTTGTTAGATGGTATTGATTTTTGCATTTGCAGAATCCATACATAAAGGATTGTCGGCATAAATAATTTAACATTTTTTCCTCAAGGTTTCATCAAGCTGGTGACGTTGCCTTCCCCCAGCGAGGTCAATGCAACCTTCGTGGGAAAACGTGCCTTGATGGCCGGCTGGGGAAAACGGGAGGGCGGTAAGTTACTGACACAGTTTAGTTTATGATACAGCACTGAATTAAGTTTGTTTCGATCGTTCAAAACCTCCTGTGTACCTTGCCATTTCGTGGAAAGTATGGCATTGTTGGGCATTTCTGATTATTTTCGCGACGAAATATAGCTGCAAATGCCATAAGTTCCGTAATGACTATTTGCACACTACGAAAGAAGTACACATTTCGATAGGTAGCATTACACGGCCAGTTTCACACGGATATACGAGATGTTCGGAAATACCCATTACAACCTTCTAAGGACCGTAGAGGGGAGAAGTAACAATACTTTGATTGGGAACCTATGTCCAGAAACGTACCGTTTAGGTTCTACGATGGTTTCAGTTCAGATCTTTAACTCATCCACTTCTGCTTGAGGAGCTGAATTAGGTGTGACACAGTACAATTATTAGGTAACAATTCGAAAGGAAACATAATGAAATCTCCATTTATCATTGAACCACGTTTATTTTTATTAGAACTTGAACATCATGTGTTTACATTATTCCAAAACAAAAAAGAGCCCGGCATACTTTACGTACAGAAAAGTGCCGATGCATTACAGCCGCGGATAGATGTGGTGACCACAAATATTGTTACAGGCATCGTGCCTATGATGCGTGTTCTGGTACTCACTCTCCGTCCCAACTGGTGTCTTTTCGTTTTCTAGTGCAGTGGCCAGAACACATGCCAGTTGATCTTCCGGTGTCTGTACAGGAGTCTTGTAAATTAAGCTTAGCATTCGACCCCACACCAGGTGACCGTTTGATGTAGTACACTATATTTCATTCTACCTACCCCACTGCATACCAGGACAAGCAAGTCTGGGACGTTTCTCTTTCTCTCATCTGACGTGGACACGTTACACGTCTGCAGTGAAACCGTCGTAGAACGGGAGTTCTGGACATGGTGATGGTTCAGATGGCTCTGAGCACTATGGGACTTAACATCTGTGGTCATCAGTCCCCTAGAACTTAGAACTAATTAAATCTAACTAACCTAAGGACATCACACACATCCATGCCCGAGGTAGGATTCGAACCTGCGACCGTAGCAGTCTGGACATGGGTACCCATCCAAAACATCATGAACTCACTCCCCTCTCCAGACTTTTGTAACGGGAATTTCCGAGAACGCTGTATTTCTTAAAATAATCACTCTTGCATCACAACTCAACATGCCATACACATTATCAGTCTGAAAATACTGGAAAACAAATATCTACAGGCACACACATCCAGTTCCTTCGAGAGCTTGGCAGTAACTTCCACTTCCATTCGAGGTGTTTTTATTTCGAGTTGTCAGTGTCTATAAACATTAGTCGCGAATGAAATTCAGCCTGAATAACATTATTTTTGGCTAACAAGCAGAATCAAACACAAGTTAGGCCTACTAGAGGAAAATATTAAACAATACCAGTTTTGAAACTTCCTGGCAGATTAAAACTGTGTGCCGGACCGAGACTCGAACTCGGGACCTTTACCTTTCGCGGGCAAGTGCCCTACCAACTGAGCTACCCAAGCACGACTCACGCCCGGTCTCACAGCTTTACTTCTGCCAGTATCTCGTCTCCTACCTTCCAAACTTTACAGAAGCTCTCCTGCCAATCTTGCAAAACTAGCACTCCTGAAAGAAAGGATATTGCGGAGACATGGCGTAGCCACAGCCTAGGGGATGTTTCCAGAATGAGATTTTCACTCTGCAGCGGAGTGTGCGCTGATATGAAACTTCCTGGCAGATTAAAACTGTGTGCCGGACCGAGACTCGAACTCGGGACCTTTGCCTTTCGTGGGCAAGTGCAAGTGGTAGAGCACTTGTCCGCGAAAGGCAAAGGTCCCGAGTTCGAGTCTCGGTCCGGCACACAGTTTTAATCTGCCAGGAAGTTTCATATCAGCGCACACTCCGCTGCAGAGTGAAAATCTCATTCTGAATATCAGTTTTATCGGTTTTGATCACTGTTTACAGAAATATATTTACGCTGTGTTTACAAGACAAACTAAATAGTTTTGTGGTGAACTCTGCTCAGAATAATGGTCTCATAGAGCTCTCCAAGCCATCGTATCTTGTGGAAGCCTACCCATTGCTGCGTAACTACTAAAACCCAAGCGCATTTGAATCTGCTTACAGTAATCAAGTTATGTTACCCCACTACAATTTTTACGCACTTGCCCTTCCTAAATATTTCTTTCATTAACAGATCCACAATTACCTGATGCATCAGAATGTTTGCTATCACTGATCCCTCCTTCTAGTCAAGTTATGTCACAAATGCATTTTGTTCCGTATTCGATTACGTCCCTCCACATTAATTCAATATACCTATCTAATCTTCAGCATTTTTTGGAACTACAACATTTCAAAAGCTTCTCTAACGTACCATCCGTTATTACCGTCTGCTCCCCTCCACTAGGGGCGCAAGGATAGCTCTGAGCGTGTGTAGAAGTGTTTGCGTTCTGCCTCTGCCAGGTGGGAAGTGTGGATCGTGGAATGGGTTAGACACAGAAGAACGGTTATTGGTGCATTCCCGAAAGAGTTTCTCTAATAAATAATTTAATTTAATGAGTGTAGGTAGCCTACTTTTAGGACAAACAACCAACTCCCTTATACTATTATATTGTTTTTACTATTATGTTGTTTACAAAGTGATACAGGATAGGAAAGGTTTACTGAAAAATTTAAAAAAAGGACACACGCATCTTGATAATAGTGTCAGATAGATATAGATAAAACAAACAAGTAAGAAAAGAAGTAAGCTCTGCAGAAATGTGTTCTGAAATGTACTACACTTACGGAACATTAATTAACACAGATGGACATCCGTTAGCTGAACACAACACAAAGGACGGTTTCGTGTACTATTACAGATTAAACACTGAACTGGACGAACAGGCACACTTCTGACAGCATCAAATGTGAAATTCACTCTGCGCAATTGCAATACATCATTTACCTTTGCTGCATAGTGTGTCATTGTGTAGCCTCCCCCTTCCTAATCGGCCTTCTGGATAGCGATATAACCGACTGTGATCGCATATGCCAAATGATATTTTACAGTGAGTAAGCAAAGCAATGAAGAATGGAAGAACTACATAAGTTCGGTAGTGGGAAAGGCGAATAGTTGTGTTCTGGGAGGAATCTGTTAAAGAGCAGCTCATCTACACTCATGCTCATAAATTAAGGATAATTGCAGAATGTGGTGCCACACAACGTGACACTACACAAAACTGGCGCCAGTAGCATAGGCACACAGGAAACACACACGACACAGATCTGTAAGTCCACGGTAGTGGTGATAAGCTGAGAAAACCATCCCGAAACACATTTACTACAAAACGCCACTGCTTCCTGCGTATGTACCCCGACACCAATATGGGATATGATCACCACGCACACGTACACAGACCGCACAACAGGTTGGCATACTCTGGATCAGGTGGTCGAGCAGCTGCTGGGGTACAGCCCCCCAGTCTTGCACCAGTGCCTGTCGGAGCTCCTGAAGTGTCCTAGGGGTTTGAAGACGTGCAGTGATACGTCGACCGGGAGCATCCCAGACGTGCTCGATGAGGTTTAGATCTGGAGAACAGTCAGGCCACTCCATTCGCCTGATATCTTCTGTTTCAAGGTACTCCTCCACGATGGCAGCTCGGTGGGGCCGTGCGTTATCATCCATCAGGAGGAAGGTGGGACCCACTGCACCCCTGAGAAGGCGAACATACAGGTGCAAAATTACGTTCCGATACACGTGACCTGTTACAGTTCCTCTGTCAAAGACATGCAGGGGTGTACGTTCACCAATCATAATCCCATCCCGCTCCATCAAACCACGACCTCCATACAGGTCCCTTTCAAGGACATTAAGGGGTTAGTATCTGGTTCCTGGTTCACGCCGATGAAAACCCGGCGAGAATCACTGTTCAGACTATACTTGCACACATCCGCGAACATAACCTGGAACCACAGTTCCAATGACCATGTACTCTGTTCTTGACACCAGGCTTTACGGGCTCATCTGTGGCCAGGGGTCAGTGAATGCACCTTGCGGGTCTCTGGGCAAATAAACCATGTCTGTTCAGTCGTCTGTAGACTGTGTGTCTGGAGACAACTGTCCCAGTGGCTGCGGTAAGTTCCCGAGTAAGACTTCCTGCAGTACTCCGTGACAGTCTGCGCGCACTGATGGTGAGATATCGGTCTTCTTGTGGTGTTGTACACTGTGGACGTCCCGTACTGTAGCGCCTGGATACATTTCCTGTCTACTGGAATCGTTGCCATAATCTTGAGATCACCCTTTGTGGCACGTGGAGGGCCCGTGCTACGACCTGCTGAGTTTCACCAGCCTCCAGTCGCCCTAGTATTCTACCTCTCATAACGTCATCAACATGTGTTCTTTGAGCCATTTTCGACACACAGTCACCATTAGCACGTCTGAAAACGTCTGCGCACTTACTCACTGTACCGTACTCTGACATGCACCACCACACCTCTGCATATGTGGACTGCTGCCATCGCCACCGTGCGATGACCGCAGGTCAGATGCACCGCATAGTCATACCCCGACGTGATTTAAGCCAGCAAACCGCCCACCAGTGCGTTGTTTTACCATGTATCAGCACTGTCATTAATTTATGAGCATGAGTGTATAAAGGCTTTCACATACAGAAGACCAGGGTGACCTATTTTTTAGTATTACTCTAGTGTTTGGTATCCCCACCAGATAAGTGTAGATGTAGAGACGACCTGTTAATAGTTGTAGTAATAGCCTACTGATGATGATGATGATGATGATGATGATGATGATGATGATGATGATGATGATGAGGCCCCATACTCCCAGGAGCGTAGGGAACGATGCGGGAGACCCGCACCGCCGACTAGGCAAGGTCGTAGCGGTGGTGGTTTGCCATTGCCTTCCTCCGACCGTAACGGGGACAAATGATGATGATGAAGGCAACACAACAACACCCAGTCATCTCGAGGCAGGGAAGATCCCTGACCCCGCCGTGTATTATGTACCTCATTGTTTCTTTGGAACTTCACTGGATTACTTGCAAAACATTTCATGAGGGGATAAATATAATGTGAAGCAATAGTAAGAAAGCCTTAAAAGTTCACAACAAGACGATCGTGGGTGAGCACCAGTTAATATCCTTACAGCATGTTTCTGAACAACGACCACTATCGCTATTAAAGATAAGTGACCCTAAACCTTATTCCATATGACGTTATTGAATAAAAATATACAAAATGCCAAATTACTGAGTTGTCTCTCCCAATGCTTACAACAAATGTGGCTGGGCTAAGTTGTTTTAGGAACTTAGAAATGCGCTTTTTTCCATTTTAGATCATCATCTAAGCGCACACCGAAAATCTTTGAAGTTCCCATCATGTAGTACACTTATAATTGATGTAGTACCGCCAAGATGTGCACAAGTGAATATATTGTGTCTTTCTCAGTGAGACCATTCACAGAAAAGAGCCAATGGAAATTTAAGAACCTTGTTTACCATTTCTTCTGTTGCTTTACGTACTGAGTGACAATTACTGAACTATATGGATAAAAACCTAAATTGTTACAAGCTACGACGTGCAAACTCTTTATTCAACATGTAAACATCCCTACAGATATTTTGATTTAGGTTATGACATGTTCGATAAGCCTGCCATCACTGGCGATGATGTGGCGCAGACGAATAGCGAAATTCTGCATGACTCGCTGAAGCGCCGGGTTGTCACCTCTTAATCGGATCATCATCACTCTTTTATCCACTTACTCCAGTTTCAACACATGTTTCATCAGTCGTTTTCCTATCATAACTGCCACTCCATAGCCGCCACTCTTCTTCCTGCCTTAGTAAAACAATTTGTGCTGTTCACTATACAGTTATTCCTTATTCCCCCATCTCACTTCACACATGCCCCACGTGTCTAATCTATTCTTCATCATTTCCTGTTTACTATTTTCCAGCTTGCCAGGCTACAATAGTGTGAGCACCTTCCATGTTCCAATCATTAACTTCCCTTCCTTGTTCCATCTTCATCTATTTCTCATTTATGCTCTCTTCCTTGGACCTTCTATCCCATTTTAACATAAACGTGTTTTCCAGCTCAGCTTCCTTGCCTTCTTCCTTTAGTCTTTCTACGTCAAATTTCTCACTGGTTTTCTTCCTCTTACTCTCTTCAATCTTATTCGCAAATCTGCCAAACCTGTGTCTCCTCAAAGGTATGCTCTGGTATTTTTAATGCTGTTTTTCTTCCTAATCTGTATCATGATACAATATATTTGGTACCTGTCTTAATTCAACCCAGCTATCTTGTGTGTTGTTCAAACAGTGTGTTTCTAATCACAAGAGCATTTTCTCTGGAGAAATTAACCAGGCTTTCACTCTTGTCGTTCCTGTTTCTGAGTGCAAATCTTCCAACCACTCCCTCAACTTTTCCCTCTCCTACCACTCCATTCAAATCCCCCATTATGATTATGTGGCGTTTTTTTTTCTATGCCGAATTTCTTCAATCTTGTCACAATAGTCCTTTACTTTCTTACCAGGGTTTTGACTTATTGCCACCGGCCGGTGTGGCCGAGTGGTTCTAGGCGCTTCAGTCTGGAACCGCGCAACCGCTACGATTACAGGTTTGAATCCTGCCTCGGGCATGCATGTGTGTCATGTCCTTAGGTTAGTTAGGTTTAAGTACACTCCTGGAAATGGAAAAAAGAACACATTGACACCGGTGTGTCAGATCCACCATACTTGCTCCGGACACTGCGAGAGGGCTGTACAAGCAATGATCACACGCACGGCATAGCGGACACACCAGGAACCGCGGTGTTGGCCGTCGAATGGCGCTAGCTGCGCAGCATTTGTGCACCGCCGCCGTCAGTGTCAGCCAGTTTGCCGTGGCATACGGAGCTCCATCGCAGTCTTTAACACTGGTAGCATGCCGCGACAGCGTGGACGTGGACTGTATGTGCAGTTGACGGACTTTGAGCGAGGGCGTATAGTGGGCATGCGGGAGGCCGGGTGGACGTACCGCCGAATTGCTCAACACGTGGGGCGTGAGGTCTCCACAGTACATCGATGTTGTCACCAGTGGTCGGCGGAAGGTGCACGTGCCCGTCGACCTGGGACCGGACCGCAGCGACGCACGGATGCACGCCAAGACCGTAGGATCCTACGCAGTGCCGTAGGGGACCGCACCGCCACTTCCCAGCAAATTAGGGACACTGTTGCTCCTGGGGTATCGGCGAGGACCATTCGCAACCGTCTCCATGAAGCTGGGCTACGGTCCCGCACACCGTTAGGCCGTCTTCCGCTCACGCCCCAACATCGTGCAGCCCGCCTCCAGTGGTGTCGCGACAGGCGTGAATGGAGGGACGAATGGAGACGTGTCGTCTTCAGCGATGAGAGTCGCTTCTGCCTTGGTTCCAATGATGGTCGTATGCGTGTTTGGCGCCGTGCAGGTGAGCGCCACAATCAGGACTGCATACGACCGAGGCACACAGGGCCAACACCCGGCATCATGGTGTGGGGAGCGATCTCCTACACTGACCGTACACCACTGGTGATTGTCGAGGGGACACTGAATAGTGCACGGTACATCCAAACCGTCATCGAACCCATCGTTCTACCATTCCTAGACCGGCAAGGGAACTTGCTGTTCCAACAGGACAATGCACGTCCGCATGTATCCCGTGCCACCCAACGTGCTCTAGAAGGTGTAAGTCAACTACCCTGGGCAGCAAGATCTCCGGATCTGTCCCCCATTGAGCATGTTTGGGACTGGATGAAGCGTCATCTCACGCGGTCTGCACGTCCAGCACGAACGCTGGTCCAACTGAGGCGCCAGGTGGAAATGGCATGGCAAGCCGTTCCACAGGACTACATCCAGCATCTCTACGATCGTCTCCATGGGAGAATAGCAGCCTGCATTGCTGCGAAAGGTGGATATACACTGTACTAGTGCCGACATTGTGCATGCTCTGTTGCCTGTGTCTATGTGCCTGTGGTTCTGTCAGTGTGATCATGTGATGTATCTGACCCCAGGAATGTGTCAATAAAGTTTCCCCTTCCTGGGGCAATGAATTCACGGTGTTCTTATTTCAATTTCCAGGAGTGTATATCCATATCCATGGTTCTACCTTTTTCTTCATATTAGATTCTTCCAAAGCATATCACCAGATTTCTAGGCATCCACCAGATATTCCGAAGATGGCCATCATCACACCATTTGGCCTATTTGAATACTGTTACAGGCCTTATGGACTGAAAAACGCTGTGCAGACATGGCACTGGTTCATTGATTCCATTTTGCTTCATCTGCCTCTTGCTTATGCTTACGTAGACGATATTCTTAAATTTTATTCTCCTGCTGAGGAGCGTCAAGTTCACCTCGCTTTGGTCCGTTTGGCCCTCGCTGCAAATGGCATGGTGGTGAACCATGATAAATCTCAACTATGTTCCACATCTGTTACCTTTCTCGGCCAGTCTGTCTCTGCCGATGGTCTGCAGTCGACGAATTCTTGTGTCGAAATCGTACATAAGCTTCCTCTCCCGGAGTATTATGCTCAGCTCCGTCGCTTTATGGGTATGGCAAACTTTTATCGCCGCCATAGACCTCAATCTGCCTTCATCCAAATGGCCCTCACCAATGCTCTCCCTGGCAAGAACGCCACTGGAAAACGGAAGTTGGAGTGGACCCAACCAATGTTCAATGCTTTTGGTAACCTTAAAACTGCCCTATCCAAAGCCCTCACACTCACCCACCCTGACCCTGAGCGCCATGCCTCTATCACGACTGATGCCAGTGATTCAGCTGCGGGCGCTGTTTTATAGCAGCACACTGCCGACTCCAGCCAGCCCCTCTGCTTCTTTTCCGAGAAACTGACTAAGAGCCAGTGCAAATAGTCAGCATTTGATCGTGAGCTGCTTGCAGTGGACAAGGCGATTAAGCCTTGACCTCGAGGGGCGACCCTTCACGATCTATACCAATCACAAGCCACTCGTGGATGCTATTCGTAATCTGCCTAAAAACCTTTCACCCAGGCGTTTCCACCATATGGACTACATCTGTCAGTACTCTTCCGACGCATGTTATATCCACGGAACGGAGAATGTTGTGACAGACTACCTTTCTTGCATATGCGTGCTAACTGCACCGCTGAATCTAAAGGAGCTGGCCCGACTACAAGCCGACAATGACGATATACAGCAACTAAGAGCAAACAACAGTTCATCGCTCTCTGTCCAGCCCCATATACTACCTGGATTGGCAATCCCTGTCCTTTGTGACCCCTCTACGGGGCCACTTCGTCCCCTGTTCCCCACTGCTCTTCGCCATAGGGTCTTTGCCGCCTTGCATGGCTTAGCTCACCCTGGGACATACGCCACGACAAAGCTGGTTATGGAGCACTTTGTCTGGCCTGGTATCAAGCACGACTGTCGTGCTTCGAGCTTTGCATGCATTCTGTGCCAGTGGAGCAAGGCCGGCAGACACGCCAAACCTCCACTGGGCAAGGTTTACATCTCTAAGGGGTGTTACTGGCACGTCCATATCGACGTCATTGGTCCCCTTCCTCCATCTGAGGGCTACAGATATATCTTATCAGTCATCGACCATGTGTCCCACTGGATCGAAGCCGTCCGCCTTACTATCATGCCCGAGACCATCGCTTGTTCCTTCATCTCGGTGTTGGTTGCTTGCTTTGGCTGTCCCCTATCTCACACCACCAACCAGGGACGCTAATTTGAGCATGCACTCTGCACATGAGTCTGTGAACTCTGCGGCGTCACCAAGTGTCGTACCGCAGCTTGCCACCTGCAAGCGAATAGCTTCATTGAGCGGTGGCAGCGCACAGTCAAGGCCATCCAAGGCCCGCCCCCACCCTGCATGCCCCCGTAGGTACTGCTGGATGTTTGATTGTCTCATAAGGGATATCTTAATGCCTTGCTCGCCAAGGTTCTGTATGGCGAGCCACTCCATCTCACCGTTGAGTTCGTCGAGGATTCACCTCCTGCAACATCCTAGGATCTTCCCATCCTAGTCGAGCATGTCCGCACGCACGTCACGCACCTGCACACCCCCCTGCACCGCCCCCACACCGCCTCCCCCCCTCTGTTCTTCCACAAAGACCTAGCTAAGTTCTATTTTGTTATGCTGCGGCAAGACGGCAAGAGCTGACAAGTGCGAGAATTAGCGCACAATCAGTTTAACAGCTCATGCATAGAAGCTGCTTACAAGAATAATATACAGAAGAATGGAAAAGAAAATTGAGAATGTGCTAGGTGACGATCAGTTTGGCTTTAGGAAAAGTAAAGGGACGAGAGAGGCAATTCTGACGTTACGGCTAACAATGGAAGCAAGGCTAAAGAAAAGTCAAGACACTTTCATAGGATTTGTCGACCTGGAAAAAGCGTTCGACAATATAAAATGCTGCAAGCTGTTCGAGATTCTGAAAAAAGTAGGGGTAAGCTATAGGGAGAGACGGGTCATATATAATATGTACAAGAACCAAGAGGGAATAATAAGAGTGGACGATCAAGAACGAAGTGCTCATATTAAGAAGGGTGTAAGACAAGGCTGTAGCCTTTCGCCCCTACTCTTGTACATCGAGGAAGTAATGATGGAAATAAAAGAAAGCTTCAGGAGTGGAATTAAAATACAAGGTGAAAGGATATCAATGATACGATTTGCTGATGACATTGCTATCCTGAGTGAAAGTGAAGAAGAATTAAATGATCTGCTGAACGGAGTGAATAGTCTAATGAGTACACAGTATAGTTTGAGAGGAAATCGGAGAAAGACAAAGCTAATGAGAAGTAGTAGAAATGAGAACAGCGAGAAACTTAACATCAGGATTGATGGTCATGAAGTCAATGAAGTTAAGGAATTCTGCTACCTAGGCAGTAAAATAACCAATGACGGATGGTGCAAGGAGGACATCAAAAGCAGAGTGGCTATGGCAAAAAAGGCATTTCTGGCCAAGAGAAGTCTACTATAATCAAATACCGTCCTTAATTTGAGAGAAAAAATTTCTGAGGATGTACGTATGGAGTACAGCGGTGTATGGTAGTGAAATTTTGGACTGTGGGAAAACCGGAACAGAAGAGAAGCGAAGCATTTGAGATGTAGTGCTATAGACGAATGTTGAAAATTAGGTGGACTGATAAGGTAAGGAATGAGGAGGTTCTACGCAGAATCGGAGAGGAAAGGAATACATGGAAAACACTGATAGGGACAAGGGACGGGATGATAGGACATCTGCTAAGACATGAGGGAATGACTTCCATGGTACTAGAGGGAGCTGTAGAGGGCAAAAACTGTAGAGGAAGACAGAGATTGGAATATGTCAAGCAAATAATTGAGGACGTAGGTTGCAAGTGCTACTCTGAGATGAAGAGGTTAGCACAGGAAAGGAATTCGTGGCGGGCCGCATCAAACCAGTCAGTAGACTGATGGACAAAAAATAAAAAAAAAAACGCTGCGGGATGACACTGTGCAGGCAACCCTTCAGTGGCCCTATTTGGGCCCTCACCATGTGCTGCGCCATGGTACCTACACGTTTGTCATCCACCTCGATGGATAGCCCCAGACAGTCTCAGTTAATAGACTCAAACCGGAATGGTCCCTCAAGGACGAACTTCGTCTGGTCCGACGCAGCCGCCCTGCCTGCAGAAGACTCGTCACCGCCTGCCATCACTTCTCAAATGCAGCCGTTGAAACCATCGGGCTGCAGCACCGCCGACACCACCGTCCGCACTTCCCTCGACGGCCGCCGCCTGAACCCGCCGGATCGGCTCCGAAATTACGACTTCATCCCCTGAGCCTTCCCTCCGCCGTGCTCCGCACTAGCAAGACTCAAATTTGACACGGAATTTGCAGTCTCCCCTCCACAACGGCCACAGGCCGGTCACGTGATTCCACCTCCACACGGACAGGACGCGGGGCGTGACTGCCAGCGCTCAGTCTTAGACCTACTACAAACAGATGTTATATATATTATGAACATAATGCTTGAAGTATGCGAAATAAAATCTCACAAGAACACCAGTAGACAGCAACTTTAATAAAGAAACGAAACGAACAATGAACTGTTTGCATCTGCTAAATGTTTATGTACTAAGAAATAGCCAACTCGTTACAGCACGTTAAAGTGGAAATTTCACGAACTTAAACGTTTTTAATTGCCGTACACGAAATTGAAGCCGACTCCTTCGGCAATTTTGTGACAGACATTTTATTTTGAGCAATAAAAACATCACAGTAGAAACTCATGTTCGCTACACACGAAAGTTAATAAGAAAAATATTTATTTTGTGAAACAAAACGGAAAAAGAGTGCAAACTTTTGTTGGGTCACTTAATCTTCTAGGCTCTTTTTGGGCTGTACGTATTTAAACAACTCGTAGCAAAAACCTGAAAAAAATCTGTGCAGCCTGGCTGTAGTGTACTTTGCTGGTTTTGATTACAGACACAAAGCAGGCGAGAGTGTGTTTGTTTCCTGGCGGGAAAGGCAACATAGTACACTCAAGCAAAACCAGGAGCGCTGGCAGTCACGCCCCGCCTCCTGTCCGTGTGGAGGTGGAATCACGTGACCGGCCTTTGGCCGTTGTGGAGGGGAGACTGCAAATTCCGTGTGAAACTTCAGTCTTGCCTCCGCACTACCGGTGTCTGTGTGTGTGTGTGTGTGTGGGGGGGGGGGGGGGGGTGGAGGCTCTGTGGCGTCTGGCGCAGATCGCCCTATCTTTGGGAACCTTTTCCTTTGGACTATCGATTCTGGTGAGAACTTTCTGCCATAATTGTCATATGTACAAGTGTTCAATAAATATATATTTCATGCCAAAGTGAGTTATCTCTCCACTACTCTTTCATGGTAACCACAGTCTACTTAACTTGTTGGAAAGAAGAACAGAACAGACAAATGGGATTCTCTAATTTTACTGCGCCAAAATGTAAACAAAATTATAACTACAAGCCGATTCTACGATGTTGCCGCGTTTTCTCGAATAATACGTAAACTTAAGTAAAATCTTGTGAAGTGAAATCGTTATTAAACAAGCTTGAGAAACAAAGTAGCATACTTATCTAATGTTAAATCTGTACGAAACAAACTGTTATTACAAACTAAATAACTTATCCTTACGAGAGAGCAAAACCTCACGCTTCTCAGCCCATGGGGGGCTGCCCAAAAACACAGGTAGGTATTATAAATTATGAACCTGTTTATGGCTGTTGCTTTGTTTACGCAAGGGACAGTTTGCGTTGTATCAGCAGTTTTCTATACCGTGTTCATTGTACTGGGGGCATTTTAGAGATTCACTAGCTGTTCAAAAGCAATGGGACACCTATTACTGTTCGTCCACGAGACTCAGAGAGCCATAGACACAGGTTCCCAGGTAGATGTCGTGTTTCTTGAATTCCGCAAGGCGTTCGATACAGTTCCCCACAGTCGTTTAATGAATAAAGTAAGAGCACATGGACTATCAGACTAATTGTGTGATTGGATTGAAGAGTTCCTAGATAACAGAACGCAACATGTCGTTCTCAATGGAGAGAAGTCTTCCGAAGTAAGAGTGATTTCAGGTGTGCCGCAGGCGAGCGTCGTAGGACCGTTGCTATTCACAATATACATAAATCACCTTGTGGGTGACATCGGAAGTTCACTGAGGCTTTTTGCGGATGATGCTATGGTATATCGAGAGGTTGTAACAATGGAAAATTGTACTGAAATGTAGGAGGATCTGCAGCGAATTGACGCATGGTGCAGGGAATGGCAATTGAATCTCAATGTAGACAAGTGTAATGTGCTGCGAATACATAGAAAGAAAGATCCTTTATCATTTAGCTACAATATAGCACGTCAGGAACTGGAAGCAGTCAATTCTGTGAATCATCTGGGAGTAGGCATTAGGAGTGATTTAAAATGGAATGATCATATAAAGTTGATCGTCGGTAAATAACCTAACCTAACCTAAGTGAATACTGCTGAGCAGTGTGGGATTCGTACCAGATAGGGTTGATAGAAGAGATAGAGAAGATCCAACGGAGAGCAGCGCGCTTCGTTACAGGATCATTTAGTAATCGCGATAGCGTTACGGAGATGATAGATAAACTCCAGTGGAAGACTCTGCAGGAGAGACGCTCAGTAGCTCGGTTCGGGCTTTTGTCAAAGTTTTGAGAACATACCTTCACCGAGGAGTCAAGCAGTATATGGCTCCCTCCTACGTATAACTCGCGAAGAGACCATGAGGATAAAATCAGAGATTAGAGCCTACACAGAGGCATACCGACAATCCTTCTTTCCACGAACAATACGAGACTGGAATAGAAGGGAGAACCGATAGAGGTACTCAGGGTACCCTCCGCCACACACCGTCAGGTGGCTTGCGGAGTATGGATGTAGATGTAGATGTAGATGAATATGCGCGAATGTGCTAATTTGTGATTGGCAGAGAAACGTCACGGCCAATCGGAAAGTAGCATCAAACCCGCTCAATTCCGCGCGTGTATACGGAACCAATCGCAGTTTGTCACTGAATCAGAACAGTAAATTGACATATATACATTCTGAAAATTCACAAATATAAAATCAACTCCCTCTTAACAAAACTACGTTACTAAAATCATAGTCTCACTTCCGCAGTACCATGAACTGACGAAATAGTTTATAACAAATCCCCAGGTACGAATAACTAGCATACAAGTCATTCTCGAACATACCTAGGAGCCCAATTACTTCAATGTACAGTATAAAAGCTTTACATATACCATTATTTCACATTCACACCTTCATTGACTATCATCAAGTTAGTTCTATAACTTGGCAGCCGGCCGGTGTGGCCGTGCGGTTCTAGGTGCTTCAGTTTGGAACCGCGTGACCGCTATGGTCTCAGGTTCGAATC
Organism: Schistocerca cancellata; assembly: GCF_023864275.1. Classification (NCBI taxonomy): domain Eukaryota; kingdom Metazoa; phylum Arthropoda; class Insecta; order Orthoptera; family Acrididae; genus Schistocerca; species Schistocerca cancellata. The sequence continues at coordinate 72,634,723 of NC_064635.1, read as the reverse complement.
TTGCCTCGGGCATGGAAGTGTGTAATGTCTTTAGGTTAGTTAGGTTTAAGTAGTTCTAAGTTCTAGGGGACTGATAACCACAGATGTTAAGTCCCATAGTGCTCAGAGCCATTTGAACCATTTTTTTATAACTTGGCAGAAAGCCCAACAAATCTAGCACTTGAAAGGTAAACAAGTTTAATTAAAAGACGGCTGAAGGCTCATGATTTAAGACTGTAGGTAAAATTAATTAAAAGAACACAAGGCAGAAGGGCTTATCTCCTATTAGACTGAAGGACCCACACAGTCTGATACTTGAAAGACAAGAACTTTAATTTAAAAACGGTTGAAGGTCGATTACTTAAAACAACTAAAATAATTTTTAGTAGGCAGAAGGCCCAAAGCTTTATCTTTAAACAATATTTTACACAGGCTGAAGGCCCAAACAATCTAAGATTTAACAAGAAAGAAATTTAAATTTTAAAGCGGCTGAAGGCCCATTATTTAAAAACACAACTATAACAAATTTTGAAAAGGCAGAAGGCTCAAAGCTTTATAAAAAAAAATTAAATAGGCTGAAGGCCCAAGCAATGCAAGACTTGACAAGTAAGAAACGTTCAATTTTAAAGTGGCTGAAGGCCCATTATTTAAAACCCAACAAAAAGCCATTAAAATACACAATCAAACACCAATAAGAAAAGGCAGTACAACCAGCGGCGCTCAGAAGTTTTCGAGGATCGGTCTGCACTTGAAATATTAACGTTCGCTTAGGACAGACAGGTAGTCAGCCCAACTATACCCGATCCGCCGGCAACCCAACCAAGAGCAGTCAACGCACCCACCGACAAGACGACTTGCTTTCCACCCGACCAGTACACAAGGAACTCCAATGCCAAAACGTAAAGGCGTAGCCATCCACAACTGAGTATGCATAAGCTGTCAAAACTACACACACGTGTTGGACAGCGACAACACGATGAGGAAACGACACTGCCTGAATTTTATGTCAGCGGCCAGGGCAGGTAACCGGAACGCTAACGGCCACAAGGCAGAAAATTCCGCTGGCGCACTTGGACTTCAAATAACCAAAATACAATTAAACTCCACCGGATGGTGGTCAAACTTTCTGTTGCTTACAGGAATACCCCCCCAACAGCCGACCATGGAAACCAACGGTACAATGTGAACAGTCTGGCTTCGGTAATTAAATCACCACTCAAGTCTGATGTCCTGGGTCGGTGAGCCACGAACCCAGTAGCAATCGGAACAGCTCCCACACACTCTGACACTGCGCAGAGACTGCCAGCGGGCCTGGCCCACTGCGCCGCATGGAGATTTCCTGGCTCATCCACACCAATCAACCGACTCCTCTGAGCCAGTACGCCGACAACATTTAAAATAACTTGTCAATCAAAATCACACCAACTACACACAGTTTCACGAACACTTGCACTGTGAACCAGACAATGCTAACGGCAGTGACTGTACAATAACAGGAAAGAATCACTAGTCGGCACACGCAGACAACCCATCAGCGATCCCTGGCCAACATACACGTCGTCCGACAAGACGACCGACTGACGACCAACCGAGGTGGTCCGGCAACCATCGGCCGAGTCGCGGCTGTCCGGACCTCACTGCAGCTGTGCCCCTACTGAACTTCTGCTGCGTCCTAAGTCAAACACTGCCAGGTCCGAACTGCACTGCTAGCGCCTCTCAACTCACTGGCAGATCCGAACTAACTGCTGGCATGTTCCAACCGAACTCCTCGACACAAAACGATCGGGAAGTAATAGCAGTCCAGCAAAGATAACACAGCAGAGCTTATATCGATAAGCGCTGCTGCTGCCGCTCACGGGCAGGCAAAGCAGCAACTCAGTGACAAGTAATCGAAACTAACATAACAAGGTGGCAGTACCACAAAAATTGGATGTTAAATAAGAGATGGCACAAACATGAGACATGCACGGCTCAACTAGCTGCAAACTCATATGCATATACATGAGAACAAAATATAGTATGTTTCTCTGTGGTTTCCCTGTGTTAGTAAATAACCAGTTTGTAGCTATGTCCAAAAACATGTGCTTCATTCATGATATGCAACTTGATTCAGTCTCTGCCATAATAAAATAAACTGGTCAAATTGAGTTTGGCAAACAATGGAACAGCGTTCACAAATTATTGCAAAAAAATATTGCAAAGATCCTTATACTGCAAGTACTTTGGACCGATATTATTTAATTAGTTTTATGTTGGTACTGAAGGGTAGAGTTACTGGATCTTCATGTTCGTAAAGAGACACGAATATGACATGACTGACTTTTTTCTCGTTACAGGCAAGAACCATTCTGATACTCTCCTGTACACTGAGGTGACAGTTATTCCTAATTCAGTGTGTGAGCAAGACTATGGACCGGGTTTCATTATTGAAAGTACACTGTGTGCTGGAAACACGAACAAAGGCATTTGCTCTGTGAGTAAGAAGTGTGGTCTACTACGACAACTTACTACCAACATCTTATTCTATGGCTTTGTGTTGTCCTCATCATTTCATCATCATCCAGGAAAGTGGCGAAATTGGACTGAGCAAAGATTGGATAATTGTACGGGCGCTGATAACCACGCAGTTGAGCGCCCCACAAACCAAACATCGTCATCAGCATCTATGGCTTTTCATAAATGCTTTCTATAACGCTTATTTGTGAGTAATTCATATTGTAACAATTTTTTGCATCAAATTTACAGAATTTGCTCTTCATAGCTAGGTCATGCTGCCTGCCTGTAAGCAATGATAAACAATCGATGTATTTTCTGAACTAGCTACGAGCGACATCTAATCTCCTAGATTTTTCCAATATGAATTTGTTACTGTCAGCAGATATCAGTCCGACTGAAACTTCTCCATGATATGCCATAGATGGCAATGGAAATGTCTACTTGGTGCGACAATAAAGTAATGAGACTGATGTGAAAAAAAAATGTTGCTTACCGTTTTAGTCAAGTTTAATCTCCTTCAAAGTAGTTCCCTTCTGATTTCAAACACTTTTTCCAGCGCTTCTGCCATTGATGGTAACATTTCTGGAACTCATCTTCTGTAATATCCTCTAAGATCCTCGTCACAGATTTTTGAACATCTTGTGTTGTTCGAAAATGGTGCCCCTTGACAGCAGTTTTGACTCTCGGGAATATAAAAAAGTCGCATGGAGCAATATCTGGTGAATAAGGTGTCTGTGGTAGTACTGAAATTTGTTTTGAGGTTAAAAATTGCTGTACTGACAGAGCAGTATGGGATGGTGCAGTATCGTGATGCAGAATCAGCAATGTTGGCATGGACACGAAGAACTCTTTTACGAAGTCTTTCTAAAATTTATTTTTAGTAATATTGGTTAACTGTTTGTTCAGGAGGCACCCACTCTTTATGAACAATTCTATTGGAATCAAAGAAGCACACAAGCATGTATTTCACTTTTGACTTTGACATGCGAGCTTTCTTTGGTCTGGGTGATCTCTTTGAGCACCATTGCGAACTTTGGCGTTTTGTCTCTGGATCGTACTGAAAAAACAAACTTTCATCACCAGTGATAACACGACTAAACAATTCTGGATTGATTTCCGTTTGCTCTAACAGATCGGCTGCCACATTTTTCTGTGTTTCTCGCTGTTGTGGTGTGAGATTTTTGGGGACCATTTCTGCACAAATCTTTGTCATACCAAGATCTTTAGTTATTACTAGACGAACCGTTTCTCGATCGATGTTCAGTTCTTCTGCAATCATTTTCACGGATAATCTTCGATCAGATCGTACGAGTTCACGCACCCTGGCCAAGTTGACATCCGTCCGTGAGGCTGATGGTCGTCCACTGTGGTCTTCATCTTCAACATTCGTTCTGCCTTCACTAAACATTTTATGCCAACGAAAAACTTGAGCTCTTTTCATAACCTCCTCTCCAAAAGCCTTCTGAAGCTTACCGTAAGTTTTCGTCGCGTTTTCACCCAATTTAACGCAAAAAGTAATGGCATACCGTTGTGAAATATTATGCGGTTCCATTTCCGTGACGAGAGAAGCAAACGCCTGTTAACTTATTACAGCACAGCTCAGAACTGAGCAGTTGCATAGATGTGGGGCTTGGACTAGAAGCATGTTCTAGAGCAAGGTCAAAGATATTGTGCCTGCGCAAGCCTGCAGGGTTGCAACGTGTTTCAAATAAAATCAATATCATTACTTTATTGTCGCACCTCGTATAGTCAGACACTGGGAAACTAATATACGTTACCGCTGGATATATTTCGTAAACCACATCAAATACTGACGAATCGATTCCACAACCGAACGTGAGGAGAGGGGCTAGTGTAATTGGTTAATACGAACCATAAAAAAATGCACGGAAGTATGTTTTTTAACACAAACCTACGTTTTTTTAAATGGAACCCCGTTAGTTTTGTTAGCACATCTGAACATATAAACAAATACGTAATTAGTTCCGTTTGTCGCATTGTAAAAATGTTAATTACATCCGGAGATATTGTAACCTAAAGTTGACGTCTGAGTACCACTGTAAGTAGGCTGTTTAGGTTTTCTTATTGGTAACGCCACGTAGCGCTCTGTATGAAAATCACTGGCTGTGCTGTGTGCAGTCTGTGGCTGCTTTGCATTGTTGTAATACTCGCCATTGTAGTGTTGGGCAGCGGCAGCTGGATGTGAACAGCGCGTAGCGTTGTGCAGTTAGAGGTGACCCGCCAGCAGTGGTCGATGTGAGGAGAGAGATGGCGGAGTTTTGAAATTACATATATTATGACTTTTGATGATATTAAGGTAAATACATTGTTTGTTCTCTATTAAAATCTTTCATTTGTTAACTATCCCTATCAGTAGTTAGTGCCTTCCGTAGTTTGAATCTTTTATTTAGCTGGCAGTAGTGGCGCTCGCTGTATTGCAGTAGTTCGAGTAAGGAAGATTTTTGTGAGGTAAGTGATCTGTGAAAGGTATAGTTTAATGTTCGTCAGGGCCATTCTTTTGTAGGGATTTTTGATAGTCAGATTGCGTTGCGCTAAAAATATTGTGTGTCAGTTTAAGCACAGTCATGTATAATTTTTCAAAGGGGACGTTTCACCACTCCTCCGCTGTTCGATCGTGTGTCGGAGAGCACCGAACGGGGAACGGTGATGGACCTTAGGTACCAAAGAGACTGGAACAGCACATCACGTCCACATGCTAACACCTTTTTATTGGTCTTTTTCACTGCCGCACATGTACATTGCCATGAGGGGTGAGGTACACGTTTCATAGGACGTGGAGGACGCATAAATTGGCCAGCCCGTTCTCCTGATCTTACACCTCTGGAATTCTTTCTGTAGGTTACGTTAAAGGAGAATGTGTACCGTGATGTGCCTACAACCCCAGAGGATATGAAACAACGTATTGTGGCAGCCTGCGGCGACATTACACAAGATGTACTGCGGCGTGTACGACATTCATTACGCCAGAGATTGCAATTGTGTGCAGCAAATGATGGCCACCATATTGAACATCTATTGGCCTGACATGTCGGGACACACTCTATTCCACTCCGTAATTGAAAACGGAAACCACGTGTGTACGTGTACCTCACCCCTCATGGTAATGTACATGTGCGTCAGTGAAAAAGACCAATAAGAAGGTGTTAGCATGTGGACGTAATGTGCTGTTCCAGTCTCTTCTGTACCTAAAGTCCATCACCGTTCCCTTTGGATCCCTACTTAATTCGGTGCTCTCCGATACACACGATCGAACAGCGGAGGAGTGGTACTCAAGCGTCAACTTTAGGTTACAATATCTCCGCTTGTAATTAACATTTTACAATGCAACAAACGGCACTGATTACGTATTTGTTTATATGTTCAGATGTGCCAACAAAACTAACGGGGTTCCATTTAAAAAAACCTAGGTTTGTGTTAAAAACATACTTCCGTGCATCTTTTTATGGTTTGTATTAACCAATTACACTAGCCCCTCTCCTCACGTTCGGTCTGTGGAATCGATTCGTCAGTATTTGATGTGGTTTACGAAATATATCCAGCGGTAACGTTAGGTGACTCACCCTGTATACCTGAATGTGGCATTTGCAATCAGTAACAGATAAATGGTGTAGGTGTACCAGTTTGTCTCAGGTATAGATTTACTGGAGTGAACACTTACAAGTCTTATTCTCACACAATTAATATTTTTCCATTATACAGTACAATTAAAAAAGAAAGAAGAATTTTCCCACTGCATTAATCATAACCTCAGTACCATTTTTCTGGAATTTTGTAATGTGACAACACAGCATTCCGATGAAAGGTCTGTAATGACACTGTCATCGGAATGCTGTGTTGTTGCGCATTTAATTATTAACGTGTACAGCAATGCTGAGTCGTCACTGTGATACTCGTGGTTTGGAGCGCCTGGGGCAGCAGAATTTCTCGCCAACAGTGGCGAAGACAACAGTGTGGTCTCTATGTCCGGAAGTGATGACACTGGCTGACTGCCAGCGACCACTTGCCACTCAAGCAAGTTCAAGAGCTCCCCACCCCCCATCTCCCCACCGACAACCTCGGTGAAAGTGTTCGACAATATCTAAGAGTACCATGCTTTGTAAGCTTGTACTCTTTTGTTAACATATGCTAGCCAGCGAGTCTGACAGCTTAGAACACTCAGCATACTACGTACACTTGTTGGCAGTGGGGCATTGTCGAGGTGCTGTGGCATTGTTTTAGCATGTAAAAAGCTGGCATGTCGCTGTGTGCCAGGAGCCTGAAGTATTGGTCAGACTCTAAGATGGGGATCGATCGCGGTGAAAGTTAGAGATGGTGCTCGGAGGAAGATTAGTATTTTAACGACCATGTTGGCTACCTCTATGGTGGTTGGCAGAATGAGTTGGATCTTTGTCAGGCTGTCAGAATATCATTGCACAAGACGAGAGCTGCTGTAGGGTGTTGAATGGGCGCTTGTTAGACGCTGTTGATGTGCCTGAGAAACAGTGGTAATTCATTCATTTATTACTCAAAATGCATCCGTCGTGACGATACCACATGACACCAGAGTCCAAAGGACGTAAACAGTGCACACCCAGCCAGAGAAGAGGCCACAGTCAGCACATGGTACATGGCAACCAGCAGGTGGCTTAGTGGCGAAGGCACTGGCACTGCAAATGCTCTGACCCAGCAGGACAGGAACATAATGGTGATCCCACCGACTTGGTACCATTACAGCCCTGGATACGGATGGTCGAGGCGTCAATGGTCATGCTGTTGACCTATGCAGAAGAGGCAGCTCACAACAGCAGAGTCTGCCCAGAGCAAAGGTAAGCGGAAAGTAGTCTGCACACACAGAAGATTGTGGATGAGTGGCTGGTCGTCACTGGACGGGAACCGAAGACAGCAGGGTGGGAGGCAGAAGCAGCTGAAATAGGCCTGGCAGTTGATTCACTGGTTGGAAAGTGTAAAGTCCATGTCATCGAACTTGGAAGCAACAGTAGTGCCACAGCTAACAACATCACAGTCCGAAGAAGGTGACTGATTGAGCCTTCCAAACTGATACATTCATAGATCTGTAGACTTCTAAACTTCGGGACCAGCATAGGTCCCTTCTCGAGACTGGCAGCTGACTGACTGCGATATCTTTCAGCGAGAAAGGTGCTTTATGAAAACTGGTTTGGTGCATACTTGTTTTGGTAGTCTATCAGTTCTGGTCACGTGAATCACAAAATGTTCTTGGGCGTTCAATAAGTAACACAACGCTTTTTTTCTAGGCCAATTTGGGTTTAAAAAATGCGGAATTTGTCGGGATATCGTGGAATATTCCCGCTTCGGCCCCTGTAGTTTTATGATGTTCTGATGGGTGGCAGTGCTACACCTGTCATTGAGTTTCCTTTAGCGGGAAAGCAGAGCATCTCAGGGATTCGTAGGCGCTTGCAGAATGTCTCTGGAGAAGTAGCAGTGAACAGAAGCGAGGTGAGTTGTTGGGCAAGGCGTCCGTCATCATCATAATGAGGCAGAGCATACCTGGCAGCGCAAACCTGTCCAATCTCCTGTATGCCTGCTGGCTGCACGCAGCTGTGTCCCCTGCAGTACTGGAATCTGCAGGTACTCACGTCCTAGGCGATCGACGGACCACAGTCAAGCACGTCACCGCTTAACCGGCGTGCTGACACACTCGCCCACCAGCTGGGGTACTCAGAGGTGTGTGCCCGCTATGTTCGTCACCACCTGGCAAAGTGCACAAAGAGCCACGAAGGTCCATCTGTTTGGCCCAATGAAGGATACACTTCGCGTGAAGCAGTGCGTGGATAATGGACAGATTATTTATGCAGCAAGACTTTGGCTCCGATTTCCACCATTAGAGTGGTTCCATGCGGTTGTAAACGCCCTCCCAGTAATGTCATGCAAGGCCACTGCATTGAATGGAGATTCTGTTGAAAAATGGGGTTTTGTAGACAAAGGCGGGAGAATATTATGGTACACTGGAATTATGAATAAAACCAATCTTATTTTGGAAAAAATGTGTTGCATTATTTTAGTAACATTTGGTCAGTCTTAGTGTGATGTGGCCCCTTGCATTAGCCGTTCAAGATGTCTTCATTTTTCCCCAGCCGCACCAACTATATCAATTTACAGCGAAATATTCTTCCCTCCAATAGAAAGTCTGTCTATGGTTTCCCGAATAAAAATCTCTCGGTGTACATGCCGCGTCAATTCAGGATAAAACTCCAAGCTTTCGACCACTACCTCCATGGTCGTCGTCAGGGCTAAAACTGACTGTCATGAACTATTTTTTTTTCTTTATTATGATTTCATTCCCCTGCCCCATATGGACAGGGGAGGGCTGTCAGCGGCACAATCCGCCGCTCTTCAGCCGAGTGACACGACATCTAAATCAAGAATAAAATAATACGTACATAAGGAGATAAAAAAGGGAAACATAAAACAGAGTAAGGGGAGAAAATGAAGGTAAAAATACACTGACATGTAGATGTTCACAGAAAGTTAAAAAAAAACACAGTTGGCGATTCTTAAAACACAGAGAAGACACTGGATGCGCATGCACAGGTTAAAAGTTGGCCACAGTATTAAAAACACTCCAAAACAACACACTTAAAACCCACTTGGAGCACACACAACGAAGAATAAAACTACCAGGTGGGACCTGCCAAGGGAAAGGTCAGAGAGGATGGAAAAGGAGGGGAGAGCATGGGGCAGCTGGGGAAGCGGCGGGATGAAGAGAGGAGGGGCAACCGTGGGTTCACGAAGAGGCAGGAGACACACAGGGCGGGAGAGGAAAAGGGAAGGCAGGGCAGGAGGGGGCGCAGAGACACTGAAAGGAGGCACAAGAGATGGAGGGGGAGTAGGAGGGGAAATCCGCTCAGAAGGAGGGAGGGGGAGGAGAGGGACGCCTGAGGAGGAGGCAGGAAGAGGGTGTTGGTAGGAAGGGTAGATGTCAGGGCGAAGCTCATCATCCGGGAGGGGTCTGTCGTGAACTAGCGAGGTTCCCACTTTTATATGCCAAGGACGGCTTCTGATTGGCTGGAATACGTCATAGCAACAGCGATATGGCGCGTAGTGAAGTGGTGCCCTCTACTTCCATAGATGTAGTTTCTATCCTGCATTGCTTGCAGCGCCATCCCTTGAATCAGGAGGTAAAGTACGGGAAGTTTTTCTCTGCGATTTTTCTTTATCCAGTACACTCTTCCAAGTGTTTCTAAGTGCATAGCCATTGTCTCTGTTAAAGTTATTATCGCTAAGTCTAATTTCGACTGCTTCCCGGATCACAGAGTCCCAGTAATTCGATGCGTGGGCTATTACTCTGGTTTCTTCAAATAAAATCTTATGCTTGTTAAGCAGGCTATGTTCAGCCACCGCAGATTTTTCCAAATACCTGTATTTTAGGTGGCGCTGGTGCTCGATGCAGCGGTCGGCAACGGTTCTTACAGACTGGCCCACGTAATTCTTGCCGCATTCGTAAGGAATAGTATAAATTCCCGGCACTCTTAAGCCGAGACTATCCTTGACTGTACACCGAGAGATTTTTATTCAAGAAATACGTCGCGAAAGACTTCGTAGCCATATGGTTTCCCGAGTTTGAAAATTAAATGCTTCTATCATTTCTTTGAATAAATCCGAGTTTTTTTGGAAATTAGCTCGTAAAATACTGCATCTGTTCTACGCCTAGCACTTCCGTTTACGACGTACATTATAGGACAATTCTTAGCCACATCTACTGTAATAATCATGTATTAAGTCTTCCCTCTAACTATTGTGACTGCGTGGGGCACATGCTGTTATAAGCAATGATCAAGGAAAACACAATCTCGCGACGATATGAGCCCACCAATACGTCTATGTAAAGTACTATTTTCGCACCACAAAATCAACTATGCCACTGTAAATGAAAATCAGCGTCCCACACCTTTCCTTTATAATGAGACTTGAAATAACGTCTTTGTTGGTTCGCAGCCAGGTCAGCTGAAAAATCAATCATTTACTGTACACCTACTTGTATCAATAAAATCTCCTTGAGGTCCACAGGTTCCTGTGGGATAGAAATGTTGTACTAACTGCGCAAGCAGTTGTGCGACTGTAAAGAAAAGTACTAAAATTCAAATTTGCTGCATAATGGCGGCTGTCTTGTAGCTCCTGTGAGTCTACGTTGCCTCGACTGTCCAGCGCTATAAGTGCTGTCAATGCTTTGTTACTTCACTCAGGGCCATTACAACTAAAAAATGAAAGCATTAAGTAGAAGTTTAAGCGAAAAATCTATTTCATAATTAATAACACCGCCGTACAGACCCTGAAGACGCTGAAAGATTTTATAACAACGGCAGAGTCAGAAAAAATTGCGTCGGAGAGAGAATATCAAGGAAAATGACGCTATCATAATGGTGGTTATTATAAGATTTAAATATACTGTTTCATAGCACATTGTATCAGGTCTCTACCGTCATTGGTTTTCCCCAAAGTAACATTTCGTAGAATTAACAATTTTATACTCCTTGACCATTGCTTTTCTTTTTCACTAGTTGTACAGAGTTTCTTCTATTAGAGTGGCTCATTTCATTAATTCGTAACGAACAAAAAAATTGTTCGTGACAAATACACATGAAGACGCTATATGGCCCACTGGAAAGGCCATGCATACATCTGAATACTGTCTGCAATCGGCATTCCACTAGAGCTCCTGTTTTTTTTTTTTTTTTTTTAAAAAAAAAAACGTGCATCACAAAAATAGTGACTCACACTTTGGGTTTACATTCACTAAGTGTCTAAGTGTTCATGTTATGATCATTATTCACAGATTTTTACACATAAGATTTATGTAGTTCGTTAGTTAATGTTCATTTTACGAAAATTTGGGTGGTATTCATCATAGCTTGTTGTTATGTAAATTTTTGCATCTTAATTTTGTCTACTTTTTAAGGCTGTTGACAGTACACTGTTTATGCGCCTGTTCTTATAAACTACTTTTGGTTGGAGTGGAGATTTATCATCTTCAACCGTTAGAAAGAGTGCGGTCCTCCCATTGGGGCTCGGCTCACAAGGAAAACAGCTCGAAAAACCAGGAAAGAACGTATCTCCAATTCCAATTTGCTCATATCTTACCTTTGTCTAGCATTTGTAACACATTTGATTCAATGAGAGCTATTATGTTAATATTTTAGAGCTATGTAGAAATATGCAGGTCAAACACGAATCCATAATTATTTTTGGTTAAAAGCATGAAGTTTTACAGAATTTCTACATAGAGTTTGCCTTTCCAATTACACAATCGATCATGTGAAGTCTTTAAAGATATAGGCAAAGCTTTGCTTTCATCTCCTTGTAGTATGTACCCACTGCCAATTCATTTTTCACTGCCACTTCCACAGAGGTTAAAAATTGTCAGTTAAAATTCTGTGCTTTGCATCATAAGTGAGGTTCTTTTTACCATACGTAACTGTGTGTGCTGAAATATCTGCAAGAATTTTTTCATTAAAAGTTGCAACTAATTTCATTGTTGTCTTCTGAGTGTTACAATATTTTTTCTATGAGTCATATTAATCACATAGATAAGATAGTTCGTTACAAAATTATACGGACTTACTTCAGTATCTCCTCTGAGTAGTGTAACTCATTTAAAATCGAGAAATTCATCATATGCTTTAAGCAAATTATAAGGTGGATTAATATCCCACATGTCTTGAGGGGAAACTTCGTTTCTTCCATTTTTCAGGTATATGTACTGTAGCTCAATGTGATTGAATAATAAAGAGTCCAGCACTGATTATTTTTACAATTTGTTTGAAATTTAACAAATACTAAATATAGCACATAAACTCTACTGAGCTATAGAAATTTGATATCTAACTCAAAATTTGTCTTACCAGTGAATCTAGCAACTTCTTAACTTTGTAGTTCAGAAAAAAATATTAGAATTTTAGGATTTTTCTATATATTTTCTAGTTGTTGTGACTAGTAATTTGGTTCATATTTAACAATCAGTACACGAATTTCCATCGATCCTACAACGACTTTTCCTTCTTTTGGAAGTGTATCTTTTATTTCGACTCCAGCATCGTTATTATCAGGCCATCTAAGAAGAGCATATCCAGCACTGGAACTTCAAGTGAAAATTACAGTAAGATCACCTTACAGTCTCTAAAGATACCACTAAGCATATTTAGTGGATAAAGCACTTAATTTTTCTTACTCTTTATTTTGCCATTGTTAAGTATATTTCCTTCTATATTTATTTTATTAGTAACATGAAGTCAAATACAAGCGAACTGATGATGAAATGAAAGGTTGCTCAATTCTAGATAAAATATTATTTCCTATCTTTCTGGTTACAAAATCCTATAGCTTTGTTCCAAGTATATCCTAGCAACAGCATGGTTGAACTGGAATATAACTAATCATTTGTACATAAATTCTATAAGTTTAGATCAACCAAAATATCAAGAACTTTTAAAAATTTGCAAAAAAATTAAACACAAAGAAATGAGAAGATAACCACTTTTCTTGAAAATTGCGATTAATTATACTGCTAGATTAATGTCAAGATAATTCACTTGTAATATGCAATGACTTCATCCTTGAAAATTAGGGTATAGTAAGAAAATATTTTACAAGACATAGGCATATAGAAATAGATAGTTTTTATTTCGCTGAAACTTTCTCAAAAACACCAAAACAATTACTCAGAGATAATCTCAAATTTTTAAATAGTTTCAGACAGGATGACATAAATTTAAATCACATTTACCATGACTTTGTTGGTGGTGACTGAAAATTTGATGACCTTAAAGAAATGCAAGAAAATGTTGGAATGATCAGTTTGGATTTTTTTTACTAAAAACATGACTAGAAAAATGAATGAAGGTAATTTCACAGATAAAATACAAAAATTCCTAATAACATAAAGGGGAACGAATTGTTTTTCTTGAATTCATAAATAAAAACATAAAACATTAAAAGTTAAAATTAATTTTAGTTAATTTTTTCATCTATATTAAATGTCTTCCAAATTTGATGCATAAGTTGTTAAAAAGCCAAAGAAAACAAAACAAGTTGGAGAAGTGAAAGAACAGATCAAGTTTTGGAAAAAAAGTCCATGAAAAATGTAAAAAAAGAGCTCAACCAGTTATTGATCTAATCGAAGAAGTTAAACAAGTGTTGAAGGTTTAGGTGGTGATGTTCTGAAAGCTATTGAAGATAATAGTGAGGCTGAAAAACAGATCGTTCCTTATTACCATCATCATGAAGAAAAATGTGATGACATGTTTCCTATTCCATCAAAACAGTCAGAATCTCATTTGAGGAAAGCTTGTTTCATAAAGATGAAGAACTTCTGTCACCCAAAGACGAAAACAACTTGAACAAATGCTAAAAAATGTAGAAGAATAGGTGAAACTTAAAACGAGGCAAAAAAGTTTTACCTCTAACAATGGAGGGGGAAAGCTGGAACTGGGTGTAGCTGAATGTCTGGTTCAGATGCCGCTGGAGTAAAAAGAAATTGCAAAAAATAATCCATATATATGAATACTAATGAATTAAGTAATTTTGATAAATAAAAAGTTGCTAAGCAGTTAAAAATTAAATATTTTTATGATTGATAAATTACCTGCACATGGAGGCAGTCTGAATACTGGTGCAGCTGCCACTGCTTCAGAAGTCGCTAGTTCTAAGACACCTTCAGCTGCCACTGATCATCTTAGCGGATATGAATCTGGAATAGTAAATTTAGATGCACCTGATTATTCTGTTTCACATTTAATCTGTTATTATAAGAATAAAGATTAAAATTTGTGTTTGAATCATTTGGAGGAAATATTCCTAAAGAAGTGGTTAAAATTTTAACCAAGTAATTTATGGTCCTTTGTGCTTATTTGTGACGAAACAATTACCTGTTAATTATAAATTTAACAATATTTTTTATTTAATAAATAGACATTTTTGCAAATAAGCTGCAGGTGCAGACACAGATGCAGTCTGAAGACTGCCTCAGCTGTAACCAGTCTAGAGGCTGCAGTGAAACGATTAAGATTTTTATTTCATTTCGAATATATTGATATTCTAAAGCTGCTTGATTATTGTGAAGTATTTCTATGAAAGAAACAAAATTTTGTTTGATAAACTCGAGATAATGACTTTTACTTCTACTTAAAGTTGTCACATTCGAATATTTGGACTTGGGAACACCACAAAAAATACACAAAATATCATTTGTGATCAATTTACTTTTCTGTCAAATAATGGAAACCAAATATCTTTAAACCAATTTTGTAAATTTAGTTGATAATCGTTTTTCTGAATAAATACAAGAACATTAATCAAAACTGATTCTGAATTGTCAACAGCATTACTTGTGATAGCTGCCATTATATGAATAGAACTTTTATTAAGGAAGAAGGATTTTCAGAATTATTCTCTGTAACAAATTTAATATAAACTTTTTATTTTGTTTAGTTTTCCATGTTTGGTGTTCAGAGAATCTGCATCTTCTGATTTTCCAGGGCCTACATTCATGGACACTGAAATTCCTTAATTAATAAAGTATAAAATCTTCATAATTATTGGCATCTTTAAATAGTCAGTTTTTATTTGTCTGATATAAAAATAATACTATAAATGTTGAGCATACAAGCATTAAAAGTCAACAAAATAAAGCCAGAGCAATACAACTACAAATAAAAGGATGTTCTAAACAGAGAAAACAAGAACCTGTTTATCTTATTAGGAATAATACTAGCAGTAACAATGAGATGAATGAACTCAAAGCTAAACAACAACAATTTATTCAAATGATTCCTCTTAGGTGTGAAAATTTAAATTTTGGACAGTTATATAATCTGTATATAACACATTAAACATATGTTGATGTAGTTGTCAATTAGATTAAAAACAAAAATCTGTGCAAAGAATTTGAATGTAATTATATATAATATGATGTAAAACTGTCTGCTGATTATATTAGAGGATTTCAGAATAAAGTAAATTGGCAGTATATAGCAAAACATCATAAAATGTCTGAAAACTTCACATGAATTTCATTATATTTTATGTATATAACAAAGACAAAAAATTGCCTGAAGATTTTGTTATAGAATTTCAAGGTAAAGTACAGTGAGACAATACACCACTGTATCAAAAATACAAAGAAGCAACAACAGACAAGTAAATTATTCAGTGTTGCAATACTATGAGCAATACTACCAACACCAGAAACTATCTTCTGTACATTCACTTTAGTAATTACTTGACAGCAAAAAATTGTTCACTTCTGATATATATATATATATATATATATATATATATATATATATATATATATATATATATATATAAGTGTTGTTTGGAAATTAGCTTCCAAAACATAGAATCGGTTCTGAGGCTCTTTTATTTGCGACATAAATTGCAGGACAATTCTTAGCCACACTTACTTTAATAATCATGAACTGAGTCTTCCATCTAATTACTGTGATTGTGTGGCATATATGCTGTTATAGGCAATGACCAAGAAAAACACGATAGGCATCCGACACTACCTCCACGTAAAAAAATATCTAATTTCGCACCATAAAATCAACTATGCCACTGTAAATGACTACCATTGTAGATATTTCTCACTATAATGAGTTAACAGTGCATAGTCCGAAACCTTTCTTTTATAACATGACTGCAAACTACATCTTTGTTGGTTCATAGCCAGTCCAGCTGAAAAATCATTTTTGTGCACTTGCTTGTTTCGATATAAACAAGATCTCCTCCAGGTCCGCAGGCTCTTGTGGAATAGCAGTCTTATGCTACAGTACTACAGATCTGGAAGCCGCATAGAGATCTTATAATAATGACATCATAGAAAAAGCGCCAGAGAGAGAATATCAAGGAGAGAGACGTTATCACAGTATGTATAACATCACCGACAAAACTGTAAGAGTCACAGATATAAAATTCCGTTGCACAGCAATTTATATATTTCTCCATAGTAACATTTCGTAGAATTAATTATATTCCATGTTCATTAATTTTCTGTTTCACTAACTATTTCACTGTACAGAATTTCTTATATTAAAGTCACTGAGTTAATTAATTCCTAGCAGACATAAAAATCTTCATGAGAAATACAAACTGGGACGCTATACGTCCTGGATTTTTGCTTACAGTTATGAAAATTTGTGCCCGATCCGGACTCGGACCCAGATTACTCGAGCAGTCGTCTTAACGACTTCCGCTGTGTGACACTTGACATTCTTTATTGACTGCAGAAACATCGTTCCACTGAATCACCACTTACAAATTAGTAGAATCAAATTTTTACATCGTGCCAACTCTTCACAAAACGTAATAACAATCTTCGTCAACTCTTACTCTTAGTCTGCATTACCTTTTGTTACAAATTAGTTTCTAACCAATTCTTTTCGACTAATTCTCATTTGCTAATGGTTTCTCACTCCGCTGGCATTTTATGCACTGACAGTTTATGTGGCAGGATGAATTTTCGCTTAAGCTAAATGAAGGTTACTCAGAATTCAATCGAAACCACTGCAGCACTACATGTCGTGACACGTAGAGCCGCATCGTGGAGCTGCTTATATATGCTGGAACGTCTGTTCCGTGGTAAACCTTTGGCAAAACTGAAAAATCGTCTACTGAGCGAACGAAGTCCAGTTTCAGGACGTCGTTTAAAAGGCAAGGTTCAGTGTTGGTAACGCATCTAGCGACTTCTCTGACCAAAGCAACGACAGCTCTGTCAAATTTAATACAGTAGTTTCAATGACGGTAGCCAGGTGACGAAACACCGTGCCTGCTACGTCACAGGTTGTCCCACTGACTAGCACTCCTTTATCCTGTAATTTTAACCTCGTCATTCCCTTAGGTCTTCTTTATTCACTTTCCTCAGAAACAACAATCCATTGTGGTATCTGTATAAGAGAAATGGTGGGAAAGTTGACACCTGCATTTGCCGTAATGAAGAGGTAAAAGCTCGCACCATCTGTAATTTCAACCTCGTCATTCCCTTAGGTCTTCTTTGTTCAGTGTCCTCAGAAACAGCAATCCATCGTGATATTTGTATATGCGAAATGGTGGCAAATTTGACATTCACATTTGCCATAATCAAGAGGGAAAAGGTTGTACCATTCAGCCGGCCGCTGTGGCCGAGTGGTTCTAGGCGCTTCAGTCTGGAACCGCGCGATCACTATGGTCGCAGTTTCGAATCCTGCCTTGGGCATGGATGTGTATGATGTCCTTAGATTAGTTAGGTTTAATTACGTTTTAGGGGACTGATGACCTCTGATGTTAAGTCCCATAGTGCTCAGAGCCATTTGAACCATTTGTACCATTGAAGCCCTCCAGCAAGAATTATTTCTGCAGAGAGAGACATTGATGACAAAGAGACCCAGTGGGTCACAGAACCTGGCAATTCTTCGAAGGACTTCTCGCTTTGTGGCAGAACGTTCGAGAATATTGTCGAATTCGCACACAACGGTAAGGACAGGTTGGCTGCTGAGTGGTGCACCAACTGTCGTCGTAGGAATGCTGGAAAGGAGCAGGAATGATTAGTGAACAAGTTAACATAGCAAACAGAAGATGTACTTAACTTGTAGTCCTCCATGAGTACGAACAAACGTTACAAATAATGCAGCAAGAAATAAAGTCCAGCTAGTAGAATAGCAATAAAGACAGGCTCTCAGCACTAAAGCACAAACGATGGAATCGGAACCGCGACTAGGCATCGTCTACGAGTGGGTGGTGGCTGCCGCCGGCCTTTTTACATTGCGGCGTCAGTGGGCCTTCGTAGTCCACGGCTCGGTGGGTGCACAGCATTGGGTCCTCCAGATCCCATGCGATTCCTATCAACAACTGACAGAAACCTGCATTCCTATTTCCAACTTTATGATGCCAGTAGGGTGGTATCGATATGTGATACCACATGTTCCAGTTGACTGCTACTACCTCCACATCTGCGGTGTTTACGACACCTGATTGCCATATTTCATTCAATCTGTAGTAAGTCGACCATCAACTGTACAAATCCACTTAGCATTAGTCCTCTCCCTAGCTCACTTTCTTCTAAATGCGTGTGGCTTTATGTCGTAGTGAAGATAGCTGTTGCTAAATTGTTTACGAATGCACCTGTGAATAGCTCAGATGTCTGACAAAGAGCTGTAGGGGTTGCCCATTGCTGGCCTTCAAACCCATACTGTTCTGTCAGGATGCAAACTGGGCACTTATGTGCCGCTACATCTGCTGAACAAATTTATTACACTGCCTTTGCTGCCTAGTCACACACTTGCTAGGCGATGTTGCGTTCCACGTAGTGTCTCTTGCACAGCGCTGACAGAGTAACGACGGCAGTCCAGTCTCTGCTCTTCTAACCATTTTCTGCTGAGCTGATTCACAGGCTCTCTGCAGAGTGTCGAGGCTGCTTTCCAGTTGCCTGCTGTTGATACTTTCGTGTAACTGAGTAACGCTGCCTGTTCGGACATAGAAATAATCTCCCACTTATCTACTAATTTGTCGCATAGCAGACCGTATGTATAAACAGAAAATGTGGAAAGAAGTGGCATACTCAAGCATGATGACAAGTGTTTGAAACTCACTAAGGATATATCGCAGCATGCAGATCAGCTGAAGACGAATGGAAGTATGTAGGCGTGGTAGTCATAGAAACTGGACCAGCATACATTTAGTGGTGTCACTAGCTGCTTTTGGTAGAACTTGAACAATCTGTAAGGAACTGCAGTGTACCTCCTTGTCCAGCTACCACTGGGCAGTGCACGTAATGTAGCATCATACGGGACCTGACTGCACAGTGGTAACACTGGGAGTGGGTAGGACAGCGTCACCACATCAGAGAGTTCGTCTCCATAGCTGAGTGGTCAATGCAGCAGATTTCCATGCAGAAGGGCCGGGTCTGATTCCAGGTGTGATCAGATATTTTCCTCACTCGGCAACTGGGTGTTGTGTTTTCCACCATCATTTCATAACCATCAACATGCAAGTTTCCAAAGGGGCCTCAACTAAAAATAGTAGCACCATGCTGCCTGCAGGTGGGACTCCCAGCCTGTCAACACACATTATTTGTTATTACCACATCAAGGCAGGACATTTGTTATGATCTATATGCTGGGTGCGGGGTTATAGTGTAACTAATGCGCCTCACAGCAGACACAGATGGAGTCGAGCAGTACCACCACGATGCCAAGGCCAAGCCAGACTACAAGAAGACTGGGTATCACCAGTTGCTGCCACAGACTCTGGACTGGGTCAAGGCAGCTGCCTCCAGCGTGGAGTCTCCTTATGGGACTTGGTGCCACAGCGCCACCGCCACCTACACCTGCCAGCCAGAGGGCAGCAGGTCATGTGGCGTGCACTCCACTTGTTCTTCGCCACTGCAGAACACAACTCGGAGCGATGCTGATGTCAACACTGAGGCCCACTGTTAGGCTGTAGGCCCTCGATGTCAGCAGCACAGGGTGCTGATGCTATTCCTTTCCATCAGAATAGATGATGATGATGATTTGGGTTGAGGGGACGCTCGACGTCATGGTCGTCAGCGCCCTGACGAAAAGTCAACATGAAATCTCATGGGCTGTCCTCACATGTGGAGCACTTTATAACGTACTAAAGTCTGCCGCCCTTCCCCACCACTGTAGGGAGGAGGCCTGAAAGGTCACAAAATTTCACCACTGTGATAACACTGGCATCGGTATTTGCGAAGACGGTGGGCAGATCTCCAGCGAGACCGAGGGCTGTGTCAGTATTCAGTACACACGTAGCCACAATATGCTGAACTGAAAGCGGCACGCCACAGACTTCAAAGATTGGTGGATCCTCCTGCCAGAGGGGGGAGCCATGTGTGAAAGGGTTGTGCCCGATGCGCAGTCTGGTAAGCAAAACCTCCTTCCAGTGGGGAGGCTGAAACGAAGTCCGCCAAGCCTTTGTGGTCGATTTGAGCGACCGCAGTTTGTTGTCTTACACCTGCAACCATTCAGTCTCCCACTGACGCACGATGAATCTGTCAGAAAATGAGATAATGGCGTGCAACAGGATGGGACATTGATGGACAGCACCATCCCAACATGCTTCCTTGGCAGCTTTGTCAGCCATGTCGTTACCCTGTATTCCTACGTGGCCAGGTACCCAGCAAACAATCACCACCTTGCCATGGCATTGGAGCCACTGTAAGGAGTCATGGATGAGCTGAATCAGCGGGTCTTTTTTTTATCAGTCTACTGACTGGTTTGGTGCGGCCCGCCACGAATTCCTTTCCTGTGCTAACCTCTTCATCTCAGAGTAGCACTTGCAACCTACGTCCTCAATTATTTGCTTGACGTATTCCAATCTCTGTCTTCCTCTACAGTTTTTGCCCTCTACAGCTCCCTCTAGTACCATGGAAGTCATTCCCTCATGTCTTAGCAGATGTCCTATCATCCAGTCCCTTCTCCTTATCAGTGTTTTCCACATATTCCTTTCCTCTCCGACTGCGTAGAACCTCCTCATTCCTTACCTTATCAGTCCACCTAATTTTCAACATTCGTCTATAGCACCACATCTCAAATGCTTCGATTCTCTTCTGTTCCGGTTTTCCCACAGTCCATGTTTCACTACCATACAATGCTGTACTCCAGACGTACATCCTCAGAAATTTCTTCCTCAAATTAAGGCCGGTATTTGATATTAGTAGACTTCTCTTGGGCAGAAATGCCTTTTTTGCCATAGCGAGTCTGCTTTTGATGTCCTCCTTGCTCCGTCCGTCATTGGTTATTTTACTGCCTAGGTAGCAGAATTCCTTAACTTCATTGACTTCGTGACCATCAATCCTGATGTTAAGTTTCTCGCTGTTCTCATTTCTACTACTTCTCATTACCTTCGTCTTTCTCCGATTTACTCTCAAACCATACTGTGTACTCATTAGACTGTTCATTCCGTTCAGCAGATCATTTAATTCTTCTTCACTTTCACTCAGGATAGCAATGTCATCAGCGAAACGTATCATTGATATCCTTTCACCTTGTATTTTAATTCCACTCGTGAACCTTTCTTTTATTTCCATCATTGCTTCCTCGATATACAGTTTGAAGAGTAGGGGCGAAGGCTACAGCCTTGTCTTACACCCTTCTTAATACGAGCACTTCGTTCTTGATCGTCCACTCTTATTATTCCCTCTTGGTTGTTGTCTATATTGTACACTCCTGAAAATGGAAAAAAGAACACATTGACACCGGTGTGTCAGACCCACCATACTTGCTCCGGACACTGCGAGAGGGCTGTACAAGCAATGATCACACGCACGGCACAGCGGACACACCAGGAACCGCGGTGTTGGCCGTCGAATGGCGCTAGCTGCGCAGCATTTGTGCACCGCCGCCGTCAGTGTCAGCCAGTTTGCCGTGGCATACGGAGCTCCATTGCAGTCTTTAACACTGGTAGCATGCCGCGACAGCGTGGACGTGAACCGTATGTGCAGTTGACGGACTTTGAGCGAGGGCGTATAGTGGGCATGCGGGAGGCCGGGTGGACGTACCGCCGAATTGCTCAATACGTGGGGCGTGAGGTCTCCACAGTACATCGATGTTGTCGCCAGTGGTCGGCGGAAGGTGCACGTGCCCGTCGACCTGGGACCGGACCGCAGCGACGCACGGATGCACGCCAAGACCGTAGGATCCTACGCAGTGCCGTAGGGGACCGCACCGCCACTTCCCATCAAATTAGGGACACTGTTGCTCCTGGGGTATCGGCGAGGACCATTCGCAACCGTCTCCATGAAGCTGGGCTACGGTCCCGCACACCGTTAGGCCGTCTTCCGCTTACGCCCCAACATCGTGCAGCCT
Organism: Schistocerca cancellata; assembly: GCF_023864275.1. Taxonomy (NCBI): domain Eukaryota; kingdom Metazoa; phylum Arthropoda; class Insecta; order Orthoptera; family Acrididae; genus Schistocerca; species Schistocerca cancellata. Next base: position 72,612,416 of record NC_064635.1, on the reverse strand, counting down.
GCCTCCAGTGGTGTCGCGACAGGCGTGAATGGAGGGACGAATGGAGACGTGTCGTCTTCAGCGATGAGAGTCGCTTCTGCCTTGGTGCCAATGATGGTCGTATGCGTGTTTGGCGCCGTGCAGGTGAGCGCCACAATCAGGACTGCATACGACCGAGGCACACAGGGCCAACACCCGGCATCATGGTGTGGGGAGCGATCTCCTACACTCGCCGTACACCACTGGTGATCGTCGAGGGGACACTGAATAGTGCACGGTACATCCAAACCGTCATCGAACCCATCGTTCTACCATTCCTAGACCGGCAAGGGAACTTGCTGTTCCAACAGGACAATGCACGTCCACATGTATCCCGTGCCACCCAACGTGCTCTAGAAGGTGTAAGTCAACTACCCTGGCCAGCAAGATCTCCGGATCTGTCCCCCATTGAGCATGTTTGGGAATGGATGAAGCGTTGTCTCACGCGGTCTGCACGTCCAACACGAACGCTGGTCCAACTGAGGCGCCAGGTGGAAATGGCATGGCAAGCCGTTCTACAGGACTACATCCAGCATCTCTACGATCGTCTCCATGGGAGAATAGCAGCCTGCATTGCTGCGAAAGGTGGATATACACTGTACTAGTGCCGACATTGTGCATGCTCTGTTGCCTGTGTCTATGTGCCTGTGGATCTGTCAGTGTGATCATGTGATGTAACTGACCCCAGGAATGTGTCAATAAAGTTTCCCCTTCCTGGGACAATGAATTCACGGTGTTCTTATTTCAATTTCCAGGAGTGTATATGACCCGTCTCTCCCTATAGCTTACCCCTACTTTTTTCAGAATCTCGCACAGCTTGCACCATTTTATATTGTCGAACGCTTTTTCCAGGGCGACAAATCCTATGAAAGTGTCTTGATTTTTCTTTAGCCTTGCTTCCATTATTAGCCGTAACGTCAGAATTGCCTCTCTTGTCCCTTTACTTTTCCTAAAGCCAAACTGATCGTCACCTAGCGCATTCTCAATTTTATTTTCCATTCTTCTGTATATTATTCTTGTAAGGAGCTACGATGCATGAGCTGTTAAGCTGATTGTGCGATAATTCTCGTACTTGTCAGCTCTTGCCGTCTTCGGAATTGTGTGGATGATGCTTTTCCGAAAGTCAGATGGTATATCGCCAGACTCATATATTCTACACACCAACGTGAATAGTCGTTTGGTTGCCACTTCCCCCAATGATTTTAGAAATTCTGATGGAATGTTATCTATCCCTTCTGCCTTATTTGACCGTAAGTCCTCCAAAGCTCTTTTAAATTCCGATTCTAATACTGGATCCCCTATCTCTTCTAAATCGACTCCTGTTTCTTCTTCTATCACATCAGACAAATCTTCACCCTCATAGAGGCTTTCAACGTATTCTTTCCACCTATCTGCTCTCTCCTCTGCATTTAACAGTGGAATTCCCGTTGCACTCTTAATGTTACCACCGTTGCTTTTAATGTCACCAAAGGTTGTTTTGACTTTCCTGTATGCTGAGTCTGTCCTTCCGACAATCATATCTTTTTCGATGTCTTCACAGTTTTCCTGCAGCCATTTCGTCTTAGCTTCCCTGCACTTCCTATTTATTTCATTCCTCAGCGACTTGTATTTCTGTATTCCTGATTTTCCCGGAACATGTTTGTACTTCCTCCTTTCATCAATCAACTGAAGTATTTCTTCTGTTATCCATGGTTTCTTCCAGCTACCTTCTTTGTATCTATGTTTTCCTTCCCAACTTTTGTAATGGCACTTATTAGATATGTCCATTCCTCTTCAACTGTACTGCCTACTGCGCTATTCCTTATTGCTGTATCTATAGCGTTAGAGAACTTCAGACGTATCTCGTCATTCCTTAATACTTCCGTATCCCACTTCTTTGCGTATTGATTCTGCCTGACTAATGTCTTGAACTTCAGACTACTCTTCGTCACTACTATATTGTGATCTGAGTCTATATATGCTCCTGGGTAGGCCTTACAATCCAGTATCTGATTTCGGAATCTCTGTCTGACCATGATGTAATCTAATTGAAATCTTCCCGTATCTCCCGGCCTTTTTCCAAGTATACCTCCTCCTCTTGTGATTCTTGAACAGGGTATTCGCTATTACTAGCTGAAACTTGTTACAGAACTCAATTAGTCTTTCTCCTCTTTCATTCCTTGTCCCAAGCCCATATTCTCCTGTAACCTTTTCTTCTACTCCTTCCCCTACAACTGCATTCCAGTCGCCCATGACTATTAGATTTTCGTCCCCCTTTACATACTGCATTACCCTTTCAATATCCTCATACACTTTCTCTATCTGTTCATCTTCAGCTTGCGACGTCGGCATGTATACCTGAACTATCGTTGTCGGTCTGCTGTCGATTCTGATTAGAACAACCCAGTCACTGAACTGTTCACAGTAACAGACCCTCTGCCCTACCTTCCTATTCATAACGAATCCTACATCTGTTATACCATTTTCTGCTGCTGTTGATAATACCCGATACTCATCTGACCAGAAATACTTGTCTTCCTTCCACTTCACTTCACTGACCCCTACTATATCCAGATTGAGCCTTTGCATTTCCCTTTTCAGATTTTCTAGTTTCCCTACCACGTTCAAGCTTCTGACATTCCACGCCCCGACTGGTAGAACGTTATCCTTTCGTAGATTATTCAATCTTTTTCTCATGGTAACCTCCCCCTTGGCAGTCCCCTCCCAGAGATCCGAATGGGGGACTATTCCGGAATCTTTTGCCAATGGAGAGATCATCATGACACTTCTTCAATTACAGGCCACATGTCCTGTGGATACACGTTATGTGTCTTTAATGCAGTGGTTTCCATTGCCTTCTGCATCCTCATGTCGTTGATCATTGCTGATTCTTCCGCCTTTAGGGGTAGTTTCCCACCCCTAGGACAAGAGAGTGCCCTGAACCTCTATCCGCTCCTCCGCCCTCTTTGACAAGGCCGTTGGCAGAATGAGGCTGACTTCTTATGCCGGAAGTGTTCGGCCGCCAATGCCGATTATTTATCAAAATTTAGGCAGTGGCGGGGATCGAACCAAGGACCGAAGACGTTTTGATTATGAATGAAAGACGCTACCCCTAGACCACGGGTACCCACTACCAGCGGGTTTACCGGTTATATTTTGTGAGGTGCTTGCAGTGCACTAAGAGAGTCGGAACAGACAAGAAAACTCCTACGCTCATGGCCGGCCGCCGTGGTCTCGCGGTTCAGGCGCTCAGTCCGGAACAGCGCGACTGCTACGGTCGCAGGTTCGAATCCTGCCTCGGGCATGGATGTATGTGATGTCCTTAGGTTAGTTAGGTTTAAGTAGTTCTAAGTTCTAGGTGACTGATGACCGCAGTTGTTAAGTCCTATAGTGCTCAGAGCCATTTGAACCATTTTTTTCCTACGCTCATGTCTGTGAACCCTCTCCAGGGCCCTCAGAATGCCATGTGAGTCTGCATCATAATTTGTAAATTGTTCTGGAAGACGCACTTTAAAAACACTATCAGCGAAAACCACAAAACAACCAAGGGCATTCTCCTGCTGGGATCCGTCTGTATAAATAGTGATGGAACTATGGTACATACTTATAATAGACGAAAACAAAGTTGTAAAAACCACATCTGGAGTACACCTTTTCGTGTACTGTGTCGGATGGAAGCCGCTACTTCGGAGCCTTTGCTGACCTAGGTCGCAGTAGTGAGGCATGTCTCTGAAGCTAATAAATTATTGTGTCTCAGTGACCAGTATGTCTACTGGGTACAACAAGCCCACGACCAAACCACCCACTCTACTGAGCGCCTCTTAAGTGGTGTCAGGGGAGCTGACGTTACTGCATCGAGCAGCGGACAGTGTACCAGCTTGCATAGTGCACTGTCCGAACCACAGCCTGATCATTTGGAGGTCGTAATGTTTCCGGATTGTCTCAGTTATCTCTGGGCAGGTGTCTACTGATCTAAATGTTGAAATGTGTGTAAATTCCTACAGTACCAAATTGCTGAGGTCATGAATCCCTAGACTTACAGCCTACTTGGGATAACTTATGATAAGAACTGCACACACTCCCATATTCGAGACCACCTCTGGTGGTGGGTGGGGTGGGGGGGGTGGGGGGGGGGGGTGAGCGCAATGCCTGACATGGAGCCTCAAACTGCGTGGCCACTCCGCATGGCTCTACTGATCTATTAGTCACTATGTGAGACACCATAAGTAATGCCAGTGACGGAAGCGCATCTCACTACTACCTCAGGACAACCAGGACCAATTATGCCCACAGTAGCACCATTTCACCTAACTGGAATCGACATCTTGGGGCGCATCCTAAAGTCGACAAATGATAATCGAAGGACAATGATTTGGGCCGACACTAAAGCAGTGCCACCTGACGAGGCTCCGGAAGTTGCATGACTCCTTGTGGTGTACATAGTTTTCAAGCAGAATGCTCGATGAACGATGATCTCTGGTCGTAGAAATGTTTTCTTGCTGAAATTAGAATGAGAGCTAATTTAACGTTGCGACATCATGCACAGAATGACGACTGCCATCCAAGCACAAGCGAATGGACTCACAGAACGCTTTTTTAACAAGCCTTGGAAAGATCTACTGTCGATGCATACCGATATTGAAACGTCCCCTTTGAACAATTTATACAAGACTGTGCTTAAACTGACACACAATGTTTTTAGCGCAACGCAATCTGACTATCAAAGATCCCTGCAAAAGAATGGCCCTGAGTAACATTAAACTATACCTTTCAGAAATCACTTACCTCACAAAAATCTTCATTACTCGAACTACTGCAATACAGCGAGCGCCACTACTGCCAGCTAAATAAAAGATTCAAACTACGGAAGGCACTAACTACTGATAGGGATAGTTAGCAAATAAAAGATATTAATAGAGAACAAACAATGTATTTACCTTAATAGTCAAAATATATATACATAGCAGTTCATGACAAATTACGAAACTCCGCCATCTCTCTCCCGACATCCACCACTGCTGGCGGCTCACCTCCAACTGCGCAACGCTACGCGCTGTTCACATCCAGCTGCCGCTGCCTAACACTACAATGGCAGACAACAATGCAAACTAACCACAGGCTGCACACAGCACAGCCAGTGATTTTCATACAGAGCATTACGTAACGTTGCCAATAAGAAAATATAAACAGCCTACTTACATAGGCCCCATGCTCCCCACAAAAAATTTTACAAAATATTTTTGGGCAGTGGCCAATAATGATTTGATAAAATTTTTCATAATTACAATAACAAAGATATCAAATGCACACACTTATTTATACAATGTTGGTCAAAAGCTAAAATTTTCTCACAGTCCATAAAGACAGTCCAGATTGTTCATCACAGTAAAATTTCAGTGTTTTTCTTTTTCGAAGTCTGAGCAGTAAAAGACAATGCACACGGAAGTAGTGGATTTCCATGCAGTCTTGAAGAAGTAGTGTTGTCCTTCCAACTGAAAGACAGTGCTGACTCTTGACATGCTGACAGGTAATGGGCTACAACAGAGCAAATCCACAGCAGAGTCATTCGACGTTTTGAAGAATATTGGTAGGTAGGTCATCACAGAGTAGACCCACTGTAGTCCTGGCAGAGATTGTGGTATTGGTGGGCCACCAGAGGTGCAGACCCACTATAGTCCTTGTAGAGCAGCCATCTGTTCCAACTGTGCAGGTGCACAATCAACATTGAAGAGTCTTGCGGATAATAGAGCAAGTCCATAACCACTACTTGTGCACTCACAAAGTTTTTGGAATTGTCCTTAGAACCAGCAATGCTGTTATCCAGTCCCTTGCTGACTTATTAACACACGTGCAAACACTAACAGTCACAACTTCTCACATTTTGTGCATTACTGTGACCAACAGAAATGTGTGCAGTGAAATGAATGCTTACAAGTTACTTAATTTGATTAACTGGTGTCAATTACAATATTATAACATGAGAATACAATTACAAAGGTACAAAATACATCATTAAAAACATAACAATACAGATAACATTTGTAGTACAGGCTTTACAACAGAATAGAAATAAACATATACATCAGTGTTACAGGAATTATGACATAAATAAATACATAAAAGATCAGAATAATTTTTGAAACATCAACTTTCACATAGGAGCAACAAAACAGAATAAATAATGTCTCAACATCTTTACAAAGTAAATAACATAGTATTAGAAAAATTCTACAACATAGCTCTCATCAGCTAAACACATAAAGACAGGAAAAACACAAATACACAAGTGTACACAAACATATAGTGGGATAACACAAAAGGGAAAGGACAGGGTTTGTTTTACTGCAGTATTTTGCATGGAGATCTCCCTTCGTTCATCATTATTCCCAAAAAGTCCTATCTAAGCCTGCTTTCTGTATTCTGTTCACATCCTCTGTCAAAAATAGTTTTTCTCCACTGTACAGTATCCTTTTTTTTGCCAAACTATTTTCTGATAGTTTCTCAATGCATTACTAATAAATTCATCATAGTTAGTTTCTTATATAGTCTACCCCCTCTTAAGCTAACTTAAATCTACTGAGCTCAGATGCTAAACTAAGGGACGAGGCAATGCAGCAGTATAAAACAATTAACACAAACATCAAGGACAATAATTTTAAATAGGCAAAGCAATTGCAGTACTACAACTAATATAAAGCACTGTGCAGCAAACAAGGAAAACTAGTAACACAAAGTCAAATTCAGTAACACTATGCCTGGCAAACAGTAGTAACTTATACCTAAACATGACATAGCTCAAGCAGAAAAATATTACACTAAAGACAACAATGCAGATAAGGGAATTGTATATTCACATCTTAATGTCTATGTAATTAAAGTGGTGCACCACAAAAACTAATTCTACAAAAAATTACCAAGTACTTGAAAAGAAAATTATATATGCAGTTATTGTTATCAGTCCCTTCTTAGTGTTTTTTCCATTCCAAGAGCTCCGTTTTCGAAAAATGTGGATCAGAAAATAATTATTTAATAGATCTGTTGACAGAAAGAGTTCACATTAGCAGATGCATATAAGTTTATTTTATAAAACCAATGCTGCAACACAGCTGGAAACCAGATATTAAACAAAATGAGCAATCTCTTAACTACAAAGACAATAGATGTAAAATGTTTCTAATCATTTCATTAGGCATTTTAGTAAATATCATAAATTACGAGCTCCACAGTACGCTTTCAACAAGGAAATGTCAATAGCGAGGACAATGGCCTCCCCTTTCTTTTTTCTACTTGTGCTTCTGACGAGGCACTCACTAATGACTTGTTCTCCCGGCGTCTGACACAGCTGCATGCCCACGACGCATTACGTGCAGGTGGTCACTCAACTTTCTTACGGAAATATTTACGACAGCAGTTTCCGCTACAGTGACAGTCTCATATACAAAATTTCACGGGTTGAGAATTTGCGTTGCAAATGTGTAGAAACAAAATCTTATGAATATAACAGTGTCCAAAAAATTTTCGCCGGCATTGTGATATATTCACGCATTTACACACATTTCAAAACTCTTAAAGTATGAATCTTGGTTTCCAAAAACCTTTTTCACAAACCAGAGTCCCTAAACACTACTCATTATTCCTTACCTTATTCGTCGACACTTCTTCAATATTTCATCATAGCAGCTACGTGGCTTAATCAAATAACTCATATAGCATCAACCTATTAATCATAAACATACCTCAGCAGCATAATACACATCCTCATCGTAATAATAACATCATAACACCTCAGTCAAATCTCAAAATCGTCGTAGCTTCCTCCAATAATTTCAAAACCTAAAAAGAATTCTCTGCTCATTTAAATAGTGTCATCTACCTCAAACGTACTTTAAAAATCATGATCTCATACCAAATACATCATTCAAAGCTCTCATAGTATCACAATGGGTCTGAAAAAATATGAACAGTTCACACAGTACAGACAAAATACAATTTCGTAAGTGGGAAGTAATCCAACTCTGTAATTGCGTAAACATGTGTCACTGACGTAATAAAAAAGTTTGTCTCTCTCAGTTAAATGATCAGATAGCTGTGTAATTTATGTATTAGAGAAATATGGTACCGATGTGTAAAGTTGTATAACCAAATACCGTATTAGCTAGGGCTCCTTGTGCTTGCCACACACATGGTACACAAAGTAAGCGTGTACCCCCTGAGGATTATTGTAATTATACCCTCAGGTGTTACAGATTACAGCAATGGAATGAAATGTATCACGGAAAACTTTCTTTGTAATTCAAAAATCTTTAAAAATAAATGTTTTAAGTACAAAATTAATCACTCAAATACGTTTCCTGTAGCTCTAAATATGCGTCTTGCTGTAAGATAATCTCTGTGGAAGTGTCGTAGTTATCGTCCTCCGAAAGCTAAGTTCTGCAGAAGACAATGTACTTACCTCATGATAAACAAAAGTGAAATGCTTTGCGTATAGATATCTTAGTTATTACGCTTATTGTTGTGATGAAGAAATTACTGTGCTGTAACATATTGTTGTGCTACGGAAAAGGCTGTCTCATTGTAGCTATACCACAAAAGTTACTATTAAAACATGTTTTACTTTCCAGAAGGATTCAGAAAAACTGTGCAGATATAAAACAGATACACTCCAAAAGCAACATTGTAAATTGTCACTCATTAGTAGCGTCGTGATAAAATCGTGTAGCTGTCACATAAACTAACCATTGTCTCATCTGGTATCTCACACAAAGTACCTTAAATCCAGAATGTATTTTCAAGTAAACCAAAATGTTGCATTAGAATCTCATTAGCAGTACTGGTAAATGTTCTAAGTATGTGAGCCTTATAGTCGTTACGTAATCGTGCAACTAACAAGGAAGAATGAACACACACAATAACACTGTGTCGTCTGTTCGCAATAACAATGCATTCGTAATTTCTGTTTAAATAAGTTCTCCTGGTTCTTGACTGGATATTTAACTTCAAAACATAGTTGCGTGTTAACAGTTTCTTAAGTCTGACAAAGCATACTAGATATGTGAAGTGAAAAGTTTTATGGCAAAGACAAAGTTAATGTGGTGCAACTCTTTGCTCTTCTCAGTACGCAGAGTTTCAGCTTTAACGCAATTATCATGCGGTATTCGTCCGTAAAGAATACTGGAATTTTGCTCACAGTTAGCGTCAATGTTATTTTTCCCTGAGCCAGCGGGCGCAAGTGGCTGCCTGCGGTGCGAGTCATTGTCTGTTTCTTTGTTGGCGCGCGTCGTTATTGGGATTAGGAGACCTAACTTCTACAAATTCGCCTTGCCGAGAGGGCTCTGCTCTGTTTAAATCCCGCCAGTTCTGATGCAGTTCAGGTCTGTCGTTACGATCATATCGTCTGTCGTCATGTCGGTACATTCCATAGTTTCTTTCCTGTCGGTCACGTGGTGGAGAATTTCTCCCTGAATCGTAACTGCGTGCTGAAGTTATTCTGATATATTTTTTTCGTTCCCATATTGTCTGTTTCTAAGGTAATCTCTGTCATATTCATTACTACGAAAATGCGATCTTTCTCTGTAACTATTATTACTCTGCCAGTGGTTGTCATATGGGTGGTGTCTGTTTTGATCACGATTTGCGTTGTAAGAATAGCCTTGTCGTGTCCAGTTATTGTTTCTGTCGTCACAGAATTGTGACGTATGTGACCTGTAGTGATTGTTTTCCTGTTTTCGCATCCGGCGACTGTCTGTGTCAATTTCTAATTCTTGTAGGAGTCCCTGAAAAGCTTCAATGTCGTCTTTGCAACGTCCTGCCAAAATAATATTTCTTAAACGTTCAGGTAATTTGATTAAGCAAATGCGGATGAGTTTTGAGGGGCTGTATGGGTTTGACAGGTACTGATTCTTGTGCAACATGTCTTCAAAATATTTGACAAGACTGGAAAATTCAGATTGTTCAAAGTGTTTCATCATCATGATGCTATGTTTTACTCGGTCTTGTGTAGCTTGTGACCAATATGCTCAGAGGAACGCATGGTAAAATTCTCCTTCACTGTGACAATCGTGAATGACCGATCGCATTCTTACAGCTGGTTCATTCTCCAAGTAGCCACACATAAATTCTAACCTGTGCTCCAATGACCAGTTGGGAGGAAAACAATGAGAGAATTGATGGAGCCACGCTTGTGGATGAATGTCGTTGGCAGAATTCTTAAACGTTTTGAATTTACGTGTAGTAATGAACAGCTTATAGTCAAAATCATCATGTCGGCGAGTCTCATGTCGGTCATTGTTACGTCGCTTCGGCGGTTCCATCTCAAAATTCGGTGCACATTGCCAATTTCTTTCATAACTTCCGAAATGCCCTGTGTTATTATTTTGTGGCTGTTCCGTATTTCTATGTCCCTCTTCCCTTATTGGGGCACGAGTGTCCTCTGAAATTCGTAATTCTTGTATTACCTGTGTCAGCTGATCTTGTACTTCCCGGACTTCTCTTTGGTGTTGCGTATCAATTTGATTCAGATTTTGTTTCAGTTTCCTAATTTGTTCGCTCTCTTCTGTGTCATTAAAGACTACCGGTTTTGTGTCATTCAGATTATCATCTACCTTCGTAGATAAATTATTTAGCTGATCCGAAAGTTCAACTACTTTCTCTGATAATGAACTAATTTCCTCCATGTGTCTTTCTACTGTGTCCTTTAAGTTTTCCTGAGTTTTTGCAAGTTACGTAACCGAATCGGTAGACGCAACTGAGTCAATTTTAGCTTGCAAGGTCTCATGATTTTCATGAACAATAGTTTGCAGTTCTTTTATTGCTGCTTCGTGATTCTGTAATGCATTTTCATGACGCGAAAAAATAGGTTGGAAATGCTCACAAATTTGTTTTTTTACGTCATTACAGGCTTTTTGACATTTCGATTCTATTTTATGTAACTCAGTAGTTAAATCTTCACGTGTTTGTTCAAGCGTGGTGTGAAGATTTTGTTCCATTGCGTTTAACTGTTGCTGTGTTTGTCTCTGATGTTGTTCCATTGTGTCTAACTTTTGAAGATTTTGTTCCATTGTATCTAACTTTTGAAGCTTTTGCTGTGTTTGTCTCTGATTTTGTTCCATTTGTTGCATTAGTTGTAATAACAATGCATTAGTGTCTGGAATCTGTCCCTCTACGCTTTTCGGCAGTGCATTTGCACCGGCAACATTCACATTTTGACAAGCTGAAAATGTGTCTTGACTTATTTGAGAAAACGGTGAGGACGCAAAACCTGAATCTACAGTATTTGTAAAATTGTGTCCTGTCATTTCGGATTCCTGAGGCGAGCTGTTGCCGACCGATCGATCGATAATGCTTCCCTGTTCACAACCTGTTTCACTGTCTGCACCATTATTTGCCGCCCGCTCCATTTCCCTATGCACAATTACCAAATTACTACTTGGAATGTCTGTTAATTCACTACACAGTGGTGCTGATAAGCTATGCTCGTCGTCACTATTATTTCTCAGTTTACTTTGGAGCCTAGTGTTACGTTTTTCACACGCCATTATTGTGACAATATTTCACACGATAACACAGAAAAACACAATTTGAAGAGCAAAAATAAGAGAACACATTAACATAGCACTGAAAATAATATCTAGTTATTTGCAGCTGCGAAATACTTGGTGCAAATCTACGTGCATGCCACAACTGTTTTACCGTGCAACAATGAAAAACCACAACTACCAAGGAAATTCTCTCTATAATTACGCGCTAGCAATAAACAGAAGCTACACTAAATACACAAACTACAAGAAAAAATTCCAGTGAGGTATCTTCGGCTAAGGGTCGACATATGAAACGTCCCCTTTGAACAATTTATACAAGACTGTGCTTAAACTGACACACAATGTTTTTAGCGCAACGCAATCTGACTATCAAAGATCCCTGCAAAAGAATGGCCCTGAGTAACATTAAACTATATCTTTCTGAAATCACTTACCTCACAAAAATCTCCATTACTCGAACTACTGCAATACAGCGAGCGCCACTACTGCCAGCTAAATAAAAGATTCAAACTACTGAAGGCACTAACTACTGATAGGGATAGTTAGCAAATAAAAGATATTAATAGAGAACAAACAATGTATTTACCTTAATAGTCATAATATATATACATAGCAGTTCATGACAAATTACAATATCAAACAGAGAGACCAGGATACAAATTGCCCTTGTGACATTCGCACTTAGTGCAGAAAAGCAAGATACTGCAGGTTTCACACAATTCATTCTCTTCCACAGTTGTGAAACAGAAACGGCAGTCGATACACAGCACCTGTTTCTGCCTGAAAATACTCAGTATGACTGCATGAAACACATCACCAGGACTAAAGAACCAAGGTAGCTGGCTCACGTACAGATCTTCGACAAACAAATAAAGGACTGAGAGCACTATTGTGCCAAGCACTATCATGTGATGTACTGCCTGGGAGACTTGATATACACTCCTGGAAATTGAAATAAGAACACCGTGAATTCATTGTCCCAGGAAGGGGAAACTTTATTGACACATTCCTGGGGTCAGATACATCACATGATCACACTGACAGAACCACAGGCACATAGACACAGGCAACAGAGCATGCACAATGTCGGCACTAGTACAGTGTATGTCCACCTTTCGCAGCAATGCAGGCTGCTATTCTCCCATGGAGACGATCGTAGAGATGCTGGATGTAGTCCTGTGGAACGGCTTGCCATGCCATTTCCACCTGGCGCCTCAGTTGGACCAGCGTTCGTGCTGGACGTGCAGACCGCGTGAGACGACGCTTCATCCAGTCCCAAACATGCTCAATGGGGGACAGATCCGGAGATCTTGCTGGCCAGGGTAGTTGACTTACACCTTCTAGAGCACGTTGGGTGGCACGGGATACATGCGGACGTGCATTGTCCTGTTGGAACAGCAAGTTCCCTTGCCGGTCTAGGAATGGTAGAACGATGGGTTCGATGACGGTTTGGATGTACCGTGCACTATTCAGTGTCCCCTCGACGATCACCAGTGGTGTACGGCCAGTGTAGGAGATCGCTCCCCACACCATGATGCCGGGTGTTGGCCCTGTGTGCCTCGGTCGTATGCAGTCCTGATTGTGGCGCTCACCTGCACGGCGCCAAACACGCATACGACCATCATTGGCACCAAGGCAGAAGCGACTCTCATCGCTGAAGACGACACGTCTCCATTCGTCCCTCCATTCACGCCTGTCGCGACACCACTGGAGGCGGGCTGCACGATGTTGGGGCGTGAGCGGAAGACGGCCTAACGGTGTGCGGGACCGTAGCCCAGCTTCATGGAGACGGTTGCGAATGGTCCTCGCCGATACCCCAGGAGCAACAGTGTCCCTAATTTGATGGGAAGTGGTGGTGCGGTCCCCTACGGCACTGCGTAGGATCCTACGGTCTTGGCGTGCATCCGTGCGTCGCTGCGGTCCGGTCCCAGGTCGACGGGCACGTGCACCTTCCGCCGACCACTGGCGGCAACATCGATGTACTGTGGAGACCTCACGCTCCACGTGTTGAGCAATTCGGCGGTACGTCCACCCGGCCTCCCGCATGCCCACTATACGCCCTCGCTCAAAGTCCGTCAACTGCACATACGGTTCACGTCCACGCTGTCGCGGCATGCTACCAGTGTTAAAGACTGCGATGGAGCTCCGTATGCCACGGCAAACTGGCTGACACTGACGGCGGCGGTGCACAAATGCTGCGCAGCTAGCGCCATTCGACGGCCAACAACGCGGTTCCTGGTGTGTCCGCTGTGCCGTGCGTGTGATCATTGCTTGTACAGCCCTCTCGCAGTGTCCGGAGCAAGTATGGTGGGTCTGACACACCGGTGTCAATGTGTTCTTTTTTCCATTTCCAGGAGTGTAGTTTCCTAGATCATTTAAGGACCTAATAGGGAAGCTCTGGATAAAACCTAATTTGAAAAGGTTCTCTAATTTATTACGTTGCCACAGAATAAGGTTTATTACTACATGATCAAGGTCACTGATCCTGTCCTTCAATGAAACTGCGCACTGGGAGCGCCACACACGACCGCTCCAGTCTCTCACTGCCACCTGAGCCCCAGCTGTCTGCACCCTGCATGCTCACCACCGCCTTGCCTACTTCCCCTGAGTTATATACATTCTCTGTCTACTATGTTTCTCACAATTTCATTACACAATGGAAGTTTGTTTTATGAAAACTGGACAAGTTACCAGTGGCTACAATATACTCATCATTAGATGTTTCGAACTATGTAACTTTGCAATATGAAATACTTAACACAAATATTTAAAGTTAATGACAATAATTTAGTTAAAAGCAAGGATCATAAAATGATTAATTTGGTCTCATAGAAACTGTTGTCTGTTCTGTGTAGCAGACAAGAAACTCAGATCCATTGAGGAATAAATTGCAGTTGCATGCAAGATTGTTTGGGCAAGACTCAATAACAGCCTTGGGCATAAACGTATAACTGGAGTCTTGCATCGATAACCAAATTCACTTCGTGATGTCACCGAAAACATGAGAGGGAGCCATTACATCGCTGGTATGTAAGTTCCTCAATCACACTGTAATCGTTGGATGAGACTTTAATCCAACAACCAGTTTGGATAGTTACAGTTTTGTTAGTGATAGATGTGACTAGACTTCCTGCAAAACATTACTAAATGTCTTCTCTGATAACTACCGAAAACATAGAGTTCGGAATTCCAGCATGATGGAAATACTGTATATTGGATCTAATGAGGACAAATACACTTGATCTCTCTGAGGATATCCACAGTGAAACTTGTAATAATAACCACGAGGTAGCTGTAGCAACAACGATTACCACTGTAAGAAGGACAACAAAAACAGGTAGATGGACTTACATGTTCGCTAAGCTAGATTAAAATGAAGAAATTGTTTCTTTCTGCTCAGGACAGGAGCATGTAGTGCAACTATGGCACAAATTAAAAAAAATTGTTGACCATGCCTTAGATAGAAATGCACCTCACGGAACAGTTCATGGCGGATGGGCTCCTCCATGGTATATGGTCACTGAACAATGCTCTAAAGAAACAGAGAGAACTGCATAGTAGGTTTAGAACATAGCATACGGATAGAGAGATGCTAAACGAAACTCATTTAGCTTTAAAGGAGGAAATGCCTGTGCTTTCACTGACTACCCTGTAGAAGACTATTATCAAAAGGTATTCCACATAACATGAAGAAATACTGATCATGTGTAAAGGCTGTTAGTGGCACCAAAGTTAGTGTTCAGACACACATGGACAAGCCAGGAGCGGAAACTGAGTGTTTCAAACGTTCCTTTACAAAGCAAAAATTGGCTATTAATGTCCCAGTTTCATTCACGCACCACTGAAAAGATGACTGAAATAGATATTAGTGCCACTGACGATGAGGGACAGCTGAGGTCGTTACATTTCAACAAAGCTTCATGGCCTTGAAGCACAGGTCGCACCCGTCAACGAGAAGGGTAGCAGAATCGATCCACAGATTTACTGACTGGCTCAAATACTCGTACAAGGTGCATTCAAGTTCTAAGGCCTCTGATTTTTTTCCTCCAGACTGGAAAGAGATAGAAACATGCGCATTGTTTTAAAATGAGGCCATGTTCATTGTCAATATGTCCCAGAGATGGCAGCACCGTACGGCAGATGGAATTTTACCGTCAGCAGCGAGAATGAGAACTGTTTTAAATACTTAAAATTGCGACGTTTTTCTTACTTGAACAGCGTACAATCATTCGTTTTCTAAATTTGCGTGGTGTGAAACCAATTGAAATTCATCGACAGTTGAAGGAGACATGTGGTGATGGAGTTATGGATGTGTCGAAAGTGCTTCGTGGGTGTGACAGTTTAATGAAGGCAGAACATCGTGTGACAACAAACCGAAACAACCTCGGGCTCGCACAAGCCGGTCTGACGACATGATCGAGAAAGTGGAGAGAATTGTTTTGGGGGATCGCCGAATGACTGTTGAACAGATCGCCTCCAGAGTTGGCATTTCTGTGGGTTCTGTGCACACAATACTGCATGACGGCCTGAAAATGCGAAAAGTGTCATCCAGGTGGGTGCCACAAATGCTGACGGACGACCACATGGCTGCCCGTGTGGCATGCTGCCAAGCAATGTTGACGCGCAACGACAACATGAATGGGACTTTCTTTTCGTCGGTTGTGACAATGGATGAGACGTGGATGCCATTTTTCAATCCAGAAACAAAGCGCCAGTCAGCTCAATGGAAGCCCACAGGTTTACCGCTACCAAAAAAATTTCGGGTAACCGCCAGTGCTGAAAAAATGATGGTGTCCATGTTCTGGGACAGCGAGGGCGTAATGCTTACCCATTGCGTTCCAAAGGGCACTACGGTAACAGGTGCATCCTACGAAAATGTTTTGAAGAACAAATTCCTTCCTGCACTGCAACAAAAACGTCTGGGAAGGGCTGCACTGTTTCACCAAGACAACGCACCCGCACATCGAGCTAACGTTACGCAACAGTTTCTTCGTGATAACAACTTTGAAGTGATTCCTCATGCTCCCTACTCACCTGACCTGGCTCCTAGTGACTATTTGGCTTTTTCCAACAATGAAAGACACTCTCCGTGGCCGCACATTCACCAGCCGTGCTGCTATTCCCTCAGCGATTTTCCAGTGGTCAAAACAAACTCCTAAAGAAGTCTTCGCCGCTGCCATGGAATCATGGCGTCAGCGTTGTGAAAAATGTGTACGACTGCAGGGCGATTACGTCGAGAAGTAACGCCAGTTTCATCGATTTCGGGTGAGTAGTTAATTAGAAAAATAATCGGAGGCCTTAGAACTTGAATGCATCTCGTATATCTCGAACAATATGACATCCTCTATGACAGCCAGCACGGATTCTGTAAACATCATCATGTGAAACTCAAATCACTGTTTTCTCACACGCTTATCTGAAAGCCGTGCATCAAGGCAGTCAGATAGATCCAGTATTTCTCAGTAATATACATAATATTATTATCTACAGTACTTTCGTATGGACTATCGAGCGACTGAATTGAGGATTTGTTGGTAGGGAGAGCACAGAGAAATCGGTATGGAACGTGGATGGAGAGTTTGTACAACAATAGTCAACAACAACATGCAATGAAGGGCGGTTTGAATGATCGCAGACTTACTTCAATGGCTGGAGAGTATAACAGACATGTCGAGAAATATTAACCTGCAGACGCTCCGAGAAAGACGGAATATCTGTCGCGAGAAGCTTCTAAGAAAATGTCAATAACTGTCTTTCTGGGCAATGTGGGAGACAGTACCAACCTGAAACGAATCAAATGCCCTAAGAATTAATTTATAAACATAGGTACCTGGTTATTTACTATTTGCTAGCACAAATATAAATTTGACCGATAATACATAAGACTTGCTGTAAGTATACATTGTCAAAGCCATGAAATTGTGATTACTCCTATAATTTTCGTACAAGTGCAGTTTTTCTTTGGTGGACATAATTCGTTATTGTCCATTGTATAATTTTACAGGACATACGTAACAAAAACTTATGTTGTCGTGAGTACTCCAATGGCATCGTAATAGGTCCGTCTCTGCTGCGAATTCACTGTTCATTCTGCATGCATACATTCTTGCCAATAACTTCAAATACGATTAAACAATAAATGTACTGCCTGTTAAGTTTAATAATGCAAAGGTCATTGAAGAGACTTTTGCAACATGTTGAAATATCAACTTCACAAAATCTTTTTTTGCCAACCATATCCATGCGCTGGTATGACGACAGTCTGTTATGCGCATCGATGCCAAATAACGTCCCACATGGTGCCCTATCCAGTGTGGAGTGTGGTCCCACTGATCTCTGCTTGTAATGCCTCAGTTCTAACAATACGGCTTTTTGTAGGAAGGGAAGCAGTTTATTGGGAACCCGATATAATCCCGTTACGTTATTTTGTTACGGTTTGTTCCTGGTATGGGCGTGTTTGTGCCCTTTATCAGCTTACTGATATCAGTAAACACACAGATTTTGAAGACGAGTCCATTGCCCATGGTGCATCCTTTATATAGGTCAAGGCGTAATATTATTCATCAGCTATTAGTATTAGCAGCAGAACTCTACTAGATATTTGTAAGGTAATAACTGTCTACATTGCAGGGAGACTGGGGCGGAGCCCTTGTTCAGAAGTCCAGTGATGGCTACAAACAGATCGGCATTGCCAGCTTTTTCTATGAGAAGTGCGAGGAACCTGTAGCCGCTGGCTACGCCCGGGTAACCTCCTTCCTCGAGTGGATCACAAGAACTGCTCCACCCGATACTGACTGAGAAGGTGGTACCGGTATTGCCTGTGATATGGTTCCGTTACTAGATCACGTCGTGTATGTATTTAAATTAAAATAATAAAGTCAATACAGAACGCTTGATAATTGCTAAAAATATGTTCTCAGACCACTGGCCACCTCAGTGCTAACGTAGAATATATGTCACATCCACTTTTTTTGCTTCTTCATCTCAGGGAGTAAATTGTACTGGGTGTATTCGATTGTAGCATATATGAGGTGTGACAATAAAGTAATGAGACTGATTTTCTTTGCAAAATGTGGCAACCCTGCAGGCTTGCGTAGGCACAATATGTATGACCTTGGTCTATAAACTGCTTCTAGTCCAAGCGGCACACTGATGCAACCGCTCAGTCGTGAGTTGTGGTGCAATACGTTAAGACGTGTTTGTGTCTCTCGTCACGGAAATGGAACCGTTTTTGCGTTAAATTAGGTGAAAACGCGACGACAACTTACGGTAAGCTTCAGATGGCTTTTGGAGAGGAGTTTATGTCAAGAGCTCAAGTTTTCCGTTGGCATAAAATGTTTAGTGAAGGCAGAACGAATGTTGAAAATAAACACCGCGGTGGACGACCATCAACCTCACGGACGGATGTCAACTTGCCCAGGGCGCCTGAACTAGTACCATGTGATGGAAGATTATCTGTGAAAACGATTGTAAAAGAACTAAACATCAACCGAGAAACGGTTCGTCTAATAATAACTGAAGATCTTGGTATGAGAAAGATTTGTGCAAAAATTGTCCCCAAAAATCTCACACCACAACAGCGAGAAACACCGAAAAATGTGGCAGCCGATCTGTTAGAGCAAACGGAAATCAATCCAGAACTGTTGAGCCAAGTTATCACTGGCGATGAACGTTTGTTTTTTCAGTACGATCCAGAGACAAAACTCTAAAGTTCGCAACGGTGCTCAAAGAGATCACCCAGATCAAAGAAAGCTCGCATGTCAAAGTCAAAAGTGAAATTCATGCTTGTGTGCTTCTTTGATTCCAAGGGAATTGTCCATAAAGAGTAGGTGCC
The DNA here is from genome assembly GCF_023864275.1 of Schistocerca cancellata. NCBI lineage: Eukaryota > Metazoa > Arthropoda > Insecta > Orthoptera > Acrididae > Schistocerca > Schistocerca cancellata. The sequence continues at coordinate 72,593,048 of NC_064635.1, read as the reverse complement.
TCCTGGACAAACAGTTAACCAATATTACTGCAAATAAATTTTAGAAAGACCTTGTAAAAGAGTTCTTCGTGTCTGTGCCAACATTGCTGATAATTGGAGTCTGCATCACGAGGATGCACCATCCCATACTGCTCTGTCAGTCTGTCACTACAGCAATTTTTAACCTCAAAACAAATTTCACCAGATATCGCTCCATTCGACTTTCTTGTATTTTCAATAGTCAAAACGGTGGTCAAGAGAACGCCATTTTCAAACAACACAAGATGTCCAAAAAGCTGTGACGAGTGTCTTGGAGGATATTACAGAAGATGAGTTCCAGAAATGTTACCATCAATGGCAGAAGCACTGGAAGAAGTGTGTGCAATCAGAAGGGAACTACTTTGAAGGAGACACACTAAACTTGACTAAAACGGTAGCAATATTTTTTTTCACATCAGTCTCATTACATTATTGTCGCACCTCGTACTTCATACCATGTGCTTGTGTGGATCAGTTGTATTCCTTTCTGGGTGTTTCCAGCAAGTGGCAACATGTGATTGAAGAAAATTGCTTATCTGTGTCAGCATGGTTTCAAGAAATAAAATTAATGTCTGAGTATGTTTCTTTTGAGATATTTATGGTCAGAATGTATTTAGAGGGTGTTGCAATATGCTAAGGTACTCATTTATGTCGAATAAGTTACTATTTATTTCATGACAAGAGTGAAGTGACACAATTTTTCGATGTTCCACTCGGTCTACATTCGGCAACGACCTATACTAAAAATTCCAGTGGAACTGCTCTCACAATTTTTAAGCACTGAACATTGAATTTTCTGGATATTTCAAAGATTTTAGTTATTACGAACAAAAAGTCGAAACAGTTTGAACATGTCTTAAAACTAGGTGAATTAAATTTTTTAAATTCCTGTTTTCGGTGTCATTTTGCCATATAACACTACATTGATCAACCAGTATAAATTCTTCATTCCCAAAATCTAAGTCAGGATTCTGAGGGCTATACAGAGTATTTTGCTTGCACATCACGACACTTCAGCCTTTCAGGAAAGGACAGACATTGAAGACTGAGCAATAGTGACGCTTATGGTATGTAACGTGGCACTGAGAGTTGAAGTCTTGTTTCACAGCTTCTCAGAACCTCAGAGTAACTGATTCGTCTTGCAGTACTACCAGAGACTGGTAAAAGAAGAAGAAGAACAAAAATGGAACACCACTCCATGATAATACATGAGCAATAATTGTAGATTCTTCTGATTGTGTCAAGATGAATGTTATCATGTCATTGCTAACACATTCAGATAGAATCTGCTTTTCAGAACCGCTATTGCAACCCAGATACCAGCTATTACAGTAAATATGGCACAGCATCGATGGTGAAACATGTACAACATTCAGCGAAAGAGGCAATATATTACTGACAGACAGAGAGAAGGCAAACACAGTGCTTATATTTGATGATGTTGCACTGGAAAATCAGGTACAAATACTGAAATATTTCTATATACGCCATGGTAGGAGTGTTAACATATTTTACGTAAGTCTGACATACTCTAGAGTTCCAAAGCAGTTGGTAAGGGATAATGCACACCTTATTATCGCTTTCAAACAAGACAATATGAATTCGAAACACATTTATCAAGTACTTGCAGGAAATTCTATGACATCTAATGAACTTACAAAGATATGTGGAGTCTGTTGGTATCACACACAGTACAGGTGTTTGGTACCTAACAAAACAGACAATAAAAATAAAACTTTCAGCAGTTTCTCTACATATAGCAATGAAGGACTTACGTATACAGTACATTATGATTATATTGACACGTATGTCACGTGCTCAGTCCGAGAGGAGGAGTATCAATACACAGAACATTTGCCCAAGCTAAATGCAGAGATTTAATCATCTGTCACCTCATAGAGCAGCAGAAGATTGACTAAAATTATCGACATTAAGTCTGTGATAGTTAATCAACACATTGATGTAAAATTCCAGAAGAACAAGAACATGTTGAAGATAATTAATATGAAAACTGGAAAGGTCAAGTTAATTGAATAAACATTACAAGATATGAAAAAAACTAACTTGAAGATATTAAGGGGACAAGGAAATGACGTAACCCTACTGAAGTTAATCGTTATATTAAACGTAAAGTTTGATAACAATGAACGAATTTCAGAAATATAGTAAAAATAAATCTACAGAGACCATACAAGTTGCATATTGTATCGAAATCAGTTTAGTATGCAACAGCATGTTGACGAAACGTGAAGTCATTGATGCACAGAAAGCTATTAGACAGAAATTACGATTTCTAGGGTTAGGAGACTCAGAATGACTTCAGTCTCTCAGAGAAAAGTTTAATCCAAAATAGCTATCGAGTAGCTCTCACACACACTTGCTAAGTCCGATGTGTGCAAAGAAGAGGAAGAAGTATAATATACTGTTGCTGACTACTTTAGCTGTCATGGAGACAGTGAAATAGAATCTACATATCAGGTCAGTAGGGAAGAACCATATATGTAGGGTGCACAGCCTGTAAGCTTAGCCAAGAACGTCCTATGTGCTGAAAGTAAGGAATTTGAAAGAACGCTTCGTCTATTGGATTTAATATCCTTAAAACCTTCAAAGCCTATAACCATGTACCTAAAGATCTAAAATCGTGCGGTGAAATATTATGCACGACAAACAAATAGACGAACAGAAAGCCCTAACAGTATTTGAAGCATGGAAACATAATTAAACTTCTATTATGTGGTATAACCATTAAAGGTATTGATAGTCAGTATAAAAAGATCTAAGTCTCTGGAGTCCATGTATTATGACGCTCTCATTGAAATATAGGACAGCTATGACTACTCACAACATCAGCAACTGCTGGAAATACAGCTCATATAAATGAAACCATATCAGTCATTTCATAGTTTAGGGAAAGACAAATCATTGAACAATTATGGAGAGAGTAGTTCGAGAACTACACAAACCAGCATACAAAACGTACTCTCATAGGCATGTTATCGTACATGAGAATGCAAACTAGACTAGCCGCCACGTGGTGCATCCCGGACTTGTCACGGATAAATACTCTACAGTACCGGCTGCTGGACCTAAACGGGATTTCCCAGCTTTCTAGAAATACAGCGCAATGAATACCAAAGCAAATGCTAAAACAAATGGCTCTTATCAGAATCAGAAATGAGGGATATTGGAGATGTCTTGAAAATATTACAACTGAACACAGAAGGTGCAAGTAGATCAAAAGCCGATTGCCTACTAAAGATCCTGAATGATCACTCTGTTGTTGTAGAATTTTAGAACATGTCTTTTGCTCGAGTATCATGTCGTTTTTGGAAACTCAGAATCTACTATGTAGGAATCAACATGGATTCCGGAAACAGCGATCGTGTGAAACCCAACTCGCTTTATTTGTTCATGAGACCCAGAAAATATTAGATACAGGCTCCCAGGTAGATGCCATTTTCCTTGACTTCCGGAAGGCATTCGATACAGTTCCGCACTGTCGCCTGATAAACAAAGTAAGAGCCTACGGAATATCAGACCAGCTGTGTGGCTGGATTGAAGAGTTTTTAGCAAACAGAACACAGCATGTTGTTCTCAATGGAGAGACATCTACAGACGTTAAAGTAACCTCTGGCGTGCCACAGGGGAGTGTTATGGGACCATTGCTTTTCACAATATATATAAATGACCTAGTAGATAGTGTCGGAAGTTCCATGCGGCTTTTCGCGGATGATGCTGTAGTATACAGAGAAGTTGCAGCATTAGAAAATTGTAGTGAAATGCAGGAAGATCTGCAGCGGATAGGCACTTGGTGCAGGGAGTGGCAACTGACCCTTAACATAGACAAATGTAATGTATTGCGAATACATAGAAAGAAGGATCCTTTATTGTATGATTATATGATTGCGGAACAAACACTGCTAGCAGTTACTTCTGTAAAATATCTGGGAGTATGCGTGCGGAACGATTTGAAGTGGAATGATCATATAAAATTAATTGTTGGTAAGGCGGGTACCAGGTTGAGATTCATTGGGAGAGTCTTTAGAAAATGTAGTCCATCAACAAAGGAGGTGGCTTACAAAACACTCGTTCGACCTACACTTGAGTATTGCTCATCAGTGTGGGATCCGTACCAGATCGGGTTGACGGAGGAGATAGAGAAGATCCAAAGAAGAGCGGCGCGTTTCGTCACAGGGTTATTTGGTAACCGTGATAGCGTTACTGAGATGTTTAACAAACTCAAGTGGCAGACTCTGCAAGAGAGGCGCTCTGCATCGCGGTGTAGCTTGCTCGCCAGGTTTCGAGAGGGTGCGTTTCTGGATGAGGTATCGAATATATTGCTTCCCCCTACTTATACCTCCCGAGGAGATCACGAATGTAAAATTAGAGAGATTAGAGCGCGCACAGAGGCTTTCAGACAGTCGTTCTTCCCGCGAACCATACGCGACTGGAATAGGAAAGGGAGATAATGACAGTGGCACGTAAAGTGCCCTCCGCCACACACCGTTGGGTGGCTTGCGGAGTATAAATGTAGATGTAGATGTAGTTCATGTAGTTTTACTTCAGGAAACACACTGTGCTGATGAGACACAACTAGGAAACATATGCAAACTACCTGGTTTCACCCTAGCTGCTGCCACATAACAAATGGCATATGGCACTGCCAACTATGTCAGGAATAACATCGAGGCAGTGAATAGCATGGTATCCACTACAGAAGGAAACACGTATGTCACTCCCATTAAAATTTCTAACATGGAAATTATAAGCCTTTATGAGCCTCCAGCCCAACTTTGGAATGGCAACACAATTCAAGACATCCAACGCCCTGCACTCATCATGGGAGACTTCAACTGTCACAGCACTCAATGGGGATACAACTACACCAACCAAGATGGCGAGGGGACTGGTGACCTCAGATGTTAAGCCCCATAGTGCTCAGAGCCATTCTGAACCAAGACAGCGAAGAAGTATCCAAATGGGCAGAGACACAGAATATTTTCTAATATATGACTCCAAAGACAGGGGAACATTCCATTCTGCTAGATGGGGTAGAGACTACTGTCCAGATTCGTGCTTCGTCACAAAAGATGTGCAAAATACACCTTTACGTTGCAACAAGAAAGGCCTCTCAGATTTCCCTCGCAGTCAACGTAGGCCTGTTCGACTCAACGTCGGGACACAAATTCCTGTTATCAGATCGATTCCTAAACCCCGATGGAATTTTGGTAAATCTAACTGGAAGAACTATACTTCTGAGCTAGAGTTTAACATTCAATGGATTCCTCCAAAAGCAGGAAATTAAGGGCGATTTGTGGGCCTGCTATTATCCATCGCCAGAATCCATGTCCTCAGGTGCTATCGAAAAACATACATTCCTGGATGGAACCAGGAATGCACTGACCTCTTCAACGAATACCTGGAGAATGCCGATCCTGACGTCGCTGACGAGCTTTTGCAATGTTTGGACCCAGCTGGCCGGGAAAAATGGCACACATTAATGAATGAAATGAGTTTCGAACATTCCAGTAGAAAGGTATGGCACTTACTGTCAAGACTGGGCGCGACTTAAAACAAAACGGTACATAATAGTGATGATATAAGTCCCAATTATGTTGCCAACAGAATTTTGAAACTTACACGCAAAACACCAGAGATAGACAAAAAGAAAAGCAGAGAAATCAGAGCAGAACTGAGCAGTGTCAAATGAAGAACACGTGAAACTGACGTCCCAAAGAATTTTGAGACATACGAGATCTCCAAGGCCGTTAAGGACACAAAAGCAGGGAAAGCTGCAAGCATCGACGGCGTATACCAAGAATTTTTGTAGCACTGTAGCCCCAATGTTGTAGGATGGAATTCTTCAAGAACATATTATAGACTGGAAGGCTGCCAGCCCTTTCTAATAGAACCAAAATCATAGTAATCCTGAAACCGGCAAAGACAGGAAAGCACCCTAAAGACTACAGACCCATAGATCTCCTTACTGTCTGCTATAAATTTCTTGAGAGGCTCATTCTTAACAGAATAAAACCCACTGTTAAGGAGATGATACCAGTTGAACAGGCTGGCTTTAGACCTAAAATGAGCTGCAATGACCATGTACTAGCCGTAACCACACATATCTAAAGGGGCTTTGAAGAAAAGAAAAAACCCACAGCTGTATTTATTGATTTATCGTCTGCGTATAAGGTAGTATGGAAACAAGGAGTACTGCTAAAGTTTCTACGCATCATACCTTGTAAAAAAAACTGGCCACACTACTTAAAAACATGCTAGCAAATAGACACATCAAAGTACACCTTAATGGCAAGAAAAACCGGAACTACTATCTCAGTGACGGCCTTCCCCAGGGGTCAGTTCTTCCGCCTCTGCTCTTGAGTATATACATATCTGACCTACCAAACACCCAATCTAAAAAGTTCATTTACGCCGATGACATGTTTAATTAGCCAATCTGTCGACTTTGAGACATCAGAAATTGCTCTTGAAAACGATCTGAAAAAGATGAATGAATATTTCGAAGTATGGCAACTTAATCCCAACGCCAAGAAGACAGAGACAGCCTGCTTTTACCTAAATAACAGACACACTATGCATGCAGAATCATTCTCAGAAACCAAATGTTAAGATACAACCCTCAACCAAAATACCTGGGAGTAACGCTTGACCCCACTCTCACTTTTCAGAGCCCATGTGGAGAAGACAGCCTGCAAAATACAAACTACATATAACATAATCCCAAAACTGACAGGAAATGGCAGGGGAACGAACGCGATAACCCTCAGGACATCGGCATTTGCTCTTGTCTATTCAGCAGCAGAGTACTGCAGCTCTACATTGATAAAGAGCGCCCATACCAGAGCAGTGGATAACTCAATAATATTATGAGGCTGATATCGGGAACCATCAAGTCATCACCAACCCAGTGGTTCCCTGTTCTGTCCAACATCCATCCTCCACACTTACGAAGACAGCTAGCACTGAAAAAAAAATGCCTAGACAACCATCAACTTCCTGTCCATCAAGACCTGATCTCCCACTCTCGACTAAGGTCTCTGAAATCATCATGTAGGGTGGGATGATTCTTGGCGCCGAGAATGATCTTCCTCCAACCCAGACTCAAACAATCTAATCAAAGATCCGAGCCAACGCCCTGTCGGATTTGAGCTACTAAAGATGATCCTAGACATCACTCAATTGCTTCTGAACATGGCATGGAAATTGTCACTACTGGAGGCGTGGTTGATAGACATGACTGCGACTGTGCACACAACAGACACGACAGCACATCGCCATTGAATGATCTGTATGGAAATTCCAAGGCAACTTTCACGACCTTCATTTGCTTAAGGGAGAAGCTACCGCCTGGCTGAAAGGACTGAACATCCATCCTTGAGCAGTACAATAACGCCAACTACGTGGTCATCTTATGGAATTATACAGCACTTATTATTTTATTCTATATGACTTGATATTACATACATTTTTTCATCATAAGTATTTTATCTTATAACCATTATGTACTGTACATATATCTCTTATCTCACAATGTACCAGATGTAAGCTGATGCTGTATTTCAAGCCATACGAAATAATAAATAATAATAATAATCACCATCATCATCATATATGGTGTATATGACTTGTGGAGGCTCATCTTGTATATACAATGCAATATTTAAGAGTGAAAGAGGATTGAAGTGCATCTTAATGGTTACTGATATATATTCCAATTTTCCTGGGTATTACCTATGAAAACATAAAGGAGCATGCATGTTGCACATTGTTTGAGCAGCTGATGCTGTTGCCTGAAAACCTTCAAACTGACCGTAGAGGTGAAATTTACAATAGGCATTTGAAAGTGGTAATATAGCGGTATGGAATACTTGCGTCCTTCCATTTGAAATCTGGTACCTTGGAATGTTTGAATACGATAGTAAAAAACAAATTTTTCAAGCATTGTAATCTTCTAGTATCGTACAAATGGTTAGATATTCTCCCACAAAGAACTGAACAGTCTAAGTGAACTATATATCATACAGTATGAATGAAACGGATTAACATTCCTAATATTGACACTTTAAATACTGTACAAAATCGTAATAAAATGTCAGATCCGCGGTGTCAGACATTTAATGTAGGTGATTTTGTGTGCATTTCAGAGTAAAAGAAATCACATATACCGAACTGGTCAACAGAGATATTTACCATTATAAAATTGCAGAAAACAAACACAAGAATGTATGTCTTAAAAGATGGTAAAGGTGAAGAAAGTGCTGGCTTTTCTACGCAGAAGAATTGGGGAAAAGCTCTGAATCAGTTGTATTTCCTGTAGAGAGTTTCATAACACATCAAGGATTAGGTCTTTAGTTAAATATGTTGGTTAGACGATAGCTGGCTAGTGCCCGTTATTTGTTATACAATGTGTTTACGCGAGAGCGCGCAAAAATTTAACAGGACGTAGTAGATGCTTCACTGAACAATTTGAGGCAGGGAATCATGGATCAGAGAAGCCAACTTAAGGATATAATGGGAATAAAATCACGGTGTTGTGTACTTTATTTACATTAGTTACAGTTAACTGCAAATACCATTACTGACACAATGAACGTACCATTTGCACTGCATCTTGTGAAACTTGCTGGAACTGACGGCTATTAATCTCAATACAACCATAATATGAGGGAACAAGATTCTGACGAAACCTGAGAAATATCCTTGGTGTGTTTCGAATCACATCATAGGCAGCTACAAAACTGATAGCTAATTCCATCTCTGTATTCACTGGGTCTCCTAGACAAGTGACTTTAGATATTCCCATAGGAAATAATCAACTTGCAGGCCATGAAAAGACCTCCCAGGGACCAGGAAATACTTCCTAGTAATCAAGCTCGTCCTCTTCGTTTTCTTCCAGGAAATAAAGAATGTATATGTAAAGAAACAGGACAGTACGGGTAAACTTGTACACATGTTAGTTACAAATAAGCTGGAAACCAGTAATGCTAGACAGAGCGGTAGACAAGTTTATTTCCATATCACCTTAAGCTGCCTTCACTGAGTGCTGGTTCCCTACCTCTATGTCCTGTCACATGTCACATTTTTGCACGATCTTACGGAAACACCCGGTATAACAGGGGGTGCAAACATCAAACCGTGCAGTAGCATAACGCGAATGGTAGGAAATGCATCAGAGGTGGCTGTAGTATTATAGATAAACCAGCGATCGAACTACATATCCCAACATGTAACTACTATGGACCTGGAACGATGCTTCAGAAACAGTTAGCAAATGGTGCTGAGAGAATTAATCTGTTGGCTAAGGTGGGGAAGAAGTATGATATTGAATATCCCACAAATCAGTGTTCGGCAGAATGTCACGCAGCAGATAAAACATTGGGTGATAAAGCTAAGACAATACATGCGAGAAGAGATATTTATGCATTACAGCATTTGCAGCTTATAAAACGAAGAGCACCAAGCGCAAATAGGGTCTGGAAGTAAATTTCCAATACGTTAAGAGCATTGCTCGTCATACACTAAAGAATAAAAATACAGCCCAAGGGTGTTTAAAAAATTATTTACACTTGGTGGTGTCACCAGCAACAAGAGCATTGAAGTGCAGAGGAGGCGGAGGAGGAAGAAGAAGAAGAAGAAGAATGAATTAAAATGCCTAAGGTACAACCAATACATAAGACCATATGTGAAATTATTCCATTTCTAATTCTAACACTGGAAGATCTTTCAGCAACTGGTTCATTAGCTAGAGATGTGGTAGTCATCGCCTGAACAATGAAAAATTCTGAAAGTGCCCACCCACAGCTTGATTAGGTGAAAGGACATAACAGGACGATGGAATCTATGGATATTGGGAAAGGATTGTATTTAAAAGAACATAGGAAAGGATCTGGCATTTCGTAATAGGGAAAGCTCCTGGCTATACTACCCAACTGACCACTTACAAATAATGATCTGCTTAAATTTGCCCAGATATTCGATATTCCAAGATTTCGTAAAGTGTTTATATGGAACACATTGCTTAAGACTAATTGATACACCATTCTGAATTAAGATGTAGCAGGAAGACCTAGAACTCACAGGATTGCATAGGTTTAAAAACCCATAAATAGTGTCTACTGTTTTGATTTGTTTGATGACCTTCATCCACCAGTAGAATTACGCCGCTCCCTTACCAGCAACCATGTGTTCTATATTTTTCGAAGCCACCAAAACAGTGATACGCAATTGTATGCTCATCTGTGCCTCACGTTCGCCTGAAATTTATGAAGTAGAGTAATTTATAATGATCAGTATTACCCATCCATTCATCAGATGAAACTTAAACGTGATATCGTATATTCTGACTTTAAAAGAGTGATCCTCAGTATAATGAGCAAATTTTTTTCCACCAATTGATTTAAACAGAGGGCACTGCAGTATCACACTGACTAGATTAGAGACGTAGAACAATATTTCCAATATCACAAAGGCAGACAATTAGCTACATCTAAATGGTAGTAAAGTTAGGGAAACAGAACCTGGCACATTTGATATTAATATTAAAATGAGGTTTTTAATTGGTCTGAAAAAGGAACTGTTTTACAGGCAAACATGAATAAGCTTAACTCAGAAATAAGGACAATGAAAAAGAAAATAGACCTCATCCGTGATTGCTCAATGGTACCACTACTAGGTTTCTCAAGGATTCAGGTTTAGCGTCATTCCGATAATTTTTATGCACCAGATAAAAATAGTAATATTTTCCTATACTTCAACAGGAAATTTCGGAAAAGTGATGATAATGCTACAGCTGGATCGAATGTTACATGTGATGCTTTAACATTTCTGTTTCAGGAAATAAGATCTGAACATACGTAATGTGAGTGTGACATTAACTCTTAAAATCTGAGATTTGAATGGTTTAGAAAATGCAGGATGTTTCGAAGATGAACTGATGGGTAGAGCAGCAAAATAGTCAGTTAAACGCATGTATACCCCATGTTGATGGGATACTTCAAGGACATGAAGCATATAATTATGAGTTTGAAGCAGGAATTTGTTAGGTAAGAAATGCAATGGATTGTAACTCAAACGTTCAGTGAGGATGTGGTGATGTGAATGAGATTTTCGTTGATAAAATAAGATGGAAGATGCCCCATATCAATGTAACAGATGAGGAACATTTGAATGCTGGTATTCATCTGCCATTAACTTTCTGTTGATGGGAGCACTTTCACCGTGCTGTTTTTCAGATAGCATCCAAGCTCGCATACGCTATTAAAACGTCCATTCAGGTAGGAACAGCAAGATTCATTATATCAGCATTTCAAACCAAGAGGAATTGCAACATGGGAAACGATTCGAGACAGCTGTACTTTAACTAACGCCAAAGTCAACCTGAATTCAGTTTATTATCCATATCACACTTAATGAGTGGAATGGAATCTTTTTATCTTACATTTGATATGTATGTAAGTTTTCACCCTTCCTACTATGAGGACGTAAAAGGAGAAGAATGTCTGTTCACTCTGTGGGCAGTTAAGGAGCTGGCATCACTTATCGTTATACGTTGTTCAAAACAGAACAATACAGTTAGATTTGTCCCCCAGTAGGCACTTCTGCATGACTGGGTGACTAACTACTCGCCACTTACAAAAATTGTCCAACAAGCAGTATAGATAAACAGGTGGTGTGTTATATCCAAAACAGTTCACGATGGCACATCTTTGTAGATGCTCAAGTCTTTTTCAATGAATGCAGACAGTATGTAGTTAAGGATATTGCCTTCACTGCTTTTACAGAAATTGTGAATGTGTAATAATGACGTTCTCCGCAAATATAGCATCACTGAAATCTCTCAGGGATGTGACGTGTGAAGTGTACCAAAACACATGTCTTAACGTACTTTCCCCATGGAATTCGCAGTAATGATCCTGACATATCTTATGAGTATGTAGTGCCATATTAAACCTTCGACCTCATAAACACATCTATGCAATATGATCCAAGATGAATACATGGATGCATGGTACTGCCCAGCTGTCCGGCAGGTCAAGAAAAAGTGTGGAAATGGAGAAAATAGTGTTACGTTTGTTTCATAAAATCTGGAAATTCCTTTAAGTTGGCTGACAAACAAATGAATTTAAAACAAATTCACTGTGTTATTAACGAGTTTGTCCTAATTTTACTTTGTTTTCAGCTACCATCGGCTGATGTAATTAATGTTTTGAGGATATATTTTTATTCAGCACACAACTGCATCCAGAACCGGATTTTCTAAATAACGTTGGCGTTTTTTAAATATGAAAGTGTCTCACACCATTTATATACTACATCAATTGACAAAATTGTGATTTAGGCTTTTGTAAGTAATAATGATACTTTAGGGCAACAAATTTCTTCATCATCTATTCAGTTCATTTTAAGCAGTATTTCCTTTGGTTGTTTAATTAACAATAAAACAGAGATACATATTTTTCATTAATATGTTTCAGTTATAATAATGAAATCTTTTAAAAGATTATATTTTTTAGGTAGAAAAATACTCTTCCTACAGTATATTGTCAATGAAAGCACACATTGGTATAACAGAAAAAATTACAATTCAGTTATTGCAATGTCATTTGACCCAGAGTGGAAAACTTTGACAATCCCAGTGTCATTTGATGCAATGGAGAAATTTGCAATATAGTTTGATATACTTCTTCAAAATACACTGAATTAACATGACAATTACACTAAAAACTAGACACTCTAGCAGCAGGCAGCAGGTGAAAGAGTAATGTAGAAATGTATACATGCATTTCATTATATCACACACATGGTGTGCAATAATCTGAATCTCTCTCCCTCCCTCCCTCCCTCCCACTCTCTCTCTGTCTCTCTCTGTCTCTCTCTCTCTCCGTGTCTCTCTCTCACTCACTCACTCTCTCTCTCTCTCTCTCTCTCTCTCTCTCTCTCTCACACACACACACACACACAAACACACACACTTTAGAAACAAATACATTAACGTGAATGAATAGTGGAAGTACAGGAGAATATCTATCCCATCTCCACAATGTATTTATTACTATCATAAGGCACCAGAAGCTGGATGTGATAGGAGCAAGGAGTCGCTCAAAGTCAGAGCATACACAGAGCATACACAACGAAGGGAAACCCATTTTGGTGGTGAGTCTTCTTAAATGTTGAGAATTTATTTTCCTCTATTAGAATACCACCATGTCCCAGTTTCTTTGGAAGGCAACATATAGAGTAATGTTGATTTTCTCCCTCTGGGAATAAAAGCAAATCTACATCTATCTTATGCCAGCTCCCAAAATTAGACGAATGAAGGCCATAAACATGAACCAATACACCGGTATTCTGCTTCTCAACTTTCGGTACATGCTGAAGCTTAATGAGGAAATCAGTACCATCAAAGTTACAACACCCACAAACTTTATTATGTACATGGATGACTCAATAATTTCTCTCACTTTCCAGAATCGACCATGAAAAACAAATCTCATCAAGATTTTCGACATTAGTAAGCGCCTTCTTGTTAGTGATGTCTTGTGGAAGCCACCTATAGCTGGACCCATCGTTTAATGGATCAATAACATGAGATTGGACATCAATCAGGAGTACTTGGGTTAGTGCCTTACTGGACCCTCTTTCCTGCATATTGGAAAAGTTGTTTTGTTGTGTGCATCAGTTCATAGCATAACAGTGTGCCACGCTTAATGGTGTGACGTTGTGGATTGCCAGCCATTTTGGAAAACTCACTTTCTTGAATGCATAGACCAGAGTTCAAGATATGTATGGTGTCTCTGTACCCATCAGTACAATTATCTATATGGGCAAATGATATCTAGTCTTCAATTGCAACTGCTGTCACTGAGTAATTTAAAGGTGGAAAGCTGGTAACCTGCTGTGTGTGTACATTATTAGTAGAATGGTACAGAGGTCTGCAGCTAGCTGGAGTATTACCACGACTATCAGCAGTGGAGGTTGAAGTCTGTGCCAAGAGGAATGGCCCAGGACAGCAGTGGATAGAGCCCCAGTGCTGGTGTGATGGTAGCTGCTGTGGTGAGCGTGAAGTGAACTTTGCTGGCTGTGAGGGTCAAGCTGGACCAGACTGAGTTGTGGTGGTCATGCACGTGTTAACTATGATGTCAGACCACGTGGTGGTGATTGCATCCTAACTCCTCCTCTGGATGATTTAAATGTACACTGTAGAAAAAAATAATGAGATATGTTACTACTGGATATTTATAATATGGATATTTATAATACACGTGTAAGTACTGAATTGTTTTCTTCTTATCTAAAGCAACTTTGATGTATGTATTATGCCAGTCTGATACTGTTATCTTGAGATCATCAGGCATATCCTCTAGCCAGACATGCATATCAGAGTTGCATGTCATTTATGAGTTTGGTACATCGTCATCATCATCATCATAATCATCATCATCATCATCATCATCATCATCATCATCATCACTACTGGAGTCCCAAGCAGATACACACATAAGTAAGAATGTATAGACCTATTACTGCCCATCATCCTCGAAGTGTACAGCAGTGTACCTTGGATTGGCTTCATTTTTTAAAGTTTCGGAGCAGTCTGTTCATGTGTTGGTCCCACCACACCAGCACAACCTACTGTCCCTGAAGTGAATATCTGCTGTTTATGATACTCCTCATTATGTGAGACATCAATGTACAGATACCTCCAACTGCAAAATATCAAAAAGGATTTGTAATTGTCATCTATCTCACGCAATATACCGAAACTAGCACCATATTGGAATACAGTGTACATTGATTATACGTTGTTCAGCTTTAAGTTATTGTTCAAACTCGTCCAGTATCTGAGGGATGATTGCTACAACGACAACTCATACTGAACTCCATATAATACACACACAACAGCTGAATAAGAAGGTGAAAATCAGTACTTGCATGAAAATTGAAATGTTTGTGGCTGATCATCATCAACTATAGCACTGGATACATGACCAGGCTCCTGTTATCACTTGCTCTAAGAACTGCTGCAGGGAGAAAATGACAAAAATCTCTTCACTGTACGTGTCTCAGGTTAACAATCAGGAACTGGAGTGATTTTCAACTAACATGGTTGTGATATTTATACACAGTATTGTTGACTGATGTGGTAGCAGCTAGAATGTGTGTTTTGTCGATGGGGATGTGTATTGCTCAGTCAGACCGAAGGAAGCTCAATGGCACACCAAATGTACCACAAGACCTCAAATGCTGTGAAATATCGAGAAAATTATGACAGAGCAAGAATAAAGGTTTTTCTGATTGTGCTGCACTCATAAATATCATAAGGATTGGAATATCCATGTGGTGTCACCGCCAGACACCACACTTGCTAGGTGGTAGCCTTTAAATCGGCCGCAGTCCGTTAGTATACGTCGGACCCGCGTGTCGCCACTATCAGTGATTGCAGACCGAGCGCCGCCACACGGCAGGTCTAGCCTAGAGAGACTCCCTAGCACTTGTTCCAGTTGTACAGCCGACTTTGCTAGGAATGGTTCACTGTCTACAGACGCTCTCAATTGCAGAGACGACAGTTTAGCATAGCCTTCAGCTACGTCATTTGCTACGACCTAGCAAGGAGCCATATTCGGTTACTATAAGTACTATCTTCAAGAATGTCTTCTGAACAGATAATATTGACTCATGTACCGTCAAGAGCGACGTTCATCATTAATGGATTAAAGTTAAGTATCAAACTAATTACGTATGCTTTCTGAATTCTCATTCCTTGTTATGTTCCAGACCTCACGCCAGTATAGTTCTTCCCTCCTCACTCCAGCCTGCGTGAGCTAAAACACGTGCATTTCGGCCTCCACTCGTAACACGGTGTTGGCTCTTCTGCTAACACAAAAGTCCAGGTGGGAACAATAGCATTGGAAGCACATCTGAGGATTAAAAGAGTCCAATATCGTTGGGACTAGGACTGAGAATATATGGATAAGGGAATTCTTTATCTGGATTTCTGTTAAGTCTACCAGATCCGACAGGTCCTAATGTGTTTGGACAGAAGACTGCAGGTGTTGTACTTGGGGGAGACGCTAAATAGCGTGCTCTTACAAAATTAGTAGCATTGAAGCACGTTTTGGGAATGGATGGCAGGTGTGTGAATCAGATCAGTTGCCAGAAGGCAGGAGTACCTTCGACAGAGGTCTCCAGGCCCTTTTAATGCTGTCACAGTGAAAGAATTTATAGTCTGTTCCCATCAGTCATTAGCACTAAATCGATAAATTTCTGTGCATTCAATGTATATATTTTCGTGAGGTTGGGAGTTGACTCGAGATTGGCGTGCTCTAAGAGCCGCAAGGGATCATCAGCAAGCTGCTGTAACACATCTACACCAGCCTGTCTCTCCTTGTAATTAACGACCGACTGTGCTGGTGCAATGGTATGAGAGGGATGCAGGGATTCAGCAAACTGAGAGGGGAGCGCCACTGGCGAGGCAGCTGTTCACAAAGATGTGTGTGGGGGTGGGGAATGTGCATGCTCACTGCTGCTGGCAGGTCACATTCAGCAGCACAGATGTCGCGCTCTGCCAGGTACAGTAGTAGATGAAGACACAAAGGTCAACTACCACAACTCTCCACTCATGTTCAACATTTATGCCATGTCTAAATAAAGAAGTATTTGATCCCTTCTTCCCTACAACTCCGGTTATAGTGCGGAAAAAAGACAGTTTTGTGATCTGTCTTCTGTGATAGGCATTTACTTGGGTTGTGCATACATGTGTTTATTTGTGTGTCAATTGGCTTATCTAGAATCAGTATAATCATAAAATGTGAATATTGTAATTAATCAGTGTGACCTTTCTACTGTGCACATACGTCGTTTTTTAATGTGATATGCAATACACACTTTTCTCACCGTAATGAATGTAATTTTTGTCAACAATTCAGTCATAACATAATTTTACAATAACTGGATCCAGCCATAACTATTAGCCACACTGCTTGTGCTAATAACACGCCTGATGTCTGGTCCCACTACAGCTATTTTAAATTGGTTTTTGTTCTGCGATATGTCAAATAACTGCAATCATTCATAACGATTGAACATGAGATCGGTATGATTATTAACTATATTAAGATTTTCCTGAGTCACTTTTTCCCACTGTGGTGAATGGAGTACAAGCAAAGATAGGTAAATAGTCCAGCCTGAAAAGGCAGTGTGAAGGTGTTGGGTGAATCGTTGGGTGGAAGGGGTTGAGGTGGGCAGAGAAGTAATGGTGGTAGTGACCTTGAGCTTCGAATTGACCTCAGATGGAGGGGGGGAGGGAGATGTCCTCGACCTTGAAAGTGACAGCTCATTTGTGTAAGTCTCCCATTAATGAAATTGGCCCACAATGGGCTCTGATCCAGTACTAATGAAACAACTGAAAAATAAGTGGCATCCATTATGGACACAATCTCAAGCAAATGGCAGCAGTCATCACCACACTGGAACTATCACGTGGAGTCACTAGGTTCCCATGCCAAGGCCGAGCTAGTCAGCATACTTTTATGCAAGTCACTGTGTTTCACTCAGATTAAGTCAATGCCAAGACACCTGCTTAGCCGGAACTACAAAAAGTTTCATCGAATCTACTTCTCGCTTGTTATAATCGTTTTATTATCTATCCAAACAATGTGATATTACAAACACGAATTGTTACGTTCTGAGTGTGGGTAAGAACATGATATTGTGAGGGGGCATTAAATATGCCACTCACACAGTGCATTGTGGAAATGCCAGTAGTCACAGACCATAGTGGGACAATAATTGAGCTTATATGGCTGACATGGAAATATGTACCATGATGACACATTTCAGGGGGTATACTAAGCTGTTGACAAGAGTCGACATATTATTTGCCAACATAAGTAGATAATTATACAAAAACGTGACAATGGAACAACATATCCAGACATAAGTGTTTAACTGGTGCCATCAACAACTGTGGAAGTCTATCCTCATATAAATTTTAACTAGGCTATAACAGGAGAATCTTACAAGCTCTTTTGCAACAAAAATTATTTGATACAGATCGGTAACTGTTATCAAAATATACACCTTTAAAAATTACAGTTTTCCATGCATTAAAAAAAATTCAGGAAACATTTCGCACACTCTCATACCGTTACCTCAAAAGCATGAATTGGGAGCAATCAACAGCTATTTGACACGGTGAAAATAACCATCCATGCGTTTTTAACTTCATGTAAAGGAAGAAAATGAACTCATATTGTAACAAATCATATCAATCAAGGCAATGAGACATTGTTTCCTTGTTTCTTATGAGTCATATCATCAACTGTACTACGTGAGACATCTATCATTAGCATGATGAAGAATGATATAACTTTTTCAGCAGTTTTCCCCAAATTCTTCGGTGATCTGTGTGTTTTGAACATTTCCATATAGCAACTTATTCTGTTACTGAACTCCAACAGAACTGCATGAAATACATTAGAAACCATTGATTTTTATGATTAACTGTTCAAGTAAAATCTAAAGTGCAAGAGTCCTTGCTGCTGTTAAGGATATCATTGCTTGAAAGCACACAGTGTACAGTATATACACGTAACATCCATATGCAGGATGGACCACCTGAATGTTTCAGTACGCACCCTAGATATTGAGATAGTCTTTCATGGATATGAATGTATGGCAGGGTTTGATGAAAGTAAACACTACAAAAACACTTCTGGCATCGTCAACGTGGGGCTGACCTGTAGTATAGTGAACACTGAGTAAATTTTTACTGCCAAGATCACTAAAATCGTTTATTCATGTAGATAGTCTGTAAAATATGTTAGAATACAGCAACTAACGTGTCAGTCCACACAATTACAACAGACATTTGCAATACTTGCAACAGCAACATACCTTTGTTTATATCAGTGCATATTCTCCCCCTACAGAACAGTAAGTGGTGCTATACAATGTCTGACAATGTCGTTGCTGTAAGCTATACTAGAAGTCAGCATCTCAGTTTTAAAATAACAGCTATGTACACAAATATTGTTCCAATTACTTGTGCTCACATTCATCACCACTTTATAACTGACAGATACCACTGTGAACATCATTAGTGATACATAAGTACATCACATGACACAGTGGTAATACAAATCAATTAAGAAATAGATCAACTATTCCATATAATTATGTGTGCCTAAATTATTATCATGACATATAAGCCAAGTCAGTATTCTACTTTTTTTTAAAACCAGTCTGTAAAGGATTGTGCGGCATTCATAATATTTATTTTATACATAATCATTTTTATATGATTTTAGAAAATTTTTAAAAAAACATTTTATAGTTATTCTTAAAATTCTTTACCAAATTTACCTTTATACAAAATCACAACCAATGCAACAACCTATAACCACTTAAAAGTTCTCTATGTACAGCTAATTATATCACATGTAGGTTGATTTTAGTACCTCTGGGAATAGCTCTATGTCTACAGGCACATATATGAGATTACATCAAGAATATGTAACAATGAAGCTATTTAATGTTTTGCTTTTGTTGTCAATTACAAAGTTTACATGAGCTTACCCAAGACAACATGTTACTCAAGATTTAGGTGGCATCTCGATACATGACACCAATGTGCAATGTGATCACTTGATATCCAGATGAACACTCTTCCAATGTTTAGTATAGCCAGTGTACAATTATTACGCCATGTGGGATTGTAATTGCTATTAAACTGAGCCCATAGTCTAGCATTACTAGCTCACTGTTACATATACCTGTGCTAGAACAAATATGTTCACTTGATATTCATCTTAGATGACTAATGAAGTGTAACAGAATGTGCTCAGTGTCCAACTCATAATAAAAAAGCAGTTTCTATTCAATGAAACCTTAAGGCATTTTTCATACAGAATTACGGTATATGCCAACAGTTATCTAAAAACTTTTACTAAAAATATTTCTACAAAACCTTAATAGTTCTCAATATCAAATTACATAAAATGAATCTAAATCTTTTAAAAAATTCTTATGTACGTCTTATAATGCCATATGTAAGCTAGTTTCGTTACATCGATAATTACTTGAAATCAAAGAAACAATGAATACATTACTATAGTTTATCTGGAAAATATATACTGTACCTATTTCCCAATGGAGCTACAATTAAGATTTTGAATTTTTGTTAGCAAACTTCCTGTCTGTACTACCTTGTATACGGCAATGTGTCGTTTGGCGTCTAGGTGTGAGCTTATTACCCAGTGTACCTGCAATTTCGTAACCCGATGTCTACGTGAATTCTCTTCCATTCTTTCATATGATCATCTTACAATTACAAGGCTATTTAGATTACAAATACCTGTAAAATAAGCTGTGATCTAATGTTGGTAATCATTTGTAGATATCTGTATGTAATTATTATTACATTCATAGGTATTTTCCGTGGATGACTCAATACTATGAGACATTCTAAAACGTAAGTGAATATTACTTTCGACACAAACTTAGATGGACAGCCTGTATTATTTCTTACGCTATCAGTAACATCAAAACTCATGAAAACAATGACTTTGGTTGCATAGAAATTCGTCAATTACATCACAAGGAATCGCGAAGCGAAGTTGATGCTTGAAATAAACGGAATGTACCCTTATTGCACATGCTGGGATGCAGCCGTTTTGTCCTTAATCACGGTGTGATTGACATACTACAGTACGACAAACGCTATAGTTATTGTTCTTAACACTGTTATTAAGTGGACTGTAAATAATACAGACGTCCGGTCACACACAGTGAAAAATTTGGAAAGGGCTTACTCGTTCATGCTTTACTGATCTTTACTACAGTACTAGAATGTGCATAACAGTAACGAAATACCGAACATCACCGGCCAGGGTCAATATAACTAATGGCTGATCAAAGATCTAACTGAGGGGTAAATGCTAGTTGTACGTAGTTGTGCACCAATTACATAATAGTACATGACACGTACAAAACATGTTACTGAACATTTTAATGGCTACATTACAACTGAACTTTTGCACATGGTGAAACGATTACATAAAGTTACAGTAGTACCTACAAAAGTGTGCAGTAGACATGAAGAAAAAAAAAATTCTGCTTCTAGGACATCTTACCATTTATCTGCTATCCCAGGAATGGCCTGTCGTACTGTTGTCGTTCCGATCCAAGTCAAATCCACTAGTTTATCATAGAACGATTGAAACATCGGTCGTGACAATTCCATGAAAGCGTAAAATTTCACAATTCCTTTTGGCCTACTGAAAGCAGGCGCTTTGCTAGGACGATTGGACGGTTGATTTCATGTCTGTTCCGTATAAACTTAACAGTTTGGACAAGCAATAATTATTGTGAAGCCTAAGCCTCGAGGAGTGACTCCTTCCGACCTGCTCTCAGCCTCATATCAATTCTTTGGACGCTTTGATGACGTACTGTTTCGACGCCGCGTTGGATACGACGTTTTTACCTTCTCTGCCCCAACACACTTCATTACCACTTATTCTTATTGAAAGACAAAACCGTACACTATAAATCAATAATAAAGTATAAAACGTCAACACAGCACACAAAAACCAAGATTGGATGCGAAAGAATCGTCTTTTTGGGACACGTACTGACGCTTGCTGACACCAAGCTAACGTATTATTGTTCTGAAATGCTTCTAAATACACCCAGACACTACAGGGGGTATCAAGTCGACGCAGATAAGCATCAGAGGACAATATAGTTAGTAACGTCTTTGGATGTTACTTATTATTACCCAATACTCACGATGTTATGGAAAACACTTTAGTTTTTTTATTAATATTGAAACCTCCCCTTAGAAAAATTTATGAATTACTGTGCTAATAAACCCCTTACGTTATTTGATTTTCAAACAACTGAGCAGAGCTGAACGTACTCAGATATTTCGCTCTTTACCTATTCTGATCAACACTAAACTGACACACAATATCTTTAGCGCAACGCAATCTGACTTTCAATAATCCCTACAAAAGAATGGCCCTGACTAACAATAACCTATACCTTTCATGAATCACTTACCTCACAAAAATCTTCGTTACTCAAACTACTGCAATAGAGCGTGCGCCAATACTGCCAGCTAAATAAAAGATTCTAACTACTGAAGGGACTAACTACTGATAGACATAGTTGGCAAATGAAAGATTTTTATAGAGAACAAACAATGTATTTACCTTAATAGTGTTCAAAAGTCATAATATATATATCAGTTCATGACATCCAGTCTTAAAAATTTCCTGTCTCTGATGGACACACATCCAGATCATCCGCTCTCAAAACTCCGCCATCTCTCTCCCACATCCACAACTGCTGACGGCTCACCTCCAACTGCGCAACGCTACGCGCTGTTAACAGCCAACTGGCCCACACTACAATAGCAAATTCCAACAATGCAAACCAGCCACAGACTGCACACAGCACAGTCAGTGATTTTCATATAGAGCGGTACATGGCGTTACCAACATAAAAACCTAAACAGCCTACTTACAATATGATTCAATAATAACTAAATGATCATGAATGATTGCATTTTGTTTAAAGGGGAAAGGAGGGTTGATCGTACAATTACCCTCAGGAATTATGGCAACTAAAATGTCCGTGACTTCGTTCGTTATAGGAAGGAGTATGGTCCATTACTGTACTTCGATACAGTCGTTCAAACTTCGTACGCTTTTATTTTCACAAAGCTAAGTGTCCAGTCCCCTTCGTATAGTCCACAGATCCTCTTATCAGTTATTCGGCATGTAATAGAATTTAATACTGAGCACTAGTTTTTCTCGGATACACAATTCCCCAGATATTCTTAGTCTGTGACCTTACGGAAAAAGTCTG
Organism: Schistocerca cancellata; assembly: GCF_023864275.1. Taxonomy (NCBI): domain Eukaryota; kingdom Metazoa; phylum Arthropoda; class Insecta; order Orthoptera; family Acrididae; genus Schistocerca; species Schistocerca cancellata. The sequence goes on along the minus strand of NC_064635.1, from coordinate 72,570,140 downwards.
TCCACTATTAATTACCTATAGTGACTGTTCTTGCAAATTAACAAAAGTGCCCTGATCCCTTCCGTAGCATATCACACGGAATTGCCCGCTATATCGCAAGCCGCAGCTACGTAGACTTATTCAGAGCACAGAAAACAAGACAGGAGAACTAACAATACCCGCGTATGGTTTACACAGCAGAATTTAAAAACAGAAGTAGCCGCGTTAAACTCTCTTTGATTTCCCTAACGCAATGCTTTGCAGTGGGCGTTTTCTGATGAAAGATTATGTTTCGATAGTTTTAATTAAAACATTTTCAATGCTATTAACTATTACCTACACTACTGGCCATTAAAAATGCTACATCACGAAGATGACGTGCTACAGACGCCAAATTTAACCTACAGGAAGAAGATACTGTGATATGCAAATGATTAGCTTTTCAGAGCATTCACACAAGGTTGGCGCCGGTGGCGACACCTACAACGTCCTGACAGGAGGAAAGTTTCCAAACGATTTCTCATACACAAACAGCAGTTGACCGGCGTTGCCTGGTGAAACGTTGTTGTGATGCCTCGTGTAAGGAGGAGAAATGCGTACCATCACGTTTCTGACTTTGATAAAGGTCGGATTGTAGCCTATCGCGATTGCGATTTATCGTATCGCGACATTGCTACTCGCGTTGGTCGAGATCCAATGACTGTTAGCAGAATATGGAATCGGTGGGTTCAGGAGGGTAATACGCAACGCCGTGCTGGATCCCGACGGCCTCGTATCACTAGCAGTCGAGATATCTTATCCGCATGGCTGTAACGGATCGTGCAGCCACGTCTCGATCCCTGAGTTAACAGATGGGGACGTTTGCAAGACAACCATCTGGACGAACAGTTCGACGACGTTTCCAGTAGGATGGATTATCAGCTGGGAAACCATGGCAGCGGTTACCCTTGACGCTGCATCACAGACAGGAGCACCTGCGATGGTGTACTCAACGACGAACCTGGGTGCACGAATGGCAAAACGTCATTTCTTCGCATGAATCCAGGTTCTGTTTACAGCATCATGATGGTCGCATCCGTGTTTGGTGACATCGCGGTGTACACACATTGGAAGCGTTTATTCGTCATTGCCATACTGGCCTATCATCCGGCGTGATGGTATGGGGTGCCATTTGTTACACGTCTCGGTCACCTCTTGTTCGCGTTGACGGCACTTTGAACAGTGGCCGTTACATTTCAGATATGTTACGACCCGTGGCTCTACCATTCATTCGATCCCTGCGAAACCCTACATTTCAGCAGGATAATGCACGACCGCATATTGCAGGTCGTGTACGGGCCTTTCTGGATACAGAAAATGTTCGACAGCTGCCCTGGCCAGCACATTCTCCAGATCTCTCACGAATTGCAAACGTCGGGTCAATGGTAGCCGAACAACTGGCTCGTCACAATACGCCAGTCACTACTCTTGATAAACTATGGTATCGTGTTGAAGCTGCATGGGCAGCTGTACCTGTACACGCCATCGAAGCTCTGTTTGACTCAATCCTCAGGCGTATCAAGGCTGTTATTTCTGGCAGAGGTGGTTATTCTCGGTATTGATTTCTCACATTCTATGCACCCAAACTGCGTGAAAATGTAATCCCATGCCAGTTCTAGTATAATATATTTGTCCGATGAATACTCGTTTATCATCTGCATTTCTCCTTGGTGTAGCAATTTTAATGGCCAGTAGCGTATATTTCGATAGTTTTAATGAAAACCTTTTTAATGCTATTGACATTACTGATATTATCGGTCAGCTCTCCCCTCTATGAAAATAAGGCTAATAATACTGTTCTTAATTGCAAGAGCGGTATAAAAGTGATGCATTTGCGGAAATTCAGTTCTCTCCGTCACAAAAATTCTCCGCTTGGCCTACATGACAATCACCGTGGCAGCGTGTGCACATAGACTTTGAGGGACCATTTTGGAACACTCGTTGGTTGATCGTGGTAGACTCTAACAGCAAATTTTCTATTTTTGTGCCAATGAACGCGACAACATCACGTAACACAGTTCAGGCGTTGCCGGCCGGAGTGGCCGTGCGGTTCTAGGCGCTACAGTCTGGAACCGAGTGTCCGCTACGGCCGCAGGTTGGATTCCTGCCTCGGGCATGGATGTGTGTGATGTCCTTAGGTTAGTTGGGTTTAATTAGTTCTGTTATAGGCGACTGATGACCTCAGAAGTCGCATAGTGCTCAGAGCCATTTCAACCATTTTGAAGTTCAGGCGTTGTCCTCTATTACTTGCCTCGAAGGTTTGCCTGGTCATAATGTCAGACAACAGCCCTCGGTTCACATCTAATGAATCTGAATAATTCTGTGAACGC